>NW_024097293.1:678647-1357295 GCF_016545835.1 Crotalus tigris
GTAAGTGCCGCCTATGCAAAGAAGCTGAAGAAACAGTGGACCACTTGGTAAGCTGTTGCAAGAAGATTGCACAGACTGATTACAAGCAGCGGCATGACAAAGTAGCAACAATGGTGCATTGGAAGATCTGCAAAAAATATCATTTGCCTGTAAGCAAAAACTGGTGGGATCATAAAATAGAGAAAGTCATAGAAAATGATAAAATTAAACTGCTCTGGGACTTCAGAATTCAAACAGACAAGCACCTGCAACATAACACCCCAGACTTAACAATTGTCGATAAGAAAGACAAAAAAGTCTGGATAGTGGACGTGGCAGTGCCTGGAGACAGCAGAATAGAAGAGAAAGAACTGGAGAAGATAACAAAATACAAAGACCTACAAATAGAAATAGAAAGACTGTGGCAAAAGCAAGCAAGGGTAGTACCAATAGTCATAGGCTCCTTGGGCGCAATCCCAAAACAACTGGAGCACCACTTGAACACCATTGGCATTGACAAATTTGCTATTAGTCAATTGCAAAAGGCGGCCTTATTAGGAACTGCTTCCATCCTGCGACGATACCTGTAATACCATCAAACATCTACATCTGCCTATCCTAGGTCCTGGGTAAGGACTCGATAGGTAGACAAAATGCCAAATCCAGTCTGAACATCTGGCTGACTGTGCGATGATTGATAATAATAATAATAATAATGTAAATAAAATAAAATAAACTAATAAAAGGAGGGGAGGAAGGAAGGAAGGAATTGTTTATAGTGTGTCTCTGTCCAGTTAGGGTTCTCATGTCATATCCAGATTCTGCAGACAAAAGGTTGCCTGTTGTTGTATTCAGCTCTTGTTCCTGGGCACCAACTGGAAATGAAGACAGTTTTAAAAAGCCTTTTCTGGGTTTCATGCACTTCTGCCACTGTGCCCAAAGTAATGGCCAGGTCTGCTGCTTTTATAATGATTAGCACAGCCTTCCATTGGTGAATTCCCGCCCTTCTTTTCTCTTCCACCAAACCCTAGAAAAGAGACCCCCCAGTAGCCCAGTATAAAATGGCTGCTGAAAGGAAAACACACACTGGCCAGTTGGAATAGAAGCTTTAACATATGACAGAATAAAAAAAAAATAGCAGGCAGGCAGGCAGGACTGTCTTGTTTGCTCCCAAAAAGGGGAAATGTCAATTTAAAAATCAGGGGTCCATAAGTTCTAATCCTGCCTCAACTATGAAAGCCATCTGGGTGACTTTAGGCCAGTCTCTCAGTCCAATCCTCCTCACAGGGTTGTTGTTTTAGAGAAAATAGGAGAGAGAAGAAGTTTTAGGTATATCTGCTACCTTATTTATAAAAATGCTGAAAAGGTGGGAGTAAGCAGAGAGTGCAGATCAGCTTTTAGTGCCTGTGGGACTCACCGGAAAGTATCTCCCACTCGGTCCTGGAAATATATAAATCCATCGTGGTCTTGCCTCAAGAGGTCACCACTGTTAAAGTAGCTGTCTCCTTTCTCTAGGACATCCTGGAGAAGCTTCTTTTTTGTTTTTTCAGGATCTCCTGCATAGCCATAGAAGGGTGTCCTCTTGGTGTTCTTGGCTACTAGTAAACCTGTTTCACCTGCAATTCAGAATCAATTAATCACTTAATATTCATTCTTGAGCCAGGACATTATTTCCACTTATTTCCATTTCCAGAAAAGATTCTAAATCATTTTCAGCAATAATCAAAGATTGATTTACTCATTTAATTTGGTAAATTAGTAAAAACAAATGTGTCAGATTAATTCTGACTATAATATATGTATGTGGAAAATGTTTCTACTTCTCAAAAGTAATAAATTACATTCAAGCAGTTGCTTTTATGTAGAAGAAAGTAGGGGTCTAGAAAAGCTGACTTAATATAGCCTTCTTCAGTGCTTTTTTTCTAAAAAAAAGAAAGAAAAGGTGCCACCTTGCCTATCCTACAAGGTTCCATCCCAAAAAAATGCCGGAACTCTGTTCTGGGCATTCTGTGAGAAAAAAAAGCCCTGGCTTTCTTACTGGTAGCCCAAAAGTTATGAATTTTCCTTCAAATTGATTGATGCAGCCTGTTCTATTGAAAGGGTAGCACTTGCTTAATTCCCTTTTTTAAGCTCGTGAACAGACATTTTCTAAACCTGTACAGATAGTCTTTGACTTACGACCACAATAGAGTCCAAAATTTCTGTTGCTAAGCAAGAGATTTGATAAATGAGTTTTCCCCATTTTACAACCTTTCTTGCTACGCTTGTTAAATGAATCATTGCAAATGTAAAATTAGTAACACTAACTGTTATGTCCCGAGCCTTTGCAAACGGCTCGGGCGTTTGCAGGCAGTCCCGGGCAGGTGCCAAGCTGCCCGGGACCAGACAGGCTGTCGCCAGCGCCGTGCGCATGCGCGGGTGCTGGCGCGGGAAAAGTAACCCATTTACCCGGGAGTTGCCTATATAAGAGGCTGCGAGGCGTTTGGGCGAGGCTGAAGCCATCTTCCTGTAAGCTGAACGCTGAATAAAAGAAACTGAGAACTCCAGCTGCTTCTCGTGTCTGTTTTCCCGCCACGGACTCAACACTAACTTTAGTGGTTTCCTCCTTGACTCTTCTTGTTAGAAGGGGATCACATGACCCTGGCACACTGCTCAAGGGTAATTCTAGTTCCAAACACATCTCTAAAAAGAGGCCACGGCTTTGCTGGATATCAGTTTTTCTGTCACTTAAGTCATCTAGTCTGGTAGCACCTTTTCCAACCAGTTTTATTAAAAGGCTATAGGCAATTGTGAGCTTAACTCACTTCATTGGATGCACAGAGCATCCTGGGAAATTAAAATGCTCTGACATCACTTATGCTTGTCTATTATGTCTTATGTCTATTAATTATTTTTCACAAAGTTTGTCTGTTTATCCTACGTAGAACCCACAATGTTATTGTTAGCAATTAATGGGATATATTATACTAGAAGAAATACATGTGGAGACAGTTTTAACCTTGTGTTTATTTGTTGAAGTCTATGATGGTCCTGTTGACGTAGTTGTAAAAGTGGATGACAAAGTAAAATCAGACTCTGCAATAAACTCAGATATCAGTTTCCTTCTGATTTTTGCCATCATAGTCTAACATAAACATTTTTTACAATATCAAGTCTTTGTTTCATATGGAAATAAAGAGATATGGTACTGATCTGGGTTGTTTTGATTGTTGTAACTATTGGAAAGCAACTGGATGTGCACAGACTTGTTTACATAATTGCAATGTTTGCAGAGAACTTATGACTGATTAGTACATTATCTAAGCCAATAATTGAGCACAGACTCAGTCGATCTTTTCCTGATTAGCAACAAGTGCCTCTCTCCACTGCTCAGATTCACACCAAACATGTAAACTTCATTTTTCCTCCATAAAACAGGGAAAAATAAACTGCTGGCTTTTGTGAATTTATCATCTGTAATCTCCAGAATACCATATTTTAATCTCTTTTCCCAGGCATGAAGTGTAACCTTCATATTGATATCCCAAGAGATGGGAGGTAGGAAGAATCAGACTTCTCCAGAAGTTTCATGTGACCACTCCCATGAAACTGAACTTGCAACTCATTCAGTGCTGTGACCCAGTGACCTGTTCAGTGGAAAACTCATATGGGGCATTGAGACAATCAAGGATTTAACTCCTAAGGTCTGTATCTGACCACTGGCAGGGAGGGGAAGATCTGTTTCATCTTTGGAAGTAGCCCATAACTTTGTTTTCCCAAAGTCCAATTCATGTTCAAATATAAATTTTATTAACATACCTGGGGCCACCGGGACACAGTATCCTTTTTCATTCCTCACAACCTCATTCTGGTCAACATCATATTGAATTATTTCAAATTTTGTCAGTTTCTGAAGCAGAACAGACAGAAATTGATAAGAGCCATAAGGCAGAAATTCTAAGCAACTCCAGCAGCTTGTAGGTTACAAAGAACCCTAAAACTCTGACCAGACGTCTAAATCAAGGTTTCCATTTTTTAAGATACTGCTCTCTTTGCAGGATTAGCAACCTGGTGCTCTTCAAGTGTTTTGAGCCAGTCCTACCCACTCTTGCCATAACCATACTGATATTGATGTTGCATGATAGGTATTACGTGTTCAAATATATATATTTGAACAAGTGGCATCTGTATCCAGTTTGTAAGCAGAATAACAATTAAATTGAGGGATCTAATAGAGGATGTGGGTTATCAAGGATCCGCAAGACATCCATTTTACCACACTATTCCCCCCCACACAAATGTATTGGTTGACCAGATGATGTCACTACTATCATTCTAGTACATAGTCCAATTTGTATATCATCTTCCACCATAATCTTTCCCTGCTACAGAAAATAGGAGGGGGGTGTTGTTCCTTAGAAATTTGCCCAACTCTCTGATTACTTGAAAATGCAAATATTTCTCATCTCACTCATCACTATAATATTAGTGATAATCTTTTATGAAATTTTTAGAGACATGATAACTTTCTCCCTCTCTACGTTTTTCAGGATTCTGTATGTTCTCATATGATGTCTTTCCTTCAAAGATATTATAGACTCAAATGCACATTTAGTTGATTTCTCTTTCTTCCATGCCAGATTTTTTTTAAAAAAAATAATGTAAAATTCTTACCAAAAAAATTCTCCATAGAATTAATTGAAAGAAATATACTTTCAATCATATCGTAGGTATGACAAACCTCATATGGACTTCAAGAAATCTAAATAGGGTCCTTTCTAACAAGAAGGAATTGGCTAATAGTTTTAAAGCGCTGGAGACTCTGAGTGCAAATGACCCATTATTAAAGTTCCCGTTTTTAATATACATTTAAAAAAACCAGTTAAATGCATGTCATGGATTTTAGAAAGGCCAATTTTAACAATGAGAGAGAGAAAGAGAGAGAGAGAGTTTTTTAATTAACATTGGAAATCAACTGGATAACTTTGGACAGTCACTGTCCCTCAGGCCTAGGAGAAAGGCAATGACAAACTACTTGTAAAAAACTTGGAACTGCAAAGGTCCCAGGTTCTAGTAAGGATTCTAGTAATCATCAAGCAGTGATCTAACATCAATATCTAGAAAGTTGTTAGAGCAGATGATAAAACAGGGCTTTTGTAAGTATCTTGAAGACAATGTCAGGATTGCTAGGAATCAATATGATATTGTCCAGAATAGATCAGATGGAACAACTATTGTCTCTTTCTTTGACAAAGCAACTACCTTAGCAGGTAAATAACAGAACAGAACAACATTTGGAAGCGGCCTTGAAGGACTTCTAGTCCAATCTTTGGCTCAAACAGGAAACTGTATACTATTTCAGATAAATAGTTGTCCTATCTCTTTTTCAAAAGAAATAGAGAGAATGTTGGGGTTTTTTTTAACCTCAGTTTCAGCAAAGAAATCGATTACTTAACTTCAGAGATTCAGCATTAATAGCTGTAGGGAAAGAGCAGAAAGCAGAGATGTCCTGCAGATTCTATTTTAGGCCAATATTAATCAATCTTTTTATTAATGATTGGAATAACAAAACTGATGACCTGCTTATCAAATTTGCTGATGACAAAAAATTGGAAGATATAACCAAAGTCCAGAATGATAGATGAGACCTATCCAGAGTCTAATCTGGACAGGTTGAAAGACTGTGGGGAGAGGAACAAGTTGTCCTTCAACAGGGAAACATTTTTTAAAGAGCAAAATGCAAAATTCATAGCTTGGAAGCATTACTCCAGAAAAAGATTTGGTTGTGATCATTAACAATAAGCTGTACATCACCTAGCTATGTAAGAGAGCTGCTATATTAGCTAATACTTTTGGGGCAGAAGAAGCAATGTATCAAAGATGTGTGAAATCTCTCCTTGCCTTAGAGAAGGCTGGGCTTTATTACATAACAGAACAACAATATTTGTTCAGTTCATGGATTTTAAAAAACTAATCCCTTCCTCGGGCTTCTTCCAAATGGGGATGTCACTCCATTAAAGGAACAAGGTGTCCCTCTCCATTCTCTTTTCCTTGGGGTGGGTATAATTGTGCTAGGTCCCAGTTCTCCTATCACATTTGCCCCAAATAATGTAACTAAAACAAGTAGAAGCAAAGATCTGCCATGAAGGGAATGCAGAATAGGATATCAACATTGATGAATCTCTAATATTATTTCAAAGCCCTCAAGCTATTAATCACAAGATGTTTGATTTTCATCTTTCTTTGTCATGTTCATTATCTATTTATCTGAAATAATAATATTGTGTCCTTTACAGGATTGTTATAGTCTTTATGGAGGACCTGTAACACATTTCAGTGTAAACAAATGGTAAATACTATTACAAGGTATAATATATTATTCCAGTGATTTAGTTGTGCTCCAAATGTCCTCGGCTTCAGTCCTGGAAACTGATGCATTGCTGCACAAACAGTCCTAGGGATCTTTGGAATTTGAACTATTGCAAAATCACTATCATTTACAGAGGCTAAACTAACATGTTAACATTTTATTAACTAAAGAGTCCCTCTTAAAGGGAGATCGGTGGTTTATTTATATGACGAGAGAGAGAGAGAGAGAGAGAGAGAGAGAGAGAGAGAGAGAGAGAGAGAGAGAGAGAGAGGCTGCTAAAAATCTGAGATGAGTGGAAAAAGAGAAATGTTCAAACAGAAGGAAGGAGCACATATTTATTTTAGTTATATTTAGTTGCATATAAATATGACAGCCTTTAGTTTCTGATAATGCTCAACAATATTATCTCATCATTTAGTCAGATGGCCCTATACTGGGAATCTGCAGTATATGCCATTTCGTACAACACTTTGTCTATTTAAAACTAAGAGCTTCTTTTAGCATTCATGTACATAGATCCATGTTTCTCAACCTTGGCAGCTTTAAGATAGTGGACTTCACCTCTCAGAATTCCCCAACTAGTGCACCTATCTTAAAGCTGCCAAGGTTGAGAAACACTGATATAGATATTGAAAAGATGGGTTTGACTGCTAAATAATTTTTTTAATTTAAGGCCAGACTTCTAACCTCAGAAAAGTAATAAAGCACTTCTCTGGACAAGACAATTCCTAACAAACCCAAACAAACTTGAATTATAAGAATCAAAGTTCAAGCAATAATACAAAATTGAAGGTGCTACAATGGTAACTGGAATTGTGTTTTCATCCATCAGCTTCCCAAATCCTCATCAAAACAACATCCCAGTTTAATTTTACAACATCCCAGTTTAATTTTATTACCTTATAGAGGAAGTTAATCCTTCCTACAGCTCCAACTTTCCCAACATAGTTAATAAGGCCAAGATTGCCTTCTGTAGCTCCATAGAATTCATAAACCTTAAGGCATCCAAATCGGAACAGAAATTCTTTCCAGACCTCTCTCTTCATGCCATTGCCTATGGCCACTTTCACTCTATGATCACGATCATTGTCCTTCTGCAAAGTGAGTTAGCAAGAAAATCTTTATAATGTTTAATAACATTTATTCATATACAGTTTCTTGATCACCTATGCTAAATAAGAGTCAAAAGATTTGTTCTGTTTCAGGAAAAGAGGCATCGAGATGAAGCAACGAGTTCCAACAGTTCTCCTTTATTGCAAACACCAACAGAACAGATTTTAAAATAGTGCGGACCCCTTTTATAGCCCCCCTGCACAATACCTTGCTGGCCAATCATTGCAATAGATCTTTTCCCGCCATGTGTGCGCGCGCAAGGCTGGGAACAGCCTTTCTTGTCCCGAGCATCCACATGGTCTGCCCGGGCCAATTGCTGCAGCCTGCCGGCCCAGGACATAACACCCCTCCCCCCCTTGGCTGAAATAATAAGGCACACTTATTATTTTAAATACTCCAACACTCCATTACATTGCTTACATTGCATCTATATATACACAACACTACAGTCTTGCTACCGCCATGCTTCCCACTCCCCTTGAGCTGCATTACTTAACCCAGACTACTAGGCCTGCCCATGACTGACAAGGACCGTACATAGTCTTGTAAGTATTTGGCCCGCCCCGATCTTCTCATGGCCGGTGAGTGATCCTGGCCTGCCAGCTCACCTGGCAGGCTAGGCAGACCAGGACTTTGTTGCCCCAAAGCCCCAGGGGACTCATCCAGCTGGGTCTGCTAAATCCAAGCCAGGATTCCTTGGGGGGTGGAATTCCCCAAGTCCAGAGGTGGGGTGGAATTCCCCAAGTCCACAATGGACTCCTCTTGGGAGCACTGTCTCTCGAGCCCTAGACGAGCAGCTGGAGTGGCCTGAGTGCCAGAGGCCAGACTGCCTCCATGGCAAACCCTCTTTCTGCGGACTCCCTGTTTGGAGCAATAGCTGAAGCCTGGGGATGTTGGAGAGACCATGGTCCACAATCGTAATTGTGGTCCTCCTCCCCCCCGAGAGCCGAGCTAGGAGCAGAAGAGTTGCTGGGAAGTCTCCAGCGCAGTTGGTCAATGTGACGTCGGATTACACGACCATCATCCAAGACCACTTCGTATGACAGTGGCCCAGAGACCTTGCATATCATTGCTGTGATCCAGAGATGCCCTGGTCTATAGTTCCTTGCCCAGACCGGATCTCCCACTTGTAGTCTCCTAGGTGCCCACGGCTGTGACACCTGTGAAGCCACCCAGTCTGGGTGCAATCTGTCCAGTTTCATGATGAGGCGGCGATCCCAATGGAGTTCAGCTGGCTCTTTCCAGTAGCTGTGCAAGGTGTGGTGCGGTGGCAAAGAAGAAAGTCCGCTAACCTGTGATGCCAGATCCCGTGAGTGATCCTCTTTAAGGCATCCTTGGTTGTGCGCACCATTCATTCAGCCTGGCTGTTGGAAGCTGGATGGAACGGTGCAGATGTGGCATGCCAGATCATGTTGGCCTGGAGGAATGCCTTGAATTCAAATGACATGAATTGGAGCCCGTAGTCGGAGACAAGGACATCTGAAGTCCATGTGCGGCGAAGATCCCTCTCAGCACTTGGATGGTCCTAGCAGTGGTAGTGGAGGAGACAGGCATGACTTCTAGCCACTTGGAATGGCTATCCACGAGAATGAAGAAGAATTGCCCCTGAAAGGGCCCAGCGTAGTCAATATGGACCCTCGACCATGGGGTATGAGTCTCCTCCCACCTATGAACTGGGCCTTGGGCATCTCCAGCCTTGACTGTTGACAAACAGTGCACCCGTGGACCTGGGCCTCAATGTCTTTGTCGGGCCCAAGCTACCAAAGATGGCTGCACGCTAACGCCTTCATCCGGACTATTTCCGGATGTCCCTCATGCAGAGACTGCAGGACTCTAGTCCTCAATGAGATTGGGATTACTGCCCGGCTACCCCATAAGACACACCCCTTGAAGGTGGAAATCTCATGCTTCCTCTGCCAGAAGCTTTGGAATTCTGAGCCTGGACATGTGTCAGGCCATCCAGACAACACCCAGGTCAGCACGCGTGTTAACGTGTGATCAGTGGCTGTTTCTGCAGCCACGTCTCTAGCACTGAGGGGAGATTCAGGCAAGTCCTGAATAGACAGGTTGCGGTTGGCAGGTGCTGAATCTGCCTCTATCTGCTGTAATGGCAACCTGCTGAGACCATCTGCATGACCCATTTCTTTGCCTGGCTTATGAACCAGTGTATGGTCATATGCAGACAGGAAGATAGACAGCATTTGTGGGGATATTATGTGTGGGGTTTGTTTGTTCATTGTGAACAACCCCAGCAGTGGCTTATGGTCTGTAAAGACCGTGAAGTGGCGGCCATATATGAAGTCATGGAACTTCTTTATGCCAGCCACTATGGCAAAGGCTTCCCTATCTATATGTGCATAATTGCGTTCAGCTAATGATAGGGTTCTAGAGTAGTATGCTATTGGGATTTGCGTTCCATCAGCCTTCAAGTGACTTAACACAGCCCCAATCCCATAAGGGGACACATCACAGGTGATGCACACTGGCAAGTTCTCATTGAAGTGCACGAGGACCACATTTGAAAAGAGCAAGGCCTTGACCTCCTTGAAGCTCTTTTCATGAGTGTCAGCTTTCCTAGCGGATGCAGCAGAAAAAGGAAAACACAAGAACACCTTCGTCCAACAAATTCCAGTTTACTTGAGGTAAAGCGATGTCGTTCACACAGACCTTAGCAATCAAGTTCTATGCTTTACAAAGTTTGCGTTGGGAGCAACTGCCTTCCAGCTCTGCTTAAATACAACTCTAGTAATCACTACCCCACCCTTCACCAATTACTACCCCACTCTTCACCAATTAATTCTCAGCCACAAACCCGTTACACCCCTGCCTGACAAACTACAACCCCACCCTCTCGTCTCCCAACCAGCACCCGGCAGCAATCAGAGAAACCTCAACCACCCTTGAGGCTTCTCTGGGATGCCCTTGACTGTTAATCAGAATTGCTGGCTACCGCCCATCAGCTGTGCACCAGCTTGCCACTCATCAGCTGTTCGGCGGCTCGTCCTTCTTCTGTGCAGGCGCAGCAGCGTATCTACGCATGCGTGGCATCTAATGGTATCCGGGATTGTCCCTTTGCTGCTCCAGCATTCATAACAGTCACCGGAGGATCTGTGGCTCACTCTTTCTTCCAAAAGGGTGAGCTGCTTAGATCCTTTGCTGGTTCTCCTTCTTCGTCACCAAGCTGTCCCCCCCTTCTTGTGTGTCGAGCCCGGGAGGGCTTGACAATGTGCTTGTGTCCACTACCAAGAGACCTGTTTGTCCAAGAACTGGTGTAACGGTTTAGCCACTGCAGCCTTGTGAGGAAGGAATGAGTGGTAAAAATTTAGCAGTCCCAGAAAGTCCTGAAGTTCGCTCTTGGATTTGGGACTTGGGACCTGCTGAATTGCTTGCAGCTTAAATTCAACAGGGTGGATGCCCTGAGCATCAATGCGGAATCCTAGAAACTTCATGGAGGTAACCCCGATCTTGCACTTGTCTTGCTTAAGCTTCAGCCCTGCTTGACGGAAACTTAGCAAAACGGCTCTCAGCCTTTCAGCTAAATTGTCAGCTGAGTCCCCAGCAATGAGGACATTGTCAAAGTACGGGCAAATGCCAGGGATATTTTGGAGCATCCGCTCCATTACACTCTGGAAGATGCCAGGGGCCACGTTTACTCCAAATTGCAATCTTTTTACCTTGAATGCTCCCCTTTGAGTCACTATAGTTTGGGCCTCAGCCGTTTTCTCATCAACTGGCAATTGTTGATAGGCCTGAGCCAGGTCAAGCTTAGCAAAGATCTGGCCCCCCTTGAGGGAGGCTAGAATGTGACTGACCACTGGTACGGGGTACACATGCTGATGCAGCGCTTTGTTAAGCATGCACTTGTAGTCCGCACAGATTCGGACTTCACCATTGGCCTTCAGTAGTGTAACTATGGGCGTTTCCCATGGACTACTGTCCACAGGCTCTAAGATACCCTGCTGAATCAGTTTATCCAGTTCTGCATCTATTTTACCCTTTAAGGCAAAGGGCACCCTGTGTGGCTTGATTCTAATGGGGGCTATGGCTGGGTCTAGTCTCAGAGAAATAGGAGGGCCTTTGTAGGAGCCAAGTTCTGGACTAAACACAGCTGCAAACTCCTTGCAGACCCCAGCCAGGCCTGTTGTTTGCACGCTGTGTATTCCAGTCACCTGAATTCCCAGGGCCTCAAACCAGTCGAGTCCAATGAGACTCGTACGGTCTCCCCCAACCACAACTACATCCAGTAGCCCCTCAAAATTCCTACGCTGCACCTTGAGCGTGGCCTCCCCCCCTCACGTTGACTCTGGAATTTTGGAAATCTGTGAGGATGAGGTTTGATGGCCTGAGTTTAACCCGTAGGCCACTTCTGCTGCAGATCTTGTTAAAGGTGTCTAGGGCAGTGGTTCTCAACCTTTTTAATGCTGCAACCCCCAACTGGTCGTAAGTCGAGGACTACTCAACCAGTCGTAAGTCGAGGACTACTCAACTGGTACAGCACCATTTGCAGAATGGGACTTTTGGCGGGCTCAGCAGGGCAGAGACAGCCTGGACAATTCCTATTGGCTTTTGAAAGCCAATAGAATTAGACTCTATTCAAGAGAGTCTATTCTATTGGCTTTCAAAAGCCAATAGAATAAAAGGGAGTAGCACAGCTAAGGAAAAGGGGAAAAAATGGTGGACTGCGTTGTTTGGCGACCCCCATGAAATGGTTGTTCGACCCCAAATGGGGTCCCAACCCACAGGTTGAGAACCACTGATCTAGGGAGATGATCAATAGAGCGGACCCAGTGTCCAGCTCCATTGACAAGGGGACCCCTTGCAACTTCACGTTGATGTGAAGCTTCTTCCTAAGTGGCCTGTGGACCTCCATTCTAAAAAACACTCCTACGTGAGGTGCAGAAGCCCACCCTGTTCTGGCTGGAGACCCTGAGGCAATTCTTCTGGGTAACATTCCTTCTGGCGACCCAAACAGACGGAGGCAATGTGGCCTTGCCTTCCACAGGCCCTGCAGATGGAGGAGCGAAAATGGCAGTCTGCGCGGCGATGGCGGCCTCCACACTCGATGCACCAAGGGGATGATGCTGGCTGGGCCTTCCCTCCTTGAGGCCTTCTCCCTGGAGTCTGATGCAGCCGGTCCACTTCCACTTCTGGATCCTGTTCGGATTCTTCGTGAGCAACCTCTTGATGGGACGGTGGCTGGAACTTGAGGGGGCTTGGCGAGCCGCAAGGCCTTCACAGTTCCACCTGCTGCTTCTTTGGCTGAAACTTCCCTCAGGGCATCTTGGAACGTGAGGCCTTCCTTCGCGAAGAGCTTCTGCTGCAACTCTCGGCTTCGCAGGCCACAGACCAGCTGATCTCGCAGTCTCTCCTCCAAGTCTTTGAATTCACAGGGCTTAGCTGCTTGCCATAAGGCCGCAACAAACTCTGCTGCAGACTCACCAGACCTCTGGTCCCTCTGCTCGAATGCGTGTCACCAGGCAATCACTGACAGCTTGGGTTTGAAATCCTCTTGAAGCATCCTCTTCAATTCTGTGTAGGTGATTGATTCCAGTGGTGCTAGAGCGACCAGATTCTCCGCAATCTCGAAGGTCTCTTGCCCACATGCACACAGCAGCATGGCAGCTTTGAGGTCATCTTCACGAATTTGATTCACCCGGAGATAGTTCTCCACCCGGGCCACGTACGAGCTCCAGCGTTCTGGGTGAGCTGTGTCAAATTCTGAAAGCCGGCCTATCTTTGCCATCGTTTCAGCCCAGGAACTTCGTCCACGCCTCTTGCTGCAAGGATTGAGAAGGGGGCCCCTTTTCTGAGCTCACATCCAGCGTTCTGTGCTGGCAGGCTGAGTCGATCTCCAGGCGCCACATTTCTCCGAGCTGCAAGCCCCCCTGTGGTGAGTCAGCTTGGCTTCTTAATCTGTTTGCCTTGCAGGCATCCCACCTTCGTCACCAATGTTCTGTTTCAGGAAAAGAGGCATCGAGACGGAGAAACAAGTTCCAACAGTTCTCCTTTATTGCAAACACCAACAGAACAGATTTTAAAATGGTGTGGCCCCCTTTTATAGCCTCCCTGCACAATACCTTACTGGACAATCATTGCAACTGATCTTTGCCCACTGTGCGTGTGCACGCAAGACTGGGTGTAGCCTTTCTTGTCCCGGGCATCCACATGGTCTGCTCGGGCCAATCGCTGCAGCCTGTGCCTGCCGGCCCAGGACATAATAAAATTATTTTTAATTTCTAAAATATCTTGGCTAGATTGCTACATTACAGTAGGTAAGGATGCATAGGAAAAATATGTACAATACCCAGTGACTTTGATGGTGTACTTTTGCAACATGCACATTGCACACCCTAATTCTAAATTGATAGGAATGGTTGCAATGATCTTTGTTGCATATACATCAAGACTGGAAAATCTTTTGCTTGCAGTCTGAATGCAACCTATGAGAAATTCTGTGCCTTCTATTTGGTTCTCACCAAGCTCCAATCATTCTTTAAGACTCATTTTTCTTCCCCCCACATTTTTTTTGTCTGAACTAAAAGAAAATTCAAATTGTCCTCAACTTACAACTAATTATTTAGTGACAATTTGAAGTTACAACAGATTCCCCCAAAGCTACTTATGACCTGTCCCCTTAGTCATATGACTAAATTTTGAGCACTCAGCAATCAGCTCATATTTAAGGCTGTTTGCAGCACTCCATAGTTACATGATCACAATTTACAATAGTTTTGCCAGAAATTAGTGTTTACTTCCAGTTTCTTACAAAAACTGCCCCAAAGCAAATAATGGGCTTGTTTAACGATTGCAATGTTCACTTAATGACCACAGCATTTGTTTAGCAACCAACCACAATGGAAAAGGTCATAAAATCAAGTCCAGTCATATGGTGATCCACTTGACAACCATCATGACTTACATCACAATTTGAGCACTACTTCTAGCTCTTTCATACCAGCAGCTGACAGCAAAGAAGAAATTTTCTTAAGCAAAGTTGTAAATATACTCCATTAAGCTCATAGCTGCATAAGTTCTCCTCCCCTTCTGAGGGCTAACCCCTATCCCAGAATGCTAAACCCACCCCTCAAAAATGCAGGTGTAAAGTACAATGTTATTTTAAAATAAAGTCCATTGTGATCAAGGGAGAAATGCCAAAGTCTCAAGGTAGCTTTGAGGGTATTTTTGAACAAAGATGCTATTGGAGACTGAGTTATTGTTCCCTCAAAACAAACCACAGAGACAATAGGGCTTCAAAATAAATTCCTGTTGACTAATTTCCAAGTGTAAGATTAGAAAAGGCAGGGTTTTCAGGAATGTATGAATGCAGAAGTTAATGTGTACATGGAGTATTTATGTATGCATAATGAAGAGATATACCCAAGATACAAGGAAAATAGCAGAATTATTCATATTTATTCTTTGCAACCTTCATCTCCCTTCCCCTAATTCATTCATTCATTCATTCATGTATTTATATGCCTTTTTTGATTACCTTTGGTGCATTACATAAATAGCGCATTGTTTCTCCCACATATTGGATTACAGAAACCTGATATCGCCTGCAGTCATTCCAGAAATTTGAAACAGAAAACTTCGGCCCTAAAACACATGTAGCTCCTTGTGGAAAAAAAACAACAAAGAGGGTTGTATAAGGACAGATGCCATAGTATAGCAAAACACAGAAAAAATATGTTCCAATTAAATGGAAGATTGTTTTCAGCAGAAAACCAGTGTTGAATGAAGAGGTCTAACAGCTTTTTTTCTTCTTCCAAATAAAATGTGGTCACTAAAGAATACAGTACTTTGGAAAAATCAAAACATATGTTTTTGTCTATTGATTGCTTTGAACAAATGACTCATTGTATTTTTCTTGAAGGCATATTTTTTGACATATTTAAATTTTCTCCCTTTCTTTCTCTATTTTCTCCAAATGCTGGGATTAGATATGTGGTTTGCAGATTCTGGGAATTTGTTGTCCCAATACTTCTGGAAGAAACCATATTGGGGTAGTCTGGATTGTCAATGGCATCCTTCCTTTTTTATATTGTTTTTGACCATTTTTTCCTATTTGGAGTATATTTGTTTATTAATTCCATATTTAGTTATATCAAATGATATGCACTAAGAATTTTACACTGATAGTAGACTTTGGAATAAATCATATTTCTTTCTTTTCCATGATCCATGTTTAGACCAGGGCTTTTCAACCGGTGGTACGCATACCACCAGTTTTGAAAAGATGGGGGGGAAGGCACCAGGGAAAGAGTTAGAAGAGAAAAGACTTTTGTCAGATAAGTGGTGAGAGGAAAGGCTTTGGGGGAGATGTGTGTGAGAAAAAGAGGAAATGTTTTGGGGTGAAATGTGTTTATGAGAGGGAGGCTTTTGCAAGCGAAGGGTGAGAGAGAGAAAGCACAAGGGGCTTTTGAGAAGGAAGGCTGAGGGAGAGAGAGCACAAGGGGCTTTTCCAAGCAAAGGTTGAGGGAAGCAAAGGCTGAGAACGTGCATGGGGCTTCCAGTTCCGGATCGGACTTCCGATTCTGGATCACGGCACTTGCAGCTGTGTCAAGAGACTGCTCTCTTCGCCAGCTGATTCTCTGCTGCCGGTAGACCCTTAACCGGGTCGAAAAGCCGCCCTGTAGGGACGGCTACCATTGAGAAGGTCCTCGTCATCTGTGGGAGAGTGGCAGCTTCTTCCACGGCCCGAGATTGCTCCTTTGGGCCGACGGTGGAAAGACCAGCCAGTAAAATGGCCGTTCACCTTGCCACTGTAACCAGAAGTCAGAAGAACATCTAAGCACAGGAACCACTGTGGCTGAGCCGGGTGAGACTTTTTTCTTTCTCTCTCTTGGTTCTCCTTTTTTTGTGCCTGTAAAAAGCACCTTTGAAATTATTTCCCTGTTCTGAGAAAGTGGCATTGGTGAGTGTGGGAAAAAGAAGCTTATGGATTGAATTAAGTTAAAGTGACTTTTTTTTCTATATTTTTTTTTATCCACTTTGGGGTCTTGGAAAATTTTTTTAATATTGAATATTGAATCTACTATTGGACTTTGTCTACATCTGAAGAATTTTCCTTTTCTCTGTGTTTTCTGATCTTATTAATGATATTTCTGGTGTCCGGGAGGAGATTTTATATTTTACTGAGGATACTTTGTGGAAAAAGTTAAAATTGCACTGTCTGTTTTTCTGATGGTGAGACTGGCTTTGACCTTCAAATTATCATAAAAAGGAAAGGACAAAGAAATTCAACAGCTGTATTTATGGGGGTGGATACTGATTAAATGTTCTTTGAACACAGCCTCTACTGAAGATACAGATTGTTTCTAATTATTTTTGAAATGGAGAAGCCCAATGTTCAACTTGACTATAAACTCATACTGGAAAAACTTTAGGAAGCTACTGACCAAATATGTTTCCAAATAAAAGAGTGTACTATGGCAATAAAAAACAGAATTTTGCTTTGAATTCACAAATTGACCCCCAGACTACATCTGAGCATTTTATAGACCAAAAAATAACAGAAGCAGAATCAACGAAGATTAAAGAAGATTCTACTTTACTTTATATGCATGCTGATGAGATCTCCAAGGAACTAAAAAGGACTGTAACTAAATCACTTACAACTTTAAAATCAACAGAAATGAACAGACAAGCTCAACTAAATGAGAATTATGGCAGCTTGGATAAGCAACTATTAACTACAAAGTTGGACATAACTGATCCTGTTATTCAGCAGTTTCAAATGTGGAGACTTGACTCTTTAAAACAACAAGGGATTATTTACAAAGGAGCTAGGTCTTTAAAAGAGAAAAGGAGACGCTTTTGTTTGACTCAAAGGATACTACAAGGCATAAAAAGTGACTTGTTCATTGATACAGAGGCATTGTTATGGAAACCTGTCTGGCATAAAAAGA
Organism: Crotalus tigris; assembly: GCF_016545835.1. NCBI lineage: Eukaryota > Metazoa > Chordata > Lepidosauria > Squamata > Viperidae > Crotalus > Crotalus tigris. The sequence continues at coordinate 696,000 of NW_024097293.1, forward strand.
AAACTAGAATAAGATTTAAGAGTGTGACTTAAGGCTCTATATAACGGATTTAAAAGGCTTACTAGATATGGATTGATTTATGGCTTAAGACAGTTAAATAAGATATTAATTGAATAAAAATTAATTATAGGTTTGAATTTAATAAGAAGATGTTTGTTTATATATTAATATGTTTGTTGTGGATATAATAATTTTGGGAGGAGGTTAAAGGAGTTTGACACAGATATTGAGGGAGTGATAAATTACAAAGTATAATAGAAATAGAAAGGTACTTTTTTGTCTTTGTTTTTTGTTTTCTCTTTTCTTCTTTGAATTAATATTTCTCTTATTAGAAATGATAGCTATTTTGTAATGGAAGAAGAAGAATAAAAAGAAGAAATGATATTAATAAATGTTTATTGAGTATGTTAAGGAAAAAGGGAATGGGGAGACACCCGAAGTGTTAATTATGTATTTAGATTAGCAATATGGAAGATAGTAACTGAAATAGTAAAGCTTAATATAGGATTTGGATTTATTTAGATGAAATATTACTGATTAAGAAAAAAGGAATGATATTAATAATTGACTATTGATTGTGTTAAAGAAAAAGGGAATGGAAAGACATCTGAAGTGTTAATTATGTATTTATATTAGCAATATGGAATATAGCAATTGAACTAGTAAAGCTTAATATAGGATTTGGATTTATTTAGATGAAATCTTATTGATGATTGTTTTGACTGACTTAGTTGTATTGAAATACATTAACCTGAATATAATATATTACTAGAGGGAATAGAGAGGGGTTCTTTTTTAACTTTTTTTTTAATGATTTAATCTGAACTTTATGAGTTTGACTTTGTTTTTGGACAATTGATTGCCCTGCCACCACAGTGATTCTTAAGCACTTATTTGTAAAATGAAAAAACTAATAAAACTTGTTTTTTAAAAAATAGTTAAACAAACTATTGATATATTTTAACTCTCTTCTCTTCCCTTAACCCTGTTACTCTCACAGCTCTGATATATTTATTGACAGATAGGTGATACATACCAACCTCCAGGCACCCTCCAATTCCAATAAGAAGCCCAGCTGAATGGTACAGTGGCAGTGGAATGTAGATGATGTCCTTGGCATTGATGTCACACAAAGTGAATATGTTGGCTACCATGAGCAGCTTCATTTGGTTGATGATAGCAGCTTTTGGTAATCCTTAAGGGAAAAGGAAGGAAGCATAAGGAAAACTCTAGCTATGGGGCAGCACTTTTTAATCTTGACCTCTTTCCCAAAAGCTAAACTGCATCTGTCCTAATTACTAATTGAATGGGAGACTACCCGAGCTATAAACTAATCTTGGAATGTGACCAAAAGATACTGGAAGACATTAGCAAACTACTTCTGTAAGTTGCTAAGAAAACAACAAGTATGCATCCATACAGTCACCAGGAGTCAAGCTTAGCTGAAAGTAGATTTGATAATGCTTTAATTAACTTCACAAATATATAGTCATTTAACATGTTGTGGGTAACTCAAAGCCACAGCCTATTGATGATGATAATAATGATAAAAATAGGCTTTATGATTTTCTGGGGGAGGGTTCCTCTTGTTTTGAGGGGGATTTTTTCTGCAAAATTTTCTGAGTTTTTTTGTAAGATAGATTTTTAATGAATTATATTACACTAAGCCTATTTGAAGTCATGGATTGTGTTTTTGTATGTTTCCTATCTCAGAATGGCAGAAAGCAAGTAGGTAGAGATTATTTCAAAAGTTGCAAAAAAGAGTTTCAGATACAGTCCTGGACTGTAGGTTGCAATTAAGATGAGGCTATTTTTCACTTGACATAATGCACATCTGTTTCATTCTTCTTTAATATGCATCAGCTATTCTTCAGATGGAGAGATATTCAGACTTTCTCTTTAATCCTTTAAACATACAGTACATTCCAAAATTGTTCCTCCTTACCTGTGGTCCCAGAGGTAAAAATGTACACAGATGTAGATTTAGCTGTTATATTGGCTCTGTAAGAAGCAGGCACAGGTTCCTCTGAGGTCAGTTCAACCTGTCCAAGTAGCGCTTCCACACCATCAGAGGGGGAATTGTCACTAAGATAGAAAACTTGTACCCCTTCATCCTTTAAAACAGGTAGAACATCTTCAATGGCATTTTTAAAATCTGAAAACAAGAATGAAGATAGAGAGCTTTAATTGAATCTTATTTCCTATTCTTATTTTGTGGGTTGCATTATTCCGCACATAAGCAAGCAATAATGAATTAAAATTCCCTTTGAGTTGAGCTTGATTGCTGTTTTCTTCCTAGCTTATGAATGAATCATGGACAGATTCTTGATTTTAGTTGTTGGTTACAGGTAAGTCAATTAAAATATTTCTGAATTGCCTTTCTAGATATTAAAATGTCTAATTGCTTCTTGACAGAATCACTCTTGCAGTTTAATGAGTTAGGAGATTCAGGCTTCTTTTTCATATATGTTTCATATAGTGTTTCACTGAATTAGAATCAAGATTGAAAAGCTTTTAAGGACATTATCAACTCTATTGGTTTATTTAATTCTGGTTGCCCTTTCATTCCAACAAAATGAATTATAATAAACTTTCTCAACTGCAGGAATGTTTATTCTCTATTTCCATTCTACATTTATGGAAGCGCATTACCTTTTTTTTTTTTTTTTTACAACATTGGGATTATATGGCAGTATTGTAGAAATGTAATTCCACCACTTCAGTAAATCCATAATCTCTGGCCAGTCTAATTGCAAAGAGGTTCCCAGTAGTTAAGATTCATAGATAATTCTAAGAGATGGCAAAGTATAAGGACATTCCTCTAAATTATTTTTTATTCTCCAACTACCAGATGAATTTTACATTAAAAGCATTACACAGTTCAGTTTTTACTTTATGTTGCTATATTTTGAATTATTTTAAAATGTGTTCAAAATTAAGGAAGTTTAGGAGCTTTCCTGCATTAGATATTGACAGTCATTCAGAAGATCTACCCTTCTAGTCCTTAGGCAATGATCTGGGCAACCAGGTCTTGCAGGAAGCACCAAATCTTCCTCCTTCATCTGCCATAGTCCTGCTGTAATATATTGCTATTGGAACCTTTATAACACAGCATTGCCATCACCACCCACCCACTTTCAGGGAGGTGACCAGACCAAGCTGGTTTACCAGTGGCCTATTCCTACACCCAGTGAAGAGACAAAACAGGTCCCTGTATTTAAAGGAAGGTGAGAGTAGATATGTCATTCCTGAACCAATCCTTAAAGCTATGGCATGCTTCTACTTTGATCTCCAAAACTGACATTACTTTGAAGTATGGGAAGGACATGTAGGAACATGAATGATCTGTGGAGAAGTTGAGAAACATACTTTCTCAGGGAAGAAATTCTAGTTTTGTCAACAACCAGCAGTAGCCCAGCTTCAGGGAAGAAAAGAGTAAGACAAGAGTCTGTCAAGCTGTAGCAAGCCAGGATAAAGAATAAAGAAAGAGAGGGGCAAACATGCTGATTGGTGGCAAGTAACTGTTTTAAGAGGCTCTATCTTATTATTCCACTAATAAATTTTTTCATCCATGTCATGTTTTGCACCTGAGCCTAAATCTTGTCAAGACAGACCAAACTGAGAATTTGGAAATATGTCCTGACTTCCTGTCAGTACGTTTGATATCAGCATCAGACTGCAATCCCTTGAAGCAGCAATATCTTTTCCTAATACTATTCTTCACAGCTCATCATTTTCAGAATATTCATTTTCTGATCTATAAAGACAACACATTTTATTAGCCATAAAGCACATATCATAGACATGAGAGTTGGATCAACATGATATTATAGTGGAAGGAACTTAAATAATTACACCAAGGACTATTGCTCCTTGAAGTGGCACATCTTCTACAGAGCTTATCAAAGAAGGTGAGCCCAATCTGTAGAGAAGGTGCTATTCGCTTACTGCAAACTGCTCACCTAAAGCCTTGTGTGAAGACACTTTTCTGAGCCAGGAGGCTCTGACATTTGCTTTGGGCCATGTCAAAGCTGCCCATCTGAAAGCATTTCAGATAATGCTAAGAGAGAAAGCTGAGAGGAGCCCACAGTATTGGTCCAAAGTCTTTCAAGAACACTCAAATTACTTCATCAAATGATTGTTGGTTGCTTTTTTTCCCCCACTGGCAGGTAATGTGGGATGGAAGGAAATGCAGGTAAGGGGATTGACTAATTGTCCAATAATCTGGATTATTCCAGATTCAAGTGTGAAGGGCAGCACCAGTTGCCTGCCTTATCACTGAGGCAGAACAGGGTCAGAGATAGGCCTCTGCAGAAGGTACCCACAACAAAAGCAAATAATGGCTGTGATGGAATGGTCAAACCTCTATTCTTTTTAAAACATGCATTCAATGGATGTAAGAAGGAATCAGCAAAGGAAAATATTTGTAGCTCAGGGTTCAGATGAGGGGTCTTTGGTGCTCTCTGAACTTGATTGTTTTCTTGTAGACATTTTATTACTAGGTAACATCACCATTGTTAGTAGTGGAAGTGTGCCTGCAGGCAATGTTTTTCCTATTTGTGTGCTTTCTGAAGTGTTTGATACCCATATGTGGTACCAATAAAGGAGAATATTTGTAACCAGAGGTGTCCTTGGTGCTCCCTAAGCTTGGTTGTTTTCTTGCAGATACTTCATTACTCAAACTAGATAACATCATCAGTGCTACCAGCATTGCTGAGTAGCACTAATAATGTTACCTAGTTTGGGTAATGAAACACCTGCAAGAAAACAACCAAGCTCAGAAAGCACCAAGGACCCCCTCAAGAAGGAATCAGACTTCAGTCTCTTAGTCACATCCACCATTTGATTTTGTTAGTGCCTATGGATACCCCTAAGCTAAGCCATCAGGGCAATGCCATTTATGTCAGTGTATTTATCTCCTGATTCAAGGCTTGAAGGAATGAAAGCTAATACGATCATGAGGAAGAGTCCTAACTCTAACAAAATTGTTATCTGCTGAAAAAGCATCAGGGACATTGCATAAGGGACCTCACATCAGGGACTTTCACTTGTCAAGAATGAAAAGAAAACAGGATATTTTGCATCTTGCAAGAATAATTTGCTTTTTTATTAAAGCAAAAACAAAAAAACCCAACTCCATGCACCATAACAAGATTAATTATTTCATCTCTCTTGTATTTATATGCATACATCCAGAAACCTGGGAGTGGGTGAGTGGTGGTTCTCACCATTGGGAAACTGACATGTCCGCAAACTTTCCAAACATCATGGACTAAAAAGGAAAATTGCTTCATCCAGAGTTTGAGATATATCCCTGCTCTGCCAGAAATACATCAATTCATCTAACCAACAGAAGCAATAGCAAGGGTCTACACAGTTGGAGCACTGATGCAAAGAGTGCATAAGCATCACCCTGAGGAGTCTCTGTCTCTCCCTCAAGCAGGCAATGAGAAGAATTTAACACAGCAGAAAAATGTTGTCAGAACATGTTTGGACTATAGTTTCTTGCAAATAGCAAATGAATCATTATTGTGGTAATGGTCTGTTCAGATGAGCCTCCAAAATATTCTTAGGTGTTTTTTTTCTGTTACGTTCATTCCCCCTTTCTTTTGGCATTCAGTTCAAATATTAAAGTTGCTCTCTTTTCAGACAAAAATGTTTTCTAAATTGCTTTCACAGTAATTTATTTCCTCCCTCTTTCTGGGAACCTCACTGCTTTGGGGGCTTTCCCCCATGAGCAAAAAAATATGAAATAAGGGGATAGAAGACAAAATTTAAATTACTGAATCATTTTTTTAAAAAAATACCAAATATTTTGTTAGCTAACTAAGGTTTTGAATTCATAGCAGCAGCAGCAGCAGCAGCATGCTGCACAAAACTTGGAAGTGAGCAGATAGCTCCTGAAATCAGTTCAAACCAGGGTAAAAGAGAAAACTTCACTTGATCTGCATTAGTTTCTGCCACAAAACTGAGATTTAGGAGTATATGCTAGGCAAAGTGAATTAATTCGAACTGTAAGTAAAATTCAATTTCTAGAATCTCTGCCTTTGAGACTAGCAAAAATTAAGCTATAGACCTTTGACTATACCTCAGCTTGAAATCAGTGTACCATATAATCTTTTTTTTACAACTTTACAGTATCTGTAAAGATTAACATGAAACAAATGAAAGTGCTGTGTCAGAGATATGTGCATAATACAAATGGGCTCATTAAAGCAAACAAGGTCAAAGATCACTGAGATTCCCTCCTCTCCAGGGAGCTGAAATCAAGCAGGCTTAGACTCATAGTGCAACTATATATTTCATGATCAGTGGACATAACTGATTGGTTTAGCTCACCTGGAGTTGTCAGAAGCACTTTGGCATTGCAGGTTCTCAACACATGCAACAAAGATTTTAATCGGATGTTATAATTGATGCATGCCATGGAGCAGCCAATCTTCTCCAAGCCCATCCAAATCCAGATATAGGCAGGGATATTCTTCAAGAAAACAGCCATCGTTTCCCCTTCTTTCAGCCTCACATAGTCCTTCAGTACTCTGGCCATTTGGTTGCTACGTCTGTCAATGTCCCGATAGGAATAAATTTCATCTCCAAAGAGAATGAAAGGCTTCTCTGGATGTTTCAGGACCTTGTCTAAAAAACAGTCCAAAAGGGTGAATGGTGGATTATGCTGTAAACGCTTTTGGGACTTGTATCCTGTCCGCAAGAGAGAGAAAAAGAAGCGCAGGTCCAGCCAAAGATAAGGGAAAAAAATATTGGCCAGCAGAGGGAGAAGAAACAAGATCCCCAGCAAAATTGTATAAAAGTCAAGCATGTCTACACACTGGTCAGAGATCCAGCACTCTGAAAGCAACAGGCACACACTGGCAGTTGTATAGAACGAAGACAAATACCTTAGCAATGAAGGGAGAATCTTGCTCCTCCCCCTCCACCTCTTCCTCCTCCTTTGCAGGAATGTCTTTGGGTGCCTGCCAGTAAATTTTAACCCACATCAAATGCTTTCTTCTAGTTCATCTGCCCAGTGCTGATGTGGTTCTACTCCTCTGAGGGTTAAAACAAAGCCTGAATGAAAATGCCCTGAGTAATTAATGGAAATCTTAACAACTCACATTTATAATAGTTTTCCATATCTTCATCTCTCCAAAAATCTTGAATGCATTTCAAGTACATTACAAAAAATTTCATCCAGTTCCTCCTGCACATGACAAATAGTGAAAATGTTCCAACAGGTTTTGCTATCTATTATTTATTAATGCTAATTCAAATAATTAATTTTGCAAAATATATGTGTTTTTTAAGGTAAAATACAGGTAGTTCATAATTAGGAACATAATTTCCATTGCTAAGCAAGGTGGTTGTTGTATCCAATTTTATGACCTTCTTTGCCACTATGGTTATGCAGATTGTTGCAATTGTTAAGTGAACCATGCAGTCATTAAGCATATCCAGTTTATCCATTCATTTTGCTTGTTAAAAGCAGGCTGGGAAGGTCACAAATGGCAATCACACGAACCTGAGACATTGCAGACATCATAAATACATGCCAATTGCCAAGCATGCAAATTTTGATCATCTAACCATGGGGATGCTATGACAGTCATAAGTACAAGGATTGGGTGTAAGACATTTTACAGAATAACAGAAGGAATTGACCTTGGAGATTCAACCTCTCTACTCAAGCAGGAAAAACTATACCATTTCAGGCAAATCAAAATTGGATGCAATATTCTAAATGTGGCCTTATCAAGACACTATAAAGTGGTACTAATATAGGTAATCCTCAACTTACAATCACAATTGAGCCCAAAATTTATGTCGCTAAGTGGGTTATGTTGTTATGTTGTTAGGTGGGTTTTACCCCATTTTACAATCTTTCTTGCCACATTTGTTAAGCAAATCACTGCAGTTGATAAGTTAGTAACACAGTTTTTAAGTGAATCTGGCTTCCCCATTGACTCTGCTTGTCAGAAGTTTGCAAAAGGTGATCACATGACCCCACGACACTGTGAGCAGCATAAATGTGAGTCAGTTGTTAAGCATCCAAATGAAAATCATGTGACCATGGGGATGTTGCAATGGTCATTGTGAAAAATGGTCACTTTTTTCAGTGCCGTTGTAATTTCGAACAGTCATTAAGTGAACTTTTGTAAGTTGAGGACTACCTATACTAAGGTGACCAACCGTCCTCCGTTAGGGAGGACAGTCCTCCTTTTGTGAGTTCTGTCCTCCCTTGAAAAGTGTCCTCCTACATGTCCTCCTTTTCAATATTTGAAGACTAATCTGCAGGGCTTTTTTTTTCTCATAGAATGCTCAGAACAGCATTCCAGCACCTTTTTTTGATGTTTTTTTTCAACTTTTGCATGAGCTGCGCTATTCCCCCTATTGGCTTTTGAAAGCCAATAGGAATTGCTGCTGAGCACGCCAAAACACCCAGCCGGCAAACTTTGCACATGTAAGTTGTCTGCAGCGAAGACAAATTGGCAGGAACTTTGCACCCTTCCCCGCTACCCAACTACACCATCTCCTAGTTAGTCCCGAAGATACCTGGAGGAGACTGGAGTGGCAATGCCACGGTAACTTTCTCTTGATCTTCAGCCCTGCTAGGGCAATAATGGCTGCAGGTGCAAGAGGCAGGGTGGTGAGGCTGCTGCAGGTGGGGGTGTGAGGGGCGGCGGTGCCCCCGTGCTATGGGAGCCACAGGGCCTGCTCTACACAGGGCTGTGCAGGGTGGTGGTGGTGCTGGCGGGGCGGCTGCAGGTGGGGTGTGTCAACGGCGGGCTGCCCCCCCGGGGCCGGAGCCGGCGCAGCTGGTGCTTTGGGAGCCACGGGGCCCACTCTACACAGCGGGGCAGCAGTGCTGGCGGGGCGGCTGCAGGCAGGGGCACGGCATGTAAGCATAATTACAATATAAAATATTATTGTTACAAATGTTTTTTATTATGCATTTATCATATTATAGTGTATTCTGTATTATTGTTGCAATGAATAAAATGTTTCTTTCATTTACAATATTTTTTCTTCAATTTATTTGTGTCCTCCTTTTCATTGTAAAAAAGTTGGTCACCTTACCTATACTTCATGTCATCCTAATTCTATCCCTCTGTTAAGGCAGCCTAGGACTGCATTGGATTTTTTGGCAGCTGCAGCACACTGCTGGCTCATATTTTAAGTGATTGTCTACTGGGACTAAGAATCTTCTCAAAGTACCATCTATTCTATATCTGTGTATTGATTTTTCCTGCCTAAATGTAGAGCCTTGCTTTTTTCACCATTGAATTTCATTTTTTTTTTATATAGGGCCCAGTGTTCAAATCTGTTGAGATCCTTCTGTATCACTTAAATATGAGGCAGCAGTGTGCTGCAGCTGCCAAAAAAGCCTACACAGTGCTGGGCTGCATTAACAGAGGGATAGAATCAAGCTCACATGAAGTGTTAATACCACTTTACAATGCCTTGGTAAGGTCACACTTGGAATACTGCATCCAGTTTTGGTCACCACGATGTAAAAAGATGTTGAGACTCTAGAAAGAGTACAGAAAAGACCAACAAAGATGATTAGAGAGCTGGAGACTAAAACATATAAGGAATGGTTGCTGGAATTGGGTATGTCTAATTTAATGAAAAGAAGGACGAGGGGGGAACATGATTGCAGTATTCCAATATCTCAGGGGCTACCACAAAGAAGAGGGAGTCAAGCTATTCTCCAAGACACCTGAAGGCAGGACGAGAAGCAACAGATGGAAAATGATCAAGGAGCAACCTAGAACTAAGAAGAAACTTCCTGATAGTTAGAACAATTAACCAATGGAACAACCTGCCTCCAGAAGCGGTGAATGCTCCAACACTGGAAGTTTTTAAGAAGAGATTGGACAGCCATTTGTCTGAAATGGTGTAGGGTTCCTGCCTGAGCAGGGGATTGGACTCAATGACCTCCAAGGTCCCTTCCAACTTCATTATTATTATTGTTGTTGTTGTTGTTGTTGTTGTTGTTGTTGTTATCTTTTACCCTATCTTCTGGAGTATTGGTTATTCCTGCCAGCTTGGTGTCATATACAAATTTGATGATTTCCCTTTCTATCCCCTTGTCTAAATCATCAATAAAGATATTGAAGAGTACTGGGCCTAAGACAGAGACTTGGGGTACCCCTCTGCATACTTCCCTCCATGTAGACATAGTTCCATTAAGGATTATATATTAGTGCAGTTGGTCAGCTAGTTATGAATCCATCTGAGTTGGAAGCTGTTTAATCCACATTTTTCTATCTTAGTAGTAAGTTGTGGTCTACTTTATAAAATGCCTTCCTGAAGTCTAAGTAAATATATCCACAGCATTTTGCTAGTTCACTAATTTTGTCACATTGTCAAAGAATGCACTAAGACTTGTCTGGCATGATCTGTTTCTCACAAACCCATGTTGGCTTCTGGTTATGACCTTACTTGCCTCTCGGTATTCACAGATTTGTTACTTGATTATCTTCTCCAGAATCTTCACAGGTATTGATGTCAGGCTGATAAGTATGTAGTTTCCTGGATCCATTTTTTTTTCCTTTTTTGAAGATGGAAAACACATCAGCCCTTTTCCAGTCACCTGGAATTCCCAAGTGCTTAGGATCATTGAAAGATAGGTGTTTTTTTTCCCCAGTGTTTTTGTAACTCGTTAAATGAATAGTTATAAATTGAGGACTACATATATTGTCTTATAGTCCTCTATGGTTGAAATCTTTATGCTGTAATTTTAAGCCCTTTTTAAAGGTAAAATATTTTTAGTTATTTATTATGGACATTTCTATCACACCATTCCAAAAAGTTATAAGTGGCATATGGAAGAAAGATTTAGAAAAGCAACAGACAAACAATGTCTAAATTATCACAGCACAGTACACAGGGACAGACCTCAAATTTAATATTCCCTGCATACTGTCTCCTAAAGCAGCTTTTCATTTCTCTATGGAAGCTCGCTAGGGATACTGGTGGTCCATATGTACATACATAGATCTATACATATTTTGCATATAGTATGTTTAAATGTGTGTTATGTATGTGTACTCTTTGAGACCAAGCAACTAAATTTCATTTTTAATGTGTGCCATTGTGCCCACAGTAAAAATGACAATAAAGGTTATCTATCTATCTATCTATCTATCTATCTATCTATCTATCTATCTATCTATCTATCTATCTATCTATCTATCTATTTATCTATCTATCTATCTATCTATCTATCTATCTATCTATCTATCTACCTATATACCTATCTATCTATCTATCTATCTATCTATCTATCTATCTATCTATCTATCTATCATATACGTGGTGGCACACTGTTCCACAGAAAGAGTGACACTACTGAGAAAACCAAACTATGGGTCCCTGAAGATGAAACTTAGAGATCTTACAGGACAGGCAGACTCATTCCTGGGGAAGTGATCTTGAAGATAATCAGGCCCTGAGCCATGCAAAGCTATAACCAGCCCCTTTAATTTCACCCAGAAGCCAATAGGCAGGTAGTGCAACACACACACACCTGGAGTATCAAAGTTACATAGACAAATCTAGATATTGACATTGCAATTCAAATTGCTGCATATTATCCCAGTTTAAGCTTTGGATAACATTCAAAGGCAGCACATGCAAATTTCAACTGGTGAAATGTCAGAGGCATGCATGAACATGTGCAATACCCCCACGTCCACAAAAGCTTAACCAGCACCCACGATATAATTGTGAAATTTCGTTTCCCAGAAGCAGATTACAAATTGTTCCAACAATTATCATGTCAAATTAAACAGCAGTGGGTGCAGACTTTATATCACTTCAACGTTGTCAAACTGATGCGAAAAATACACTGTCAGTCACTAGAGGGGCATATATTATTATTTTCATTATATAGATTATGTAATCATAGTCAAATGTGGCTCTAAGTTCATGCCTTGGTATGCTGGACCCCAATGAAATACCAGGCCAAAATAATTTAATTTACAATTTATTGGGAATGTTCCAAGATAGAGGAATTCCCTTTTTACAAAAAAGAAAATGTGGAATATAGACTTACATTTCTTTTTATAGTTTGAGCAACCAAGATACTTCAGAGTAAAACCTGACTGGATTAGGAAAAGTCTTCCGTGAAATCCAATAATACATAAACATAAGAAGTGAAAATTGCATTGTATTCTGAATAAAAAGAGCATTGTATTCTGAATAAAAGTAAAAGCAACATTTATCAGAGAAAAACATCAGAATGAGTAAGGTTAAAAATACATTCAGAGTGCTTTTCCCAACACTGGGCTCAAATACTTGCTTTATTCAGTGAAAAAAAAACAAGCTTACTTTATTTACAATGTATCAAACACTAAAAGAAAAGGCTTTTTTACATTCTTCTTGAAGGTTAATGTTTATGGAAAAATATTTGAAATACTTTTGAAAGGAAAAGAGAAATAAGGCTAATTAAAATACAAAAAAAACATGTTAGTTAACCAATGAAATAGTACCTCAAAAACCATATTGCAAGTATTACAAAATCCATACTGTGGGGTACTCAGAAGCTAGTCATGTATTCTGTGAGTGAAATATAAATATATATCTCTCCTATGAATGTTTCTCCTAGAAAGAAGTCAGGCTCCATTAAAATAGCTCAGACTGTACAAAGACAATACTCATTATCTGATGAATATGCGTGTGTGTTTTCCAGAACAGCTAAAGGTGGAACAAAATTTTATTACACAGTCATCACTGAGGCATTTTCCTAATAAAGGAAGTATTCTAAACAAAGGATAAGTATATAGAATTTCCAAATGGATATTAATTAACTGGTTAGAAGATAGTTTAACATACACGATTTAGCAGTTTATCTTGAAGTTTAGGACATGCACATATTTAAGTGATTTGGGTGCCCCCCTATTTAGCTAGGAGGTTAACTGGTGCTTATCTCTCTGCACAGACTGGGGTAAGATGCTATAATCAAGAATGCACTTCATTGTTTTATCCAAGTATAGATACCAAAAGCACAAAGATTTAAGTCTTCCCCACACTATTTTATTTATTAAATTTCTACACCATCCATCTCACCTAAGTAATTCTAGATGTTTACAACAGCATAAGATATATTATATAATATATATATTACACACAGACATATGTATGCATGTATGTATATATGTGTGTATGTATGTGTATGTATATATGTGTATATGTATGTTTATATATACACACATACACATAGACACATACCGATATATGTATATATACACACATATATACATATATTCATACATACACACACACACACACATCTATATATATATATATATACACACATATATAATATGTATGTATGTAAAAGTTTCTCTGTCAACCATATCCAACTCTAAGGCATGGTGCTCATCTCTGTTTTTTGGCTGAGAGAATCAGCATTGTCCAAAGATAGTTTACATCTGGAACCCAGGCTGTCAGCTCTCCAGTTGAAAAGTTCAGTATCTTTAATCACTGAGCCATCACACACACACACACACACACACACACACACACACACACACATATATTCTGAGGTTTTCGCGGGTGTTTGTATGTAGGTCTTTGGTTATTCGGGTTTTCTCCCGCGTAAAATTGGAAGTGTCTTGGCGACGTTTAGACGAAGTCCCATTCGTCATCTTCAGGCTGGTTTTTTCAGCTTCGTGCTTCGAGGAGCAATGACACCAGTCTGAAGATGACGAATGGGACTTCATTGAAACGTCGCCAAAACACTTCCAATTTTATGCGGGAGAAAACCCGAATAACCAAAGACCTACATATATATATATATATTACTGGCAGTAATGAGATAGTGGAAGGAACGATCCGGAAGAACCATAGAAGGAGGCGTAAGGAGAGTAATAAAGAAACATCTGGAACACTAATTAACCGGCCGGGACCGGTGACGCGGTCCATGAGCCAGGTGCAGATGCCAGCAAAACCCATTCAAGTCATTATTGTTTACTGGCTCCTTAGCCCTGATGATATTTGGAGTTTCCAAACGAAAGCTTGGCAGCTTTTAGTAAAGTATATTTTTATATTTATACTCTCCTGGTGTTTGTATTTTATTTGTACCATAGACATGCCCAGCAGTCGTATTTTTATGCATATATATATATATATATATATATATATATATATATATATATATATGGTGAAGAAATAAAATGAACACCAGGGTAATAAAAACTGTAAAAGTTTTTAATTAATTAAAACTATAAAAGTTTAATTAAAAGCGCCAAGCTTTCGCCGTCACCTGCCGGCATCTTCAGGGCTAGCGCGCCAGAGAATGAGGAAGTCCTTTATAGGCGTGTCAAGGTTTGCGCCCGGCTCCTTGATCTTGTTATCGGGCCTGATTGATTCAATTGCGTACGGTTAACCTGTTTTTCCTTTCTCTTTTTGGTTACATTTCTATCTTCATCCATCCTTATTTCTCTCAACCTTGGGGTGGTTGGGTGGCAACTCCAGTTGTTTCGGTTGTCTTTGCATTCTGACCTCCCCCCAGGTTCAGGTGGTAGTGCACATTCCACGTTCCTTTCACAGCCATGTCCTACCCAAGTGTATTGGCGAATGATAACACCAAAGGGGGCCGCCTACTTAGGGAGGCATGGCTCTCGGATAATAGATCTATTAATAGACATGTCGACCTATGCCCGGCATACGTGGCTTTAAGATCATGGAGCATTAATAATCAGCGGCAACACCCCCGATGGCTTAATAATAATCCCGGTGATACCAAAGAGGAAGGGCAAACTACCCAACAGACCTGGTGCAATCCGGAGGAGGAAGGGCAACTGCGGGACACCCCGACCACCCCGGTGAGGCTACCGCAATCCCAGAGGACTAGGGGGGTGGTGGAAACTGAGATCTGGAGTTCTGATAGTGAGAACGAGATGAAGGAGGATACGGCAGGTGGAGGCACGGGGGAATCGCCAAACGCAACAGCTCGCCTGCGCACTAAAAGAAACATCGTGGCCGGTCCGGAAGGGAGGAGAAGACCCCCTCGCGCAGCCAGAGCGATCAGATCCAGGGGGGGTAGATCACGGGACATGGCCAACGATGAACCCCCGAGCACCGCCAGGGAGGAGGGGAGAAGATCAGAGAACGGTGGAGTGCGAGGGATTGAGTCATCACGCCCCCTACCCAACGATCCCGAGGACTCCCATGGAATGCACATGAACACCAACAGTGCAGAAAGGGGGAGAGCTGAAGAGGAACGTTATGACAGCCAGAAGGAGCGTGATTCGACTACCACACACACACACCCCGGACCGAGTACCCGAAGCAGGACGCGCGCAGGACAGCTGGGTATGGCGATGACCAGGAAACGACCCCTCCACCCTGCTGAACACCCCCCTACGCCGTATTTGACTCGTAACAGCTCGCAAGACCATCCGGATGACGGGCGCACCAAAAATGAAAGTATTGGGACTAAAAAGGAAAGTTACTTTAAAAGGAACAATTGGGTAGGACATGGCTGTGAAAGGAACGTGGAATGTGCACTACCACCTGAACCTGGGGGGAGGTCAGAATGCAAAGACAACCGAAACAACTGGAGTTGCCACCCAACCACCCCAAGGTTGAGAGAAATAAGGATGGATGAAGATAGAAATGTAACCAAAAAGAGAAAGGAAAAACAGGTTAACCGTACGCAATTGAATCAATCAGGCCCGATAACAAGATCAAGGAGCCGGGCGCAAACCTTGACACGCCTATAAAGGACTTCCTCATTCTCTGGCGCGCTAGCCCTGAAGATGCCGGCAGGTGACGGCGAAAGCTTGGCGCTTTTAATTAAACTTTTATAGTTTTAATTAATTAAAAACTTTTACAGTTTTTATTACCCTGGTGTTCATTTTATTTCTTCACCATGTATACCCCCAGGGTTCATATTTTTAACCTTTTTAATCATATATATATATATATATATATATATATATATATATATATATATATATATATGAAATTGCTCTTCTAAAATTGGTAGGTTGGTAAATAAAGGAAGAGATTGTAGGAAGAAAGCAATTATGTTTGAAAAGGTTAGCAGTAAAAGAAAATCAAACTGCCAAAGAACACGGTAGCTGGATACCATTAGCAACCTGAACATATAAAAACTCAAAGAAGTAGCGCAAAATCAGAAGATGCGGAGAGACCTCACCCATAAAATTGCCAAGACTCGGATATGACTGAATAGATGATATCATCATCATTTACATTAATTGAAAAGGCATATAATGGAGAATACATATCAAATTTATTTACACTTCTATCCAAAGGGGCTCTTCTACAATATTTATAAAGAACTGAAAATTCACTTGAGTGGAGAAGCTGAGAAGCAGTTTGGACAAACCCCAAAAAGGAGAAAGGTGGTAGAAAAGAGAAAGGAGAAAAGTAGATTGATAGCTATAGCAAATATTAATAGAGATATTTTGGAAGGGTAGTGGAAGAGAATTACTTAGTTCTCTGACAATTCATTCAATAGTTTTAAAATTTTGTACTAGAATACAATAGAATAGAGTTGGAAGGGGCTTTGGAGGTCTTCTAGTCCAGCCCCCTGCTCAAGCAGGAGAACCTATACCATCTCAGACAGACTATTGTCTAGTGAGTCTATTCTTAAAAATCTCCAGTGATGGTGTGCCCACGATTTCTGGAGGCAAGCTGTTCCTTTGGTTGATTGTCCCTCACTGTTAGGAAGTTTCTCCTTAATTCCAGGTTGCTTCTCTCTTTGATCAGTTTCCAACCATTGTTTCTCGTCTTCCTCTCTGGTGCTTTGGTGAACAACTTGGCCCTCTCTGCCTTATGGCAGCCCCTCAGATACTGGAATACTGCTATCATGTCTCCCCTATTTCTTCTTTTCTTTAGACTAGCCAAACCCAAGTTCCGCAGCCGTTCTTCATATGTTTTAGTTTCCAGGCCTTTGATCGTCTTAGTTGCTCTTCTCTGAATTTTTTCCAAACTCTCAACATCTTTTTTGTGATACTGGCTATAGTATTCCAGGTGTGGTCTTACTAGGGTTTTATAAAGCGGTACTAATACTTCACGTGATCTTGATTCTGTGCCTCTGTTTATACAACCCAGGATTGTATTAGCTTTTTTGGTTGCTTCTGCACACTGCTGGCTCATAGTCAAGTGATCGTCCTCTAGGACTCCAAGGTCCCTCTCACAGTTACTGTTTTTAAGTCAGGTCTCGCCCAATCTGTACTTGTTCCTTGATTTTTTTTCCTGCCTAAATATAAAACTTTGTTTTTCTCCACATTGAAAGTCATTTTGTTGGATAGGACCCTCCCCTACTCAAGCATGTATCCTGTTCATGCATTTGGATGATAGTTTCCAAATGATAATATTCACTGTTAGCAATGATATTCTTTTTCTGAATTGATTGCTCAGGAGAAAGAGAAGTGGCCCCTTTGAGCGCTTCCTGTTGTTAGACGGGTCAGTAGTGGATTTGAGGAGAAAAAAACTGGAAGAAATTCTGCTTGACAAAGATCAGGTCGAGTTGCCTCTAAAATCAAGAGCTGAACATCAATCTCATAACTAGTAGATGATGTTTCACAAGTCAACTCAGAGAAATCAAAAGTGTCCTATTTACCCTCCAGAATGATCTCACATCAGAACAATTTGAAAATTGTTTTCCAGTGCTTTCAAAGAAGATGGAATGTGGAAAGCTGATCTTTCAACTAGAAAATAAAAGTTGGAAGTAATGCAGAGAAGACATGTTGCTTCTGGTGGTGAGAACTAAAAGAACCCAATTCTCAGGGCATTTGTTTTTTGATAATTGGCACTGTGTTAACTTTGCTTTGTTTTTGCTATATGAGAGTGCTGATAGAGCCTCTGATTTTAAATGTGGGATTTGTAGCCAGCATGGTAGCTCTCATCAAGGCTTAACCTCTCTCTGCATTTGACTAATCCCATTTTAAAGTCAATGAAGAAGGGCACCATTATAATATCTCAAGGATGCAAAACACTTGGTGTGTTAAGGAGGACTTTCTTTGGCCTGTTCTGTATTTTCCACTATACAGCTTCCTTGCATGACCCCAGCTTCTAATGACTTAGCATGCAAAGAAGAAATCCCACCTCTTCCCACAGAGGTATTTCTAGTGTTCTTAACAATAATGCAATCAGATGGTGGTATGCCAGAGGGAAGAAAAGATCCTGGTGGCTTTGAAAGTATCAGAAGATGTTTGACTCTGCTATGACTCTATTTGGGGGAAAGTGTATATTTGTATGTGGGATTATAAAGAAATGTGGACCATGAGAAAGATATGACAGAGCCATTTAGGTAAGATGATCTATTTTTTTACAATGAAAAGGAGGACACAAATAAATTGAAGAAAAAATATTGTAAATAAAAGAAACATTTTATTCATTGCAACAATAATACAGACGACTTGCATGTGCAAAGTTTGCCAGCCGGGTGTTTTGGCGCGCTCAACAGCAATTCCTATTGGCTTTCAAAAGCCAATAGTGGAAGTAGCACAGCTCATGCAAAAGTTGAAAAAAAAATGTCAAAAAAAGATGCCAGAACGCCTTTCTGAGCGTTCTATGAGAAAAAAAGCCCTGCAGATTAGTCTTCAAATATAGAAAAGGAGGACATGTTAAGAGGACACTTTTCGAGGGAGGGCAGAACTTACAAAAGGAGGACTGTCCTCCCTAAAGGAGGATGGTTGATCACCTTAATTTAGGAGGGATTTGGAGAAGCAATCATACGCTTGAGAGACTGAAGCTGAGACAACTCAAAATAACCATGCCTTGATCTTTTTTTAGTGTAAGATGGGATAGACAAAAAGATAGGCAGGCTAATTCTCTATTGAACCCAACAACATCCAAGTAGCATTCTTGGAATTCTTCCAGTATCTCTTTCTGACCTGGTCTACTTTGAAGGGCTAATATCAACTACAATAAATAGCTAACTTCAAGATGGGTAAAGGCTAGCCAGATTAGTGTAGGCGTGTAAAAGCCTTACAATGGCAATATACTTCTTTCTTTGATATACGAATCAGTTTTCCTCTATGCTTTTTTATGACTTAAAGATGTTTGCTTTAGCATTGGAAAAGAGTAACAGTTCTCCTTACAATAGTAAGGGACTTTGGAAAGGAGCTAACTGGATTGTAAAATTATTTAAATGTGTGCTTTGATTTATCTTCCCCTTTAATCTTATTCAGATAAGTATTTGAACAGACTTATTATTCTTGGACAATTGGCGATAACCAAAATAAACTTTTCAAAAGAGAAATCACTCTTTCCTGATTTTGACCTGAATTGCTCATCTCAGAATTGAAAGGGCAAACATCAATGACCTTTATCCCTCTTGATTGTTGTATCTTTCTTCACTCCTACATGCATTTTGGTATTTTCTTCAGTACTTCAAAAACCTGCAGAACTTTTTGATCAGAAACTTTTTGGTACTATTACTTTCCATTTAGGCAGTAGGATCTATGAATCACCTGAAGTTTTAATTAACCTATAATTAACCTCTAGGATAACATACTTCTGGAAGATGATAGAAAATTAAATGTTTCTTCTTCTCCCTTGCTTCCAAGAGGATTATATAAACCTGTCTGAAGTAATTTAGCAATGGTGACTCTTGATACTGGAAACCTGTTATTCCTAGCTTTTATGACAGCATTGGACTCTTTTTAAACCATAATCTGTTTAAAGCAGCCACTTCTAAGGAGTCACACACAGAAAAGAATCCTAAAGTTGCTCGTCAGCTCTTGGAGAGGATAAAAGTTGGACAATACAAGGTGATTTCTCAAAATGAAGATTAAGCATTCTATGTTTGACATTACAACAGAGTTCTTCAAGCCAAAATAAATATAACAATCAATTTTGGCTTAACAAAAGCTTCTCTTTTACTACAAGTAGTCAAAGAAGTATTATGCCCATATCTCCTATAAAATCAAGGCTGGTTGGAAGCTCTATGTCTTTGTTTATCCATATTAACTTGTTTACATTTTAATACTCTTGTTTTCTCTGAGATTTTGCTCTATTTTGTGGTGTTATTTAGCAGTTTGGCTTAGAAGCCAATATTCCTCATTTGGAAATGGGGGTCAAAGTTGTCACAGAAATGTATCTGGTTATTTCTCCAACAACTTCTGAGTCCGGTTCTGGATGCTTCTGGATCCAATCAAGGTGGTAGTTTTAATCTTTAAAGTCTTTCCTAGCATGGGACCAAGTTTCATTAGCCTGTCTCATTGGATCTGGCAGAGAAGGCTTACTGCCAGTATCATCTACCAGGAGATAGACATTTTGGGAAGTCCCTTGAGGTAGGCTTCTCTGTCATGGCACCTACCCTATGGAATTTTCTTCCCCCAAAGTCAGGTTAGCCCCAACCCTATTATCATTTTGGAAGCTCCTTAAGACCTGGTTATATCACCAGGCCTGGAAGTTCCAAAAAACCAGAGACATTCTTAAATGGCTCCTTTGTGATTGATCTTTTTTATTTTCTCTATGTGGTTTAAATATTTTACATTTTATAGTGTTCTTCATTTTTAATGACTTTTTATTTTTATATAATTAGATTTTTATATTGCTTTATTGATTGTTGTATGCCGCCATGGTTGTTTCTTGTGAGATAAGTGGCCTATAAATGTAATTAATAAATATATTAATTAATATTAATTAATTAATCTTATATTCAGTAAGGTAAATAAAAAAAGAAGCCTATCTTTACCAGGCTGATTTTTTTTTTTTTTTTGCAGTCTACAAGAGTCTTGGGAACAGAGATACACTCAATTAGGAAAAAAGGTAGCTTAAATTATTTTTTAAAACAGAATAGTTTTTAAAACTTTAAATCAGATTCACAGCATTCCAATTTTTTTCCAAAGAATATAATTTTCTTTGGGACTATTTGCCAGGATAAAAATTTCCCATAAAATATCAAGAGGCAGGAACTATGAAAAATTTGTGCCTAAAACTCAATTGCAAGGATATTTTTTTTAAGTGTGTACTGTTGTTTTTTTTTAACTCAGGATAATTGCCTAACCTAGTCCATCCAGTTTTCAGAAGTGGTTTGCTCTTGCAAATCTAGGGCTAAGAGGGAGTGACTGGCCAAAGATCACCCAGCTGGGTTCATGCCAAAAGCAGAACTAGGACTCAGGTTAATTAATGTAACTCAGTGGTTCTCAAGCTGTGGGTCGGAACCCCATTTGGGGTCGAACGACCATTTCATGGGGGTCGCCATTTTTTCCCCCCTTTTCCTTAGCTGTGCTACTCCCTTTTATTCTATTGGCTTTTGAAAGCCAATAGAATAGACTCTCTTGAATAGAGTCTAATTCTATTGGCTTTCAAAAGCCATTAGGAATTGTCCAGACTGTCTCTGTCCTGCTGAGCCCGCCAAAAGTCCCATTCTGCAAACGGTGCTGCACCAGTTGAGTAGTCCTCGACTTACGACCAGTTAAGTAATCCTCGACTTACGACCAGTTGGAGATCGCGGCATTAAAAAGGTTGAGAACCACTGATGTAACTGATACCTTAAGCACTATATCAAACTGGTTCCACAGAACTGTCCCCTAGAGCACTGATATTTGAGCTGAGTAACATCAATAAAAGACTTTCTGAGAAATGCAGACATATATGCACACACAACAAAGAATATATAGTGCCAATTGCCTTGCTCTTAAAGGGGTACAATGTAATGTATTATTATTTAATTCAGAATATATTGTATCTCTTGTTTCTCTTTCTTATATTTAAAAACAGAATTATTCTTCCTCCCTCTTAATATTTTATTTTGGTATTAAATGGATAGTTTTCTTTTTGTTATAAAATTGTATCTTGTATCCAAATTCTGGATATTTCAAAAGAAATTTAAAGCTGTCTCTACAAAACAAGATTTAAACCTGAAATATTAACTGTAGTTGGCAGTAAATTATTCCCTCAGTCCTCTTCTCCCATCCTCACTACCAAAAGAAGAACTTTCATCTTTTATTGTGTGTGAAAAATGTGAACCAATCAGCAATTCTCTTACTTTTGTTTCCTGCAATGAATTGTATAAAAATAATTGTGCTTAATTTCTTGGGTGCTCCTTGGGTGTGAAACTATTATGATTCTGTAGAGAAATAAAAGTTTTGTCTTTTCATGATGCTGTGTGACATTGGCTTCTCCAAATCAGCTCTGGCTAACAGATAACTCTCTGGATGATTGATATGATTTTTTTCTCTCTCTAAATTATTTGACAGGATTGCTGTTTGGAAATATAAAGTAAAATCCTTGTGCAATAACAAGATTTGGACTGATAGTGTAGCTTGGTAATCAGGCCAAGATTGTATTTATAAATAAATAAGAACAATCTTCACCCAATTACCAGGCTACAATATCAGCTCAAATAACTGTACTAGATATCAATGCTTGGGTCTTAGTTTTCCCCAGTTTAATGTGGAAGCACACTGTAGGAAGAAAAATCAGGACCAATTCCAAACCGGAAATAAAATGGAGGCTGCTTAAGAAAGAAGGTTTATTGATGAATAGAAGCAACAACAGCATGTAGTTCTGCAACAGCTGACAACTTGATTTGATGAGTACAAGGAGTTTTATATACTTTTACATTATTTCAACTTCTGGTCTTGCGCAGTAGTGCAACAGCCAAGGGATTTCGGGGCTCCGTGGCTTTTGGCTGAATTTCTTCCTGTTAGGAGACCCTAAATGGGCCAGAAGCCAACCCGAAGAGGCGGCAAAGAAGGAAGGAAGTCCTGCGGACCACAGAAAGACAGTGGTTGACCCGATCGGTCCAGGAGAAGCCTTCCAGAAACCAACAGGAGAAAGGCTAGCCTAATTTCAGAGTCTAGCCCAAGCTACAAGCAACTGAAGTCAAAAAGCACTATTTTAAGCTGACTGTAAACAGCCCATTTGAATCTGGGTAAGACCATCGATTTTCTCTATCCTACTTATTATCTTTCCTGGGAAAAAAAATTCCCAAGAAACAAAAAACCTCCAAATGTGAAGGAGAGGGATTTTTGCCCCACCCTTTTATAGAGGACCAAAACATACAGAAATGAAATGAAATGAATGTAAAATCTAAATCTGAATAAGTTTGGAATTGTTGAATGGTTAAGATTCTCATTTTTAAAGACAATTTTCTATTTTGATAATTGGAAAAATAAAGTGGTGCTGACATCTAGAGATGAATAAAGACTATGACAGTTATGGCTTTTATACAGGATTTGGCAAAATCTAGAAAAAACTAATTTGTGCTTGTGACCTTCAAAGCTATAACAATAGAGCTGTGACAAAAAAAGAAAATAATTTGGATTGCAGACAAAGAGAGGATTATAAACTTCAGGAAACCTTTTTGAACTTTTTTGGATTATAAATATCTACTAAACTGTGACTCTAAAGCTATTTGCAGAGAAAAGAAAACCTCGATTCTTGACCACTATGAAAAATCAGAGACTTGCAGAAAACGTATCAAGAAAAAATAAATACCTTTCAATACTTTTACACTATTTCATAATTTGGAGGCTTACTTTGTGTACTTTTGTTATTAGATTTGTTTAGCTTGTTTCGTAAAAGCTAGCAATGCATCTAAAATATTGGCTTCCTTGGGTTTTAATCCTGTCAAACAAATGTAATTAATTTTACCCCTTTATCTTTAGTCTCTCTATTACCTCTACTGAGCTGTTTGTGAATCAACAGGCTTGGGGGACATAGTAAAAAGGATTGGGGGTGGGGGTTCTTGCTACAACACAATAATGTTGTGATTTTACATTTAGTTGATCTGGTAGCTTGAAATTAAAAAAAACATGTTTTCTCTTATTTACAAATTTATTTCATGGAGGGAGGGGGCTTTTCTTCTGCTTTTGGGGAGGCTATTTTTAAAAATTATATATCTTGGCTTTTGCTTCTAGCTCAGCGGCTCCCAATCTTTTCTATACCCCACACCCCTAAAACGCTTCTGATATATTCTCACACCCCTTACAAAAGTTCGAAATAATGACTTACGGTTCCGGTTCGCGGAGTCACTAGTCGTACGGAGAGACTCCTCTCCTCGTCAACTAGGTTTCCCTTCGTCGGTGGACCCTTATACGGGTCCAAAGTCACTCTGGAGGGTGCGACTTCTGTCAAGGAGGCTGCGGTCCGGCTGCGGAGGAGCGGTGGCTCTTCCAGCTATCCGGACGAATCTCTGAGGGCTGACGGAAAAGAAGATAGGCCATGAAAATGGCCGATTGCCCTGCCGCTTCAGACCGTAAGTCAGAAAACATCTAAGCTTTTAGTGCCCCTGTGGTGAATCCGGGTGAGAATTTTTTTTTATTTTTCTCTCTATTCTGCTTTTTTCTTTGTTTGTGTGCCTGTAAAGAGCTTTTGAAATTATTTCCCTGGCTTGGAAAGGCGGCTTCTGCTTTTTTTGGGGGGGGGGGGGAGGGAAGAAAGGCATTTTACAAACACTGAAAGCCTATAAACTGGACACGAAAAAGGAAAAAAAAGAAGGAAAAGATTTCCTCTCTCCTTTATTTTTAAGAACGTTATTATTTAATAATAATAATAATAGTAAAGTTGGAAGGGACCTTGGAGGTCATCTAGTCCAACCCCCTGCTCGGGCAGGAAACCCTACACCATTTCGGACAAATGGCTGTCCAGTCTCTTCTTAAAAACTTCCAGTGTTGGAGCATTTACTGCTCTGGAGGCAAGCTGTTCCACTGATTAATTGTTCTCACTGTCAGGAAGTTTCTCCTTAGTTCTAGGTTGCTTCTCTCCTTGATTAGTTTCCACCCGTTGCTTCTTGTCCTGCCTTCAGGTGCTTTGGAAAATAGCTTAATTCCCTCTTCTTTATGGCAGCCCCTGAGATATTGGAATACTGCTATCATGTCCTCCCTTGTCCTTCTCTTCGTTAAACTAGACATACCCAATTCTAGCAACCGTTCCTTATATGTTTTAGCCTCCAGTCCCCTAATCATCTTTGTTGCTCTTCTCTGTACTCTTTCTAGAGTCTCAACATCTTTTTTACATCGTGGTGACCAAAACTGGATGCAGTATTCCAAGTGTGGCCTTACCAAGGCATTGAAGAGTGGTATTAATACTTCACGTGATCTTGATTCTATCCCTCTGTTAATGCAGCCTAGCACTGTGTTGGCCTTTTTGGCAGCTGCAGCACACTGCTGGCTCATATTTAGGTGATTGTCTACTAGGACTCCGAGGTCCCTCTCACAGTTACTACTATTGAGCATGGTGCCACCTATGCTGTACTTGTGCATTTGGTTTTTCTTGCCTAAATGTAGAACCTTGCTTTTTTCACCATTGAATTTCATTTTGTTAGTTAGTGCCCAGTGTTCAAGTCTGTCCAGATCCTTCTGTATCTGAAGCCTGTCTTCTGGAGTGTTGGCTATTCCTGCCAGCTTGGTGTCATCTGCAAATTTGATGAGTTCCCCATCTATCCCTTCATCCAAATCGTTGATGAAGATGTTGAAGAGTACTGGGCCCAGAACAGAGCCCTGGGGCACCCCACTACACACTTCCCTCCATATAGATGCAGTTCCATTGAGGACCACTCGCTGAGTACGGCCGGTCAGCCAGCTACGGATCCATCTGGTGGTGGTTCTGTCTACCCCACATTTTTCTATCTTGTCAAGTAGTAGGTTGTGATCTACTTTATCAAATGCCTTACTGAAGTCCAAGTAAATTATGTCCACAGCATTCCTCTGATCCACTAATTTTGTCACTTGGTCAAAGAATGCAATAAGATTTGTCTGGCATGATCTATTTTTGACAAACCCATGTTGGCTTTTAGTAATGACTTTGTTTGCCTCTAGGTGTTCGTTGATTCGTTGTTTGATTATCTTTTCCAGGATCATATATATATATATATTATATATATATATATATATATATATATATATATATATATATATATATATATATATACACATACACATATTATACCTTGAAAGATAGAAAAAAAAGAATTGATTTTTGGAAAAGACTTTCCTAACTCACTGAGGACATCTAGTGGTGAAATTTTAATATTGTAACTTTGCTTACTTTTTTTATGAACTTCAAACATTAAAAATAAGCTGTGCACCTGTGATGTTGTGGGGGTGGATGTTTTTACATTAAACAAAGCCTCTACAAAAAAGAAAAAGAGATTTCCTTTTAAGAGTATCAAAATGGAGAAACCTCAGATACAATTGAACTGTGCACTTATGTTGGAAAAGATTTATGAGGCCACTGCAAAAATTTGTGCTACATTTAAAAACTGTACTTTAGAATTAAGATCCAGAGACTCTACTACATTTGCTCAAACTGATGTCCAGGTTACAACTGATCATGTCATAAATCAAAATGTACCAGAAGAGGAATCTACAGAGATAGAAGTGGAATTTATTTCATCTGACAATCCCCTCTTCAGCAACTTAGAGAACCAGAAGAAGCAAAGACTAAGACTTCAAAATACGAAGCAACTATATCGCAAAACAGAAAAAGACGTTTACTGCAAAGGAAGAGATTTATACTCTCTCAAAGACTACTACAAGCAATAAGAACTGATCTATTGGTTGAAAGAGAAAAAAGACGTTTACTGCAGAGAAAGGGACGTACATTTGCTCAAAGATTATTACAAGCATTGAGAATGGACTTATTGACTGAAAGGGAAGCGTTTTTATGGAAGCCTGTGTAGCATAGAAAGAAACCCAGAATTAGATTGAAAAACAAATTTAAAAATCTTTAATGAAGTAAAAGGCAATGTTGACTTCATGGATTGTTTTAAGGATAATGATCTAGAACGGAAAAATGCAATTATATATATGCATGTTTAAATTAGTAAAAACTGTTTAATGGATTAAAAGGCAATGTTGGTTCTATGGATTGTTTTAAGGATCATGATTTAGATTTAGAAGTAAGAAATCTACAATTATATTTATGTGTGTTTAATTTAGTTTGATGACTTTTTTGTTTTATGGAAATTTGATATGAAAATATGAAAGTTAAATGTGGAGTGAAAAGAGAAAGTTGGCTTTATATAGACTAAGAATGCATTCCTTGGAATAATAGATTAATTTAGACTGGAATTTTGGAATGCTTAATTAGGAGATTTTTGTGTATAATAATATGTCTTGATATGGTATAATAATTAATTGGATGGAAATTGGTTTCTTTAACGAATGGAAATGAATTAAGTCAAAGACTACTATAAGTAACAAAAATGGACTTATTGGCTGAAAGGTTAAGGATAATGATTTAGATTTAGAAGTAAGAAAACTATAACTATATACATGTGTAATGTTTAATTACTTAAGAGATGTTTGTGTATAATAATACGATTTGATAAGATATGATAATTTTTTTAACTAAATTGGTTATTATTGGAAGAACAAATAAATAAGATTGATGATAAAAAAGGGATGAGAGGGATTAAGAACTTGAATATATTTGTAAGAGGTATTTGAAGTGATAATATGTTGATGTAAAACACTATATGATTATGGTAATTGAAACTGATTTAAAGTTTTAATAAACAGGTTTAGTAGTAATAGAAATTTAGGATAGAAATGAAATATATTAAATTTACTATGTTACTTGAGGGAAATAGAGAGATGATAGCAAATGTATTAAGTTGAGCTGTTATTGTGTGATTTTATGTTGGAATCTTTGTTTACCCAAACACCATGGCGTGTCTTAAACACTTTTTATTAAAACTATAAAACCAATAAAATATATTTTTTTAAAAAAAAGTTCGAAATAATGGTAACAAATTAATTATGCATATACACTATAATTTTAAAAACCCAAGCTTTCGCAACCTCGGTTGGGAACCCGTTCTAGCTATTTGCAGTTTCAATCAAATTGCACAAACTCGGAGACAGAGAAAGAAACTCCTTCAAAGAGTAACAGAGATGTTAATTTATAATTCACGCCACTAACATGGGCAAGTTTCTCATTGCAATACTAGTCGATATATTTGGAGGGCAGGCGGTTCCGAAAGACTAGTATGGGCAGGCGCCTTCAAAGCCAGTGTGGGCTAACAATGCCCTCCGACAAATATTATTGCTGCAAAAGTTTCTGTGACGGCTTATAAACGTTTGCGAAGAAAGGAAACGTTTACTGCATTTCCTGCGCTTTATTCACCAGCCCTAAAACAGTGCCTACCTTATCTTTCCTTTCACTACTATCATAGATCCCAACCAGTGTCTGCTGATGGATGCTGGGAATTGTAGTCAATAATGGAAACTCTCCGGTTGGGGAGTCTACTCTACACCTTTTGTCTCTATGGATACGCGGCCCGCCAGCACGGCACAGTGCGGAAGTGTCGGGAGGGAGGCGACTTACAGTACGCGGAAGGAGGTCACCGCAGAGAGCCTGTTGGAGTGGATACTGTGTTCCGCGCTGCAAATCGGGAAGGTAGGTGTGCAGGGATCCACCCCCAACTCGGGCATAAGCCTCGCCCATTGAGTCCTCGCCACGCCTCTTTGTTCCCAAAGTCCCATGCCGGTTCCGTTCCCAGGTACAGGTACTGAGTGATTGGGCGCCCGGACGCCTGGTTCCTCTTGGAATAGGTGTGGCAGAGCTTCAGACGCTGAGTATTATGGTTGGAGCCCTGGGGCAGACTCGGAGGCAGAACTCAGCCCCGGAGCTCGTTCAGTCATGAGAAGAAAGCCCATAGCTCTGGAGTCTACGAAGAATATATTTCACTAACCAAACTTGAAATCCAATAACTCCTTCCATTATTATTAAACGAAATCTGGTCCAAGATTCAGGAGCATTTTGTGCCAGTGTGAATGATACATTTTTGCTAGAGCAGGATGATAAGGCCCAAAAGCAGCGTCCAGAGATAGAAATTTTCTGTGCATAAAAAAGTAAGTCAGGACTTTTTAATTAGGCCCAGCATTTCGAAGGTATTCCTGATGGCTTTCCTAATAGACTTGTCTCTTTTTTTCTATAGACTAGATTAGATAGTAGAGTATCAGTTTCTTTTTAAGTAGACAGTGAAGTATCCTTCATTTTGCTGTAGTTGCCCACAAAAAAAATTATGCAGTTAACTTTTAAGGCCACTCCATTCTTACAGGACTTGAAATCATCTCATAATATCCTCTATAATTAGCTTAATGTTTTTTTCTCTTAGTAAGACTTAAGATAATTCTTTCACATTTGGCTTTGTGAAAGAATTATGTTTATAATTGTCTTGTTGCCTGTATTTTTAAACAAACTGAGATTGTGTCTTGCAGTTTTGTCTGGATGTCTTCTGTATATAACTCCTAGATTTTCTTATAGTTGCACTGCCCTCACACATCTGGAGATAGCAAGCTTGACAAGTCAGGTTTGTACTTATTATTTATTTATTGTAACTATTTTGCAGTGTTTGCCCTACTTTTCATCCATACTTGCAGTATATGAATGTTTGCAGACTTCTTAGATTTTTATTGCTATGTGACTTTTGGGAAGGATATGGATTTACATATGCTAAGGTGTTTATTAGATTTGCATACTCAATGAAGTAGTATATTTTTAAAAAATAAAATGTACATAACACATTCATATTCAAGGTTATGGAAAGATCTAATGTCTTTCTGTCTTTCCTCTCTGCAAAGCCTCATTGGTGAAAGAGCGACTTAGTAAATCCCCATCAAAGCAAAACTAGAATTGGAAAAAGGAAAAATGGACAACTGGCTGGACAACTGTCTCATTATCTCTTGCCTGGTCTCTTTTATTTGGAGATGCTGAAGTTGGAAACTGGGACTTTGCCCTTGCATTGCAGAGCATGTACTTATTTACGGAATCATCAATCCCCTCCCCCCCCCCCAAATGAAAATTCCCCTAAGTAGAATCTCAGTGAGGGAGTGTGTGTGACCAAACTAGCCATTGAGCTACTTCTCTCTGTGGCTTCATGTATTTGCTTTAGTGGAAATACAAA
The DNA here is from genome assembly GCF_016545835.1 of Crotalus tigris. Lineage (NCBI taxonomy): Eukaryota > Metazoa > Chordata > Lepidosauria > Squamata > Viperidae > Crotalus > Crotalus tigris. The sequence goes on from NW_024097293.1 coordinate 725,845, forward strand.
CACTGCTTGTTGTTACCTTCTTCTGGAATGTTGTTTTGATCTCTAATTCCAGTGAATAGTTCTGGAATTTTCTGCCATCCAAATAGTAATCAGATCCACCTTTGCTTAGTTTTTTCAGATCAGATAAAGTCTGTCAAGCATTAAGCTGTGCCCAATGTTATGCAACAAGATTCTGTTGTACCATGTCAGCCTTACCAGGTAGACTAGATAAAATAAGCTAATTCTATTTTATTGTAAAGCCACATTAGCAGAATTTGCAAATGTAGAAGTACAGTTCTCTCTCCCCACCCTTGCCTTCTCTACAGTGTGAGAAACAGGAAGGGGCCTTCTGAGCCTCTTGCACATCCACTATCCAGCTGCAGGCTATGCTGTCTTTTTTCTGACTGTTCATGGTTGGTAAAATGAGGACCCAGATTGTTGGGGGCAATATGCTGCTTAGAGAGGGCTGTAAAGCACTATGAAGCGGTATATAAGTCTAAGTTCTATTGATATCATCCTATCGTTGATTTATGATCGCCAAATTAATGTTACCTTTTGAGGCATCTCTGATCATTTCTTTTCCTCCAATGTTGTTGCAGGATTTCTACTAGAGATTCTCTTGCCTGGCCTCCTTAATAGTGATTCAGAGTATATTCTGAAGGCTCTAGAGCTATAAAGGTTCCAGTGTGGGATACAAGACAGAATGGCTGAAGCTGTCCATTATATTCATTTACAGAACTTCAGCAAGTCCCTTCTGGAGACACTGAATGGGCAACGTCTAGGTGGACATTTCTGTGATGTGACAGTGCACATCCAGGAGGCCACCCTGCGGGCTCACCGGTGTGTGCTGGCTGCTGGCAGCCCCTTTTTCCATGATAAACTGTTGTTGGGCTATTCAGAAATTGAGGTACCCCCTGTGGTCCCCAGCCAGGTAGTGCGTCAGCTGGTGGAATTTATGTATAGTGGTTCTCTGGTCGTAGCCCAGTCTGAAGCTCTGCAGATCCTTACTGCTGCTTCTATCTTGCAAATCAAGACTGTCATCGATGAATGCACTCAGATCATCTCTCAGAATCGCAGCCCAAAACCCCCCACTGTTGCTCCAGTGGTACCCCTCTCTCTTCCCAGAGTTCTGCCCAGCAAGCCCCAAGAACAACAATCTAAAGAGGTTATTGGCAGCCTCTCACGACCAGGCGACCTTGACACTGCCCATCTTGAACCCCCAAAGTTGCTTTGTGCCTCAGAGGTACGTTATAAACTGCGAGATTTGCTGTCCTCCCAGCACAGAGAAGCTCGGACAGCTGCCTGTGAGGGGGCCATAAGTGATGGAGACACAGGAGGTTCCTACCTGCACTCCACTGAATCCACCCCTAGTTGCCATAGCCGCAAGCAGCGCCAGCCAGTGAGACTTCAGCTGTCTGAGACAATGCCGGTGATCATCAAAGATGAAGAGGAAGGCAGCGGGGAAATCCCAGAAGGGTCAGAAGCAGAAAGAGAGGCCAAACTGGCCTGCTTTGCTGAATGCAGTGGGAGTGGCCCCTTTGCTGCTGACTTCAGTGACCAGGCAAAGGATTCTGGTAGTAGCAGTGGAGCTGACCGGAAGGAGAATCTCCACTTGGATTATGTCACCCCGGAAGGTCAGGATTTCTTTGGAAATCAGGATGTCTTTTCCGAGTCCTTCATCCCATCCTGGCAAGGAGAAGAAAGTGGAGAAGAGGCTACGGTTTCCACCTCTCGAGATAGAGAGAAATTCAATCCTGATTGCAATGTGGAGACTTCCAATCTGAGAAACTTAACAGGAGAATTCAAGCAAGACTTAAGTGGCTCTTCCTCTGGGTTTCCACCCCGGAGCAGTAGTGGTGGGGCTGATGGCTTGACCTTTGTCTCCTCCCTAGGCATCCAGCGGGAACTCAAGGCAGAAGTCACTAATACCAGCACAGTCACCAGTAATACCAGCATCTTCCAGTTCCATCTGCCCCAGCCTGGTGGTGTAGCCCAGACCTTCTACAGCATTCAGCAGCAGCAGCAGCAGCAGCAGCAGCAGCAGCAGGAGTCGGGTGCCAGCAATATGGTACAGCTCAGCCCCAACACAATGGTCACCGGTGCTCTTCATGGTGGGGAGCAGCAGAACCAACAACCTGGAACCTCCCGCTGCTTGGAGCCTTCCTATCAATGTAGCCACTGCCAGAAAACGTTCAGCTCTCGGAAGAATTACACCAAGCATATGTTTATCCATTCTGGTAATGATATCAAGTTGAGGGTAATAAGCCTGGGAGATGGAGGGTCAGTGCTGGGGAAGAGCATGGCTGGGCGTCAGAAAATATCACTATTCAGTGGTTGAACAAGCTCATTTTTTCCTACTGTATTTGGAGAGATTGATAAATGAAGGCAGACACTACAGCAATGGTTCTCAACCTGGACAACTTTAAGATGTGTGGACTTCAACCCCCAGAATTCACTAGCCAGCAAACTTAAAGATATTCAGGCTGAGAAACATTGCACTAGAGAGTGGCTGGAAAGAAAGAATATTTCTTGCTGCTTTCCAAGAAAAGTCGTAAGTGAATACATGCACCTAGGAAAAATATACACAAAAGTTCAAGTCAAGCCACAGATGTTTTAAAAAAGCAAACGCTCAAACCAATTCAGCTAAGTCTTGACTTATGACCATTCTTTTAGTGACCAAAGTTACAATGGCACTGAAAAAAGTGATTTATGACTGTTTTTCAGAATTACAATCATTGTAGCATCCTTGTGGTCATGTGATTCAAAATTTGTGTGCTTGGCCACTGGCATGTATTTATAATAGTTGCAGTGTCCTGGGGTCATGCAATCTTCTATGACTTGACGGCCAAAGTCAGTGGGGAAGTTGGGTTAATTTAATGACCCTGTTATTCACTTAACTGCATTGATTCACTTAACAATTTTGGCAAAACTCAGTTAACAACTGTCTTGCTTAGAAATTGAAATTTTGAGCTCCATTATGGTCGTAAGTCAAGAACTGTCTGTAATAATGTGCAGATGGATGAAAGTTAGGAAATAAAAATGAGAAACTGAAATTAGCCAATTCACACCTGACTCAAATCTTTCACACCTTTGTCTTATTATTGAAATACAAATTATCACAGAAGGACAGTAGGATTGACTATTTTGTTAGTACATGTTTTAAGGGAAAAGGTTGAGTGAATGAAGGAAATGCAAGAAGCTTGATGCAAGAAGCTTGAGGGTGAGAAAATCTTTTTTTTTTTTTTTTGCAATTGCTGCAATATCTTTTCCTGCCAGTACTTTTATTTTCCTCCTCCTCTGACATCCTGCTGGAAAACCGGTACTGGGTATTTAAATACTTGGGTTTCAGGGAAGCCAAACCAGCTTGATATTAATTACTTTGTGCACAAATTCCTTAAATTGAGAGCCATCTGACATGATTTTGTGGAACAAATTAGTAATAGGGATGGGGCAAAAGGGAAATGGGTGCAGTTAAAACAAAAAGTGAATATCTCAATGTTTGGCTAAAAACCCTTTCCTAAATTGATTTTCTCCATTATATCACTTCAGCTAAATATAATTATTTAATTTTTAATTAACTTTAGGCAAACTTTTGGTGACTACTGTTGATGGAATTTGTTTGATTTTAGGATAAGCTACTATGAATGGTTCAAACAATCATGGTTATAACAAGCCAAATTTTAGAATGCAAATGAATCTTATTATAGAGTGCTGCAAATACAGCATTACAATCACTGGGACATAGCTGCTTTGAGTTGGAGACAGGGATGACAATTACATCCCAGTATTCTCTGAAGACTCTTTTTTGCTTTTATAATTGCCTAATAATAATTTGATCTAACAGGTGAGGAATGAGGACCCCTATTTTAGGCATGGGTGTACTTGAACCAGTCACTCTGAATGGCAACCACTTCCAAAACCCTTGCCAAGAAAACTTGTTCATTTAATAGCCATTTAACAGCCAAGTTACCTGAGGACAATACAAGTAGTCCTCAATGACCAGTTGTTTAATGACAACAGCCTCAGAATGGGGAAACATTTCTAGCCATTGTAAAACATCGTGCTGACACCATCCCATTCAAATGACCACATTTTGGATGCTTGGATGCCTATTTGCATTTATGAGTAGTTACCATTTATGACTCACATTGGATTCGAGATCTGTTCCTGCAGTGCACCAAAAGTTTTTATGCATGGGTAGATTTTCTCCCCTATGCAGGGAGGAAAAATTCTCTGACATGCTAGGAGACCACAACTATGGCAAAAACACTAGGAAATGCCATCATTCTTGTGTTTGCTCTCCCTATGGGTTGGGGAGAGGGCCCAAGCCTTCCGGATGATGTGGGAGGTCCAAACCATCTTCCCAACACACAGTGTCTAAGAGACCCAAGTCCTCAGCATTCCACTTAAAACACACATGGCTGCTTAATGACCACAACTGGGAGAGCTAGGATTGAGATTGTTGAGCAAAGTGGTCATGTGGCATCTCACTTATTAACTGCTTCACTCAACATCCAAAATTCTGGCCTTCCCAGAATTGTGATAGGTAGAGGACTACCTGTATGCAGTAATATGTGGTGTAATTGTCCTGGAGATATCTACAGTGCCTGCCTTGTTACTATATTCAATTAAAGGATCTTTGCATTGCAAAACAGACAAGGCACCTTTATAGCTATGAGGAGAACCTTCTGAGTTCCCAAGTACTGCAATGGGTAATGCAATGTTGTCACATTCTTGGAAAGAATGCATTTGTCTTTTTCTGTTTCTAAGTTAAAAAAATAGATGTGATAAATCAAACAAAGGTTTAACAGGCCTCCCTCCATAATCTGGGGATGCTTTGGGATTGTAAAAAAGGGGGTGCTGATTGGTTTCTCTCCCCCTCCCCCATTGAAAAGCAAAATTTTGTTCAGAAATGAAAATTTGGTCCTCTCAACTGGCCTGCTATACTGTTCCCTTTCTAGGTGAGAAACCCCATCAGTGCAGCATTTGCTGGCGTTCCTTCTCACTGCGGGACTATCTGCTTAAGCACATGGTGACCCACACTGGTGTGCGAGCCTTCCAGTGCTCCATCTGCTGCAAGCGCTTCACCCAGAAGAGCTCCCTCAACGTGCACATGCGCACCCACCGCCCTGAACGCTTCCAGTGCTGCATCTGCAACAAATATTTCTCTCACCGTACTCTATTGGAACGCCACATGACCACCCACACTGCCTGGAAAGGGGGACCATCAGATGCCCCCAGGGCTCTTGTCACATCCTCCTCCCCAGCTGACTGGAAGGAGAAACCAAATGTTGCTACCACGGCTGCTCCTGCTGCAGAGGCAGGCATCATTCCTACTCCTGTGGCCTGGAAAACAGGGGAGCCATCTGCTGAGACCACCATCAGTGGCTGGAAAACAGGAGATCCGAGCCAGGCAGAAAGTCGTCTGGTAACCTGGAAGGGAGAAGCTGCCGGAGAAAACTCCGTTACAGCCTGGAAAGGAGAGCCTACTTCAGAAACTTCCATGCAGCCTCATACTGTTTAGAACATCTGGGCCTTTTTTGCTGCTTGATCCAACCCTTGTGACTTATGGAGATAGATGGCATCAAGGGTTATTTTGACTCCTTTAATCTGGAAAAATATGTGCTGTGGCATCTTGCAAACTGGAAAGTTGCCTTACTAAAAGGCAAAGTCTTTGAGGCTACCACTGTAGATTCTAGAAGGGACAGTGCCACTGTGGTAGACCATACAGTCTGCTGTTGAAGGACACAGATGGAGAGTGTGTCCAAGACCTGTCTCTAGTCTGCCTGTAGTGCAATAGTATAGCATATGCTTTGCATGGCGGGAGTCAAGTTGAATCCCTGATCTTATTAGTTAAAAATGATATGTCAGTAGGACTGGGAATGCCTTTTGACTGGAATCCAAAACAGGATTTTCCAGAAAGAGTGGATCACATTAATCTTGTTGGACCAATAGGTTGACCTACACTAAGGCAATGTAATAGCTTAATGTTGGGAAATGGTTGCTAAATCTTTACATATATGACAATAAATCACTAGACTAACAGGTGCTGGGGTGGGATATATTTTCCCAAGAATTTCTGGCTACATACGGGACACAAACACTTGGCTTGTTCCAACAGGGCAGCTCATAAATAAGGCTGTAACAACAAATAAAAAGCACAATATTGTGGGGTCCTTGGTACTCTCTGAGCTTGGTTGTTTTCTTGCAGATGGGCAAGAAAACAGTTCAATTCTGAGCTATAGTCTGTTCTGTTGAAAGCACAATATTCTCTATTTGCAACTCATGTATTACTGGCTTATATTTTTAAGCCAACTTGGTTTTATTTTGTTAAGAAAATTACCAACACCTTTCCATTCTGCTTTTTTTTCTGTCTAAGACAATGGTTCTCAACCTTTTTAATGCCGCGACCCCCAACCTGTCGTAAGTCGAGGATTACTCAACTGGTGCAGCACCGTTTGCAGAATGGTGGGCTTTTGGTGGGCTCAGCCGGGCAGAGACAGCCTGGACAATTCCTAGACTCCTAGACAGCCTAGACTCTATTCAAGAGAGTCTATTCTATTGACTTTCAAAAGCCAATAGAATAAAAAGGAGTAGCACAGCTAAGGAAAAGGGGGAAAAAATGGCAGACTGTGTTGTTTGGCGACCCCCGTGAAATGGTCGTTCGACCCCAAATGGGGTCCCGACCCACAGGTTGAGAACCACTGGTCTAGGAATAAAGCACTGTGTGAATTTCTCTAAATTTTAGAGTAGTAAGGCTGTGGTAACTTTGCTGTAGATGGATGCTTAAAATAGTGACTGGTTGAGCCCACCTGCTGGTAGTTCTCGACTTACAATCATTCATATAGTGATTATTAAAGTTACAATGGCACTGAAAAAAAATGACTTATGGTCTTTTTTCACATGACTGTTGTAGCGTTCCCATTTGGACATTTGGTTACTGGCATCTATGACATTCAGTGATTTACACGACCGCCTTCTGCTACCTACTGACAGTCAAATGAGAAAGCCAAATTCTCTTACTGTATTACTAACTTAGTAATTCACTTAACAACTGTGGCAAGAGAGGTTATAAAACAGGCCAACTGTTTTAACAACTGTCTTGCTTAGCAACAGAAATTTTGGGCTCAATTGTGGTAAGTCGAGGATTACCTCTACAGCATAGAAAAGCATGAAAAAAAATATTTCCACTTAATGGGATATCAAAGAGCAGAGGGAAATCTGTACCTGAGATCCTGGAAGGCAGTATAATATATGATATTTGGACTACATCAATGATAGAAGTTCTCTAACCATGTATAAGTTAAACTGCAGATCTCAATGGCTCATGTTGCTGGCAATACTGTAACACTGGGCAGATCACAAATGTCTTGTATGTTAATCGACATTAATTAGTGTTTTATGTTTGCACGTCTGTGGAATCAAAACTCGCTTACTTGACAGGAGAGTCAGAAAACTTCTTTCTATCTAGGGCAGTGGTTCTCAACCTTTTTAATGTCGTGACCCCCAACTGGTCGTAAGTCGAGGACTTAACCGGTCGTACGTTGAGGACTACCCAACCGATTGTAAGTCAAGGACTTTCCCTGCCTAGGAGCGCCACGCATGCGTGGTGCTGCCCCCTGCGCCGGCCGAGGCGTAGCTAGCAAGCGGCAGAGACAGAGCAGGCCGACCATCGGCTGGGCCACCAGCTGGCCCAGCCCAAGGGAGGTAAGGCACCCGCCGGAAAAGGGGAAAAAATGGCAGGTAGCCTTGCTTGGCGACCCCCGTGAAATGGTCGATCGACCCCAAACAGGGTCGCGACCCATAGGTTGAGAACCGCTGATCTAGAGAATCAGTCCTACCATGGAGATGGAAAAATGTAACCTGTTTTTTTTTTCTTCAAATGAACAGTGAGTGGGTTCTGCCAGTCATATCACCTTGCTGTTTGTTGTTCTTTGGTTCATCACAGGGAAAGGTTGGTGTTTTTTTTAAAATTTCAGATTCAGTACTAGTTATCGAAACAATGGATTGCGCAGGCAGAGAAGAATGTGCCCTGGCCTCATACTCAACAAATGGAGAAATCTTGATTATGTTTAAGTAATTATAATAGTATAATAAAACAAACACATTGACTATCTGCTCCATCTGCTCACATAAGTTTTATGTCAGGAAGTATGTCATTAATAAAAAGTTACTGGAACATAAAAGTATTTTGCAGACCATCCATCCCCTACATTGCAATCTAGGATCCTTCAACCACCAGCCAAATCCATTAAAATATCCTGGTTCATAGATCCCACTAGCCATGATTGCTATATCCCTACTTTGTTACCAAGCAGTCTTATAGGGAAGCAACATATATAGGGTTTTGGTTTTTTTACCAGTTTCTGATGTATTTGCTTACAGCTGCTTGGGCTTTGCAATTTTGGTTTTTGGCTTGGGCATGGCCCATAGACAAACTCATGAAAGTATAAATAAGCTACATGGTTTCATTTCATATATTGTACAGAGCTGTCTCATTGCCAATAGTCTGTTGGGATCTGGATGGAGAACAAAGGCTTCAACTCTATCCTGGTAAGATTCAGTGGCTTTCAGTATATTTAGTTCTGGATGAAGGGGCACTGCCCCAGATAAGTCTAGTGCATATACGGGGGTCCTTCTGAACTCATGACTCCTGCTTGATGAGCAGATTTGTGATTTAAATTTGTGTGCCAGTTGTGCCCATTCTAGATCAGGTGGCTATAGGTCAATCACTCGTGCCTGATCACCTCTTTCGTGGATTAGTGTGTAATGTGCTTTACAAGGACTATCCTTGAAGATCATTTGGAAGATTTAGCTAGTACAAAACGTGGCATGGGCATTTATGTGCATATCTAGATCAGTGCATGTTACACTTTGGCTCTACAAGCTATATTTTACGTACCAGTTTGCTTCCGAGTTCAATTCATGGTGCTGGTAATGTTCAGAATGCTCTTAGCTGGCATGGGTGCCTAGTTATTTAAGCAATTGCCTCTCTCCAGTTATATTTACCCATCCCATCAGGTCCTTTAGGAAGAGCATGTGGGGCTCCTATTCACATAGGAATGCCAGTATGCCTCAATTCATGTAATCACATCTCAGCAATGCACAAAGTTTTTGCTTTGAAAGCTGTGCTAATTATAAAGAGGAGGAACCACAATGGCAACTGCAAAGTCTTGAATGCCAGCTGCCTCTGGAGTCTCCAGGGATGCACCTGATTTGTCTAATGTTGTCAGCAGAAAGTGTTAACTTTTTAACAGAGTTTAGTTAATTAGTCAACTGATACTTAGGTGGGAGGGGAAGCATGTAAAAAAAGTTTTTCCTTGGAGCTTATTTATACTCCAAACAGAGAAATATCTGGAGACGTCTTTTTAATTAATCTCCAAGCAAGTGGTGACAATTAGAGCTCCCCATCCTCAATTCTCTGTATGATCATTTCCCTTTTGGGAACATCCTTAGGGAGGCTGGTAGGAAGAAAAAAAGGCCATGAATTGTTGGCAGTAAAACTGCAACCTAGCCATCTCCAAGTATGGTTTTGCAGGACATAGTATTGGGACAAGCAACAACAAGCAATCTGCAAAAGGATAACAGAATTTGGAAATAAAAGAAGCCCCTCCAGGTTGTGTTCATGTGATGTAGTTATCCATACTCGACTATTTCATAGCCCAATTCTGCATAACAGACTTGGTTGGTCTGACACACTAACCTAGAATATGGCTGGCTGATTTGTGGTTTAGCATATTCTCTAAACACAACCATGGGAAATAAAAGTCAAAGATAATATAGTACTTAACCAGCTGGTATTATATGCTATTTCTTTCCTGTAGTGTTGCAAAGTCATAGAAACTATAATAGCAGAGTTTGCATATTGCATTAAACCATACAATATTTGCTTAACCATTGAATAAGTACAATTGGCTGGATTCGTATAACATGCTAAGCAAACTACAATGGGTTCCCATAATGCACTACGTTGAAACAAATTAGCATAGTATGCAAACATGGTCAATAGGTGTCCCATTTTAATTTTATACTGATGAAAATGCAAAGTGGCTGATGAAGTCTGGGACACAGTATATGAAGAAGTTTATGCCTTTTCACAGAGGAAAAAATATTCCACGTTCTCTAAGGTAGGTTTGTACAATAAAGTCACCAACACAACTGTGCAGGTGGAGGCTGACTTTTTTTAAAAACAACAACAACAAACAAACTTGGGAGATAATTGAACTTCCTTTCACATACATGCTGATGATCCTGATCTGGACCAAACCACATATATTACAATTTTTTTAAAAAAATTGAAGACAAAAGTTCTAGGATTGTTTAAAAACACACAGCCTTCTCAGAAATGTTCCTAGAGAAACGCAAGCCAGATTGTGCCCTGGTAGAACACGGGGCAAGCATTGGAAATGCAAAATCAATTAGATCACTTAGTCCAGAAAGCCACACACACTGAAAAGGTGCAAAGGGTACCCTGTAAGATTTTGTTAGGTGTCAATGAACTAACATAGTGACAATTGCCCTGTTTCTAGAGTTTTATGGGATCAGTTAAATGGCCCCAATTATCTGTCTATAGTTAACCAAATGGTTCTGGCAAATAAGATTGGAGATGAGCTCTACACAGAAGAAAGCCTTTCCAATATTTCAAACACTGTTTCAATTTATGAAAATCTCTTGGTTGTCACAGCACTCCTGTAACCTAGAGAATAATGGATAAAATCCTACCAGACAGAAAAAAAATATGAAGCCTATCTGGACTATGATGCAGTTTACTTTGGCAACATATCAAGTCAAATTAAATTAGAGGAAGAGGTACCAGCATTCAAACAGGTGTAAAATCTATTGATACCTTCCTGCTTAAGAAATTACAACAAACCATTCATCTTAATCACTAAAATTCTCACCAACAGAGATCATTAGAATTTAAATTCTTTTACACATTTACCCATAATATCTCATAATTATTTTATACACTTTAAATTAAAAATTTTATAATATATATACTCCCAAATATTTAAACTTTTCCACTAAATCATCACCTTCTATTATTTTTTCTTTACATCTACATACTATACAAATCATTCACTATTCCTTTAAAACATACTATTTATTGTTCTTTTTCTTTACATCTATATATTACATAAATCATTCACTATTCCTTTAAAACATCTTCTATCTCAAAAAACTGCTACAAAAGTTCATCATTTCCTTTTCTTTATTCCAACATCCGCCTTCTGCTGTTCTTTTACTTTACGTCTATAGGCTGCACGAGTCATTCTCGGTTTCTTTAAAAAATCTTCTGTCACAAGAGACTGCTGCAGAGGTTCAGCCTGCATGTCTCCTACATCCAATAGCATAACACCTTAAACCGGCTGTCCTTCCGACTTTTCTTCTGTAATCTCAGGTCGTAAAGATAATGGAGAGCCTGCCTTCAAAACAGAAGGGTAAAAATCTTTCGCCTTTGAAATTGTGTTAAGTCTATGATATATCCCTGCATAATTCACCGCTATTCCAGCCGGTATCTCCCATCTGAACTGGACCTGTCGTTTTTTGAGCTCATCAGCCAAAAAAGCAAAATCCTTTCTTTTTCTAAGAATTTTTGAAGGTATTTCTTTCAAAATTATAACATCTTGAGTTGCAATTTGAAATCTCTGCTTATAAAAAGCCTGTAAAATTTCATTACGAAGTGATCTCCTAGAAAAATAAATAACCACGTCTTGTCACTCACTGATATTTTATGCTACAGCCATTCAGATGTGTAATCCAAGACTAGTTACTGATTTTGTGTTTAGCTATGGAATTCATCCAGACATTCCTATCTGATAAATAGACGTTAGAATCCAGTGGAAGGCCTGGAGACATGCCAATCCTTCACTAAAAAGGGAGGGGAGGGTAAGATAGAAAATGGAGAAAATAACAACCATCTGTCAACCAAACACTTAAATTCAACTTGTAGATAATCAAGCCTGGGAAAACTATCAGATAAGGCTTTTCTACACAAAGAAAGTCTCAGGAGAAAGGGGAGAATCTGTTACAGTCCATCCTCCTTTGAAGTCAGATAGGATTATTTGAAAGGGGGGACAAAAAGGAAGAGGGGGGTCATAGACATGCAATTAAAGCTCTCCCCCTTTTTTGATACATATTGAGACCTTGACTTTTTTGACCCCTCCCTATGGACACCGTGATCTAATATCAAAGGGAAGCAAAGGGTAAGAACTGTAGCTATCTTTGTATACATCAGCTGAATTCTACTTGCTTAGTTACTTGACTGGGAAAGATAATTCTTCAAAGAACAGGATGCCCTTCAAATTTTATTATGCTAGGAATAAGAGGAAAAGTTGATACAGTTCGCAAGATAACCCTTGCATGCTACATATGGCCCAATCCTGAGAATTTTAGTAAATTCTACCAAAATTCTTATTTCTCCCAGTTTTATCATTTACCATGATTCTGATGTACCCTTAGGATGGGAAGGCAGTGCTGTCACAAACAATCTACAGATTACAGTTTGGATACATGCTTTGATTAGATACAAATGGTTGCCTTCATTTGCTACTCATATTTGCCTAGTTTTCATTACTTTACGTTCTGGTATAAAAGTATCTATGAAACCAGTGCTATTGTAGTCAGAAAGTAACTAACAGAAGATTGAAACGACAGATAGCTGATCTTCTCGGTATCTGTCCTGAGATAGAAATTTCAGGATCAAATCAAATGTCTTTGTCCTCTTGTGGAAGATGAAAGTAAAGATGGTCACAAATGTGATTAGATAGTGATTATCTAGGATGAAACTCAAAGTATATAGTGTTTTCCCAGTCCAGTTTGAGCCCTGATGATTTCTTGGACACATCCATGGCCAGTTTCCCCAAAAATAGTATGGGATCTCAGAGAAAGAAATGGTTGACTGAACATAGCTCTACAAAAAGGAGAACTGATGACCAGAGCAAAACTGAAGATCTGATGGGTAGACCAACTCTCTGAATCTCTCTCAATAAAGGTGAGGACTTAAGATCCCCCACAAATCCTCCTGCAGCTGCTTTTTGTAAGGAGACTACAAGACAACTGTAGATTTTGAGCACTGGGAGACAATAGGCATCTTTCCTCAAACCCTTTAAAAGGATACTAAGGTTGCATATTTCCTTTTCTAATTGCATTTGAAAATTGCTTGTAAATTACCCTTCAACTTTTAAAAACCTGTAGGTCAATTAAATCTGAAAAAACTGGATGACTGCAATGAAATTCATGGATAATCTTGAAGAAAGAGACAAAGAGATGCCCGAATGGGACAACTGGTCACTGCTACATTGCTGTAGCTACTACATCCCAGCTCCCTCAACCCCAGATGACCCTATGTGGGCCCCATGTACTCCGGTCCACCGCCATGGGCTTCACACCCCAGATATCCCTCCACAACTGGCCCTTTTCAACCTCTCTCTCTCTCTCTCTCTCTGGCAAGCTCTCAATTTTTTCTCTTCTGTCTCTTTCTCCCCCCTCCCCAAACCAGGTCTGAAGCTCCTGCGCTGACTCTCCACCATTAACTGCAGAAGACCCTAGTGTGGCCCCACCACCACCACCACTTGCACATCAATCACACCTTTGGTGACCATGTGCTGCACCTCACAATCACCACCCACAATGTTCCCCCTCCAACAGAGGAGCTACTACCTGAAAAAGGAGCTGGGGTGGGGTGAGGGAGGTGTCACTTTCCCACCCGCAAACAGCATAGCTGGAAAACTGTAGCAGGCACATTCTTCCCCTCCTCTTCCTCTTCCTCCTTGGCTCCAGCGTGTCCCTCCTGCCTTGCAGTGTCCAGCAATGGCAGAGAGAGCCAGGCACAAGGAAGTGAGGTGCTGGCGACGATCTGCAAGCTGGTATATCTTCTTCTGTTCATCTTGGGACCACCTTTGCCTGCTGAGGACAGTATTCTTGGAGCCACAGAGTGGGCAGTTCCTTGGTTCAAATATCTCTGTTAAAATATAACAAATAAGCAACATATTTTATTAGTCTGCTAGGTCAAAACAATGAAAGCTATGATGATGCTTTATGGATTTGTTTATTGAAAAAAATATGGGATTTGGAAAGAAAAGATAGTTTGTTATATTTTAAGAAAAGGTGATAAGTTACTAAAATTGTTTTTAATTGTTGTGACGAAGGTTGGAAATCATTTATGTATTTCTCTTTTTTTCTTTATTATGTTCTTATTTTTCTTTCTATTTTTATGCCTATTCTATTTTTTCCCTTTTGCACCTTTTACTCCTTTCTATTTTGCTATCTTTTTTTAGTTTGCATCAGTTTTTACTGTTGTAATTATCTTTATTAAAATTACGGGGGAGGGGGAATGGGAAATTGTATGAAAGTGTTTGTCACTGCCTCCTTAAACAATAGTTTTCAATTTTCCAGTTTAGGCTACAATTCCTGGATGTCTTGATAATGTCCCGTTCAAATATTAATCAGGTTTGAACCTGTTTAACATTTTGAGATCAGCTAAGCATTGCCAAAAGATACTAGAGACAATTTTAAACTGATATTTGATACCTGAAAGCTCCACTGAATTCAGTGGGAGTTTTGAGTAGAAATGTATATAGGATCATGCCACCAAAACCAGAAAATAAACCTTGCAACTAAACCTTACTTCTTATGTCCATCTGAAATGTCCCAATTAATTGGATAGCAAATCATTTGCAATCAAAAGAAGAGTGTGGTAGTGATGGTGAGGCTACATATGGCAGATACTGACTTTACAATCTTCGTTTGCTCTTCCTAAAATGGCTCTTGTTTAAAACTTTTACGTGTAATCCTAAAGCTAAGGAGATACACAATATTTCTATGCACATAGAAGCAGTACTACATCATCTGTAAAGACACTAAAGATGAAAACAGGTAAGGAAAAATAAGGAGAGTCTTTCAAAAGCTCTTTGAGCACAGAATAATATTTCAGTATTTGATTAGTATGTTAAAGCAGGGGTCCCCATCCCCTGGTCCATGGACTGGCACCGGGCTGTGGCATGCCAGAAACGGGCCACACAAACAAGCGAAGCCCCATTCATGGAATGTAGGCAGTACATGAAACCACACCCCGTCCAGTCCGTGGAAAAACCTCTCTCCACAGAATCGGTTCCTGGTGCCCAAAAGGTTGGGGTCCTCTGTGTTAAAGGATACTAATGGACAAATTCAATTTAAAGGCGATCAAATGAAGATGGGAAAACTATACCAAAATACTGTACAACCGAGATGGCAATATTCAAGATACCTTAGAAAACATTCCCTATCTGCAAGTGCCTCCAATATTTACCAAAGATCAAGGCTCAAATTATTCTATTTTAGACACATTACAATAGCTTTCTGGAGAATTTTTAATGCTGAAAAAGTTAGAAGGAAAGGGCAACCAGCAACAAGATTGCTAGATTTATTTAGAGTAGCAATGAGAGCATCTTTGGAAGAACTGAAGGACCAGATTAGGGACAGTCATCATGGAGAAAATATTCAATTGCTAAGAGTTAACAATGGCTTGATGCTACATAATCAATCAATTAAATATGTTATTGATTCAGGATTAATTAATAAATTCAGCTTTGCTCATTCATAAAGGCTGAAATTCTATGCCTAATTATTTTAGGGAAACTCTCTCAAACTCAAATGCCATACTTTTAAATAGATTTTCATAAGCTCATTAGCCAGTTTAACACTTTTTAATACAAAATATTGCACTTTCATGTCCTTTTCCCACAGCAAAAGGGCTACAATAAGATATTTCATTTTAGGATGAAATGGCAGAATAACAACTATGAATTTATTACACAACCTCTAGAAAGAAAGCTATATTCTGTAGAAGTGAAACTCTGTTATATAACTTGTCATTCTTACGAAGAAACAATCACTTCAGTTCACTTCTGAGAAACCTTTCTTTAGAAATTAACTTCTAAAAAGGAATGGGAATGAATGCATCTTATCTCTACTTACATATGATCTTTGAAACACTACATTCTGAGCTGAACTCATCCTGGTGTTTCATTTATTGCAGTTGCCGAGATTATATTTACTGAAAAGTCATTTCTAGGACTGCTATAGCTTCTAGAACAGGGTTGCAATCATTAAGACAACCAGTACAAGTAATTCTTGACATACAACTATAACTGAACCCAGAATTACAGTTGTAAGTCGTGCTGGTCATTAAGTGGTAACAATATGACCACACCCAATTTTATGATTATTTTTGCGGCAGTCATTAAATAAATACAGCAATCATATGGTGAACATTATGGTTATCAAACAAATACTGTGGTCGTTAAACAAATCCATTGTGCATTGTCCACAATGGACACTTTTTGCTGAAAACCGGGACTAAATGCCAATTTCCAGCAAAAAAATGTCATAACTAGTGATAAGAATAAGGAACACTGTAAAGTCCCGTAAAGGTGGGCAGGTTGCCAAGCAGTCAAAATGCAAACGTGACCACATCTTGAATGGTTGCTAGGTGATCAGTCATAAACTGAGGATTACTGAATTAACAGCAAGGATATGAACAATATTCTGTTATTTTGCTGCCTTCTGCTGGTCATTTGCATTTTGCAGAACAGATGTAGAAGTCCTAATTTTTGCTGTAGTTTAACAAATTCATGGAGGATTTGTCAATGAATATTACATAGGTAAATGCATCTTTGATGTTCACAGGGGGTAAGGCAGTGCATATACCTGTTGCTGTGATTGTAGGAGCAGATAAAAGTTTTCTACTTAAGGAGCTTTCAGGAAGCATCTGCTCGTTTCGTCTTTGTGTTCCGGATCTGATAAATTTTTAGCTTTTCCATTATTCTTGCATGCTCAGGCACATTATCCTACTTAATCCAACTGATTAGTTCAATCTTGCTATTATTTTCTGAAATTGAGAGAGCAATCTTTAAAATGGCAGGAGCTGTAAACATTTTGTGTAGACTATTGAAGGTAAGATGAAGATATAAATAGAAAAGGGCTGCTAAGCATATGGGAAGGGTGATTGTTTTCTCATTATTTTTCTCTTTGTAGTGATCTTTCTTTAGCCTTTTTAGGAATTATAATTTTTACAAGAATAACTAGAGAAATGCCAGAATTGCCAGAACAAAAGAAATACTGGGATTTGGAGATGACAAATAATCCTGGGGTCATAGTGTAGGATGACAGCATTCCCCCAGAGAAGGAAATATTGAAAAGGCAGAATATTATATTTCCCCAAAGGATCTTAAAAGGCAGAAAAGCAAGCCCAGTTTTTTCTTAATAGCCCCAGACAGAGGCCAGCTCTGTAGAAATGCAGATTTGATAATTCCATTCAGAAAGACTCAGGCCCCATTCATGAGCAAATACTAGCAGGCAGAAGCCATTCAATACAAAATATTTTGAAATCCCTTGTAGCAAAACTGATAGCTAACAATATCAGAGTGATAGGATTAGAACCAGTAACCTCTCACCCAAAAATCCAAACAGGACATAGTCATCAGCCTCAGCTCCAGGGAACAGGACATGATCTTTAGGACATAATAGGATTAAGCCACCAATAGAATATCAAAAGGGCACACTAAACCTC
The DNA here is from genome assembly GCF_016545835.1 of Crotalus tigris. Classification (NCBI taxonomy): domain Eukaryota; kingdom Metazoa; phylum Chordata; class Lepidosauria; order Squamata; family Viperidae; genus Crotalus; species Crotalus tigris. Next base: position 743,375 of record NW_024097293.1, read on the forward strand.
AGGTCAAAGTTCATGCCACAGGAACAGGCTCAAACAGAAAACTCCAAATACAAAAGCTCAAGAAGGTATAAAAACCCACCACTCCAGCTCCATGTGATCAGCCACCCCAGAAACATGCTGCTGTCACTGAAGTTTTTGGCAACTAAATAAACAAGAACCTTCTTTTTAAAGCAGTCTCCATTTTATTTATTCCTGGCTTGGACTGGATCCGATGAAGATTTTTCTTTCAACAATAGTTACTTATTGTTGCTAAATGACAGTCCAAAACTAGTACCTGTAGATCATTCTTCCTCATATCAGAGCAGGCTTGGTGTGTTTTTTGATATTTGGTAACATACGAGGCCCATGGCAAGAAGGATCTCATACAGTAGGATGGAGAAAGAATAGAGACCCACTATGTGTAGAGCAGCTGTACAGGGTCTATTCTTCTGTGGGCTCATCAGCACTTAAATATTTCTTGATTAAATTGATTTCTCGGTGAAGTACCAACGAGCTTTAGTTTTGACCATTGTTTTTCAAACTCGGCAACTTTAAGATGAGTGGACTTCAACACCCAGAATTCCTGTGCTAGTAAGCTGGCTAAGCGTTTCTGGAAGTTGAAGTCCACACATTTTAAAGTTACTAAATTTGAAAAGCACTGGTCTTGACTGTTTTCTTCTTCCAAATGCAGTTTGTGCATACACTCCAATTTACAGTGCCCTCCAGTGGTTAAATTACATATTTTGCAATTTCTCATGCTTTCCCAATCCTATCGTGTTAACTATATTTACAAATGTAGTAAGCTAACGTAATATTCTGCAGGTAGAGGTCCTCCTTTTAGTTCTGCTGAGGAGCAGGGCTGGTGGCTAGGATCACAGATGGTCTTTGCCACCCATTTAGCACCACGTAATGTGACTATTATGCTGAGATGGTTTTGCCTGCAGTTCTTTGACCCACCAGTCAAAGCTAATCTCTAAAAACTTTCCTCCTGATGTTTAAATATAATATGAGATGGAAGGGACCTTGGAGGTCTTCTAGTCCAGCTCCCTACTCAAGCAGGAGAACCTATACCATTTCAGGCAAGTGACTGTCTAGTTTGTTAAAAACCTCCAGTGATGGAGCACCCACAATTTCTGAACGCAAGCTGTTCCACTTGTTAATTGTCCTCACTATTAGGAGGTTTCTCCTTCATTCCAGGTTGCTTCTCTCTTTGGTCAGTTTCCAACCATTGTTTCTTGGCCTGCAACCTAGTGCTTCGGAGAATAGTTTGATGCCCTTTTCTTTGTGGCAGTTCCTCAAATTCTAGAACACTGCTATCATGTCACCTGTTTCTTCTTTTCTTTAGACTAGCCAAACCCAAGTCCTGCAGCCGTTCTTCATGTTTTAGTTTCCAGGCCTTTGACCATTTTAATTGCTCTCTCCAAACTTTTTCCAAAGTCTCAACATCTTTTTTGCAGTGTGGTGACCAGAATTGGTTGCAGTATTCCAGTATGGTCTTACTAGGGTTTTATAAAGCGGTACTAATACTTTGCGTGATCTTGATTCTAGCCTGTTTATACAGCCCAGGATTGTATTAGCTTTTTTTGGCTGCTGCTGCACACTGCTGGCTCATAGTCAAGTGATTGTCCATTAGGACTCCAAGATCTTTCTCACAGTTACTGTTTTTGAGCCAGGTCTCACCTAATCTGTACTTACAGTATATCTTTGATTTTTCCTGCCTAAATGTACAACTTCGCTTTTCTCATTGAAATTCATTTTGTTGGATAGGGCCCATTGTTCAAGTTTGTCACATCTTTTTGGATCTTGAGCTTGGCTTCTGGGGTGTTGGCTATTCCTGCCAGTTTAGTGTCATCTGCAAATTTGATGAGTTTCCCATCTATTCCCTCATCTATTGAATTTCAGTATAACATCGTCACTTTCATCCAAGGTTCCGGCAACTTCAACTCCCTCTATCACTTCTTCTCTATTAGTAAGAATTAAGTTCAGTATAGCTTTACTTTTAATTTCATCCTCTATCTTTTGGATGACCAAGTTGTCAGCTAGGTTGGTTAAGAAACTGTTTGATCTCCTACTCACTTTAGAGTTTGTCTCCCAGTTGATAGCTGGATAGTTGAAGTCTCCCATTACTACTGTGGTATGTTTTCTACGTACGTTTGTTAACTGGTTGGCAAAGAGTTCATCTATTTCTTCTGATTGGTTATCCTATAATATACACCTATAGCAATGTCACTTTTTTCCCTTTTATATTGACCCATATACTGTACATTCTGTAGGGAATTTATCTTTGATCACGTACATTGCTGTAGATATGTACTGTTCTTTTACATATAGTGCAACTCCCCCTTCTCTTTTTGTAGATCTGTTTCTTTTGAACAATTTGTAACCATCCATCCATACATTCCAGTCATGGGTTTCATCACCAGGTTTCTGTAATGCCAACTATGTCATACTTGCCCTCATGTATTGTTTGTTCCTCAAGCTTTGAACATTTGTATATAAGCATCTAAGACTTTTATACTTGTCCGTGGGTATGTTTCCTACATCTCCTGATTGTTGTTTGAGTTTTTCTTTTTTCTCAACACTCCCTACCTCATTGTTTGATTTGTTTTCTTGGGATTTATGATTGGTTTTGTTCTAGAGATTCTAAAAATTGATCACCCTTCCCCCTCAATTTTATTTTAAAGCCCTTTTAATTGTTATTTGAGTTTTTCTTTTTTCTTTTCCTATAGCCAGGAAAACTTGATTTCCTGGCCACAGCTTGAAGATCCTGAAAAGAGATCTGAAGTTTTTAAGTAAAATACTGTAACTGATAAATGGCAGGAGTTCCTGGAATATGATGGAGAGATGAAGAGTTTCTTGCATTAAAGCAGGGTTTCTCAACCTTAGCAACTTTATGATGTGTGGGCCTCATAAAGGGAATTCCCAAAATTCCCCAACCAGTGTGCATGCTGGGAAATTCTGAGAGGTGAAGTCACATATCTTATATTTTTTTAGGTTGAGAAATCCTGCATTAAAGCGTTCTCAATGCACGGTGATTTTCTATTATAGATCTGACAGCTCTGCATCCTCTGTTCCTAATACTTCAATCCATCCTTGCGTGCACAGAGCGTATGGTCCAACACTATCCGAGCACCCAATATTTCCCTGCACAAGATGGAAAAGCTTTCCTATCCCTTTGCCATTTTTACATCTGGCCATTGCTCCAAACGCTCCGCTTCTGACCTCATTTCTCTGCTCAATTATGGCTCGAGTTTGAGACCTCCTCACTCCAACCGCAAGGAGAAGTCGGATCTCGCGATGCTCGGAATTGAGGCTGCGTTGGAAGTGATTTAGGGCGGGGCTGAAAGAAGAAAAGACAGGAATTGAACATTTCTAGCCCAGAATCAGAAGAGCTAACCGTTCTAGCCACAGGCAAGAGCGGAACTTGAATTGCTCTGTGGTTTTAACCCCTGCTGTTCTCCAAAAATATATTTCAAAGAGAACTAGAGATGCGACTAAAATAAGTCGCTTTTCCTAATCTCGCGTTCTGCAGATTTGGAAGTGTACTTCGAGTGAGCGGATTCTATTTATTTGCTGTGGTTGAAGGAGTCGTATTTCCCTTGCAAGGCATTTCACCAATTCGGTGCCCATTCCTGAAGCATTAGAGCAAAACCTAGATTTTTTTTTTAAAAAAAAGAAACCTCCTGAGCAAATCGCAGATTTGTTGTTTTTTTTATGCAGGCGGCTTATAATCTCTATTAATGCAATAAAGTTTGCTTTTGCTTTCGTGGACTTGTATTTACTTGGAGGTAATAAAGGTTTTGTATAGAAAAAGCTGAAAGTTACATTTGAAAAAGTACTAAACTTCACTTTTAATACATGGATACGCATATACACCCATAACTATTTTGACTGATCGTTTCCTTTCCAGGATGATGCTTCCCATCACCATTGTAACCAAGTCCATCCATCCTGCCTCTGGTCATCCTCTTTCCTTCTCTCTATCCAAGCCTTATGACTTTCTTAAGGGAGTTGGGTCTTACCATAATATATCCAAAATAAGATAATTTGAGCTTGGTCATTTGCTTCTTGAATAAAAAGTTTAATTTGTTCTATCAGAACTGATAGTACAACCTCACAAATAGTTTTTCAGTTAATCCAATGGTCTAAGTTTATATGACACATCAAACCATAAACTAACTACACTGGCTGGGTTTGCACAATGTTAAAATGTCCATGGCCAACTTGTAGTTCTCAGAGTTATATAGATTCAGCCACTCCTTGTTTAGAATACTGATTTTTTATATTTTATGGCAGCTAATACACCTCTCCTCAAACAGTGTTTTCACTAGATTAAATATACTTAGGAATTTTTCATGGCTGAATTGCAAATATACTCAACTACACTTATAAAAAAGAAAAGTGTGACCATGAAATTATCTGAAATTCTAAATTAATGTAGAAATGCCTCCAACGCTGGAGGTTTTTAAGAAGAAGTTGGACAATCATTTGTCTGAAATGTTATAGGGTTTCCTGCTTGAGCAGGGGGTTGGACTAGAAGTCCTCCATGGTCCCTTCCAACTCTGTTATTCTGTTAATGGGCCACATTGTATGCACTGTGTTGAAGATCATTTAGGATGCTTACTGATGAAGAAATCTTAGTCTTACCTTCAAGATCATTCAATCACAGTACAAAATGAAAACATTGTTTAAGAAAATGGATAAGCAGATAAAACATTTGAACAAAAACTGTTTTTTTACTAATAATAATTTACTAATATTAAGCATTTTGAAATATTAGCATAGTTATACAAACACATGGCTGTAACATTAAAATTTCAAAACATGTTAACGAACTATTATTATAATCAATTTGTAGAAAACTTACCATTCCAAATATTTATCCCAAATCATTCCAGAAGAGAACATGATTCATCCTGGATCAAATACCTATATTTGGTTCTTACTACTAGCTCAGTCAATTGTTCTCTGGTTAAATATAATAGGCCCAATGTCCAAAGTTAGTCTATCTACCCCAAAAAGTCCAGATGAAATTGGACTTTGCAGTTAAATGTGATAAATCCATTCCCCAATCTCCTTTAATTTTCTTAGGGAAAGCCAATTTATCACCTGTCTAATCAGTCAAGTTTTTGTTGCTGTAAAACAGGGATGTCAAACTGCAGGCTGGATGCTTCATGCTGAAACTGCGCTCAGCTCACCCCATTGCCGGGCAATGAAAAAAAGTCATGCTACGTTGCGACATGTCACGTGATGTTCAAGTTTGACACCCCTGTTGTAAAAGAATGCAGGCTTGAACTTCAAAGAGGCATGCAGAATCAACTCAAGTTAATTCTTAATTCTGTAAGCATTAAGTCTGTAGAACCCTTATTTCTTTCCAGCAAATCTACTGCTTTCAAATTACAATCATTTTGTGAGTCTAATTTATATACAGCTAGATGCATCTGAATATTTTCCACAATAGTTATCATTTTCTTATTTTTTTAAAAAAAAAAGCTTTCAAGTAGGAATTACATATTACCAGTCTTTTTTCAAAAGTCAGCCACATTTGCTTATCTGTAATCTGATATATTGTGGCTGTGTAACTTGGCAGCAATAAATAAAATGTGATTTACATTAATTTCTATAGAATTTCATTGGGACCATGGACCTCCTAAGAAACAAGAATGAACATTTCTTAGAAAATGAGATGGTTTATAGCTCAATTTCCATACCTACTAAAATAGCTTTTTAATTTTTTCAATACTATTTAAAACTATATAGAAATTGACATGTTTGTTCAATAGAACTTACTTTTAGGTAATTCTTTCTCATCCCTTTTCTTTAAAACATTCCTCTGGTTTGGCTGACAAAAAAATGTTGAAACTGATCTCCCACATTCCTTCACCCAAAACAAGTAGTTGAATTTTGGTTTTTAACATTGTATTTAATCTATACTGTAGATAGAATTCATGTTTGGAGCACCACAGCCACGAGATCTCCCAGAAAAACCCATGGTACCAGCCATTTTTCTGCTATTCTTTCCTAGCTTTGCTTTCCTGAACATTGTGATTTTTTTTTTTTGCCATTGTTTTAAAATTCCATTTTTTTACATGTCCCATGAGTTACATCAGTGAGAGTGGACAGTATTAAATGCAAAAAGAATTTTGCTATTTTTAAAAGGGTGGAAAATAGTATTTGTAATAATGCCATATCCATGGGGAAAGAAAATTACATAGGTCTGTGCCCTGAGAAACTATCCGATATCAGTTTTGTATTCATTTGAATCAACATTTTTATTTTTATGCAATAATTTACCTTTAAAATGAAATGTCACCATAAATGTACTGAAAATACAGTAAAAGGGACAAACTAATTTTTTGGGGGCCAATTTACATTTTAGGGAGATGGGTCATGTTAAATTCAGAGGTTAATTTGATAATTAATCTGAAGCTGGGATCAACAAGTAATAAATATTATTTTACCATTTCCTAAATTGAGATCTGAATATGGGCTGCAGAATATTATGGAAATTGACATGGTCAGTTGGTAACATGGAAACATAGTGTGATCATTTTTTAAAAGACAAGTTATTCCAAATCTAGTATAGAATTTTTTTTTTCAGGTGCACCCATAACTAAGTACTCTGATAATGATTAGCTTTTTCTCCTACAGCAGGAGTATCCAACCTTGGCCACCTTAAGACTTGTAGACTTCAATTCCCAGAATTCCTCAGTCATCCAGATTGGATACCCCTGCTCTAACAGTATTCCTATGCACAATTGCCATATAGACTAGTGTTTCCATCAGAGGTAATAACAATTCTACTTTTATCGGGGGAGGCTGTTTTGTATGTTCTAAGGACTAAAATTCTGACCAACTTTTACATTAAATGAATGATTGAAATTGATGGTGTTATAATTTAAAATATGTGGAAGGCATGTTGGTTTTATTATAGAAAGTGAAATCAGAAAATTTATATTTAATGTATATTAAGATGAGATTTGTCACCTCCATTACAAGAAAGGAAAGGCTATTACTTTTAAGTAATGAAAACATCGATTATAACTCTCATCTCAATTGTGTCTGAGCTGCAAAAATCCAGGTAGCTACAAAGAGCAGGAATAGTTCTTAAGTCATGAGCTGATTTATGCAATATCACTCACAGAATAAATGATCAGTGCAAAGTCCTTTTCTTTTTGTCATTAAACTTCTTGACATTTGTTCTAAATATTTTGTTTTGGATGAGGAAGCAAATTAAATGCAGTACAGGAATTATGTGAGTAATTTAAATTGATGTTTACAATCAAATTCTATTTTTACTGGCTTTTTTTCAGTTGTGTCTATTTGTTTTATTCGATTGCTAGCTGCTTCGGGTAGAAAATCCAGACACAAATCTTATATAAAAACAATACTTCTGCTGGCAGTCACTTAAAAATAAGCACACAAAATGCTTTCATGCAATTCTTTGAAATTTAATTCTTTTTTAGTGAAGTCAGATTACAGGGTCAGACTGTAGCAAGAGATTTATATAAATGGCTGATAATTGGAAAAAGCTTCTAAAGCTACAAAAATGTAACAATAGATTATCACAGAAAACAAAGCAGGAATTCTTTAAGTTTTGCTAGTTCTGATAGTAGCACTTATGTTAGCTGTTTTCAAACAGGTGGTCTCCACCTATGTTGAATTTTCATTGCTGTAATTTCCAGCTGTCATTATTTTGGAGACACATGGAAGAAGCAATTTGGTCTGCATCATGTTGACAAAAGATGACATATGTATCTAATGCAGTTAAGAGTCAGGCTTTCCAGACAGATTCAGAGATCCTATTTAAGCTTAAATAAATGTAGGTGTATTCAACATTCTTTCTATTCAGAATGCCACTTAGCTAAAGCAAGAAACTGAAGATAAATCAGGTGGACCAGAATTAGCACAGGAGACACTGCTTTGATACTCTGTAGTTCTGGGTTTTTCAAAAAGACAAAGCAGATCTCAAAAAATGTCTTACTCTGTGTAAAGTTTTAGCCTACTCTTTTTCTCTTTTAAATTAAAACAGAGGAAATGTATCCTTTTTGGGTAATGAATTAGGGAGGGGGTAATTCCTTCAAACATTTAGACTAGAATAATAGAGTTGGAAGGGACCTTGGAGGTCTTCTAGTCCAATTCACAGCCAACCCCCTATATCATTTCAGACAAATGGTTGTCCAATCTCTTCTTAAAAACCTCCAGTGTTGGAGCATTCACAACTTCTGGAGGCAAGTTGTTCCACTGATTGTTTTGTCAGGAAATTTCTTCTTAGTTCTAGGTTGCTTCTCTCCTTGATTAGTTTCCATCCATTGCTTCTTGTCCTCCCTTCAGGTGCTTTGGAGAATAACTTGACTCCCTCTTCTTTGTGGCAACCCCTGAGATATTGGAACAATGCTATCATGTCACCCCTAGTCCTTCTTTTCATTACACCAGACATACCCAGTTCCAGCAACCATTCTTTTTATGTTTTAGTCTCCAATCCCCTGATCATCTTTGTTTCAGAAAGAAATTATTAATTATGACTGATTAAATTGCTATCCCACTTCTTAATCAACACCACAGGCCCAGATGAGGCTCACAGTCATACAACAGAGAAAATAGCTAACACTTACACTAACAACCATTTAAAAATGATAGAAATGGGAAACAACTAGGTTAAAGGAATTGTTTACAAAATGGCAGAGCACTGATGTGAAGATATGAGTTGCTGGTATTCACATTTCCCCCTTGTGTCCTTTCACTTTTAAAATGCTTTGTGAATCTTTAAGAATTACTTAGCCATTGCCCAAGAAAGGAGAATAAATGATAAGAGGATGATTCCATCATGCCACCAGCACTGTGTGTTTGGTGTATTAGGATATGTAATCATGTTTCAGATATTCTCCAAATAACTAATATTGGAAAGAGTAGTATGAACCCAAAAATGATAAATTGTGATAGGTCTACTTGGTAAATTCAGTATTCAATATTGTGGAAACTGAACTGCTTTTTTAAAGATACATGATTCTGTATCTTTATTGTGGGCTGGGGGCAAGATCCTTGCAACTCAGTTTATCCTAAGTTTACCATAATTTTCAGTAAGATTCTTTCTCCAATCAGTCTCTTCATGGAGCAGAATGTGTCAGGGACTAGACCAGCCCTCTGCAGTGGGAAGCTGGACTTGTAGAGGCATATCAGAGAGCACGGATTTAATCCAGGAATCTAACTTCCAAGTAGGCCTGAGTCATCCCTGTTCTAGCATGTAAGTTCTGGATCTTTACTCAGTTGAGTTGAGAGCTTTACTTCTCACTTTTCAAATGTCATATCAAAATTCCACACTATCCAACAGTGTGTCTATCACAAAAAAAGCAAGTTAAGGCAACATATGCACATTTGTATAAGACTTCTTCTAATTATAATTATAAAAATCTAAATTGAGTTCCTGAAGTCTGCCTTTCCCAGTATAAAATTGTTATGCCAATTTGCTTCTCTGTATTTTTTTTTACTCTTTGTCTGTGTGTTTGTGTGTATGTGAGATAGAGAATTTTGGTGGTACTTGCAGATAGGCTTGTGAGTTCAACTTTCTAAGATGGGCATTTATAAGGTCTCACAAGCATCATGTGAGTTTTCTGATGTGTGCTAAGACCAGACCTTTGTCGGAAACTCTTCCCACATTCCATGCAACGGAATGGTTTCTCTCCTGTGTGGATTCTCTGGTGGATGGTGAGGTGTGAATTGACGCTGAAGGTCTTACCACATTCATCACATTTATAAGGCCTTTCCCCTGTATGGATCCTCTGGTGAAGAATGAGGGTGGAGCTCTGGCTGAATCTTTTCCCACATACCTGGCATTCGTATGGTTTCTCTCCCGTGTGGATTCGTTGGTGTTTGGTCAAGTGGGAACTAACGGAAAAGCTCTTCCCACAATCTGTGCACTTGTATGGCTTCTCTCCTGTATGGATGCGCCGGTGGAGGACAAGTGTGGAGCTCTGGCTGAAACTTTTTCCACAATCATTGCACTCATAGGGCTTTTCACCAGTGTGAGTTCTCCGGTGAATTGTGAGATGGGAGCTGACACCGAAGCTTTTCCCACAATCAGAGCAGGGGTATTGCTTATCAGCAGAGAGGGGAGACCTCTTAGGCTGGGCAAGGGTTTGCTGAGTTTGAGCAAGGGTTTGCTGAGTTTGGGCAAGAGTTTGCTGAGTTTGGGCAAGGGTTTGCCGAGTTTGGGCAAGGGTTTGCCGAGTTTGGGCAAGACTCTCTCCACACTGGATGCAAAGACTGGGGCCAGGCCCCATATGAATTCCATGGGGTGGGATAGTGGTGTTGTCTTTTGTCACTGGAGGAAAAAGAGGTGGCTTGACCCATCCTTTCCCTGTCTCTTCACTCTGCTGCCCAGCTGGAGGTTGTCCCCCATAAGCAGAGCCCTCAGACCGCCCTTGGACTTGCTTTTGCACATCCTCAGGCCCACCTGGCTGTGAATTTGAATTCATGGTTCCTCCATCTGCCAAAAGAAAGAGAGTGAAGCCAGCAGTGGTGATGGGGAAGTTACAGCCATTCATGCTATGTTATTTTAAAGAAAGTAGTGGATACTTTACCAGGTGCAGGTTATTTTTAGTTGTATTGCCCATCCCAGGCTCTATGGAAAAACTGGATCAGAAATAATTTAAAAATACCTTTCCACTCTGCTAATGTCATCACTTAGGCTATCATATCCAAATCTCAGAAGACACAGACAGGAAGTGCTAACTCTTTTTGCCAGTTCCTGACATTTGGTAGCTAGCTAGCAGAATTCTGCTAAATTCCATCAAAATGTTTGAAATGATTCAGAAGCTATGAAATTATATAAATATACAGGGGCAAGAAATATGCTCACATTTATCTTTTCACCTATCACCACTTTGTATAATCCCAAGCTTAGTTTCTTTTAATTACTTGTAATAAACAGACATATGAAGATGATTTTACTGGAGAGACATTTTTGGACAGTGTAATGCAATTTTCTAGGTTACAGAGTCTGTCCTGCCTAATGAAGAATTCTGTTTTTCAGAGGCTTAACATTTTCTGAACGCAACAAAAACTAATGCAATTATGCCCATTCATTTTGGGATTCTCCGTTTACAATAGTCTCAATATTCTTTTTAATTTAAAAAGAACAGAAATAAAATAAAAGTCCTTACCTAGCGACAGTAGAGTCCCAAAATTGTCCTGCACAATGTCCCTGTAGACAGGTCTTTGGCATGGGTCCAGAAGGGCCCATTGTATCTCAGCAAAATACATCAGTCACTTCTGCAGAAGGCTCTGGCCTCTGAAAGAATAATTTCCCCTGCTCAGAAGCCAAAACCAACTCTGTCGGCCTATAATGAGATGGGCCTTTCAGTCATGGTACTAGCAACTATGATTTCACATCAGCTGGCCTTTGGTTTTGCCACCCTATAAAGTTTAGAACGAACAGCCCCTCCACTAGTTATTGGATTTCAACTCCAATCAACCTAGTCAGCATTACTGATTGCCAGGTACATAAGGAATTGTAGTCTGTGCCAATCCTACAACAGTCCTACTTACCTGTCTTGCTGCACATCCTAGCACACTGTTAAGGTCATCTGGAAATTCAACAGGTGAAGCTTTTCCTAGCCCTGAAAGAGCTATTAGGAGGAAAACTCCACCAACTGAATTTCTGCAGAGCATGTGGGCTGTAGTAACTCAAGCCCTTCCAGGGAGAAGTGTGTAGAGATTTCCCTACTCATCCATCCATCCTTATGATCTGCCATTCGCACGTCCTGGAAGCCTTATTGCTGTTGCTGCTTCACCCTCCTAACCTAGGTCTCTTTTATGAGTCTAAGAAGCCCTCGGATTTTCATACCGGCAAGAAAGGGGGGACTCAACCGTTGTTTGAAAGAGGCGCTGAAGAAAGTGCCATGCGTTGCCTCCTCTGGTTTGTGATAAGGGTTTTTTCCTCCTCCCTCCCCTCCCCTCCCTCCCTCACCGAGGAAGTTGCCAGGCTGGACTTTGGCCAGTGCCTATTCGCAATCACCTCGAGTTACCTAGACGACTCTAACTCCTCGAGCTGCCAACTTGGGAATCTCGCCTATCAAAAGAAGAATAAATAAAGCCGAAACTCCACGCTTCCCGATTTGGTACAATCCAGAGGCTCGCTGACGCTCGGGCTCGGTCGATTCCGAGCGGCTGCTACGAAAGCAGAAGAAGAAACAGCAACAGGACTCGCTCTCTCTGGTTCTGACCTGGGAAGTTCAGCCCCCAAAATCGTCAGCGGCAACGCGAGCTGTAGCAGCAGCGGTGGCGACAGCCAAAGAAAAGAACCGTCGCTTCACTCGCTCGCTCGCTCGCTCTCTTTTTTGACAATGGCCAGAGCCCTCTAGCGGCATCACCTCTGCCTTGCACGCGGAACAAGCCCGGGGTGGCGGGGGGGGGCGAAAGCCGGCCGGAAGCTTTCCGCCCAAGAAGGATACCCTCCCTTCAAGACGTGGGGAGCGGTTTCGAGGTGCCTATTCAAACTTTGAATAAAGCGAGATGTAAAGAGGTTGCATTTTGTGAGGCCCTCATGAGGGAGTCCAGTCATTGGTTGTATCGATAGAACACGATCGATCAATCATCACAGTATGTTAATTAAAGGGGCTGGGCTGTTTATTCACTCCCTACACTTTAACCAAAGTACTTGAGTTTCAACTTCAGGATCTGGCCTTCTAAAGAGCAGTCGGGGTTGATCTCTTCTAGGACTGACCGGTTTGAACGCCTTGCAGTCCAAGGGACTCGCAGGAGTCTTCTCCAGCACCATAGTTCAAAGGCCACCTAATGAGAAGGAAGGATTCACTGGAGAAGAGCCTAATGTTGGGAAAGATTGAGGGCAATAGAAGAAGGGGACGACAGAGAATGAGATGGCTGGATGTAGTCACTGAAGCAGTAGGTGTGAATTTAAATGGACTCCAGAAGATGGTAGAGGACAGGAAGACCTGGAGGAACATTGTCCATGGGGTCGCGACGGGTCGGACACGACTTCGCAATTAACAACAACACACTTTAACCAAGTTTTAAGGGCTATGGCGTCAGTCCAGCCAAAATCATTCATTTCTTGGGGGTCCTAGGAAGCATTTTGTACTTGAATTGTATTCAAAGCCTGATTAAAAGGCAGGTATGAAAGAAGTAAGATAGTGATATGTTTGCATGTATTAGCTAAATTCTTTTGATAAATTGCCCAGTCAGTGGTCCAGTTGCTGAGACACTTCCAGAAAAGGCCATAGGATAACTTTACCATCATCCCTTTTATTTATTACATTCAGGCAACATCACCTTCCATTTCCACTTATTTATTTCATCAGTTTGTTCCTTTGAGAAATATAATTCAGGAAATTAACATGAAATGAAGAAGGGCAGGTGGATGTGAAGAGATTTTTCCTCTAGCATCCATGGTGACATGAATTCTCCGTTGTGAATTTTAAAGGAATATTTTTCTGGCAAGGAGAAAAAAAATGCAGTCATAGAATTCCAGTTTCCTACAAATCCATGCAACCTAAAATTGCTGAGATGGAGAAACACTGTCACACAGATTGCTGCTTATACATGGAGGTAAGGAAATTGACTGGGGCAAGAGATGGCTGGTTTTATTGTTTAAATGCAGTTTTGAACAGAAAAAAATCTTATTTTTCTCTTCCTGACAGTGACCTTAGACTTTATCAACCTTGGTAGCTTGAAGATGTATAGACTTGCTGGCTTTGCACTATCTTTCAGCTGCCAACACTATTCCTGGCAGTCCTAACACAACATGTGGCATGAAAGCAAGAATTGATCTGTTTTTTTAATCAGAGTTGCTGACACAGAGAGGACTGCTGAGATGTACATGGTGAAATACCGGACAGGAATCCAAGGGACTTATATTCAAATTTTACTCATCTTATTACTCAACACATGGCTTTGTGCCTTAAACAGTACATCTTGCCCTGCTTTGCATAGTCACTATGTGCACAAAAAATAGAAATTGAGGGCCAGGGAGAACCATGTGCTTAGACTGCACTTCTGGAGAAACCAATACTGTTGAATGTAACTGTTTTCTATGCTTTCTTGGAGAATCCATTGGGGCAACATAATTGGAATGCCCAAGATGGCACAACAAAGCCAAAGGATGAGGACACCCATACATCCTGCCTTTACTGACATATTCCATTACAAAATAACCTTGATGGAATATTAGCAGGGAAGTCTTGCTGTGACAACATCTCTTGAACATCTTATCCATTGCACTTGTGATACTTTCATAGATTTGTCCCATAGTAGTAAAATATATCAATCTATTGATTTTAATTATAACTCCTTTTTTTAGTTGTAATGATCTCAGATATTTTATTGGATTTGCTATTTTAAATTATTTAAACTGCTTATTATTCAGAAATCTTTGGCTGTGGGAAATTTTTATTAAATGTTATAAACTTAAAAATAAAAATCGAGGGTTTTTTAGGATCCAAATTTATCTGTCAGAATCTATTGAATGCCAGATCCATGTATCAGACTCAAAATATGAAGAAATTGTATATCAGTTCTAGAATATAAATGTTTTACTTTCTTATTTACTCACCTACGGAGAAGGATAGAATCAAGATCACGTGAAGTGTTAATACCACTTTACAATGCCTTGGTAAGGCCACACTTGGAACACTGCATCCAGTTTTGGTCACTATGATGTAAAAAGATGTTGAAACTGGAAAGACTACAGAGAAGAACAACAAAGATGATTAGGGGACTGGAAGCTAAAACGTATAAGGAACGGTTGCTGGAATTGGGTATGTGTAGTTTAATGAAGAGAAGGACGAGGGACACATATAGCAGCATTCCAATATCTCAGGGACTGCCATAAAGAAGAGGGAGTCAAGCTATTCTCCAAAGTGCCTGAAGGCAGGACAAGAAACAGCAGATGGAAACTAAGCAAGGAGAGAAGCAACCTAGAACTAGGGAGTTAGAACAATTAACCAGTGGAACAACCTGCCTCCAGAAGTGGTAAATGCTCCAACACTGGAAGTTTTTAAGAAGAGACTGGATGGCCATTTGTCTGAAATGGTATAGGGTTTCCTGCCTGAGCAGGGGGTTGGACAAGATGACCTCCAAGGTCCCTTCCAACTTTATTAATAATAATATTATTGTTGTTGTTAATCATCGCAATCAGCCAGATGTTCAGACTGGATTTGACATTTTTGTCTACCTATCGAGTCCTTACCAAGGACCTGGGATAGGCAGATGTGGATGTTTAAATTGATGGTATTACAGATATCGTTGCAGGATGGAAGCAGTTCCTAGTAAGGCTGCCTTTTGCAATTGACTGATGGCGAATTTGTCAATACCAATGTTGTTCAAGTAGTGCTCCAGTTGTTTTGGGATTGCACCCAAGGCACCTATTATTATTGGTACTACCCTTGTTTGCCTTTGCCACAGTCGTTCTATTTCTATTAGTAGGTCTTTGTATTTTGTTATCTTCTCCAGTTCTTTCTCATCTGTTCTGCTGTCTCCAGGCACTGCCATGTCCACTATCCAGACTTTTTTGTCTTTCTTATCGACAATTGTTAAGTCCGGGAGTTATGTGGCAGGTGCTTGTTTGTTTGTATTCTAAAGTCCCAGAGCAATTTAACATTTTCATTTGCTATGATTTTCTCTATTTTATGATCTCACCAGTTCTTGCTTGCAGGCAAATTATATTTCTTGCAAATCTTCCAATGCACCATTGTTGCTACTTTGTCATGCTGCTGCTTGTAGTCAGTCTGCGCGATCTTCTTGCAGCAGCTTACCAGGTGATCCACTGGTAGGCTGCTGCAAGAAGATCACACAGACTTGACTACAGTCAATGGTGATATTATTATTATTATTATTATGTGCTGTTTTATATTTAAGTCATTCTAGAAGTGTCCCCAATTCCTGTAAAAATAATCACAGGTATCACAGATGGACTAGAATTTTAAAAAAGACATTTCAGAACCTCTTTAAAAAGAATTTATTTCATACAGAAAAAAGACAGATATTATTCATATAATAGGAAAACAGAGAAAGATACCAAGGACAATATCAGGAAAACTAAGGTGTTGGGAAACCCAGATATCAGTTTTGCTATATTGCAATGCCATTTATAATTGTTGTTAAATTGTATACCTTGGCATTATTACAAATCAAGGTAAAATACGAACAATCCAAACAGTTTGCCAAATAAATCCAGTCTAATCTTGCCTTAAAGCAATATACAAGCAAAACAAATTTACTCTTGCCCTCTAGACTGCACCCAAGCCACAGCAAGCCAAAAATGAATTTATAATATGAAAGAAAGCCAGGCAGAATCATCAGGCTTAGTGTTCTTGTTTTAACTGAACTGGTACTAGCTTGGGAAAGTCTGGCCTAGTGAAGCTACTCCCAGGTTGGTTCCAAATTGAGAAGAGGAAAGATGTGTCCCTCAACAAGTGACCTTTCCCCATTGCTACAACCTTATGGCAAATGAAACACATTTTCCATTACTATTCCTTAGTCAGAAAAACAACAACACAACTTCATTTGCAGATAGTACCAAAAGTTATAACGAAATCATAAACTTGTATCTGAAAGACAGCCACTTAAATCAGGCTTGCTTGAAAACCAATGCTATCGAAACTTAATCATATTTGAGAAAAAATGTTTAGGATGGGAACAATCAGGAGAAAAATGAAGTGGTTTATTAACAATGGATTACTCAAAACGTACCATAGCTGGGTGCATTCAGACCATACTTTATGAACAAAACTTTTCTTCTTAGTCCAAAAAGCTGCCCCAAACCTACAATGTGCCAGAATGATCTTTGCCTTATGACTTCAGTTTTTCCTGTCATATGTTCCTTACTATCATGATTTATCATGATTCCTTTCCATGGGAAAGGAATCAGTAAGATGAAAGAATAGATAAATAAGAACTAAAGACAACAGGTCCAAAACCAATGCTTGCAGAATGAAATCTGGTTTACACTAAAGCAGAATATAGCAATAATGGGGTCAGGAAGAAGACAGAATGGACAGAAAATGCAGATGGTGTTAGCTGTTTCAAAAGCACACATACACAAACAGAAAAACAAAACATCTAGCAGGGATGGATAAGCATTCTTTCCTACTGTGCTTTTAAAATGCATAAAGGTTTGTATATATGCATGATTATTTTTAATATACAATGTTCACAACTGGACTGTGCTACCCACAGCTTGAATTGACGTAATCCACTGTATGATCCTTCTCCATTTCATCTATAGAGTGGACCTTAAATACTTCTTTGCAGATTTTTACAAGCCACAGAGAGGAAGAAGAGATCAGTTGTGTCTCTAGTGTTAGCCTTGTGACCACTTCTCCTGCAGTGCAGGTGCCTATATTTTCCCATAAGATAAAATTCTTTTCACTACAGCAAAGATGCCCAGTAACTAGCAAGTAAGCAGTTACATGGTCTAGGCTAGACATATAATGCTTTTAGCAACTATTTCATCTTATTTGAGGAGACCACAGCCTAATTTCGTTGGCTTTCTAAATGTCGTAGACCAGTGTTGCTCAGCCTTGGCAACTCTAAAATGTGTATCCTGTACTTCAGCTGGCAGGGGAATTCTGGGAGTTGAAGGCCATACATCTTAGAGTTGCAAAGTTCAGAAACATTTAGACTGTTAACTGTTTTAACCCTCTTCAGACAAAACTACATAACTATTTTGGTTGGGAAATAGTGAGAATTATTCTCCAATATACCAAGAAGATATTAGGTTCGAAAATGCTAAAGGATATTATATACAATGCTTTAAAGCTGCACAACAACGAAGTGTACTAATATATATTGGAGTGGAAAGTAGAGCCATGCAAGCCTATGGTTTATTTTAATCATGGTAAGCTGAATAAGCAAAAATGGCTGGGTACACATACAATACTCAGCAATAAACTACAAGTTGCAAAGCACAGTTTATTAGATTAAAAAAAAGCGAGAGATAAAATCAAATTCTGGCTTGCTGCTATATAAATCCAGCCAGGTATGTTGGAAAACATTAATAAAATGCAATTTGTTAATCAGTGTAATCATTCATTGGTTCTTCAATAACTTGGAAGTTCACAATTACATTGGGTTTTCAGTAATTTAAGCAAGGATTCCTGCCTATCACCTATTACCAGAGACCACTTTTATACGTCAAGGTCTGCATCTTGAACTACTTGGACTCTAAATATCTGAGTTATGGTATAACTAAAGTTCTCAAGAACATACAGAATGTTCACATGGAAGTGACAATATTTCAGTGGAAAAGTCTAAGAAAAAGCAGATAGGTATGGCCAGTTAATTGAAGGTCCCACAAATAAAGACATCAATAGATGTTTTCCAGAGGATCTTTTGTATCCTATCTTGTTCTTTCCTAAAAAGAGCACAGGAAGCATGGATTACATATTTATTTTAAAGAGACTAGTACACTAATATTAAAATGTAATAAAACTTCATAGTTTAAAAAAAAACTATCCCAAATTTGAAGTGTAGAAGAGTTATTTTAGAATTGACAATCTTCTAATTAAAATGTAGCTATAGGGGAAGCTTGAGTTACAGAATACAACTATGCTTAAAAAAAAAAAAATCCCGACAGCACCTTAAATCATACTGAGTTGAACAATATTGGAAATTTAAGTTCAGAAACACTGGGAAACAAGATTCCCTCCTCATCTCTATTCAGAAGTCCAGGTTAATCACAACCATCCAGAAAGGAACAGCAATATAAGCATGAAGGTTATTGATAAACTTTCCCAAGGCAATATTCTGAGTAGGCATAAAAGTCACTTAGTCATTGACTGCATTCACACACTGTGCTCAGCCATTATATGTTTAGCTACATTTTATTGAATAAATCACAATTAGAACTTTGTATATCAAGTTACAAACCAGGATCTGCAAACTAAATTTGGCTGAATATACTAAACTGAAACTAAGCAAATTGTGAGGGCCAGAATAATCAAGATCAGAGGTCAAAATCCCAAGATCAGAAGGACCATAACATCAGTGGAAGAACATCAATGAACAAATGCATTCCACCCCTTCCACTGAGACAAACCTGCTCTCAGGGATGTAGGGTTTGAACTTTGGGAATGCTACAATGCTGCAGTTACTGATTATCTGCTATATTATTGCCTTTTTAGTATCTGTAATAAAAATGTTTTATCAAACATCAATCTCCTTGAATCCCTACTGCCAACTTTCAAGATTGAGGAACTGTTGGGTGAAAAGCTTCATTTTTTTTTTAATTTAGCAAATTTACACATTGTCCATCTCACTCTGAAAAGCAATTATATATGATTTAGTGCAATGGATGAACCATATCAGCTTTTTCCATCACCCTGAAAATCCACTGCATTCCTACAGTATTGAATTTTAACCATCCATGTCCATGTCTTTTCTTTTGATGATGCATTTTTTTACTGGCAATGTATAGTTGGCTATTCTAGTTGGGAATCATTATCACTATCACTAGTTGGAGCTGCTGCACAGAATTAGAATAATTAGGAGAGTGGGAAGGATCCATCTCCATTATTAATTTGAGAGCAGATATTTGCAAGGGAAAACCTGCTCTATGTTCTCTTTGCAAATCCAAATAAAATTTGAACTGAAGAACAGCCCTGACTGGTGTGCATACATTAACTGCAATACTGGTGGCCAGCTGTTGAGAATTAATCTTTGCTTTTTTTTAGATCTTGCTGGAAGGCAGTATAAACTCAGCTCACTTGTTTAAAATTATAGAAGAAAAAAAGGCATGTAATCCTAAAATTACAGTCTTATAACACTGTCAGTATGAAAAAAATCTATATAGAGCCTTTTTAGAATGTCACTTTTGATTTGCAATTTTTCTTATTTGTTTGATATGATCAAAGTCACTGGTTAGATAAACCTGAGACCTAATCTAATCTGCTGTACCAGATCATTGGTTTGATTTTGTTTT
This sequence comes from Crotalus tigris, assembly GCF_016545835.1. Taxonomy (NCBI): domain Eukaryota; kingdom Metazoa; phylum Chordata; class Lepidosauria; order Squamata; family Viperidae; genus Crotalus; species Crotalus tigris. The sequence goes on from NW_024097293.1 coordinate 763,290, forward strand.
TTTAAAAAACAATATATTGTATGAATCCAGTCTAATGGGCTATTTCATAACTTAGCATACTTATCCAGAAAATTTATTATAAACAAATACCTAATCTTTATATGCTATGTAAATATAAATATTGGTTAGAATGATATATATACCAATGTTTTGTAATATTGCCAAAAGTTTGGAAGAATTGAAGGAAAACAAAGTTGTTTCTTTCCAGATAAAAATTGGAAATGTTGGGAATATCTGAAATCCATGCAATATAAGATGTTCTTTAAAAAAAAACACATAAAGAACATCATTTATAATTGAACATATGGAATTGTAGTATTTGGCTTAAGAAAGTTACTAAGAAATTTTAAGCAAATGTATTCAAAGTCAAGACTCCTAATTCCATGAACTTACTATATCTCAAGTAAGAGATCATATGAAAACAGTCTTGAAACCTTTTCTTATTTTTGTACAAAATATCTAACTCACATGCAAAAGAATCAACAGTTGCAGATTATTTGTTTCTGATTATTTCCAAACCAAAACCACTGCATATCAGCAAACAACTCACAATTTCTAACTAAAGAGGTTTGAATTCTACCAAACAGATGGCAGCACTCAAAGTATAGAAATGCATTTAGATAACAGCTCTCCAGACATTTTAGCTATCAATTCCTGTTAACTTCAACTAATCTGGCAATAATATCTGAAAGTTGCTTATCCTGGTCTATTATATACATAGGAATAATCATATTCCAATTTTGTGCATTCTTTTACATAAAAATATTCATACTACACTCTGAATAAATCCTCTATTTCACTCATTTCAAGAGAAAATATTTTATAAGTTTCTTTTGCTACTCACATTCCTCAATCATTTTCTATTTTTATCTTGGGGGGGGGATCACCCAGTGACCAGCTCAGCCCATTCTTTCTGTTATATCTCCCCTGTAGCCCCCTCATCTGTATTTTTAATTTCCATTGACATCAGTTGGTCCTTGGCTGATTGTTTTCTCTAGATTGTATTCTTATTATTTGAAATAATATTTTCTGTTTCTCTAAAATATGGCATTTATACTACTATGAACAAGAAACACACAGTATATGCATGAAAAATTAATAAAACACCAGATCAATAGTCTTCCTTCTTTCTTACAAACATTTCCACAATACCAGCCAAGTCCAAACACTCCTATTTCTTTCTCCTTTTAATATTATACAACTTGATTGTATAAGAAAGATACATCAGATTTTTTTTCGAGACAGTAGTATATCTTTTAGGACAGACTAGGGAATGAACGGGCTCCTTCTTTTTAGAAAGTCATTTATCCCATGGTGCTCTTTCACTCTCAAATTTGGTTTTGTTTCTGCCTTCAAAGAGATGAGCATGGCTCTGGTTTTCTTTTTTATAGGTGCATTTTGATTTAAGCTCAGAAACAGCATGACAGTACAGACAGATCTCATTTAAGGATTGCTCTAATTAGTATATTATGGTGTGAAAAAGTAACTTTATGAGCAGTCCTTGCAGTTATGGCTATTGGAATGTCCCCATGGTCATATGATTGAGTTCCAGGTGCTTTACAACTGGTTGGCATTTACAACCGTTGCAACCTGCTGTCATGTGATCACCACTTGCATACTTCACAGGGAGCTTCTGATAAACAGTTAATGGAGAAGCTGGCAGTAAAATCACAAGTTGTAGTGCTATAATATCTCACTTGACTGCATCATTTAGCAATGAAATTGCTAGCTAGTCCTGACTGTGGTTGTTAAGTGAAGACTACTTGTATTTCTTTTCTGTGCCATCAATATGCTGACTAAAGTATTAACTGTTTTTTAGCATAAATCTGCATCCATAATGTGGGGGATGGCTAAGCTATATCAGGAAAAGGATTTACTGGAATAATGATAGTAATCTACCTGTTAAAATGTATTCCAGTTCAGCTATTCTCAGTAGATACCTCCAGGCCTGCTCTTCTGGCCTGTATAATCTTTGCAAGCTGGAACATTACATGTGTATAAGCCAACATGTCTGAGGAATATTTGATTAGGAAGGGGATTTTAGTACCATCCAAAGCCATGGGATTTGAGACAGCTATGACAAACTTGCCCTATTGATGCTAACGTTCTAAAACATAAACTGGAAACAATTACATCTTGATCAATAGGGGTTTGGATTTTTCTAATCCAAATAATCTAGAAGAAACAAAATGGAGAGGATAAAAAGTTCTCCATGATCAGATTGAATTATATGTAAGTAACTGTATACTCCATTCAGAAGCTCAATATTCAGTAGAAGGCAATGGCTGGCCCCACAGACTCCATTAAGCCATGGTTTGTTCAATGACGCTTTACTGAACTATACCTGTGACAAGATTTGCACATATTACGCTATAAATCATAATTTACAAATCACATTGGTTGGCTTCATCCAACATGTTTATCCCCCAAATAAACAAAAGAGCTATAATGACTTACTGCAATATGTGAATCCAGGCATATTACAGTAGCTTAATAGGCGCTATCAAAAAAATAATAATTTGAATCCTAATTAGAAAAACATATGGTCATTTACTAAAGCAAGACTGGAAATTCTTGACTTATATTCTTCAAACTGACCAACTTCAACTTTAGCAGAAAAAACTATTCCGCTCAAAGCTGAAGAAGCTTCTTGGATGAGAAGCGGAACCCCCCCCCCCGAAAGTCCAGTTGCCTCTTGAAAATGCAAGAGAAAGTCTTTCCATGTTTTAGGTTAGGGTAAAGGAGAATATCTCAAGAACAGTTCAGCAACCGCTGCCTCCTGGAATGCTAAAAAGCAGCCAAGGATCACACATCTTTACAACACAGAATACTATGCAAATAAAGTAGTGTTTGTTGGATTCAGCATTTCTACAGCGTTCTATCAACTTGAGAGAAAGAAAAACAAATGTCCACCTTAATGCAGCTTTCAAATCATAGAAAGCCAAAGAAAATGTGCTGCCACTTGCTCTTCATATTCTGGTATAAAGAGCTGGTGTATCACAGGCAGTGTATATAGATGAAAATAAGAGATTTGCAAGAGCATAGAGGAATAGCAAAGTTAATTCTTGATATTCTTTCCAAAAACTGTTTTTTTTAATGCTGGATCAAGATAATCATCAAAGAAATGCTGGAATATACAGGAAATGGTTCCTCCATCTGCTAAACAGACTGAATTCAGAGTAGCTGACCATAACTTGTATAAGGCTCGTTCAGATACAATTCACTTAGGCTAAAAGCCCTGCTTATTTGGCAATCAAGTAAAATCATTTATATTTTGCAAGTTATGATTAGTTCTTATTTCCAATTATTCCCATCTATTATTTGTCCACTTCTTTTTGAAAATTCTTTTTGACAGTTTTGCTGCACAACTGCAGTCTTTCTGCTGAGCTTCTCTGGTTCCACACAGCCCAAGTTATTACCAGACCATACAACAGAGCCTAGTTGCCTATAGCTGTTTCCATGTCCAAATGTCATATATAACTCAATCATTGGGAGCGTGAGCACTCTGTAGCCATCCTTGATGTAAGAACATCATCAGGTTCTTGCATGATTAGAGCTTTTAAACATTCTGGAATCCCACATCCTCAAAGAATCACAGATCAGGAGGCAGATAAGAATCACAACAGCGACAATAAATTGCTGTGATAACTTAGCAATTTTCCCCAAGGATCAAAGCAGAAAGTTTGGGTAGCCATAGTTTATCTGAAATTCCAGCTAAAAAACTACCTGCTGCCTCTTCTAGTCTTCTGAAGCACTTCAGAACAGCAGGACATTCATTTAAATTTCTGCTAAAGGTTCCAGCTGCCTCCATATTTCTTCTACGGTTCTCCTTCTGTTGAGACAGCAATTATTTAAAATCTTCCTTCTCCATTAAAAAAAAATGTGAAAGTTTAAATAAACAAAAAATCAAAGCAGGTTTTTCAACAATGTGATTTGTTGAATTTGAGTCTAATTTACCTACACTAGAACACTGTTGTTAGGTAAGAAAATTTATCAGTGTAACTGTGTTAGCTATTATTATTTATAAAAAAGAAAAAATAATTCAGATTCACTAAAGCTGGAGGATTGGGAGACGTAAGACAAATAAGAGGTAAGAACTCATATACTCCAATGGAAAAGACTTGAAATATTTGCAGTTTCACATTGCAAGTCACTTGATAAAAAGTCTTGGTCTATTCCTTACTTCTCCCATAAAAAAATTTCTAGTACTGGACATGAATAACTATCAATATTGCTGGTAAATACATGCACATTTTATGATGGCTATGCAACCCAAATGGGGCTAAGAGAAATAAGTGGAAAATTATCAGCATGTGACAATACCAAAATTTGCAAAAACAGAGAAAAATAATTAGGAATACAATCCAAAAGCAGTAACTTCCTCCCTTCAAAAAAAGAAAATTAAAAAGAAAATCAATGTCAGAACATGCATAGGTGCTCCAACATACTATTAAAGGAAACAGTTCAAAGGAAGGGAAAAATAACTTGAGTTATCTCTGAACGATGATATGGCTACATGGTCTAGGAATAAATTATGCTGCAATATGGTGTTGCAGGCACCACTTGTAATTAGACGATTGCAAATCAAGCCTCAAAGTTTTGAGAGGCATGGAAGAGACAGACAAATCTTAAGAATTGGCCTCAGATGCAGTAAGATTTTTTTCTGCTGCTAAGGCTACTGAGGAGCTTAAGATGCAGGCACAACAACTCCTTATTCCAATGCTAGTCTCTTAGGTGAGCATGGCACATAGTTCTAACAATATGATCAGGCCACAGGTTCAAAATCCAAAGCTGATAAAAGAATTTTTCCAAGGGAATTGCCAAAAAGATGCTTCTGTTGATTCAGATTGTCACATTTATAGTATAACTGCACAATGTAGATGATGCTGTAGGACAAGGAAGGGGATTTTGAAATACCTTCTAGGGAGGTATGATAAATGCATAAGCCTGGAATCTTTCTTACCAGAAAAGGTCTGAGATTTCTTTTTCCCAAATGAAAAAAATTAGAATAGTTTGCTATTTTACTATCTAAAATTGTTTTTGCTATGGGTGCTGCTAAACTGAAGTGGCAAAAGCTCAAAGTGCCTCAATTTGTCTGCAGATCAAGTGTAAATATTGTTGAATGGGTTGAACTCAGTTCCCTCTAAAAATAGATTTTAGAATGGACAAAACAGATATAAAGTCAAAGGATAAGTCCAAGTACTTCATACTGGCCAATTTTCATACTTGTTTGGATGATAGCAGGTGCAAAACCAGCCATTAAACTTTATGAGTTTTCTGATGTCTTACAAGATGAGAGGCAGCCCCAAACCCTTTGCCACAGCTGGCGCATTTGAAGGGTTTCTCTCCTGAATGCGTAGCACGGTGACGCTCAAGGTGTGCATAACGGGTGAACCCCTTTCCACAGTCTCTGCAAGAGAAGGGCTTGTCCCCACTATGGATGCCCTGATGGCGCTGGAGATGGGCACTGCGGGTGAAACACTTGCCACAACGTGTGCAGCGGAAAGGACGTTCTCCGGTGTGAGTTCCTTGGTGGCGAGTAACATGAGCACTGCGGGTGAAAGCTTTGCCGCAAACACCACATTCATAGGGACGCTCTCCAGTGTGAGTGCTGTGGTGGCGGGTCAGGTGAGAATTGCGCCCAAAGGCTTTGCCACAGTAGGTGCACTTGTAGGGTCGCTCCCCAGAATGGGTCTCCTGATGGCGGGCCAGGTGGGCACTGCGGGCAAAAGTCTTCCCACAGTAGCTGCAGCTAAAGGGACGGTCTTCCTCTGGCACTTGCTGTCCCAGGCGCTTCCCACCTAAAGGGCGCTGCAGACCAGAGTGGGTAGCTAAATGCCTAGTAAGGTGTGAGTTTCGCCGGAAACCTTTCCCACAGTAAGGGCAAGTGTGGGACTTTTCCCCCATGGTTGCCAGTCTTGCGAGAGTGGTGGTGGTAGGAAAAAGAAGACCCTTTCTTGACACTCTTCAGGCTAGCTCTTCTGACACGAGGCTAAAGTGCTCTACCTCAAAAGACTCCTTCAACCCCTGAACTGAGTTATCGGTTATGATTTTCTGGCTTTTGTCTTTCTTCTAAAGCTTGATAAACATCTCTGAGATCCTGGGAAATAACTTTGCCTTCAGAACCTGCTGGGGAGAAAAACAGAATTTCAAAAAGAAAAAAGAAAGAAAACACAAGCTCCTGCCAAAAGCTGAGTAATTTGGGTGGAAAAGAAACAATGTAATACAAATGAAGTTTAAAAATATATTCTATTCTTATCTGCTCTGTAATTCACATATGCATAATCCAGATGTTTCTTTTTAAAAATAAGTTATAATGATGCTGTATGTTCAGAATATTCTCTCTTTGAGAATGAAAATTCTGTAAATTAAAAATAATGATTAGTATCAATATAAATAGTCCCAATTATTTGTTTTTACTGGTTGGATCCAGATTTAGCTATGCCTAGCGTAGGCTCGTTGAAATCAGTGGGATCCATGTCTGAGGTGTCCTCTTGAGTCTAATAAATTTATTCTAAGCATGACTAAGTCTGGAGTCAAGCCAGTGAAATTTAGATGTATTAATCTGTAGTGGTGCATCTTTCATTCAATTCACTTTTCTTCTTTCAAAATGACAGGTTTCCAAATCAGTTTATAATTTAAATATACACAAAGTAAACAAGACTTTGACTGCATAAAGATCATATGCCAACTTCTTCTGATCCTGATCATTTGTATAGGCTACTGTCCTTAACACACTTGCCTGACAGCAAGGGTAAGGTATTTATGGTCCAATTTTGCCTAAAAGCTGCTCCCAATGATGATGGAGGTTTGGAATTGTAATTCAGACAACCTGATATGCCAAATAGTTTTCTACTCCATCTGAAAATAAAATCCTCTGAATGATCGGATGGGCTTTCTTTTTAAGTAAACCTATAGGATTCTATGCAGTTTTCCCTAAGAGGGAAAAAGGAAAAAAGCATTTATCAACTTCATTGGATGAGGGTATAAGAATGTAATTAATACGAGTAGCTGATTGCATTAGTATGTTTTCTGAGAGCAAATTAGTTCTAAATGTATTTGCTATAATTACTTTCTGCATCTTAAATGGAGGAAATCAGGAAATCATTTTCGAAGAAGTTTTGATATTGGCTATATGTTATGTTGCCAGCATTTCAATCAAAATTTTAGAAGAGCAATATTATTTTTTTATTATGTATTGGAGAAAATGTATTTTTTTAAAAGAAATATATTTTGGATTTCTTTTGAAAAGATATTGAAAATTATGTTCCCTTAAGGTATTTGCAATACTAGCCTCTGGAATATTGCACTGTTACCATTAATTTGGCACCACTTTCTTTGTAGTTATATCTCTATTGTTGTTTTTTTTACATGATACAGTATTGTTAAGAGATATAAGTTCAATAGATACCTGTTTTATTTTACATTGCAAAGTTTTCAGATAGAAAAATGTGTACCTGAGAATCTAGAACATTGCTCATTTGATTAATATTTAACACTTATTTGTATAATTTATATACCAACATTCTGCTCCTAGAGCATTCAATAATATTGCTTAGACAGTCTTAACCTGACTTCAGTACTTTCCTTCTGTATATAGTTATATGAGCAAAAGCATTTCTTAACAAATTTGATCTAGTGGTTAAGACACCAGGCCAGAAATTGGGAAACCCTTAATTTTAGTCTTGTTTTAGGCATGAAAGCTGGCTGAGTGACTTTGAGCTGGTCACCCTGTCTTAGCCCAATCCATCTCATATGGTTGTTGTTGTGGGGGAAATAGGATGAAGGGGTATCCTCCTCCTTGAATTATTTATAAAAATAATAAAGGTTTGATATACAAATAAAATAAACATAATATAAATTAAATTTTACATGGCTAATAGGAAAAGAATGTGGAAAAATTAAATGAAACATTTCTATGAACAAGAAATGAAACATTTCTATGAACCCTTACAAAGAAATCAGTGTTTGTATTTTCTAGGTTTGCGTTATAGCTACAACCTAGACGAAACAGGTAACAGCCAATATTGTCCATTACGCTACACAAGTATAGTAATGAATCGCGCTCAGTATCAATCATGCTCCCGTCGCAGTAATAGATAAAATAAAGAGAGAGAAAAAGCCGTAAGAGAAATATAGACAGGACTTTCCACGGCAGATCCTCCCCGCTGCGAACTACTCTGGGAGACGAACAGTGAATGGAGGTGGTGGATGGAGCTGCTCTTCTTACAGGCGTTCGCCCATAAATGGATGTTTTTATGCGTTACGTGCTGCCCGTCCTTGTCCCCATAAATCGGTCTCCACCTTGGGTCTGTCTGCAGAATCTCACCGATTCATTCTTATTGAAGGAATCCAAGCGGGGTTTGCACGCCTTTGCCAACCGCAGGCCTGGGAAAGAGCCACTCCCGTGCCCGTGTGTAGGCAGTGGCGGGTTCAAGCACAGGAAAGCACCCCTCGAGTCTATCCTGTCTCCCGCCTCCGCTTTACTTGACAGCTCCAGCTCTATGGTTTTAACCCTCTTCCTGCCAACCAGTAAGCCACGCCAATTTCCCATAGAAGCCACTAAGCTGGAAATGAAAAAAGCGAAGAAATCACACAGGAGATTTGGAAAATGCAGCCGTATTTTGATTGTATTAGTGAATAGAGAGAATAGAGAGAAATGAAACCCAGCTTTCATCAAAAGGATAATCAACGAATATAACAATTGTTGTTTGGATTAGTTCTTGCCAGAACATAAGAAAGCTTCAAAAACTTAACATCCCGTCTACTGTAGATATTGGAAAATCCTATACGTTTGCTTGTTGCTGCTATTTAAATCAACGCATAAAAATGTTTAATTTTGTAATTCTTATACAAATATGGAAGTACCCATAAGCCTTAGTAATTCGTTTACTGTTGCTTTGTCAGAAGCATTTTGCATTGAACTATGGACAATATGGGGTGTGTGCAACCATCTCCAAATCAAATAATTCTAGGAATTGGTTCTTTCAGTCTGTAGGAAATACTGTTTTTCCCTAGCAGTGTTATCAGCACCCAATCCAATTGCTTTGTTATAAATTGTTTTTCATAAATTGATTTTGAAAAGTCATATATATTTATACACAAAACATGGTAGACGTTCTTCGCAACAGAAATATGAAGATTTTTACTTTCTATCTGCACAATACTTAACAAATTACAGGTATTATTTTATTGTTATCTTTTCTATTAGAAGCATCAATTGACACAGAAATGCATAATGCCTATTAAAAACTATATTCAACATATTCAAATTATACAATCTTCTAGAGATATCCATAGTTTCAGCATGTTTCTTTGCAAAAGGAAAGGCTTTGTATGCAACAAAGTATGTGTAATGGTGATGGGTGATAATGCAAGAGTCATGATTTGTACAGAAAACAAACTATCCATGACTGCAAATGTGAAGGTTTTCCCACAGTAGATGTCATTCCCAAACAGGTAGATGTTTGTTTGTGTACCATTTGAGTAAAGTTAGCAGGGGACTAAATTTTGTAAGTACTCCGAGTATTTGCCATATCTGAATAGGAATAGGAAAACGACTTTTTTGCTTTGGGTAAACATGTGTGCTACGATCCCAGATAATTGTAATTATTTAATCATGATTAAGGAAATCTTTACTGTACATGAACTCTGTCACTTTTGCTCAGTTGTGAGACAGATCGATGTATCCTTTTTTTAGACAACCTAATCTTCCCATTCTGAACTCTCTACAATTCTCATAATTTATCTCCAGTATGCTCAATAGTTATGATTCAACAATTTGGGAAACTATAAACTGGGAAAGATAGTTGCATTCTAAATGAGACAACGCTTGCTTATAATATTGAATTTACCTTTGCCCTGATTTTATGACTTTTTGTCACAAGTTGCAATTTTGCTTTTTCAAAAAAGTATGTGTGTGTGTGTGCGTGTGTGTGTGTGTGTCTTTGGTTATTCGGGTTTTCTCCCGCGTAAAATTGGAAGTGTCATGGCATCGTTTTGACGAAGTCCCATTCGTCATCTTCAGGCTGGTGTTTTCGGCTTCGTGCTTCTAGGAGCAATGTGTGATCGTGACTATTTCTTCCTTTTAACTGCCAGTGGGAGTATGAACTGATTGGGTGGGAGCTTGGCTGTGTTCTGATTGGGTGGAGGTTTGTTCTGATTGGTTAGGGGCTTGGCTGTGCTCTGATTGGATGGGGGGTTGGCTGTGCTCTGATTGGATGGGGGAGTGTTCTGTTTGGGTGGGGGCTTTGTTGTGCTCAGGTTAGTCTGAGTTGCAGGGGGATTTGAGATGGTGAGCTGCGTTACTGTTGTTTGGCTTTGCGTTCGTGGTCGTGCCTCATCTTCATGGTGGGTGTCAGTTTGCTTCATGTATGGATTGGAGGGGTTTAAAGTGGCTAATGATGCAGCTGTGGTCTGGCTTCTGGTTTGTGGTCGTGCCTCATCATCGGTGTGGGTTTGCTTTTTGCGTGGATGTGTGGTGGTGACATCGTGTGTGGTTTTCGTGAGTTTGGGTCTGGTGTCATACTTTGTGTTAGGGACTCATTTGTCAAAAGGGTGGGTTTTCAAATGGCTGGTAGGCAGGATGTATCATCTCATTTGTTCATGCTATGTGGGCGTTTTTCTATCTCGATGGCTTCTCTGATTATTCTGTTATTAAAGTGTTCAGTTTTGGCAATAGTTCTGGTATTTTTAAAGTCAATTTCATGTCCTGTGGCTTTAAGGTATTGGACCAGGGAAGAAGTTGGTCCCTCTTTTTTGACTGAGTTTTTGTGTTCTTCAATGCGTGCACTTATTCTTCTGTTGGTTGTCCGATGTATGTGGTGGGGCAAGCGGTGCATGGGATTTCATATACTCCTTGATTTTCTAACTCAATTTTGTCTTTGGGGTTTCTTAGGATGGTGGATATTTTTCTGTTTGTGCAGAATGCTGTCTTGATGTTGTGTTTGTGAAGGATCTTGCTGATTATTGTAGGGGTTCAGCTGCTGAATTACAACCTAAGAAACTATGACTTCTAGTTTTCCTTTGGAAGCCTGCTGGATGATTTTAGAATAGAATAGAGCTGGAAGGGACCTTGGAGGTCTTTTAGTCCAGCCCCCTGTTCAAGCAGGAGGACCTATACCATCTTAGACAGGTGATTGTCTAGCCTCTTCTTAAAAATCTCCAGGGATTGAGTGCCCATGATTTCTGGAGGCAAGCTGTTTCACTGGTTAATTGTCCTCACTGTCAGGAAGTTTCTCCTTAATTTCAGGTTGCTTCTCTCTTTGATCAGTTTACAACCATTGTTTCTTGTCCTGCCCTCTGGTGCTTTAGTGAATAACATGACCCCCTTTTCTTGGTGGCAGCCCCTCAAATACTGGAATACTGCTATCATGTCTCCCCTATTTCTTCTTTTCTTTAGACTAGCAAACCCAAGTTCTGCATATGTTTTAGTCTCCAGGCCTTTAATTGCCTTAGTTGCTCTTCTCTGAATTTTTTCCAAATTCTCAACATCTTTTTTGTGATATGGTGATCAAAACTGGCTGCAGTATGGTCTTACTAGGGTTTTATAAAGCGGTACTAATACTTCATGTGATATTTATTCTATGCCTATTTCTACAACCCAGCATTGTATTAGCTTTTTTGGCTGCTGCTGCACACTGCTGGCTCATAGTCAAGTGATTGTTCATTAAGACTCCAAGGTCCCTCTTACAGTACTGTTTTTAAGTCAGATCTCGCCCAATCTGTATTTGTACCTTTGGTTTTTCCTGTCTAAATGTAAAACTTTGCTTTTTTCCACACTGAAACTCATTTTGTTGGATAAGGCCCATTGTTCATGTTTGTCAAGATCTTTTTGGATCCTGAGTTTGTCTTCTGGGGTGTTAGCTACTCCTTCAGTTTGGTGTCATCTGCAAACTTGGTGAGTTCCTCTTCAATTCCGTCATCTAAATCATCAATAAATCATTGATGAAGATATTGAAGAGTACTGGTCCTAAGATGGAACCTTATGATACCCCACTGCTTACTTCTCTCCATGTGGATGTAGTGCCATTGAGGACTACTCATTGAGTACGGTTTGCCAGCCAACTAAAGATCCATCTGGGGGTGATGTTGTTTATTCCATCTTTTTCTAGCTTATTAAAGAGTAGGTGGTGGTCTACTTTATCAAATGTCTTGCTGAAATCTAAGTATACTACATCCACAGCATTTCTTTGGTCTACTGGTTTAGTCACTTTATCAAAGAATGAAATAAGATTGGTTTGGCATGATCTGTTTTTAAGAAACCTGTGCTGGCTATTAGTTATAACTTTGTTTGCTTCTAGTTGTTCGCAGATCTGTTTTTTGATTATCTTTTCTAGGATCTTCCCAGGTATTGATGTAAAACTGATTGGTCTGTAGTTTCTTAAGTCTGTTTTTTTCCCTTTCTTGAAGATGGGAACCACATCAGCCCTTTTCAAATCCTCAGGTGTTACAGGATTTATGAAAGGTGTGGTACAATGGTTCTGAGATAGTATCTGCCAGTTCCTTCAGAACTCTGGGATGTATTGGGTCCCAGTGATTTATATTTGTCAAAGTCAAATAGGTGTTTTCTTACCATTTTCTTGCTTATTTTAATTTTTGTTTCTAGTTTGTCTTTTGCAGTGAGTTTTTTGGTATGTTTTTTTGGTATAGTTACTTTTTGTGTGAAGACTGATGCAAAGTATGAGTTAAGCTGCTCTGCTTTCTTCCTGTTATTTCCTTGTCTTCTTCTCTCTTTAGTGAACCTACAGTTTCCTTGATTTTTTTCTTGTTGTTAATATTTGGAAGAAACATTTTTTTATTATCCGTGATTTCTCTTGCAACCCTTTGTTTGTTCTGAGCCTTTGCTTTCCTGACTTCATCTTTGCATGTTCTGGCTGTCTGCTGATAATCGGCCTAAGTTATGTGCCCCTCTTTCCATTTTTTGTATTTGTCCTTTTTGTCTTTCAGTTTGTCAGAGAGATCTTTGTGCAACCATGTTGGTTTTTTCTTGAATGTCTTGTTTTTCTTTTTTCAGTGCATTGTGCTGGTCTGGGCTTTTATGTTTGCATTTTTTCAGGATTTCCCACGCTTCTTGGGTTGTTTTCCCCTTTAGGATTTCCATCCATGGGATCTTTCCTAGGTTCTCTCTGAGTTTGTTAAAGTCAGCTTTTTTGAAGTTTAAGACACTGGTTGGGTTGTTTTCTATTGCTAGTGTTTGTATTATATTAAATTTCAGTACGACATGGTCACTTTCACCTAAGGTTCTGGCAACTTTAACTCTCTCTCTCACTTCTTCTCTATTAGTAAGAATTAAGTCCAGTATAGCTTTACATCTAATTCCCTCCTCCACCTTTTGGGTGACAAAGTTGTCGGCTAGGTTGGTTAGGAATCTGTTTGATCTCCCGCTCACTGCAGTTTGTCTCCCAGTTGATACCTGGATAGTTGAAGTCTCCAGTTATTACTGTGGTATGCTTCCTACATATATTTGTTAACTGGTGGGCAAAGAGTTCATCTATTTCTTCTGATTGGTTGGATGGCCTGTAAGATACACCTATGGCAATGTCACTTTTTTCTCTTTTATATTGACCCATATGCATTCTGGAGAGATTTTATCTTTGATCATTGTAAGTTAGTTATTCTCTTCCTAAAGCCCCATTGTGTTGCCTTATTGTAGCAGGAAGCCAGATGGGTGTTGAATGAGCGATGAGTGAAAATTCCAGGAGTGTATGCCAAGAATATTTTCAGCAGATGTGGAGGTCATTCCAATTGACTAGCTAAAGGAAGATACCCAAGATAGATAATCACATAATAAGTTCTTACTGCACAGAAGGCACTGTATTTCACCAATAAATCCCATGGATAGTGTTGTGTCCTGAGCCTGCAAAGGCAGGCTTGGGACGTTGCAACGGTCCCAGGCAGTTGCAAGCTGCCCGGGACCAGACTGAGTGGTGCCGGCTTCGCGTGCATGCATGAGGCGCAGAAGCGCACCAGAATGTTACCTTTTTGCCCGGGGATTCTATTAAAGGAGTCAGAGAGGCCTGCGAGCCTCAGAGCTGTGACGGAGAGAGAACTACTGAAATAAAGGGCTGTTGGAATTACAGAATGTGCTGTATTCATTCGCCGTTGACTCGAGGACTCAACACTGGCAACGAAGGTGGGATGGCTTACAAAAACAAAGAATTGTAAGCTTACCCCAAGAGTCCTGGAGAGAGGAAGACGGCATTAAACTCAGCACCTGGCCTGCCAGAACAGCGTCGCTGGAGGTAAGCTGGCTGACAGATCCCTTCCTAACATTGAAGCAAGAATGGTAAAGATAGAGAGACTGTCTGAATTCGATGTCACTCACCCAAAAAGATGGGAGTCTTATCTTGCCAGAGTAGAAAATTACTTTGGAGTAAATCAAACAAGAGAAGATGGCTTGAAGGCCGTTGCTTTGCTGTGTGTCTGTGGTCAAGATGCATTTGAAATTGCAGAAAATTTGGCAGCCCCTGCTCCTCTTGAATCTGTCACTTACACAGATTTTAAAAAATTATTGAAGGAACATTTTCAGCCCAAGTTGTCTGTTATTGCGTGGAGACACACTTTTGAACAGAGGGATCAAAGAGCTGGTGAATCAGCTAAAGAATACATTGCAGCCTTGAGAAGATTTTAAAGATTTAGAAGAAAGGTTGAGAGACCGATTTGTATGTGGGCTTAGGAACAGAGACTTGCAACAGAGACTCTTTGCAAAGGAAGACATTTCATTCCAAGATGCCTTGAGAGAGGTCACTGCAGAAGAGGCAGCAGGTGGGGCAGTCAAGAACATGAGGCCTATCAGGAACAACCCAGAAGCCGTCTCCGTGCACCATGAGGGAGTCCAGGAGAGCTCGGAAGAAGATCCTGAAGATGAGGTGGATCATCTCTACCCAGCCAAAGAAAGGAAGCAGAAGGAAGGCAAAGAAAAGTCTTCAGCTGTACCCAAGTGCTTCGGGTGTGGAGGTCACCACAAGAGGACCGACTGCAGGTTCCGTTCTGCAATCTGTAGAGCATGTGGAAAGCAAGGCCACATAGCAGCTGTGTGTCTGGGCCGTCAGAAGGTACAACCCTGAGAAGAATTGCGCCTGAAAGGTACCAGGGTCCCCAGACAAAACAGGGTGGGTTTCTGTGCATCACGTAGAAGCATTTATAGGACAGGCACACACAGGCCACTTAAAAAGAAACTGTCACTTAAGGTGAAGTTGCAAGGAGTTCCATTGGTTATGGAACTGGACACTGGGTCTGCCCTTTCAATCATTTCTATTCACACTTTCAGAAAGATTTGCTCTAGCAGTGGGTTCCAGGCCAAGCTTAGGCCATCCAATATAGCTTAACAGACTTCCAAAATTCCAAGGTGTGTGTTAAGGGGGAGGCCACCCTTAAAGTACAATACAAGGATTTTGAAGGTCCATTAGATGTATTGGTAGTTGGGGGTGAACGAACGAGTCTCATTGGACTCAATTGGTTTGAGGCCTTGGGAATACAAGTTACAGGGCTTCACAATTTGCAAACATGAGGTCTACAAGAAGTCTGCAAAGAATTTGCAGATGTCTTCAGCCCCCAGCTGGGAGCATACAAAGGCCCCCCAGTTTCCTTGAAACTGGACCCCACTGTCACTCCCATTAGATGAAAGCAAGGAGAATATCCTTTGCTTTGAAAGGGAAAATTGATGCTGAATTGGACAAATTGATTCAGCAAGGTGTTTTAGAACCTGTTGACTCAAGTCCATGGGAAACTCCCATAGTCACGCCTCTCAAGGCTAATGGGGACATTCGCATCTGTGCAGATTACAAATGCACTCTAAACAAGGCATTGCAACAGCATGCCTATCCTGTACCTGTAGTCAACCACATTCTGGCTTCCCTTAAGGGAGGGCGTGTTTTTGCAAAGCTGGATTTAGCACAGGCTTATCAACAGTTACCTGTTGATGAAGCTGCTGCTGAAGCACAGACTATTGTAATTCATAGGGGGGCATTCAAAGTCAAAAGAGTACCATTTGGAGTAAATGTAGCTCCTGGAATTTTCCAAAGTGTAATGGAAAACACCCTGAGATGTATACCAGGGGTTTGCTCCTATTTTGATGATGTCCTAATAGCAGGAGAATCCACTCAAAATTTAGCTGAAAGATTGAGGGCTGTTCTGCTGCGTTTCAGGAAAACAGGTCTCAAGCTTTAAAAAGACAAATGCAAAATTGGAGTGTCTTCTACAGATTTCCTGGGATTCAGAATAGATGCCAGGGGTATTCACCCTGCTGAGTCTAAATTAAAGGCTATACTGCAAGCTCCTAGGCCTAAGTCTAAAGCTGAGTTACAAGCTTTTCTGGGCCTCTTGAATTTTTACAATGCATTCATACCTAACAAAGCTAATGTAGCAGAGCCACTTCATAGACTCTTAGAAAAACAGGCAGTGGTCACAAGCACATGAAGAAAACTTCAATGAGGTCAAGGCCTTACTTACATCAAATGATGTGCTTGCACATTTTAATGAAACTCTTCCTGTGTGCATTGCTTGTGATGCTTCCCCTTATGGGGTGGGAGCTGTACTTAGCCATTTAAGAACTGATGGAACTCAGGTTCCTGTTGCATATTACTCCAGAACTTTGTCCTCTGCTGAGCAAAACTACACTCAAATAGACAGAGAAGCCTTGGCCATTGTTGCTGGAATTAAAAAATTCCATGATTTTCTATATGGTAGACACTTCACGGTCTATACTGACCATAAGCCTCGTTGGGGTTGTTTACTACAAACAAACAAACTCCCCATATTGTTTCCCCTAGAATTCTGAGATGGTCCATCTTTCCGTCAGCCTATTACTTTTCACTGGTTCACAAACCTGGCAAGGAAATGGGCCACGCTGATGGCCTCAGTAGATTACCTTTACAAATGCTAGAGGCTGACCCTACCCCTGCCATCAAACATTCTTTCCATTCAGGCGTTGCCTGAGTCTCCCTTAAATGCCAGGGATGTGGCTGCTGAATCAGCCACAGATCTCACACTCACTCATGTATTGTCCTGGGTTTTGTCTGGATGGCCTGAGAGTTCTCCAGGTACTGAGTTTCAGAGTTTCTGGCTCAAGAACCATGAGTTATCCACTTTTCAGGGTTGTCTGTTGTGGGGCAGAAGAGTTGTTATTCCTACCTCAATGAGACCTAGGGTCTTGGCCTCCCTTCATGAGGGTCATCCTGGCATTGTCAGGATGAAGGCACTTGTGCGTAGCCAAGGGTTAGTCAGGGAGATAGAGGCTCAAGTACATGGATGCCATTTGTGTCAGCGCTCATGCCCTGAAATGCCTCAGGCTCCTGTACATAGACGGGAGAAAACACAGTCACCTTGGTCTAGGGTGCATGTAGATTACGCTGGGCCCTTTCAGGGTCAATTCTTCTTGGTCCTTGTTGACAGCTATTCAAAATGGCTTGAGGTTGTACCTGTCTCTTCCACCACTGCTGCCAAGACCATTCAAGTACTGAGAGGGATTTTTGCTGCACATGGGCTCCCTGATGTCCTGGTGTCTGACAATGGTCCTCAATTCACTTCTTTCGAGTTTCAGGCTTTCTTGCAGGCCAACATGATTCGTCATGCCACCTCTGCACCATTCCACCCTTCCACCAATGGTATGGCTGAGCGGGTGGTTCGCATCACCAAGAATGCTTTAATGAAACTGACCTACGGGGACTGGCACTACAGGTTGGCAGACTTTCTTGCTTACCGCACCACACCTTCAACTTCCATTGGGAAGAGCCCAGCTGAACTCCGTTGGGGGCGCAAACTGATCACCAAACTTGAAAGGTTGCACCCAGACAGACTGCATCCTAAGGTCACCCAACCCAGGGCACCGCGGTGTCTGCAAGTGGGTGCCCCAGTATGGACCCAGAACTATGGGCCCAGTCACTTGTGGGTTCCTGCTGTAGTATGCAAGGTCACTGGTCCATTGTCCTACGAGGTTTCCTTGGACGACGGTCGTATCCTTTGGCGGCATATCGATCAGCTGCGTACGAGACTGGACTTACCCTCTGCAACTCCTGGGCTTTCTCCAGGGAGGAGGGGGACCACTATGGGCAAAGGGAAGGGTGTTGGCAGCAGCCGGGGCCAAACGGAGAGGCCGAAGGCCTGTTCCAGGGTTCCGCAAGTGTTCCAAACAGGAATTCAGGGGAACAAGAAATAATACAGGCACCAGTGCCTACTCCAGCCAGGGAGTCACCCAGGGGACATACTCATCATTCACAACTACCATTCAGCACTCCAGTCAGGGAGAATAACCGGGAGCATCCAAATAACCAAACATTGCAAGAGAACTGGCACACAAACAGTCAAGCTGGCCCAGTACTGCTACTGCTTCCAAAAGGAAGTCTTCACATAGGGAGGTAGTCAGAGAGGCAAATCCTGATTCTGGCACCTCTGGCATAGATTGGGGGGCAACTGAGTATTGGGGCACTGCAGAAACCCCAGACAATCCCGTTACGGAGCTTGGGAGTAAAGGGATGCATTCCCTTGATAGGTCCATTGTGGACTTGGAGAGTTCTACAGAAATGCCAAACATTGGCAGGCATACAAAGGGGCCCGAGAGCCTACAGTTAGGTAGGTCAACCAGGTTCAGGGGGGAGCAAAGTCCTGGTCTGACGAGCCCGGTGGGCAAGCAAGCAGACCAGGCAACAGGACACAGTTCACGGGGACCGCCAGGGTTTGAAAGAGGGGGCAACTCCACTCTATCCTCTGCACAAGAGGAAGTAGGGGGTTCTCAGAACCTGAGGAGATCACAGAGAGTAAAAAGATCTCCCAAGTATCTTGAGGACTTTGTAACCCTGCTGTCAAAGCAAGGAAAGTGAGAGGGTGCCTGCTGTTGTTGGAAACTGGGAGTGTGAGTGTTGGGCAGTTAATTCCAAAACAATAGCCCAGTACCATTTGTGGTGTAGCTAGTGAACAGCTGCAACAGATGTGCAGGTTTTGGGTTGGTACACCATGCTCGTGTTGAGGTCGCGTATAACTACCTATATAGTTAATAAGTCTCATTCGGGGGGGAAGGGGTGTTGTGTCCCGAGCCTGCAAAGGCAGGCTCGGGACGTTGCAATGGTCCGGGGCAGTTGCAAGCTGCCCGGGACCAGACTGAGTGGCGCCGGCTTTGTGCACATGCGCGAGGCGCAGAAGCACGCCAGAATGTTACCTTTTTGCCCGGGGATTCTATTAAAGGAGTCAGAGGGGCCTGCGAGCCTCAGAGCTGTGACAGAGAGAGAACTACTGAAATAAAGGGCTGTTGGAATTACAGAATGTGCTGTATTCATTCGCCGTTGACTCGAGGACTCAACAGATAGATAATGTAAAATGACAACAATGAAAACTGCTTTAAATCCTGCTGGTGCCATGTGTTAATTTATCTAGGTAGAGATTAATAATAATAATAATAATAATAATAATAATAATAATAATAACAACAACAACAACAACAACAACAACAACAACAACACAATAACAACAACAATAATAATAATAAAGTTGGAAGGGACCTTGGAGGTCATCGAGTTCACCCCCTGCTCAGGCAGCTCTTTCCTTTTTGCTGCCTAGAAATATTTTGTAGAATGTATTCATAGCATTAGGGAGAATTAGTTCTTCTCTCTCCAACAGCAAACTGTTTTTCAAAATAGTCCATCCACACATGGTACTTAAAAGGCAAACTTTCAAACCTTTGTGAGAAGAATACTAGAAAATGTCTTTTAAGTTTATTTAACACTACCGTTTTAGGGGTTAACTTTATTTACACTATCCATTTGCACATATCTCTGCAGATCATCAAAATGTTTGTTTCAATTGGAATGATTTTGTTTTGGATTCAATTTACAAGGCAGTTTTCATGAGTTTTTAACCAAAACAAAAAGAAAATAACTAAAAAAGTAATTTTTCTGATGGATTTTAAATTTAGAGAGATATTGAATAAGATTCAGGAATAAGATGTATGGTAGGTGAGTAATCTATGATCTTGAGAAATCTCTGCAATTCTTAGCATCCATGTTGGGTTGGCACACCACGCTTGTGCTTGGATTTCTGGGAATTGTAATTCAGTAACATGTCAAAGTTAAAGGAATGAACCAACAGTTTGACAAAGAAATTAAGATCTACTGTAGAAGATGGCCTGATAAATAACAAACCAAGAATGAGCAGTCAGCACAAAGAACTTAACCTGAAGGCTTTACTGATCTTGTTTTTGAATTGTGTACAATTGAGCTGTATCATAAAATTGTAATCTACAATTGCAAAACTGCAAGACTGTCCTAACTACTGTTATGTTGTCCTACTTTTTAAAAAGACCACTTAAGTCAGGAGCAGCCAATTAGTTGTTTACTAGTGCAATTTTATAGTATGAAGTAAACATTTTAAAAAATTCAACTGCAATAAACTCCTTCAATACACTATAAGCTTCTGTGCATCCGTAAAACCCTATCCTATATTTTAGGTAAAATACCATATATAAAATCTCACTATTTTATACATACACATGCCTAAAAGTCTTTTTGCTATTTTATGCAAGTGGCAAGCCCACTGAGATTCAACAGACATTCTACTTTAACAGATTTCTCTTCTTTTCATTAGTCTGTTAAATTGAGGATTCATTTAATTCATTCTCAAGTAAGATATGATTGTCTAATAGCACTGTCTCTTTACATCATGAAGTGTAGAGTCTAAGCTGCACCACTTCTTGGGAAAAGAGATAAATTTAGATTAATAATCTGAAATCTATAGAATCCATCTATAGAATCTAACTGGAATCCATACTCCCTGTTAATACATCAGTGTCCTTCAGTATATAATGTTGGTCATACTGAATACAATATTCTGACATTTCATTGTCTTTTTTCACACTACCAGGATCTGTAGCTAATATAGAGGTAAACATAAAAGTTAGGGCTTCTGTTTATAGTTTTATCAACCTCTGACACTTAA
The DNA here is from genome assembly GCF_016545835.1 of Crotalus tigris. Classification (NCBI taxonomy): domain Eukaryota; kingdom Metazoa; phylum Chordata; class Lepidosauria; order Squamata; family Viperidae; genus Crotalus; species Crotalus tigris. The sequence goes on from NW_024097293.1 coordinate 784,215, forward strand.
CAAAATGTGAGGTGTTGAACATAAAGCTGAATTTATTTATTTATTTATTTATGAGACTTATATACCGCTTTAAGTGCAAGCACTCTCTAAGCGGTGTACACCAGTAAGCAATGTATATATATATATTTTACATTGCCCCCAACAATCTGGGTCCTCATTTTACCTATCTCGGAAGGATGGAAGGCTGAGTCAACCTTGAATGATGGAAGAATACCAGGAAGTCATCCAAGGATTAATGAATTCAAAACGAATGAATAGCACATGGACAGAGAAGCTATGTAACTAAATGCCCATCTTCCTTTTTATTTTCTATTCCCATCCCCATTCAAGATATTATCAAAGTTATGTAGCAATTGAGTAAAGAAACAAGAGGAGAAATGGTTGTATTTCTGCTGACAATGTAAAAGAATGAACTAATCCTGATTGTTCTACTTTACTGTATTAACATCTAAATGGCCTTATCTTTTACCCTCCAGGTGGTTCATATTAAGAAAATAGAGGAAGTTATTGTGATTTGCCCAATATATTCAATATAGGCTTTTTAAAATTGCCATCCATACAACTGTACTATAGGAGGTGTTTTTTGCAATCATGTAATTTTTCAATATATTGGCAAGGCAGAGACTTCAATGTAATAAATAATTCAAAACAATGTTTGTGTTTATGTATCACATGAATTGTTTACAAAGTAAAATGTCTCAGCTAGACCAAAGAAATCACATTGTCTTAAAAGTTATATTCACACCTGCTAAACTTTGCTAATTTTAAATTTGGTGCATTTTAGTACATTATACTACACATCACTACAGAACTTAGACTATGTCATAATATAAGTTGCCATACATTGGTTGAAAATAAGTTAAGTCAGATACTTCATACTCTCAGAATGCTTTATCTGGGTTGTATTTTCCTTCATCGCTTCCTATATTTTCTGTTATGTACTACTCCTAGATAGCAAATAAAAAAGTTATAGTAAGACAAAAAGCAACTTCAGCTTTTAGACTAGCTTTTTTTTTAATGAAATTACAAGAACATCAGAAGTTGGCTTTATGTCATATACTAAAAGAAGTCTGAATTGTTGATTGCCTGAGATATGTCCTGATACCACATAAGGCCAATGTTTATTTATTCACTGTTAACTGAAATAAAAAAAACAGAATTACTGGGGTTCACACATCAAGGAAAGCCATAATGTAGGGTTGTTTTACATGTTGTGTGAATCCAGCCACTTTGATTTCTGAAACATGACTTAAGTTAGCATTAGACATGATATTAGGCATTATTTAATTAACACAGTTACTGCTATGTTTAAATCCAGAAAGAATCTAAGTCTTCCTCGTCCATGAAGGCATAAGGATGTCTTTGGGCCAATCACTCTGTCAACCAGAATTACCAGAAAATTGTTGTTGGGATAAAATAGTAATTGCTATGTAGACCACCTTGATTGTATTAAAAGTCACAATATAAAATATATAGTGTAGCACAGTAGTTCTCAACCTTTTTAATGCCGCGACCCCTAACTGGTCGTAAGTCGAGGACTACTCAACTGGTGCAGCACTGTTTGCAGAATGGGACTTTTGGCGGGCTTAGCAGGGCAGAGACAGCCTGGACAATTCCTACTGGCTTTCAAAAGCCAATAAAATAAAAGGGAGTAGCACAGCTAAGGAAAAGGGGGAAAAAATGGCCGACTGTGTTGTTTGGCGACCCCCGTGAAATGGTCGTTGGACCCCAAATGGGGTCCCAACCCACAGGTTGAGAACCACTGGTGTAGCATAAGTCTTCATTAAGGTTTTCAGTACTTGTGAAAAGTAGTTTCAGTTCATGAAAACATGGATCTTCATCCAAATATATTTATTAAATATTGCAGAATTTTAAGCACGTGCTATCCTATTTCTCCAAGCGTTCAATAGTCAGCAAAATAAAAAAATGTATTGTGGATCAATCTTCACTGGTATATGAATCCCCAACAAAACTTAGCATCTGCTACATTGCATTCACACATTGTATATATTTATTGTGTGAGCTCAGCTATACTGGTTTATAAACTTCTTCCACTCAATTGTGTCCAATTCTCAGAGATTATCTGGACAAGTCTCCGCAGTTTTCTTGGCAAGGTTTTTCAACTGGTTTGCTATTGCCTATTAGGGCTGAGAGAGGGACTGGAACAAGGTCACGATAGCCAGCTATGCACCTTAGATGGGACTAGAACTAAAGTCTTCTCATTGCTGGTTTGATGCCTTAACTACAACTGGCTCTGTTTGTAAACTACAGTGTATATGTGAGCCCAGCTACTGTGGATTCAAAATAGTCATTTAAGTTTAATATGTGAACTCCCAACTTGTTTTAGCTAATGGCATTCGTAATTTAAAAATTCAGCTACCATTTAAAAAAAATAGCTCCAAAAGCTGGTTAGTCTCTGCTTATAGTTCTCTCTCTCATATACTAGTGTCACTTGAGAATCTATTTGCAGTCATCTAGGAAACAGTACAGTAACCTAAAGCTTTCAGCCATTTACTCGAAAAGGGCACTTTGGTTTCCAACATGGAGGTTAAAAAGAATTCGTTTAGACAGCCGCATAGATGGACTGAAATGATTGGCCCGACCCTCCAGGTAGCTTCTCAGTTTGAGGCAGTTACTGGCTGTTTCCCGCCAATCCCAAACCCCACTCCTTTTTGGCCCGGATGAATGTCACGTTGCCATGGTTTCAAATCTCTTAAATCTTCTTTCGTTTGATCCGCCTCTTTTCTAAGAGGTGGACCTTGAACTTTTGTCCTGGAATAAAAATCTAAACAAATCTAGCCGAATTCCGGTGGATAGATATATCTTTCTCTTTTACTTGAAGTTTCCTTTAAAAAAAAAAGAATTTTGACTATTGATTGGTTTGAATGTCTATCTGTAATGAAACACCCTTTCTGAAGATACTATTCTTCGACTGGGCGGGAGAACAGAACAGTAAAAGACAGAAAAAGACTCTAGTAGCCTAAGCAGTTTGCTCCTCTTCCCCCACGCCCCCCTCTAATTACCCGTGGTTCAGTCGGCGACGTGGGAGGGGCATAAGGAGGAGGGACCCGAAGCGAGCAAGCAGGGACAGAATCAGGTCTTCCTCTGTGACGGTGAGCTGCGCGCGCTGCTTTCGTTGTCTAGCGACCTCGCGTGCTGTATCGTCGAGGCCCCAGCGGTTTCAAGACTCGCGAGGGCCAGACCTGCACGCGCCTACGTTTTCGCGGCTTTTCGGCTTGGTTGCCGGTGGCGGCGATAGTAAGCAGCAGCAGCTCCGGGACTGCGATGTCGGCCTCTGGGACTGCAACGGCCTCTGCTCCGGCGGAAGCTGGCGGAGGCGGCGTCGCCGGGGACAAGCAACGCTCCTCCTCCTCCGCTCCTCTCAACGTGGAAGGTATCGACTTGCTAGAGAAATGCGGCGTGTGCCGAGAGCGGCTCCGCTCCGAGCGCGATCCGCGGCTCCTTCCTTGCCTCCACACCGTCTGCAAGGAGTGCATCAAAGTCGAACCTGTCTCGGCCGGCAACAACAAGGATGGGCAAGGTAAGAGACCTGGAAGTGGAGATCTCGAGCAGGGAGAGCCCGGGAACTGTTTCTGGGGTAGATGATGGAGAGGATGCTGGCCCTCTTATGCAAAGGACAAGAAAAAAGGTTTGCAATGGGCGGAGAATGCAAACGTGCTTTTTGCTGAGAGCTTTTTTTATTCTTCTGTCCCCGTTGTTTGTTTGCCGTACCAGAGAGTTGTCTCCGGATGGACTGATCCGCTTCTTGCCTGCGGTTGGTCCCGCACACAAGGGGAGGCTTGCATGATGTTTTGTGTTTATGCGAGGGAGGTGGGGTGGGAGGCCTGCGCGATTGTGTTGAGGACGTCCGTAGATTGGTGTGAAAAAATGGAGGAAAGGAAAAGGGGCGGTCAATGGAGGCGGGAGATGGTGGTGAGGGAAACACACGAGGCGGCGGTGGGGGAGGAATGAATGGGTTCAGTCCTTGGATCGTTCTTCCAGCTGTGTGTTTTGGGTTCCTTTCTTAATGAGAGAACTTGTTGCAAGAGGAAGTTTGTATTAGCTTGCTTTTGATAAGAGGCTTGGGGAGGGGGACGATGTATGGCGGCAGAGGTGCAATCGGAGGGGCGTAGCCATGCGCATTCCGACGAGTCGAGTGCACAGCCCTGGAGCGCGTATCGCGAGAAGTGGAGCCTGGGAGGGATGGGCGAGGGGGACGCCACAGCCCCCACCCCCTTTTTTTTAAGTAGTAAGGCTGCTTTTATCAACAGGCTGAAAATCTCTCGAAGTGTCCGCCTCTCTTCATTTTTGAAAGGAAGTAGCTTCCTTAATCTCGTGTGTTTGCTTATATTCTCACGACGTGCAGACTGAAAAATCGCAAACCCGTGTTTTAGCTAATTCATAGTATTTGGGGGGGGGGGGCAGCCCCTTCAAATTTATATTGCTTGCGTAGTCGCAGCTAAATTACCCATACATATTTTAAGCGAACATGGACTTTCTCTGCATTTAGGACATACAGTTAGGAATCATTTGTTTTTATGTGGAATTATACCTTATTGTTAAAGAAAACCAGTATAAGGAAAATGTGCCACTTTTAATTATAAAGTTTGATTGAAATAGTTTATAAAAGGGGTGATGCAATTTAAATCCTAATGACAATTTATGGCAAGGAAGACTACCTTTACAAATGAACTAACTACAAAATGTTAATTATAATTTCATAGGAAATATGCATTCATGTTATTTTTAAGAGTAAATGTATATTTTATATTGGATGTAGGTATTTTTTTCTAAAAAGGAGTACATTTGGATATTCTGTATGCTGTCTAACCAGAAATATTGGAATTTTAAAGAATGAATAAAAATATTTTCTTTCAGTTATTTTCTGATTTTCATATCTTGTATTTTTGAATGAAAAAGTCATATGCCCCCCTCCCCTCAAATTTTTTTTAGGTGACAAAAGATTTGGGTTGTTTCATACTACAGTGTTCAATTGCTATACAGCATAGTGGCACAAGATTTGTTGTCCTATTATCAGTCCTGTCTTCTTTTCTCCCTCTCTTCTGAAAAGTTGCTTAATTGCATGTGGTTTTTATTGTATCATTCCTTCTATGCAAGATAATTTGTTTTGGTTTTCTTCCTAGTTTAACTACTATCCCTTTTCAGCATATATCACCATCTATCATTCAGAACATAGGGGCAGTAATAGTCTTTGTGCCTGATTCAGAACTCTGCAGACTTCCCTGATCTGGTTTGTAGATTCATCCTCCCAGCTCTCATTTGAGCATCTCCCAAGTTAAAATGATGCATAATAAAGAAAAAAAATGAGTGGTTACAGGAGCAGATTAACTCCCAGAAAGAAGGGAGACAGATCCTGCCATATCTTATTCTCATATCTAGTTCTTGTAGAACTGAGAATTAAAGCAACTTTCTGAGCAAAACTACTTTTTGGAGAGGTGATTGAATCTCGGATAAATAACAGGAACTCTCATGTTTTGCATATTGCAGTCAAGCAAAACAATGCTATTGCATCTAAAGGTAAAGATATACTTCAGAATACTGTTTAAAGTGGAATAATATCAACTTGTCTCCTCTTCCAAAAATAAAATAAATCTGTTCTCTTTTAGAAGCCTGGAGAGAAGTTGACATCAAAAGTAAGGAGTGAGAAAGTAAGGGATTCTAAAAATGATAGGAAGGGCAAATTGCTGTGGAAGGGAAGTCTTAATAGTCAGTGATCAGGAATTTGAACATACCTGTGTTTTCCAACACTCCCAAATGTATCTCTGTTCATAGTAGGGTCAGGTCATCTCACCTTTTTAAAAAGATAATGGATAACAATCATGTAACCTTTATAGATTCTATATACTAAAAGAATTTTGGTGGAAAATACTGGCCTAAATACTATGTATTTTGGATACATCATGGGGAGTAGCATCATTAAGCCCTAACAACATCAGTCTCAGACACTATTTGTAGTTACATTTCTGAGTTACGTTAATTCAATAAAAAAGCAATTTTTGAAAATACACCTCATTTTACAATAATGTAACAGCAAATTCCTGAATGGAGATTTTCTTCAAACATAGAGGATTGCATTGTAACAAGAGTCAAAGAACTACCTTTTAGGGATTTATTGGTATCTGGAAGGGTGTTCAAATTTTTATGATCTTAAGATTTGTTTATTGGTTTGTTAATTGTATAGATCAGGGGTAGGCAACCCAAAACACTCAAAGAGCCACTTGGACCCGTTTCCCACCGAAAATAAAACACTGGGAGCCACAAACCCCCCCCCCCAGCGACCTCCAAGCTCCTCTGTCACTGTCCCTCTCTGCCCCCTTAGTGCTGGATGAATCTGACCTGGAGAAGCTGGCAAGTCTTCTCCATTGGAAGCAAGGAGGAAGTGAGGGAGGGCTGAGGTAAACGGGCCTTTTCTATCTGAACAAAACCAGCAATTGTAAATACTTTTCAAAAATGTAAAAAGAAAAAAAAGAAAAATTACAAAAGAGCAAACACCATGAAGATGTATACTCCCAGACACATAGACATACACACACACACGCACACATTCAAAATCTGAAATGTTTTGAAGACCAGAGAGTCCAAGCAGGAGGGAAGCTAATTGTGTCAGATATGCACTGAGAAATCTATTTGCAGATTGACAAAAAAGTAACAAGAACCTATTTATTGTATATAATGTTTTATTATAAATCATGAATTGTATTTTATTGCATCTGTACATCTGCTGTGGTTTTGTGAGGTGCAAATTTCAGCATGGGTTTCATTGAGGTTTTCAGTTGCTTTTCTATTGTTTGGGGGAGTTTTAAAAAAATTGTTTTGGGTTTGTTTGGGGTTTTTTTTTGACAGGACACACCCAGGCCGGGCGGCAATGTCAGCTGGAGCGGTGGGGGCATTGCTTCGCGGGCCGCCGAGCCGGCCATATGTTTCCCTGGGCCAGGCAGCAGTGTTGGCCACGCATCTCACCGGTCCGGTCCATGGTGCCCCGGGTGCCTTCTACTTCTTCCTCCCCCTCATACTTGGCCTTCCCGGGACCTCCACCCATTTTCCCATGAAGCGATGCCCCCACCGTCCCAACCAACGTTGCGGCCTGGTCCGGGGAAACACATGGCCGGCTTGGCGGCCTGCAAAACGATGCCCCCACTGCCCCAGTCAATGTTGCCGCCCGGCCTGGGGAAACACATAGTCAGCTTGGCGGCCTACGAAGTGATGCCTCCGCCTCCTGAGCTGAGACTGCCACCCGGCCCAGGGAAACACGTGGCTGGCTCAGCGGCCCGGGAAGTGATGTTCCCACCAGCCACCTCCTGAGCTGAGACTGCCACCCGGCCCAGGGAAACACGTGGCTGGCTCAGCGGCCCGGGAAGCGATGTCCCCGCCAGCCGCTGCCCCAGCCGACACTGCCGTCTGGCCCAGGGAAACACATGGCCAGCTCGGCAGCCCACGAAGCGATGCTCCCACCCCCCAACTGACACTGCTGCCCAGCCCGGGGAAACACGTGGCCAACTTGGGGATGGCCCAGGAAGCAATGCCCCACCGGGACTGCCACCTGGTACAGGTAAGCCGGGAGGCGCGCCACCTGCCCCACGACTGCTTTGCAGCGGCGCTCTGTGGACTCAGAGCCCCCCTCCCTCCCCCCGTCACTGACTGTCCATATCCAGCTCTGCTGCTTCTTGGCCAACGATCGCACTGGCTGGGCATCGCAGGAGGCTGCTCTTCCTTGGGGCTGTGGCTTGCGGGAGGGTTGGCCCGCTCAGCGGAGGCTTCAGTGGGCCGCTCCCAGCGGGGATCCCAGAGCTTCCCTGTGCGGCTCCCCAGCCACATGAGCCTTGGACGGGGCCAGCCTGGGAAAGGGACTTCCTGGCCGCCCTTCTCCCAGGGGGCGGGGCACCTGGGCACAGGGCCAATCAGGAGCCCTGCGAGGAGGCAAGTCCGCATGAGAGAGAGAGAGAAAGAGAGGGGAAGTGCAAGTGCCTCTCTCTGTCTCTGCAAATGGCGGAGGAGGCTTCGGAGACGCAGGAGATGGCTCAAAGAGCCGCGGGTTGCCGACCCGTGGTATAGATTATAATGAGGTTAAAAATGAGTCTTTAGTGGAATCTGAGTGAAACACAAAATTACTTTCTCTTTCATCTAGGTCAGAGACACATTTGTACTGAAAGGAGTGATATACTAAACAGTCCCCTAAGAGTTACTGAATTTTCCGGCAAACATATGATTATTAAGATGGTGGAGGTTATTGCAATTGAGTAAGGACTTTGTGGGGGAGGTTAAAAGTATAGAGTGATTCCCACAATCAATATCTTTGTGTAACTTTAATATTTTGGCTAGGACTAGAATTCAGGGGGGAAAGCCCTGGTTTTGTAGTTGCAACAGGCTGATAAGATTAGACACATTTGAGCCTAAATAAGTCCCTGTTTATTCTTTTGAATTCTCTGTCTCTCTCTGTGTGTGTATGTGTGTGTGTGTGTGTGTGAGAGAGAGAGAGGGAATGCAGCAGCTGAAAAATGCAATCCTGCCATACCTTCACTAAAACATGCACTGTATTGTGTTTGGTTAACTTTGATAACTACAGGTTGGACACAGGCTGGGAGAATTATTGATAAAAAGCTTTTCACCACACAAAAAACTCTGGGGATAAGAGTAGAGACAAAGAGAAAGGGGATAGTGTGCTGATAGGAAGAGAAGAGTTGACTAGACTGTTTTGTACTTTTGGAAAGGAGGAAGTGATGTCTGGGAAATAAAAAAGGATTAGTTACTTTAACTGCTGAAGACAAACTTCTTCCAGAGTCAGGCTAATTGCTGAAGGATTTCCAGAAGGCCACTAAAGAAAGGAAGTGACCATGCAACATGTGGGAAGATAATCCATTGTGAGATCATTTTCCAGAGGAAGATCAAAGAATACAAATGTCTTGCTAGCCAAAAGTGCCTGTCAAGTATAATTAATGTGCTTAATTCTTAATTGGTGCATGTGTGTTAACCTAATTACATTACAGGCAAAAATAGTTAACTTAGAAATGCTTGAACAACTATTCATAAATCAGCTCACTGATTTGCTGCCTCCTTATCACAAAAGAAGTGGAAAGGCAGCAGGAGAGTGGAGGAGAAAAGGGATGAAATAATTGTTTAAGTCTTAGCTTAAATGCTGCTTGACTGAAAAGAAATCTGTATTGCTAAGTTAAACATTGCTTGCCTTATAAGTAAAAGGGGGAGAGAAATCCCAGAAGGTCTTCAGAATAGTTTGGTCTAGTGCAGGGGTAGGTAACCTTGGCTCTTTTATGACTCATGGACAAGCCGGGTGGCTCAGGAATTCTGGGAGTGGAAGTCCACGAGTCATAAAAGAGCCAAGGTTGTCTACCCCTGTTCTAGTGGCAAAGGCACCAGGCTAGAAACCAGGAAACAGTTCTAGTTCCACTTTAGACACAAAAGTTGACTGGTGACTTTGAACCAGTTACACTCTCAGCACAGTTCACCTCACAGAGTAGTTGTGCGAAAAAAGGGAAAGGAGTGTTATTATGTTCACTGCCTTGAGTTATTTATAAAACAATAAAAGTGTAATTAAAAATAGCTTTATTTATACCCTGCCTTTATTTTTATAAGTAACTTGATGTGGGGAACATATCCAACACATTTTCCTCCTATTTTTCCTACAACAAGGGGAGGGTGGTTTGAACTGAGAGAGTCACTCAGCTGGCTTTCATGCCTAAGGCAGGACTTGAATTTCCCATTTTCTAGCCTGGTGGCTTAAGCAGTAGACTAAATTGGTTGCCAGTCCTGCCCTAACTTGGTCCCTTAAATAAGAACGATCCTTGATTCCATTCGGTGTAAAGGGTTTACTTTACTAAAGGCCAAGTGGATTACAGTATAGCAAAGTCAAAACTGACTTTTCCCAATTAACTTTATCTGTTCAGCTCTTCCCCAGGTCCTCCCCCTTTCAAGTCCCTTCTTGTCCAATAGTATTCAAATAAATTGTTTTGGGAACTGTCTCTTCAAAGGCCAGTGCTTTGACCTTGAGATGGTGTCTCTGGAAGATATAGATAAGTAGTTATCCTTTCCTCCTTCTGACAGCTCCCTCCTACATGCACAGACTAGCAGCTAGTGAATAATGACAGTTCTGACATTGGTTGTCAAAATTTCCCAAAAAACCAATGAATGAATGTCTGGCATACTTAGAGGCTAATATTTTAAAGACCACACATTCATTTATCCAGAGCCCTACTCTAGCACAGGGGTTCCCAATCCCTGGTACCGGTGCCTAAGCATGCCAGCAAACAAGTGAAGCCCCATCCACCAGATGCAGGCAGCACGCTAAACCATGCCCCCTTCGGTCTGCAGAAAAACCCGGTCCCTGTTGCCCCAAAGGTTGGAGACCTTTGCTCTAGCAGACTGGTTGATCAGGAGTTACTATATAGGCTTTCTGATAGGTGGAAAGCAACAAGAAATGGAAAAAAAGCACCAATACAGCAATGCAGTTTTTTCCCCAGTTCTTAAAATGTCAAGTCTGATTCTGGCATTGACCCTTTAATTGCATCTCCATAAATGTAACTTATGCAAGAAAAGAGAAAGAAAGTCTCTCCAATAGTTTTATGAGAGTCTCAATTATCTAACAGCAGCCATAGCAAGACAAGAACTATACAATATGTCCTTAGTACCATTTTGAAATCAATAGCTATCCTCTGCCAGAGACAGCATCTTCTCTTGATAAATTTCTCTCTCAGAGCTGCAGGCTAGGCTATAGATTTGAATAGATTTTTTTTAAGGGTATCCATTTCCTATTGCAAATGGGCTACTGTGCATGGCATGAGAAAAAACATACCTTTTTCTCATTTTTCTTTACGTTAAAAGCAGTGCACAGGTTGCTATTTTATGGAGATAATAAGAGGGAAGTGGAGGCTTAACTATTCTCCTATTAGGATTTTACAGGATTTAGTTTATCAATTTTGTCTACTTAAAAAGATGTGTGGACTTCAACTCTTGCACAGCATGCTGGCTGGAAAGTTCTGGGAGTTGAAGTCCACGGTGTTCAAGCTGCCAAAAATGAAAAACACTTGAGTAGACCTTTTAGTGGGAGTAAATGGTACCGAAAGTAGCACATACAACAAACTAAATCTTTTTTTCCTGTCTCCCAGGAATAATAAAGGGTAAGCACTTACATCAGGAGATTTTTATCCTCTCATATTATGCTACCTGTGAATGTCTTTTGATTGGGAAACAGAATTTAAATTGATGGAAACTTGGTTGACAATTAACCATTTTTGTGACAATATTCAAGAAAGTATAGTGTACATCATCTGGAATTGAAGCTTGAGAAGACACTTTGAAATAATGTTATTCACTCCTTGGATTCTATTTAGAGCTAATCACATAATATTAAAGTATATACAAATGAAAATGAGAACAAAATAAGCTGTAGTTAAAATAATTTGCATATTTAGATATACTACCTGCAGCTGTTTTCTATTTTTTCCTGAAAGATTCAGACTTTTGTCCAAGATTAGAAGGTCTAGGTAGGCAACCTCCGCTCTTTTATGACTCATGAACTTCAACTCCCAGAATTCCTGAGTCAGACCTTCTAATCTTGGACAAAAGTCTGAATCTTTCAGGAAAAAACAGAAAACAGCTGCAGGTAGTATATAGTCAGTCATGCTGACTCAGGAATTCTGGGAGTTGAAGTCCATGAGTCATAAAAGAGCCGAGATTGCCTACCTCATGTCTAGTCAAATACATTTTGATGAAAGTAGATTTGCCCCAGAACTGTGAACTCAGCCATGTGCAAAACCTTTGTGCTCATATGCTCCAAACAAGGACAATGTGTAATTGAATAAGGCAGGTGAGAGAAAGTATTAAAGCAAAGTTGCAATTTCTAAATTAACATCTTAACAAACCTAAGAAATGATTTTAATTTGATACATGTTCAGACATATTCTAATCTAAGGTGTACTTATCCCTGCATGGTTAAGCTATTGGTAAATACCAGATTGTGGTTGCTTTGTAAGGATAATGACTGTCTTGCTTAAATTGAATATATGAAGCTGCTTCTGATTAAACTATTAGCTAGTCTAATCTGGCACATTAATTGGGTATGTACGACATCTGTAGGGCCTCTTCTACCTCTGGATAGTTTTTCTGATATGGAAGTCCTGTTTCGCAGACTTTTTTGTTGTTGTTTCAGTCTTTAAAACGTTACTATGATAGGAGATAATATTGCCCTGACTATTGCAGATGAATGTTGTTAGGGGTACTTAATTTTTTTTAATTCTGGGACTATTTTATGTAAATAGGACTTGATTCCCTGTACAACATCTGGTGGTAGGTATGTTCACACACATACACCCTATCAGACTTATTTTCTTGGTTCTCCTATCGAAAACATTGCTTTTTGCCTTGCTGAATTCTGCCCCATAATCCCTTAAGGGGGCAGAATGTCACATTTAGGATGGGGCCACTGTGAATTATAGGGAGGATGCAAGGCAGGATATCTGAGCAAGAAACCAGGATTTACAGTGAGATGAAACTGAGATGCACGCATATATATGCATGTGTATGTAAATGTTATTTGTCTGTTTAAAAAAATGTTTTTGAGGCAAACTTTTCTTGTGCAGTTCTCACAAGATAGTTTAAATTATGGCAGCAAATAATTGCTATTATGCTCAATAAATTCCAAATGATTTTAATTGGACCTAGATCAGATAACATCAAAAGATTTGAATAAGGTTTTATTGAACGAACAAGTTTTTTTTCTAAGCAAAATTTAAAACATAAAATTGCTCTGGCATGGAAATTGCAACTGTATCCCAGATTCTCCTGGTGAATGCACCATAATTTGAAAATGAGTTATTTCCTGATACCGCCTTTGAAAAATCTCTAGAGGATTCCTTTTGAATTTAAATGACAAAGCCCTGTTGTAAGCATTTCTTTTGTAAAATGGCTAAGAATAGGATTACTTGATGCAAGCTGCTGGGTCTGACATAATGAAGATACTTTGATTACTAAGACTAGGAAGAGGGAGAGAAAAGAGAAAGAATATCATCTTTTTTTGAGAGCCTACACTGTCAGATAAGTGTACAAATGAGAAGCTAATGGAGTCAATCATTGGGGCCTACAAGCTAATAAACAAAAAAACAAGCCAGATAATGGAAAGTAGAAATATTGGGCTCAGAATGTGCTCTTAAGAACATTTATATATAATTTTATCAAATACACAATAAAATATTGCCTTATTTCCTGTACTTTTGACCTTGAACTAGTAGAAATTGAAACAGGTGTCTGGAAAGTTATTAATTGAAACAGGTGTCTGGAAAGTCCTAAAAGCAAGTGTTTTAGAAAAAGTTAAGACAAAGGGCAAGTTAAATAAATAAAAAGCAATAAATAAACAATATTGAGGTTGGGGGAGCTAAAAACAGTCAAGATGTCTGGAGGAAAATGAAGCTCTTACTGCATCCACGTAATGCCACCCAGTGGTCCTGTTTAGGTTCATCCAGACTCCTTGAAAAGAAAGGCTCAAAGATCCATCTACAGAGTTGTGTGGAGGAATTCTCCAAACATAAAATTGTTGAGATTCGTTCCCAGTTGGAACTAAGCATGTTAATAAATCCTGTGAAAATGGCCCGGGAAGCAGTCTTACCCAAATATCTGGGATCAGTTTGCTTCTGTTGGACCTGAGGAAGTAGATAGAGTCCTACAGAATGCAAACACCATCATGTGTGCATTTAATCTATGCCCCTCCTGGCTGGTTAAGGCTGCCTGTTAGGTATCATATGGGTGACTCCATCTGATAGTGAATTCATCTTTATTGGAGGGATTGTCCCCTGATTTTTAAAGGAGTGCTTCCTACTCAAGAAAGCATTGCTGGACCCTACCATTCTGGATGATTTTCTTCCAGTTTCCCTTCTCCCCATTCTAGGAAAGGTGGTTGAGAAGGTGGTGGTGTTTCATCTCCAGAGAATCTTCGACTTTTTATTAGTCAGGTTTTGGACCCAAATATGGAACAGAAATGGCATTGGTCCCGCTCATGGATGATCTCTGGCAGGAGTGTGACATAAATATAAGTAATCAGTAGTATTAGTAGCAATATTACCCCGAATTTTTATAAACAAAGTCTATAGAAAGCTGAGGAAATGGAACAAAGAAAAATTGAGCAGTATTTTGATAAAATAAAGTTTCTCAACCCTTTCTATTTTAAAAACTGTTGATCAACCATAGATGTAGTTTCTATATTAGACTTAAGAATGCATCTAGAGCGAGCAAGCAAGCTCTCATAAACTTTTATTTGCCTGTTCTTATTAGAGACTGACAATAGATGTGAGTGTGACTGTATAGATCTTCACATGTTAGATTAATATAATTTTCCGAATCTTGAAATGATTGCCAGTAAGCTTCCAAATACAATTCAAAGTGCTGGTTTTAACTGTAAAGCGATCAGTTGCCATCAGGAAAAGTTGCTGAAACTATAGTTAGAATGATATTTGAAAAGAAGTGTTTGCTTTTGTTCTGTATTCCTGTAGATTTTAAATTCTCTTTTTTAATCCCCCAGTGGTTGATTGTCCAGTTTGCAAGCATCAATGTTATCTTAAAGACATTGTGGAGAACTACTTTTTGAGGGATGGTGACACGGAAGCTCTTGGTGATCCTAGGGATGCTAATCAGGTAATATTTGTGGCTTGTCTATTTCTCTACATTTCCAGAGCTGGAGATGAGACCTGTTATTATTATTGTTTATTATTATTATTGTTGTTATTTGATTGATTAATCAGTAGCCTTTTCCTATTAGTGTTGCACTAGTTGTGAAGATAATGCCCCTGCCACCAGCTTTTGTGTGGAGTGCCAAGAGCCTCTGTGTGAGACATGTGTGGAGGCCCATCAGAGAGTGAAGTACACTAAGGACCATACAGTCCGATCCACAGGTATGAAGTAACACAAAGAGAAGGCCTCATGAGACTAATCACAAAGACTGATATGAAAAATAAATGTAAACTTGACTTGGTGAATATGCTAAACAGATAAGGCATAAAATAATTGTGGCTGAGAAAAGTAATGAACATCCTTTGAACCTTACTACATTTGGTACACTGAAATAAGTTGTTTTCATATACTCATTGGCATCTCCTATACTTTTTGCCTCTGCAAGGCCAAACTATAAGTAACCATTCTGTTACTGCTTCTGTTTCTGTTGAGGCTCCTCCAAATCGCAGGCAAGGGAGAAGACTATCTACTGCTCCGTCCATAAACACGAGCCTCTCGTTCTGTTCTGTGACACCTGTGACACCCTGACATGCCGGGACTGTCAGCTGAATGCTCACAAAGATCACCAGTAAGCTTTTCTATAGCTTGTATAATCACTGCTATTAATTTTGGATGATTCTGCAGTTTTATGAGAATGTGTAGGGTTCATTATCCTGGGCCATGGCTTAGTAGTTCTTTCAGGTCTCGGATACTCCTGTCTGTCTTTGTGCAGTGTTGTGAACTCTCCTTTTAACACATTTTTTAAATGATAATAATATCTGCATAGGAATATGGTGATTTTAAGAGATTTAGTTTTATTTCCTGAGATTCTGAGCATTTTAAATTTTTATTTTGAGTATTGATAGGTACTGTTTGAGGACGTTTCAAATGCTGCAGTTTCTGAGGAACAGAGTTTCAAGTGATCATTCTAATCTTGCTTCTCTTTTATTTTTTGGAGTACATATATGCATTTTCCATTAAATGTGCTTTAAATAAACATAAAACATTAGACTATCTCTGTATTCAGCAGCTTTAATAAGTTTAGTTCTCCTTTTCCCACTTTGTGAAAAAGGAAAAAAAATCAATATAATGTATTAGAAGATAATTGAATTTGTGTGCTGTCTAGCAAATTGTCTTCTTTATGTCTAGTAGTAATCTTTCTCTGCCTTGGTTGAAATAGATACAGGTAGTCCTTTATTCAGTGACTGCACTTGCGCCAATACTGAACAAGTTGTACTTATGACTGGTTCTTGGAATTCCAACTGTGGCATGATACTGTAGTCAAATGATGCTCCCTGCTGACTTCAGCGAGGAAGCCATAAGAAGCCATAAGAAAGTCAAAGGTTGCAGTCATGTGATACTCACTTAACAAAGGCAGTTGTGACTGCCAGAATTGCCATGACTGTGGCATGGTCATGTGATGTCACACTTTATGACTGTGTCACTAAACATTGGTCACAATTGCTGTCAATTAACATTAACTCCCTGTAATGTCAAATAGTTTAGGAAACCTCTCTCCTGTGGTTGCTAAACTAACAATGTGTACTCTGAAAAGTTTAAAATAATATCTCTGTAGGTACCAGTTCTTGGAGGATGCAGTCAAGAATCAGCGCAAGATGTTGGCTTCATTGGTCAAGCGCCTTGGGGATAAAAATGCCAATCTCCAAAAATCAACCAAGGAAGTGCGCACCTCGTAAGTGTCCTTTGTTAAGAAACTCTGATCCTTAAGCATTAACATTGACATGCCTAAATCTTGAAACAGAAAGACATGATATATATATATATATATATATATATATATATAATATATATATATATAATATATATATATATTATATATATATAGGTCTTTGGTTGGAACACAGCCAAGCTCCCATCCAATCAGTTCATACCCTCACTGGCAGTTAAAAGGAAGAAACAGCTAAAACCACACATTGCTGCTCAAAGCAAGAAGCTAAAAACACCAGCCTGAAGATGACGAATGTGACTTCGTCGAAACGTTGCCAAGACACTTCCAATTTTACGCGGGAGAAAACCCGAACAACCAAAGACCTATATACAAATACCCGCGAAAACCTCAGAAAACACACACACACATATATATATATATATATATATATATATATATATATATATATATGTATGTATGTATGTATGTATGTATGTATGTATGTATGTATGTATGTAGGAAACAACCAAACTCAATGTGGACTTTATTTTCTTTTCTTCCCTTAACTCCTTTTGAAGCTGGCCTGTTTTGTAGCTTGTGTGAAAGACCCAATTTTCTCATTGCACATTCTCCACAGCAATAAAATGGTTTGTTAACTTTGGGTTAGTGTTGTGTCTAAGCACAATCATTGTGGTTTGTAAATAAGGTGGTGTGTTCTGTGGGTAAATCGTAATTGGCAATGTTTAGATTTGTCTTGTGAAAGATTATCCAGCTATGAACAGGTTTTAGTTCTTTAAAACTAATATAATGGAACTTACCCATTTATATAATTATTTAATAAATAATTTATAATAAAAATATAAATATTTGTGAATCTAAGAAAGCTCCTATTTGGAAAGAACTTTTCCTGCATTGTTCTATATCTGCTACTAGCCTAGTCTTCTCTAACTTAGCATCTTCCACTGTTTTGGATTGTTGCTCCTTATATTTCCAGAAATGATTTTTTTTGGTAAATTTTATATTTATTTCCAAAGTTAAAATATAGAATCAAAAAAGAAAGAATACCAAACAAAGAAAAAAACTGTATAGAACAAAGTATTCAAATATACATAAAATGTCCCCTGGTTGAATGCTGATACATATATTTCAGCTATAGTGTTCCCCCACTTGCAAAACAGGTCCATAATTTATGAACCTCTACATCTATAGGTGCAAAATGGTATATATCATTAAAATATAATAAATATAGAAATCTATTATCAGTCAATCAGTTTGACCTACTATCTATCTACATAAAAATGCAGGTAAAAGATAGTTCCAATAACAAAGTTAAACTTCAAAGCCCTATGTTAGCAATCTATTATTATATTTAACCTGCAGAAATTACACAAGTAGCCACGAATCTTTCATAAACCCACTGCAGTCATTGTCTTTGATTCGTCCAGGATCAAAAATTGATTGATTCTTTATAATAAAAATAACTTCTAGTCTATCATCATTACTTTTCTTTAAAATTATAAATGGAATCTGCTTCTCCTTCCCAAAAAATGTAGGTCTGCATTGAAGATATGTCCATAGCGCTTGTTCAATAAACTTCCCTGCAAATGGGAACATGTCTCCTGATAGTTGTTATATATGACGGTTCTATTCCACAGTATTCATCAACTTTCCTAAGAAAGTCCTGTTCATTAATACCCCTTTCAGCCTTCCCTAGCAAATCTCCAATTTTCAAGCAATTTGTCTTTCAAATCTTAACAGCAAATTTATTTCCAATTCATCCAATTGCATGGCTGATTTAACTACTGTTGCCTGTACCTGGATATCTTTTTTAGGATGATTTGAAATTGTGACAAATTCATCAAATCTTTTGCGAATTTTTCATTTAAACTTGTAAGTTAGCAATTTTTTTTACAAAGGCTTCCAAGAAGGCTTTAATGTTAAAATCATCTGAGTCTCATCTCTTTGGGGGGGGGGACATTAAAGAACATATAGAATGTATAATATTCAAAGTTCTTAATTTATTATTGCCTTGGTTTTAATACAATCCCAGTCTTCCTTATAACCAAACTATCAAGGGTTCTGATAGACAAGACCAGATAAATCAGAAATCCAAGGGTTGAGATTTCCTCAAATAACATGTTTATTGGTTACATAGTATCTGCACAGTCAAAAGTGAAACCAAGTCTGAAGTTCCCTTCAGAGAGAAACAATATTACAAAGTTAAACTATGTTTAGACTAGTAGAAATCCTCCATCTCCCTCCCAATCTTGTGGAAACTTAGAACAAAGAAAATGGCTGCAACCAGGTTCGTTGTAGAGTCGACACAAGCTTTGACAAAGTGTAAGCAGTTCTTTTATCAAGGACAAAGAGTAGATTTCTATAACAAACTAACCACAGAAGAAATTAAGATAATGATTCTCACAGCAAGAGAGTAAAAAACAACAAGAGAACAAGAGTATATATAAAGAAAAAAGTATATATAAAAATGAAATAAAGCAACAGAGTTCTTTTACAAAAAGTAGTAAAGCACAAAAACCTTAGAATAACATCCTTAGAATAAAAATCTGGTATAAATCAGATCACTTTCACTAAAAAAGAAAACCCTTAGATTGCCAATTTCCTTACAATGAAAGAGAAAATACTTTAAAGCTTCAAAATATGACAAACTTTACTTTTGCAACCAAGCAAAAAGGTATAGGCAAATCAGCATTCAGCCAAGCTATTAAAAATTAAGCTTCAAAAAGTGATATAAAAAACAGAAGTATGCCTAAAAATACAAACAGCTGCAAAGCTGCAATACAAACAAAGATGGAGACCCAACTGCTCTTACTTGCAGTTGTGTAAATTTCTCTTCTCAGGCAATTACACAGCCATCCAAGGGTTGTCATGGGTCATCTCTAGTTTCTCCCATTCAAATGTGGGGAGCACGCGTCCAGAGAGCCAACTTTGACAGCAAAGTTAACTGTTTGTGTCAGCAAAGAGGAACAAAAAAAAAGGCCCAGTGTTCAGTGCCCCATTTTCAAGGGCTCTCACAGCAATGATCTTTTAAAGCAGGGCTGTCAAACTCTATTTCACTGAGGGCCGCATTAGCATTGCGGTTTCCTGGGGGGGGGTGTGGCCAGAGTGGGTGCAGCCTAATGGGTGGGCGTGGATGGAGTGGGTGTGGCCTACTGGTTGGGCATGGCCAGTTCTACATCATTCATGTCAAGGGTGCCTATGGGGGACCTGGGCAGGAGTGGGACAGATATGAGGATCTCTGGCAGAAGGGGGTGGGACCGGGGCAAGTGCCAAGGCATGGTCCACTGGGGCAAGTGCCAAGATGGCCACAAAGTTGTGCATTGGCTCCCGGCTGGCCAGGGCCAAGATAGCAGGGGCCGTTCCCTCACTGTTTCCAGGATGGCTTTGCGGGCCACATGAAACTATTTTGCGGGCCGCATCTGGTCCACGGGCCTTGTGTTTGACATGTCTGTTTTAAAGTATAGAGAACCTTCTGTGAAGTATTTTATTTATTTATAAAATTTATTGGCCGTTTACCTTATCATATCAACTCTGAGTGGCTTATTGTCAAAAATATGCATACACTAAAACATAAAGTAAAAGCAAGAATTAAAAACCAAGGACAGGGGCAGAATGGAGGAGGTGGGAATCTGTTGTTGATTGATCAACTACCTCTACTGTGCTGTTTCCTCCACTGGGGTCCCAGGCCAACTGGCAGAGCCACATCTTTAGGCCCTTATGAAAAGATAGGAGATCGGGGACAATCTCACATGTGTGGGGGAGCAAGATGTTCCAGAGGGTAGGAGCAACAGAGAGAAGACCCTCCTGGACCCTGCCAAGTGGAATAATTGGGCAGCATGCCTCCTCTGCCAGCATGAATGGTACGGGCCTATGCCATGAAGGCTTTAAAGGTGATCACCAACATCTTGAATTGTACCCGAAAGCAGACCAGCAATCAATGCAGCTCATGAAACTGTGATATTGCAGGGGCCATTCTTGGTACCCCCAAAACTGCCCACCCCTTTGCATTCACCATCAGCTGTAACCTCCAGGTCCTCTTTAAGGGTAGCCCCATGTAGAGCACATTACAGTAATCCAGCCATGAGATCACCAGGAACTGAATGACTGAGCGGAAAGAATCCTGGTTCATGAAAGGCGGCAATTGCAATCTTTCTACAAAAGATTGTCACCAAAGATAAGTAGGTATGCACAACACATTTGACACGCAGAAATAGTATTCCAGATCGATACAGGTAGTCCTTGACTTGCAGCCATTCTTTTAGTGACCATTCAAAGTTACAATGGCAATGGAAAAAAGTGAATTATGAACAGGCCCCACACTCAAAAACCATTGCAGCATTTCCAAACTCATTAAAAATTTGGGCACTTGGCAATTGGCATTTATTTACAATGATTGCAGTGGGGGTCAATCTTCCCAGTTGACTTCCAACAAGCAAAAGTCAATGGGGTAAGCTGGATTCACTTAATGACCATGTGATTCACTTAACAACTTCTATGATTTGCTTAACCATGGCAAAAAGGTCATAAATTAACAGCTGCCTTGATTAGCAATGGAAATTGTGGTCCCAATTGTGATTGTAACCTATAGTGTTGGCAAATTAAGGAAGGTAGGAAAAGAAAAGTGCTGGGAAGATTGCCACACATGTAGGTTATGTAGAACAGAAAAGTGCATAAATTATCCCCTGAGAAGCTCTGGTTTTTATTTCAGCTGAAACCTGGAATAACATCTTCCAAATAGTAGCCTACTTGAAACAATAATATCTTTATTTTGGGTTGGAAACAACGTATTTTTCATTTTTTGCATTATAAATAATTGTAGAGTAAGAAAATTATGTTATTGCCTCAATAGGATCCGGCAGGTGGCAGATGTGCAGAAACGTGTGCAGGTAGACGTGAAGATGTCTATCCTGCAAATTATGAAGGAGCTCAATAAACGTGCTAAGGTGCTGGTTAGTGATGCACAGGTAAGACAGGAAAGAGAATATTGGCTAGTGCTGTGTATGTAATGTTGAGCTACAAACTTCTATAGTTGTAGGATACAATACCATCCTATACATTTTTTTGTCAGCATCTTCATTTTCTCTTTTTTAAGTATTTGATTAGTTTTATTACTACATAAGGATTGTACAAAAAAATAGAAGATCAAAAATAGAAATGCAAGAAGTAAGGTAGCAGTATAATTAAAATGTAAAAAGTTCAATTGCTTCATTTTTTTATCAAGCACTCTTACTTAGATATTTATATGTTAAACTTTAATAGCTTTTATATAAATTTAAGTCATTTTTTTCAATTGCTTTTAGTATCTTTTTTGAAAAGCTACATTCCAAATACCTTTGTTTGCCTTGCTGTATAATCTGTTGTAAGGCACATTTCTTCTTGAGTTTGGGTTGACTTCTGTTGTGAATATATATAATTTCTTTATGGTTGCATATTCTCCCAATTTTGATCTTTGATTCTTGACAGGCTTTTTCTTTCCCAAATTGAAATAATTGCTTCTTGTTGCTGTTGTGATACTTTGCATTTATACATATATACATTATATTTTTTTCTTAAAAAAATACATGTGATTTCAATTCAGATTTTATTTTTAAATTCCCTGAATGTTTTGATTTATTTCCAGTATTTTTTTTAAAAAATTGACCTAATGTTCACTTAGGATAAATTGTTCCTTTTTATGATATTTCCATTATTTATTGTTATATAATTTGTCCATCTTGAGAATTAACAATGCAATTATATAATATCTATAAAACATTTTATTCATTTTTTTCTTAAATTAGAACTTGGATGGAATTTATGGAACCCCCATAACTCCATTAATCCACTGTACTTCTTTGAAATTTCGTATTGAGTTTGTCACAATTTTTGATTGCTGTCTCAGTGTAGTGTTTCAGTTCCAATGTATAGATACAATCTAACAAACTTGACTTTCTATATGTGTTTTAAATTATTTTGTCTTTCTCAAGATACCTTCTTTTTTAAATGTTGTTTCTCCCCCCCCCATTATTTGAAAATACATTAACCATTGTAGACCCCTTCTTTGTTCTTGTTGTGTCTTTAATCTGTTTCCTGCATTTGTTGTGTTTTTAATTTGTTTCCTGCATCTGAACATTTCATACTGGCACAAGTGATTAAATCGTCCCTACTGAAGTAAAACAGTATTTGACTTGTGATGTATGATGAAATGATTTGGTTTTATCATTCTTTTAAAATATTCCAGATTTTTAACAATTACCTTTACAGTGCATTGTTTCACTGTTTTTCCTTTTGTTTGTCTTTCATTTTCTTTAATCAAACAAATGACTAGTGATCTGTCCTCCAGTGAATGCAAAATCCCACAGCTAGATTTCACTTCCCATTTTGTGGGGAAAAGCCTCTTTTCTATGTATTACATAATCGCTCCCTATGCAAGAAGCTTTTTGAAAGATAAAGAATTGGATATTCCCCTTCCTCAAGCTTCCTCAAACTCTTGGATTTGCAGAAGCCCTGAATCCACATTAGATAATTGTGACATGCAAAACAAATGGAAGATTAAAATCTGTAACCTTAATACAAGATGTATTAAGCATTCTCTTTATTTCTTGAAATATTCAGGAATTAATCAAATTTTATTAGTCTTTCACCTCTTAATTAAGTCCTTGTAGCTTTTGATTGGTGGCAAAATGAGGTATAAACCATCCCTAGTACCACAGTCTCCAGAAATGATATTTCTTTTTTAGTTTGAGCAACATCTCTTGAATAGCTTACACCATATTCTACTGTGGCTTAACCTTTTGCTAACCAATGATCTACGCTAGGTACTTATGCTGTCTTCCTATTATCAGGATCTGCTTTCAGTTAGAAAAAAATATATATTTGGATCTATAAGGGACAGGATAGCACAGAGTCATAGGAGCTTGCATGTTATCACTGTAAAATTTCTAGGAAAGGCTGCCTCATCTGCATTGATTATGTGAATGTATTTCCCACTTTTGTTTCTTCATCTACTTTTGGCTGTTTTGCAGAAAGTCACTGAGGGTCAACAAGAGAAACTGGAGAGGCAGCATTGGGCTATGACTAAGCTGCAACGTCACCAAGAACATATCCTGCGCTTTGCTAATTGGGCCTTGGAGAGTGACAATAACACTGCATTGCTGCTTTCAAAGAAATTGGTAAATATCCCTTGATTAATAAATGGGGAAAAAATGAAGTTTAAGTGTTAACTGACCTGGTCTGCCTCAGTTTTTCTATTTTCATGTATCTAATGGCAGTGCAGAACATAAGATATTATTGTTGTTTCACATATAATTGGTATTTGTCCCTCTATCTTATCCTCTCCCATTTTTTTTCTTGCTTTAGATTTATTTTCAGCTGCACAGGGCTCTGAAGATGATTGTGGATCCCGTGGAACCTCATGGAGAAATGAAATTCCAGTGGGACTTAAATGCCTGGATCAAGAGTGCAGAGACATTTGGTAAGTGATGGTGAAATGAAATGCTTCCTGTTCAGGAAGATGTTGGAGTCTTTGATTTGAGCTGTACTTCAAGGGAGTGCATCAGGATAGAAATGGTAAGGATTGGCAAAGTTAGAGAGTGTGGAAAATCCTGAGTTTTCCAAAGCATTAATTGAAAGTTGATATCGGACTGGAAATACCAGCCAGATTTAGATTTTTATTCTTTTTCTCAGGTCAGATAGTCTCAGAACGGAGTGGTTTGCCGGTCACTGCTAATGCCCAAACACCCCAACAACGGACTAATGCTGCTTCTGCTGCATCGGGAGTGGCAGTCAGACAAGGTTCTGTCCCGCCTTCTCAGGTACTGGTTTCTGTTTGTGCAGTTTTCTCTCCAGTGATAGCCTGGTGCATCTGAACCAGCAGTTTCAGCTGGTCAACCCGTCTTTACAATCTGGGAGATGCTAACAGGGCAGTTACAGGCTTCGTGGTGCACTTTTCTATGTAGGGTGTCCAACAGATGTCTCTGCAGACAAGCATAATGAATAAGGGAGCTTTGCTTCAGCCTGTGCTGCCTTCCAACAGCCAGCGGCAGGCCATCCCCGACTGCTATATCAATGATGCCAGTGCCTCTTCTGCTGGACAGGTGAGCAGAACATAGGACAAGGAAGATTCCTTAATGCACGAGCATGCTTGATAATGCACTCATGAAAGGAGATGGAAGCTAGGCTGGTGCTGATTCTTCCTAGGAGAGAAAATATTAAGTTGAAAGCCTGCAGTCGGGGGGCCTGTTTTATACAAGGCCAAGAACAACTAAATATACATTGCTAAAAGATGGTGAGGAAACAGTTTTGGACTTATCCGTGTATTGCATTTAATATGATTTTTTTTTCTTACATTTCTTTCAGCCAATGGACATGGGTGATGGTTTTGGTGTAGGTAAGGAATATGAAGGGGAAAGTGGTGTGTTCAACAAAAGTCTAGAGCAAAGCCAGGGAAAACTTGTTCTTGGGTTGTCATTTCACTTTGCTTGTGGCTTGATAGAAATAAAATGTTAGTACTGGGCAAAAAATCTCAGTGATTTTTTATTGGGAGGATAGAATGTGGATGACTCATAAGCTTCTTGACACTTGTTTTTTTTTTTTTTAAACAACAGAAGGATCGTATTCTGGTGAAGTGTCTGGAATGAAAAGGTAAATCATGTTTGTTTCTGTTTTGCTATATCTTTTTAGAGTGCTAGAGTCCATCCTGCAATAGTTCCAGATGTCTTGAGTACTGGGACTTTCAAACATCCATTTCATTTTTTTACTCCTAAGCATGCCTTCCGTTATATGACAGAAAACAAGGTCTTGGCCTACAGACAAAAGTTTGTTTGATTATGGATAGCAGTATTGGCATTCAGGGCTTTTTATTGAGAACGAAATCTTAGAGTAGATTGGAGCTTGAAATTGGTTATTTGAACTGTTGAAATTATTTCATTTTACCCCAGAGAAACATGTCTTATTACATATCCTGTATCTGTATATACTAGAATACAGGAAATGCAACTGAAGAAGCATTTGAACTATCTACAGCAGTGGTTCCCAACCTTTTCTATACCCCGCGCCCCTAGAATGTTTCTGATATATTCTCACACCCCTTACAAAAGTTCAAAATGAATTATGCATATACACTATAATTTTGAAACTTCTAAATGGAAGTTTTCACACCCCCTGGAATATCATCTCGCACCCCTAGGGAGTACGAACACCCCTGATTGGGAACCCCTGATCAACAGAGAATACTTTAATTGTAGAAGTTTACTATGGATGAATTGAAAGGATTTGGTCTCATCAATATGAACTCCACATATGGAGAATAGCGAAAACCCTTCCCCCCACTTTATGTCTGTGATCATGAGTGATGGCAAATCTTCATAATTTTTTTTCTGATGACAACATTCCTTTTAGATTTATAAGCTACTTAGAATACTTTGTACAGAAAAGAGATAAGATTAATTTATAAATAATACATTTGTTTTTTTTTTCTGAAAGTAGATGGGGAACAGCCATTGAGAATACTAAATTGCATTGCCATGGAGCTAAATTGTATAAACTTTTTTCCCTTGCTTGGCACAAACTACAGGAAAGAGTAATGTATAAGATCTGAGTATTCTAAAGTTGAATCAACAAGATACCCTCCTTCTCCAAAAGGTAACAGTACTAAAAAATGTACTGCTGAACTCCATGCAACTGTACAATCAGGATCTACAATCAGAAGCAAGGTTCTCCATGGAGAAAGGCCTATAAGATAATTGTCTTAAGCAAAAGGATCCCAACTTGGAGATACACTTTGGATTAGCTACTGTGAAATAAGTCTTAGTTCTTGTAAAAAAAAAATGATAACATTTTGGTATGAAGTTTAATTTAGCCCAGTGAATTAGGATTTTATTGTGCTAGAATTAGTTCTGGCTTGTAACCTAATATGATCCCTGCATGTTCTTAGAGCCCGTGTCCAGGATGGAGAAACTGGTCTTGTGCGGAAAGTGCCCCGGGTTAGTCTGGAGAGGCTGGATGTGGACTTGACATCAGATAACCAACCACCTGTCTTCAAAGTCTTTCCGGGCAATTCCCGTGAAGATTACAATCTCATTGTGATTGAACAAGGAGGTCAGCAAGCTGCTACCCAACAAGCAGGGCTACCAACTGCAGGTGCTGCAGTGAAGGTCAGCATTGAGTGTTTTGTTTTTTAGAATAGTCTACTTCTGGATAAGTTGGCAGAAACAGCAGGCTGATGTTTGGTTGCTTGATAGAAGTCTTAAAGCTAATCCAGCTGTACTCCGTTTCATATATTATGAAGTGCCAGCACCAGCTCTTGCAGTATGGAAGCAGGAATAGGCCAAAAGAGGCCTAGTCTAATATCAGGTAGCTTGAATTAAAATGAAATAGGGGGAAAGGAATTATCTTCTTTGAGCTACAGCTGATCAAATTTAAATTATCTGCCCTAATGAGTTTCCTTTTGCTGCTTTTCCCCCCTTTGCTCTGCTTTTTTTTCTATTTTGCTATTTTTCTTACGTATTGTCACTCTCTTCTTATCCTCCAGGAGGAGCAGATGGAGGCAGCTATCGAGCATCCTGCTTCTGCTGCAGATACTAAAGACACGAAGCCAGTTGTCTTGCACCAGGATGCCCTCCTTCCAGAAGGTTCTGCAGCCCCCCGACTGATCTCCCCCAGTGGCAGCACCAGCTCTGCAATGGAAATACAGTCCGTTCACAGCCATGATGGCACAGCTAATGGGGAGGAAAATGCTTGCTGTAGGATCTGCATGAAAGCTGGTGCTGTGGTCATGTGTGATACCTGCAAAAAGTGCTACCACCTGGATTGTCATCTGCCTGCCCTTCAGGAAGTCCCTGGGTATAGGCTTTTATGCGTGCAGTTTTTCTTGTCATAGAAGGTAGAAAATGTAGTTGCAGCAAAACCGGAAACCCAGAAGATGAGCTGCAATGTCTATGTCATTATAACTATTATCTTTTCTCTCCTTTTGGCTAACCCTCCAAAGTTCCTTTGCCTGATAGGAATTCATATGGTACAACAATAGCTGTCTGTTTCATTTTTTTCTAAGCCAGATAAGATTTGGAAATGAAACAAGCACCCTTTTCAGACAATGTAAGAATTGTTCTAATATGATCTCAGGCACTTGGTGATGGGAACGTACAGCCAGGGCTTGCTATGAAGTTTGGAGACTCAGTTGAAATAAGTTAGTCACTGCTTTAAGGTCTTCATCTTGTACTATTCTTGCAAAGGTATATGACAAGAAACGGGATTCTTGGAAAAGTGCTCCTCTTACATATGTTAACAATTAAAGATGAAATAAGAATTGAAATCTCCCATAAAGACAAGCTCCCTGAAGTTAGAACCATAGTTATTGATTGAATGTATTATCTCATTTTTGAGAAATCCTTAATTTGCATGATATTTATGGTGCATGCAGTAATAGAGATGTAAAATACTTTAGATTTTTTTAGACAATAGATATTTTTAGATCTTAAGGTCATACCGCAAAGTTGTGATTGAGTAGTATAGTAGAATCTTTCAATATTCAAAGAAAATCTTTGGGTAACATTAATAAAAAGCATAAGTACTCATCCACTAATAGCAAATAAATACCTTCCTGAATAATAAAGTTCCACAACTATGACTTTGAACATTGTGCTATATTCAGACTAGTGGTCTGAATAGAATAGGCGATCAGTGTAATTTTTTGGGAAGAAATATGACAAAACAGTGATGACAGGTATAGCGCTGATTTAATTGTTAATTTTAGAAAATAATTGATGTCGGTACAAATGGTTGAGCTCATTTATTTCATAGAAAGTCAAATTTGCCAGGCAAAATAACATTTTACCTGTTCAAGAACCTGAACGTAAGGCAGGCAGCCCTAAAGCCTAAGACTCTTTCTACAACTGTTTTCAATAGAAGTATTTTCTAGTTGTATCTGGATTTACGTAGAAGGGCCTAAAAGCATTCTTGGAAGAATAAAGATGATAACATCACTTTGAAGCAATCTTTAACGAATAGTTATTGGGTACAGTTGCTATACCTTTCTGCGTATAGATGCCCCATTGCCTGCCTTGTAGCTGTAAGTGATCTGTATAGTTAACA
This sequence comes from Crotalus tigris, assembly GCF_016545835.1. Classification (NCBI taxonomy): domain Eukaryota; kingdom Metazoa; phylum Chordata; class Lepidosauria; order Squamata; family Viperidae; genus Crotalus; species Crotalus tigris. The sequence goes on from NW_024097293.1 coordinate 812,701, forward strand.
TGTACTCATACATATTTTTCATTTTGCAGCCAGGATTGGAAATGTCTACTATGTGCTGATCCAGTAATAGCCATTGGAGAAGATGGGACTGACTTGGCTGCAATCTTCAAAGACGGAGAACCAAAAATGTTGTCAAATGTTGATCAAAAGGTTGGTCTGAGAGATGAGATGACACTGATTGCAGGGAAAATAGTATGCTCTGATGTTAAATGCACTCTTCAGAATTGGTTTGAGACAATAAAAGACATCAAATATTGAAATCCTGATCTTGTTAGTATCCAGAGCCTATTGGAGTATGATGGATGGATCAGCTGAAGATTTAGAATAGGACGTGGTAAGCTTCTAGCTAGTCTCTTTACCCACACACATTCCAAAGAATGAGGCAAGGCTTAGTGCAATTTGCCCATAATAGAGTATATTTTAGTTTTAGAACAGGAGTGGGCAATTTTCCCAATTAATTACGATATGAGATCTTGGGACTGTTGTGGAGAGCTGAACCAATAGGTTGAACTTAATACTGCTCAATATTACTTTTATTACTTTATTAAAAGCAGTAAATTATATTATTTTGATTAGTTGTTACTGGTAAGAATACATGTTACAATAAGGCTATAAAAATGTGGCATAGAATTCAGTTTGTCTGTGTGATATGTAAAAATCCCAAATGTTGATACTCACAATATGAAGACAAGTCTGGTTAACAAAAACAAAGTTTTATTGGAGAAAAATATAACAAAAATAATAATAGGAAAGAAAGGCGTTTGCAAACGGGCTTCCTGAACTCTTTCCAATGGATTGAGTTCCTAGAGCGCAATAAGCAGTTTCCAAGCTATACTTTTTATACTTCTACAATGCAGTTATGCCTAAGTAACCCTCCCAACTTCCCTTCTCTATATTCTTTGAAGTTGCTTTACATTAAAAATCATCCTGGCAATTTCCTTCCATCCGCTGTGGTCTTATCTTTGTTTATTTGTAATTTCCACTCTGTGATCTTATCTTTGTTTATTTGTAATTTCCACTCAAGTTGATCATAATTATCTTTGCTAATTACTTTTTGTGGTCCCTTCACATGGACAGTAAACATTCCTTCCCATATATTGTCATTGCATTGTTATATTTACATTACATTAATACATTTGTGCTAAACATAGTCTCATACATTGTTACATTAGAACTTTATTGTTATATTTTATAAAAGAATAACTCTTATTTCCTTCATCTGTTTCATTCTGTACTTCATTAAAATGTTCAATTGCTTCCTGTTGCTCCTTGTGTTGGAGATCTCCTCAGCCCAGTCATGGTTAGAGTTGAGCTCCTTCTTGGTGATTTTAGCCACTGACATGATGAGGAAAGAGGCAATCTCGTCTCAGATCAGCCAGGCCTTGTAACTTCTCTTCTGGCTTTCAAGCTGCTCCAGCGGAAAAGTGCTTTCTCTCCTTGCTTTCCTATTGTCAAGGCTGCGAACATCAGATGTTCTTGCTTGACAATATATGAAGAAGCAGACATGTTTTATTTAACCTGTGTATCACTTCTGGAGTTAAAGTTAGACAATGTTGGAAGGGAGGGGGGGAAAGTATGTATTCAGGGAATAGTTAGCCATAACAATATTTCAGTACAGTATTTTCAAGGTTCATTGTAACCAGAGGAGATACGGGAGGGAAAGTTCACACTTCAAACTAATTGGAGAATGTGATTGATGACTGTTAAATGAAGGAGTGAGTTATGCTTTGTTACGGATGATTGGGCAAGGAGAATTCAGTTTTTGGTTTCACTATGTAAGTGCTGAAGCTATGTAGTAATTAGAAAGATTCTTTAAGGAAAATAATGTCTCAAAGTTCTTTGAAGAGCTTCTACTTTCGGAACCATGACATCTATGGCCTCTCCTTCCCCCAGCACTTATTTACATTTGATTTCTAATTCCTAATTGACCACATGCAGACTGGATGAGGATAGCCAAAGGCCTGGTCTGTACTAGAAAGACCAGGCCAAATTTTTGCTTTGAATCCCATTACCAAATGGGACAGTGCAACATTGACAAGAAAGAAAGTTAAATAGGGTAGAAACTGGGAGGTCATGAATTCTAGTCTAGCCAGTTGGTCTAGTCATTCTCAATCCTGAAAAGCAGGGAGTACAAACACTTTCTGAAAATTTTGCCAAAAGAACTACAGGGGCAGTCCAGAAAATTGTCAGAAGTTAAGAATGACTTACAGATGCCACTACCAGCTCCTCCTTATAAATTATTCTAAATAAAGGCAGCAAATGTTAGTGTAGGATTTCTACATTATACAGAAGGAAAGTTTGTAAAATACTGTGATTAATTACTGGACAATATATTGTTTATAATTTTATTTGTTAACTAAAATGTTAATTGTAACCTATATCTAAAACATAAAAGCCATGAAGTTTAGGGAAGAAAATGAGAAATTTCTGATAAATCTGTAGTCTCCTTGTAGTGTCTCTGAGGTAGAAAGACTGCAAAAATCAAGCAAGTTAGATCTTTCAGAATAACTTAGAGTGGAGGCTTGTTTTTATTTTTTAAAAATCCTCTTGGTTTATTTAAATCTACTGGCAATTATGTCTGATTATAAGGAAGTGATGTGTAATACAGCAAATGATCTCCATTCGTTAGTAAGACCAGATATTAATCTAGCTTTGCACCTTGTTTTCTATAGAGATGTGAACGAGTTCTCCTTGAGCTACTTTGTTCTGAACCATGCAGACCTCTTCACCGGCTTTCCAACACTCCAGTGAGTTTTTCCCATCGAGCTATGTATTTTATGAACCAGAGGAGTAAATTTAAATATCTTTGATTGTAACACAACTTATGTAGTTGAAAAAAAATTAACATGCGTGGCAAGTATTAGCGTCAAAGAAGAAATCTAATTCTGTGCTTCACGCTTTGACTCCTTAATTCTGTCATTTTGGTCTGTTCTTATTAATTAACATACTGGTATATTTGTATAAATGTTGAAGTTTACAGTAATACAAGCATTATGGGGTATTTTATAAACACATATATTAAAAATAATAATTTAAGAATATTTTTATAAATAAAATGCTTTTGTTTTTGATAGAGCTGCTTACAACCATATTCACAAATTACCATTACAAGTTATTGAAAAAAGTTAGCTGTGGACTTCTAAAATGCATATGATTGGCACACCTTTTGATAAAATATTGAGGATAAAACCATAAAGTTTTCTTTTCTACTTTATTTTCCAGGAGGGGCAGAACACAATTGACTTGACTTTGATTAGAGCAAAGCTACAGCGGAAGTTGTCACCACCCTACACATCTCCTGATGATTTTGCAGATGATGTTTGGAAGATGTTTAGGCAGTTTAACAAGTTGACTGAGGTGAGGCTTTCTCATAAGGACAATCATGAAATTAATGAGATAAACTGGCAAGCTGTAAGCCAGCCTTCCTTGACATGTGGACACTTCACATGGTGCAAGATAGAACAGCTAGGCAATCTCTTAGTGTATCATAATGGGATTGCATGATTCCTGTGCTGAAAAGTTTCTATGATTGCCAGTTGTTTTCCAAATCTAATTTAAGATGTGTTGAGAATGTCTGAAGAATAGCCTGTTACATTATAAACTTGTCTGGAAGCTAGATAAGGCTCTTAGAAACTTTTAGAGGCCACTCACCCATTAATTAGGCACACATTCACATGTGACATTCCTTGGCAAGTAAAGTACTTTCCTGAGTTGCATACCCTCCCCCTCTTCTGCTTTAGAGAAGGAAAGATCCAATCATTATTTAAAATCCCTACTTACATTTTTGTAATTAAATCCCTATTACATTTTGTAATGTAAATTATTTTATAATTTATCTGTCATAGTTCCGATAGATGAGACTAGTAAAAACAGAACTCCAAGGCAAGAGGTTTCCTTAAAGAACATATTTTGGGGGCTACAAAGTATCCCAGATCAAAAATGAAACCAAGATTGAAGTTCCCTCCCAAAGGTTACAAAGTTGAACTTCCCACCCCAGTAATATGTCATTAATCACATTCCCCAATAAACTACTTGGCTGGCTTTCTAAGGAAAATGGCCAAAATCCAAGCAGCAATGACCTTGGTTTCGACAGTAAAATTGTTTTGTCTAACCTTAAAAGCACATTTCCCCCCTCCCTCAACTGTGGCAACCTAAAGGAAGTTGCAGCCTTGACATTATCTTTTTCTCTGTTGGCCTCTTAGAATATTCAGTTGAATGTAATTTGAAAAATATCAAATACATCACTGCGTCTGTTTGCAAAGGGATGCATCAATTTCTGGCAGTAGTTACAACTGCTGATTTTGATGTAATACATGTCACATACTTGAGGATATATGAGATCTGGGAACATGTGGCACATTCTTCTTGCACTGATCTTGGCTGGTGGTATCAGTTGGGCAGGATTCAAATGTTTTACTGTCTCCCCCTTTCCCCCCCCTTTTTTTCTGTAGGATAAGGAGGATGTTCAGTCCATCATTGTTCTGCAACGCTTCTTTGAAGCCAAACTGAGTGCTTCCTTTGGTGACCGGAAATTTTCAGCGCTGCGTGAACCAATCAACATTGATGAGCCACAAAAAGAAAACACTCTTTCTTCCCATGTTTCCCCGGTCACTGATCCGGGTGAGGCTATGTCTTCTAAGGCTGATAGTAGCAGTGGGGATGAGGGAATGGCAATCTAAAAGTTTTACTTCTTGTTTCAATGGACCACATTCCATGGAGACAAAATGAGGGAGCTGCCAACTTTAACCTACTCTCATTCAACCCCCTCCACTCTTCTGGTCCCCCTTTGTCCGCTTCTTCTGCACCTCTCTGCTTTTATTGGAGAGTTATTGTAGATTTTGACTGCTTAGATCAGTGTTTTTCAACCGTGGCAACTTCCCAGCTAGCATGGTACTGGGGAACTATGGATGTTGAAGTCTACACATCTGAGGTTGAGAAATACTGGCTTAGATAATGTTATAAATGGTCTGAACAGTTTTTTTCTTGATAAATTTTATCTCTTGTTCTCGCAGAGATACTTGATGGTTTTCTTTTTTGTATTGAAAGGATAATTAATCTGAGTTAATCTAGAAACCTTATATATATCATGTTCTCCAGTTGGATTTTTTTTATACAAGTTCTAATGGGAACAGTATAGAGGTTCCCTTTATTATAAACACTTCTTTCCCAAATTTTCATCAAGGAAAAAAACTGGTGTTGAATATCTCCATTTTAAGTTGCTTCTCCCTAAAATGATTACTTAGATAATGGTTATACAGATTTGAACGTCTTCTCTGTTTTTTATTTGACAGATTTTATGCCCTTGTACTTAACTGATTTTTTTGTTTTGATATGGTAATAACAGTTAATAAAATTGAGCTAATTATGCTCTCCAATTTGACTCCTTTTTTACTCCTAGTGGGAACAATATAGAGATTCATTTTTTAAAACCACTGAGGAAGAAGCTGTTATTGAATCCCCCAGTAAGGAATCACTGTCCCTTCAAATATACTGGACTACTCTTGGTGAGTTTTTTAGACATAAATTGTTTTGAGAATCAAGATCAGTTTTAACATCTGTTTCATCTGTTTCATAAGAAGATAAAGAGCATCATGTTTTGGCATAACTTGTGAACTTCTTCCTAATCCTGATACCAGCCTAGATGAACAGCTGACAAAAGCAACAGTCGGCCTCCATGACAGCTTTCTTCTCAAGTGGTGATTGCTTTCTCTGAAAATGCTCCTGTATCCAAATGGGACTTTTGGTTTTGGTTCTGTTTGCTCAAGAGAAGAGGAGTCGCATCTGTTTCTGTAGGTCAGGGTAGTTGTAGATTTTTAAGCCCACATGTTCTTTCTGTGTAGCTGTCCTTTCTGGTTTTATGTTTCTTCAGAAACTTCTGGCCCAGTAGTTTTATTCTTTATTATCCCAAGTTTTATGGAGATGTGCTTTTTTTTGCTTATGTATAGACTTGGCTTCTTTCATGTTCAAAAAATAAACGATGTTTGCAACTTCTGTGTCTTGTCAGTTTGGAAACATTTCATAACAATGTAAGGGTGCTGCTATTATCCAAGAGATAATAATTTGACTTGTAAGTATAATCAAATCTGTCTTCATATAATGCTATGCTTAAATCACATTTTGATTAGATCACTCTTTGTATTTTTGTGTTTAACATAATTATTCTCCCAATTTAGCCCTGTCTGAGATGTGTACTTGAGAGTTTCTGAATTCTCATCTTTTCCTCTTTAATTACAAAATTAAACTAAGGATCTTTTCTGTGCATATTTGGATTAAAGACACAAAGACATAAGCTAGACTTAACTTTTTTTTTCTTTTGGTTAAGTTCATCCGGTTTCTTTAAAAAATTAAAGCAACATACTAACTTTACTATACAGCAAACCAACAAGATTTCTTTTTAAACCATAAAATAAAGACAAGATCCATTATCTTGAAATTCCTGGCTCAAGACTTCCCAAGCTCAATTCATACTGGTGAAAAAAATCTGCAACAATAATGTCAGAACTGCAATTGTGTAAAAGCAGCACAAAAAAGAATAGCTGTTTTTCCATCTTGACTTCAGAATAAGAGGAAGTTCAGTGAATGAAAGATGCCTTTGTCAAAACTCCCAACAAATGTTCTTGTAGTTAATGTAACTGCAGAGTCATAACTGAATGTGGATGATCTTTCCCAACCTGATGCCTTTAAAAATACAACTTACCCCATAATACGCAGATATAAGCAGGATTGATGGAATCATACATGTAATATTATACAGATAAACTAAGAAGGATTGTGCATAACATATAAGGGAAGATGAGAGGCTAAGGGTAACGCTGGATTTAGGATACAAACATTTCATGTGGGCAAATTTGTGGATCATAAGACTTGGTGGCAGAGGCACTGCCAGGAAGTTAAAAGAAAAAAAGTTAACTCTGAAGGTTTATAATTTAAAGCACATGGAAGTGTTGGAAATGAAAAGAGTAGTTTTTGAGATCTCAAGGATCACAATAGGACAGGGGTTTTCAAACTTGGCCCTTTTATGATTTGTGGACTTCAACTCTAGAATTCCTCAGCCAGCATGCCTGGTTGAATAATTTTGGAAGTCCACAAGTCATAAAAGAGCCAAGTTTAAACACCCCTGCAACAGGACATTACATTTATTAAATTCTGATATATACCCTATAAGAATTGCTGTGTAGTCCCAGAGTTATGAACAGGTTAGCATGAGGGAGTGCTAAAGCAAACATGGAGAACATTTCCAAAATGGAAAATACCAGTTCCAGCTATCCTAGAAACTATGAATATCTGGTGCATTTAGAAACTTGGGAGCAAATATTTCATCCTTAAATTTATAAGTATAGAAGGATTTTTGCCATATAGTTTGCAGTAATTCAAACAAACTGAAAGAAGTTTGGTATGCAAGAAAAACATGGACACATCTGATCTGTTCATAAAAAAAGAATGGGGATGGGGTGGGGAGATTGATAAATATTGGCAGAATAATAATATGCGAGATGGAAATTGGCGTATCCAATGGAAGACTTCCCTACAGGTTGTCCTCCAGCAGCACTGGAAAAAAGTGAACTATGACCAGGCTTAACTACTGTCACCACCTGCCCAGTCACATGATCAAAATTTTGGCACTTGGAAACAGGTATGTATTTACAATAGCTGCAGCATCCCAGGGTCATGTGATTGTCATGTGACCACAGCTGGGGGAAGTCAGATTCACTTAACCATATGATTCACCTAACTGCAGTGATTTGCTTTATGAACCTGGTGAAAAGTCATAAAATAAGGTCCGACTCACTTTACCACTGCTATGCTCGACAACAAACTGGTCCCAATTGTCATAGAGGACTGCCTGCAGTGGATCAAAATAAGCACTAACAAGAAACTTAGTCAAGTCTACTGTGGCTTCAAGGATGTTTATTGTAGTTTCCTTGACAAGGGTACAAAATTCATTTCTGTTGCCTTCTGGGATAGTTTTGTCACTTCATAATCCAACCTACAATCCTGGGATGAACTTAATTTCCCACAGAAGTACTAATCAATTGTACTTCATTAGCGCCAAGAGCCATTAAGATGGACTATATCAGTGATGGCGAACTTTTTAGAGATCGACTGCCTAAACCGCAACCCAAAACCCACTTATTTATTGCAAAGTGCCAGGGCCGCATCAGCATGTGACCATCATGCAGGCACTAGTCTTGCCCCATTTGCAGCATGTGCGTGCTCGCGGCCCTGTGCGTGCATGCACATTTAAAAAGCTCCCTCCCTTCCAGTCCACCAATCGACAATGGTTGGTGACCTCTGCTTTACCACCTCTACTCGAGCTTGCTAGTTGGCCGCTTCACCTCCTTTGTGCTGCATGGGACTCCTGCTCCTGGCAGTGGTGGCGCCCTGATGGACCTGCTGTCGGCAGTGGCGCGTATGCCAACAAAGAGAGTTCTGAGTGCTGCCTCTGGCATGCGTGCCATAGGGTCACCACCACTGGACTATATACTGCCATCTAGCTGGGGCCCCAAATGAACTTAGACAAAAGAGAAAACTTAGAGCCATGATGGCAAACCTATGGCACGCATGCCAGACTGGGCACACATGCCAGAGGAACACTTCCCTCCCTCTTTCCATGTGCGTCTGACTAGCGGGAACTGGAGAGGGCAGGGAAACCAAATCCAGCAGCGCTCTCCCAGGAATAGCTGTGAGAACTGGGTGGTGTTCTGTCCCAGCCTATGTCCGTCCTTGTGTCACAAGAACAAACCCCTCTTTAACAGTAAGCTGGAAAAACCAACCTCTTTTTATTTCCAAAACAGTCCAGATAAGTTTTTCTCCAAAACAAAAACACAGAATACTTTCCTAGCAGATAATTAGTTACAAAAGCAAACAGAGCAAGAGTTAAACAAGAAATTCACTGGTAAAACAAACAGACCATGATCCCTGGGAGTTCTTTACAAACGGTCACCTTCAGCAACCAGCACTGCCCACACCTTCCCTTTTTATAAAGCAGTTCCAAGGCATGGCTTCTCAATGCCTTCTCCCCCCCCCCTGGAGTTGTCCTATTGACTGCTGGTGACCTGCTCTAGATAATTGCCTGTGTCTACGAGCATCAATAATGTCTACCAGCTGTGAATCCTCCAAGTCTGATTCATCTTCCCCACACAGCTGAGTTTCATCCAGAACATGATTGGAGGGGCCAGGCTCTTCATCAGATTGTGAGTCTTGTAACTCATCAGAGCCTCCCTCTGACTCTGATGGCTCTCCAAATGCTGCCTCCGCAGCTGCTGCCTCCTCCTCTGATTCCCGGGACTCAGCTGTTGGGAACACAGGCTGGCATGGAATCACCACACTTGGGGAGAGGGGAACTATAAAAGGAGCAGGTTTTGGCAGGAGTGCAGTGAGAGCGAGTGAGTGAACAGACAGCCTTTGGAAGCAATGGTGGGCATGAGTTTGGAGACAAGTAGGATTGGCATCTGCGCTTTGCAGAAGGCTAGTGAGGGAAGAAGGGCACCTAGCTTTGGAATTTGGAGAAAGGGAGAGAGAGAGAGGAAGGGGAGGGGGAGGAAGGCCAGGCCCACCAGTGCCACTGATAGATGTGCAGCCAGGCCTGCCCAGATGATGCCGAAGCCAGCCAACCCTTCTGTGGAAGCATGGGGGGAGGGGCGAGAGCAGCTACCACCAAGCACCAGGCCTGCCTCCCTTCGGGCTCCCTTGGCTTCTCCTCCCCTAGGCGGGGGCTGGTCAGATTCCACCCCCCCCCCCGGGTGGCGCTGCGCCTGTCCCTGGCCAGCCCTCCTCCATCCTCCTGCTGGCGGTCCGCGGCTTACCAAGCTGGGCGGCGCTTCTCCCTGCATGCATCCTCAGGCGGAGGAGCCGGGCAGCTGCGGCTCTCCCCTCCAGCTTCCATCAGTCCAAGGCCCGAGCCTGGCATGCCCGGCTGGCCGGCGATGGGTGGAGAGCACCAGACGGCAGCAGTTGCCTTGGGACGAGTGGTAGGCGGGGTGGGCACTCCTGATGTCCGCGAGGGAAGAAGTGGCGAGGAGGCTCCCAGCCCAGCCCAGCCCTGGCATGGCAAGCGAGGCAGCAGCCTGTGTGTCACCATGCGCGAGCGTGCCCCCGTCCTGCCAGAAAAGTGGAGCCGCATCTGCAGCAGAAGAGCCTAGGCGGGCAGCAGAAGGCATGAGGAAACCCGATCCCAGCACAGCCCCTCCACACTCTCCTCCTTCCCCTTTCGGAAGAGCTGCGGGGCTCACACAAACACAGTGACATGAGGGTGAGACAGACCATGCCAATCAGCCTTGGTGCTGCTGAACTGGCACCCCTGACTCAAGAGGGGAGACCCCCCTGCCCAGCGTTCTGCGATTAAGAGGCTCTGCCAAGTGTCTTGGGGGGGGGAATCAGAGGGGCAGTGAGCCCACCCAGATGGCCTCCAAGGACTGTTTGTATCACTGAAAGCTCTGTTACTGTGTTTTGGGGAGGTGGAGTGAGTGGGGCATTTTTATTTTTTTGCCTCATTTTGCTCTTTTAAAGAGAATGCGCCCCCAACACCCTCCTGCATAGCCAGAAGCCTTGGGCCATCACTGTTCACGTATAACGCTCCCCCAGCCCCTCTCTTTCCCTTCCTTTGAAACAAACAACCCCCCCCCCCAATCCTCCTGTTCCTGCCTTCTGAATTAAAACAAGAGAAAGCCAAGTTCTTTCTTTTGTGGTCTTTACAAATTTAAACCACAGCTAGAAGGAAGTGGGGAAGAAAACCATCGCAAGACACTCTTCTGTTTTAACTTTTTTTCATTATCGCTTTTTGGAGTTTTCATCCTGCTTTCATGAGAGGGCAGCATTTGGGTGGGGGTGTAGCTGCTCCCTTCCCCCCCAAGCCATCAGCTAAGCAAGACGCCCTCCTGCCCCACCAGCCAGAGATCCCCTGGATCTCCCCCAACCCTGCCCGGCCCCCACAGGTATTCCTCTCCAGGAGCAATGAGCTGGCCACACCCACTATAGCCACACTCACCTGGGGGGCCACACTCACCTGGCACCTGGCAATACATAAGTGGTTTTGGGTTGAAGTTTGGGCACTTGGTCTCTAAAAGGTTTGCCATCATTGACTTAGAGCAATAGCATTTGAAGCACCTAAAAACTAATTTTCTGCAGAAGAAAGTTTTCTTCAAAAGTTTATTCTCTATTCAAGCTGAGCAATATGCAATCACAGAAAATAGTCCTTAACTTACAACAGTTTATTTAGTGACCGTTCAAAGTTACAATGGCACTGAAAAAAGTGACTTATGACTGTTGCAGCATCCCCATGGTCACATGATGCTTGGCAACGAGTTGATATTTATGATGGTTGCAATGTCCTGGGATCATGTGATTAGCTATTGCAATTTTGTGATAAGCAAAGTCAATGTGGAAACCAGGTTCACTTAACAACCATGTTACTAACTAGCTGGGTTACTAACTTAACAATTGCTTAAGTGATTCACTTAACTATGGTAAGAAATGCCGTAAAATGTGGCAAAATTCTCTTAACAAATGTCTCACTTAGCAACATAAATTTGGGGTCCTAAATTGAGGATTAACTGTATATAAAGTAGTTCCAAATGTTTACACTAATAGTGGGAGGCTTATTACGACTATAGAATGTGTAAGAAAGCAGAAGAAATCTTGAAAATATTTAAATATATTTGATAAAATGCAAGGGTAGGCTCATGGATGTCCGTATAACAACGATCCCCCATTGTTAAATATGAAACAATTGGGAAGCTAATTGGCAGGAAAGCGGAATCTATATACGGATTTCTATGGAAACTTTTTGCTGTGCCAGCTGGATACAAATGCTTGGCTAATTGAAGTAGAAACATTTCCGGATAACCGCGGCTTGAGCACAGTGAAACGTAAAGAGAAAAAACAAAGAGATTTCCTCGCAACTCTCATTTCCGTTATGCACGTGGATGATTTTGTTATGCAGGGTCAATCGCCCTGCGCAAAAGAGGGCTGAGAGAAACATATTTGCTTTTCTTTCAGCATTCATAGGACATTTACTGAGACGAGATTTTAAGCAACTATACCAAAATAAACTTTGATACTTCCTGCTTTTTTTCCCCCTCTCCGCAACGCTTGCCCCGCATATTGCCATAATCAATTGGGAACCGGACATCTTAGAAAAGCGCTATGAGGCTGTGACTCTTGGAGTCCCAGAATTCTAAGTCGAGAGCCGAATGCCGGGCGGAAATCACTGCCTCAGATTCCTCAGCCGGAAGCCCGAGGAAATAGAAAACAGAAAGCCGAATCGGAAAATCTCCCGGGCTCCTTTAATAAATAAATAAATAAATAAAATCAAAGAAGGCTGAGCCCTCAGCTGGAAAGGCCGACAGCTTTAAAAAGCACCACTCGTCTCCAGCGAATGCATCTGAGTCCTTTCGGAGAATCGGCAAGTAGGCGGAGCTTGTGAGTATAAGACGGAAGTTGCCGATGTTCTTCCGGGAAGGGCCGAAGAGGGCTATCCGTTGCCGTCCGACTTACACACGGATCCCGCAATAGGAAAATCAGCACCGGCGGTCGCAGCGGCGGCGTTCTGAGGCGGGCCTGCCCTGGTTGCTTGGCCCTTTCCCTGGCTCGCTCGCCTCCCCGTCTCCCTTCCTTTCCCTCCTCGCCCGGCTTCCCCGCCCTTCCCCGTCCCGTCTTTCTCGGCCGGCGAGGCCGCGGGAGTCGCCGTCCCCCTACCTTTCCCTCCTTCTCTTTTCTTAAGAGCCGCGCACTATTGGGCTGGGCCTGGCTGCGGGAGCCAGTGGGACAGGTCGAGGCCAGGGTCAGAAGGGCGAAAGAACAGTTCGCCGAGCCACCAGAAGCCGGCCAAGATGATCAAGCTATTCTCGCTGAAACAGCAGAAGAAGGAGGAGGAATCGGCTGGCGGCACCAAAGGCTCCAGCAAGAAAGCCTCTGCCGCGCAGCTCCGCATCCAGAAAGGTTAGGGGAGGGAGGTCGGGGGACAGAGGGGCAGCTGCATTTATTTCTAGGGGAAAAGAAAGCCAGGCCGGTGAGGGCTGGGCTGCTCCTGTTTTTCCTCCTGTGCCACAAAGATAAGATAGTATTATTGTGGGTACCTGCGTCGGTGAACGCGGGACGACAGGATTAAAACTTTGCCCACCGGGGGCTTGCTTGTTCCCGTTGATGAACATCACGTTTTTTCATTTTCGAGCCTTAGTGTTTCAGCTTTTCTTAATACTTTTATCTAATAATCCTCAGCAGCCCTTTAAGGTAGGCCAAGCTTTGGTAAGTGGTTGGAAAGCCTTTCCTGCTAGTGACTGCTTGATGAGTTCATGGGAAATCATTGAACAGATCCTGATTCCTTTTGCTGCCAGAACTCTCTTGAATTTTAGGAGTCTGGCTTTTCAGGCTCACAAAACTAGGGTGGTCTGATTTTCTTCATAGAATAAGTTATAAACACACTATAATGACCTAAAGTAATTTGTAGATACCTGAATACTTTCTCAAACTGCATATTGCTGATTATTTTGTTTTCTTGTCCTTCCTCTACAACGTTTTGGCAATTGAACAACTCAATTTTTTAATTAATCTATCTTGGGCACATGCTGTTTTATCATTTCAAATATTTTGTTTAAAATCATTTTCTTTTTCAAATTAATCCATGCCTATAACTTACTGTCTTCATTTCATTATAGTAACTTGATTGTTCCTTAATAGTTGTCAGTACTCATGCAAAAGCACATTTTCTTTCATTTTGTAAGATATACAGTGCATATAAATTTCCAAAAAGCTATCCTTGATCCATTTTAGGAAGATTAGATTGTTATGAGATTGGACCAAATTTACCTTATGTCTTGTAGTTGGGGAAACTGACTTTTTTCCCCCTTTTCTAAAAGTTTTCAGAGAAGTGTATCAGTTTTTAACTAATGATCAACATAAAGAGCAATTATATATTTTAGTTTGGGAATAGAAGCTTTTCTACTGAGTCAGAAGTCTCTCTAATAAGCTGTCTTTTCTAAACTGGCAATTTCTTCTGCTTTTTCTGACAGATATAAATGAACTGAATTTGCCGAAAACATGTGAAATAGACTTTTCAGACCAGGATGATCTTCTCAATTTCAAGCTAGTTATCTGCCCTGATGAGGTGAGTGATGTCGGTATAGGAAGAAACTTTAAAATGTTACTGCATATTGTGCTATTTAAACCCTGGAGCCCCATTATTAGTGAGTTAATAGGCTGTGCTCTGTGCTGTGTGACTTTCTCCCACCTCCCCTTGTATGTTTTTCTCTGTATAATGGATGATTGATAGAATGGTTTGGAGAAAAACTACTTATTGAAAATAATTTTAATCATTAGGGCTCTTGTATTTGAAATAGTGAAGATGATACTGTCTGGGCCCTTTTAATATTGTTCATTATATCTTGCCATATTTTTTTAACTTCTTATACATAACCTTCTTAACTTGTCACTGCATCGTAAATATTAAACCTGTTTGCTTTTTTGTTTTTAGGGTAATTATAGTAATAGATTTCCCAAAATTGCCTATTTTTGAATTTATCTGTGCAGAATATATTATGGATATAAAAAGCCTACACACATGTTAAAATGCCAGGTTTCTGAGATGTAAACAATTAGACCAAGATGAGCTTTATCTTGGTCTGATATTTTTACATCTCAAAAGCCTTCCAACAATGAGATCTCTTTGAGGCTTTTGTAAATTCTATTCAGACCATGGTTTTTGCTGTAAAAGGCACCTGAGTAAATGTTAGAAAAATCTTATTAGAACAGGGGAACTTACTATGGCCCTGATCAGAATCATTTCAATTGATTGCAGGTGTGTACTAACTACTAATTAACATCAGCTTCAATGTGATTGGTTAATTTTAAACATAGCCATCTTCCTACTTATAAGAGAATGTGCAAGCTTAATGTAGCTATGTTATAATACATTTGTTATTGTTACTCCCCCCCAAAAGAGATTGCAGTTTGTTTTTCAGTTGAATTGTATGGCATATATGTTATTTTAAAGATGGAAAAAATTATGAAAGTGATTTATCTTGGTCTGATTTTTTACATCTCAAAAGACCTAGCATTTTAACAGAGGTGTGTAGAATTTTTATATCTACTGTAAATGGCTTTGGCCATACCACATGAACGTTTTACCAGTTCAGAAGCTGGTCTTAAGTAATGATTGGTTACTGGTTACTTTGGTTGAGAAACTTCATGAGTGGGATGATTCAGTAGACCAATATATTCTGTGATATTGACATTCATACCACTACATGTCTGTTATATTTTTACTTTTGTGCTTTAAGTCCATTATTGCTTAAAATTGTTCACATTTTGAATGCAATGGTCCATTTTGTACATAGGCTAACTGTGAAGGTAGGCAAAATGTTTTCACAAAATAACTTTTCTAAAGCGGGGAGAATGTTGGATGAAAAGACAATAAGGAGAACTTTAACACATTCTATTTTTAGTCAATCTGATGTGATAATCTTAAAGCACATGTACAAAAATACACAAGATGAATCTGTGTGACAGCTTTCCTTGCTCTTTGATCCAGAATATTGAAGCACAATCCCATTCAGAAGTCAAAATGTTAGCAAATAAAAACTCTGTCCTCTTTCCAGTACAATGTTCTGTCTTCTACCTTTTTTACTTCTTTACTTGCAGAAATACATGTAAAGCTAAGCAACTAAGAATTCCCCATTTTCCGTGTATTTTTGACCTATTCTAGATTGGGTGGCTGATTGTATTTCCAGGATTTGGGAGTGTGAAGTAAAGAGATATGCCCTAAAATGACAACCATCTAGGGAAGCTGATGGTTTGTGTTGGGGCATTGGAAAGTGAACTGCTTTGTTGTAACTTTAGTGCTGTCCACCTCCCATTTTCCCATATCTGAAATGTATGACAGTTGTTTCCTTCTATTTGGAGCCATACTTGCTTAAATTGTCCAATGTTTTCTTTACAGGGATTCTATAAAGGTGGGAAATTTGTATTCAGCTTTAAGGTAAGCAATCTGTCTCTGCTTGTTGTCTAAGATATCTAATAGGTCAAATACTGTATATGTAACTTTTTTGATGCACAAAATAACAGGGATAATACCGTTCATTGGAGTTCAGCCATCCTTGTGTAATTTGGGTAGCAACATATGGATGAATGGTGTCAGCATAAGAACAATTTAATTCAGGGCAGAGGTTGGGAATTATAGTTTGCCATAAATCAAATGTGTTTGGTTGCTTCATTGTTTTCTACTTAGAGCTGAGCTGGGTTTAGCTTCTGAAGTGAGGAAAATCTCTTACATTTTTGGACTCAGATCAGTTGATTGATTACTTAATGAGCAATTATGTAGAATAGCAAGTATGCTTGGAACTATGATAAAGATTATGAGGGGAAGTTAACAAAGTTTGCTCTAGGTATTTTGCCTGTTAAAGGGTGTTAATTAAAAAAAATCAGTTGCTGAGAAAAACATTTTGAAAAGAGTACTAATAAGAAATAGTCTTGAATTATTGCTGAAGAAAGCAATTCTTAATGGCTACTGTCTAAGATACATTGGATCAGCTTCTGTGTATGGATTTTCAGAAAGTTGAAGTGATTTGTATTTCAGAAATTAATTGTAAGTTAATTACATTTGAAAAAGTGGACATTGTGTTTGAATATATCATACTAATGACTCGTGGATTATTTGATAGTCATTTGCACATGACAACCTTCTATGTGATTTCTGCACAAATCATGAGATTAGAAATCAGATCCATTATTATAATTTTTGTTTCTTAAAATAATACCTGAAGAAATTGCTTCCATGATGTATTAAATGTCTGAAATATAGGCTGGCTTGCTAGCCAGCTATCCCATAGTCTTCCAATAATTTGGTTGTGTATATGTTCAGTATATACTTCATAGGTGTATATTGACATCCCAATAGCTTCAGTTTTCATTTAAAGAAAATACAATAATGAATATTAATAGATATCTGGATACGTAGATTGCTTAAAGCACAGGATAGTCAAAAATTGGCTTGGATTTGAATTGCTTTTATATATTAGAGGAACTTTTGCCAGTCTTTCTCATAAAAATGCTTAGTGTAAACTATGTATACTTCCCTTTGTGTCAAAAGTAAGTCTATGAAAATCTTACAACAATTGGATTAAAATAATGCTAATACAGAAAACTTTGAGTGTGTAGGTTTGAGAAAGCCTGTGTCTTTACTAACTTTACTAAAAAATCTGTTCAGTGAATCAGAACTATCACTAGAAATTAGGAAATTTTATGGCTGTTTGTCAGAAGAGAAAAGAAAGGGTCTAATATTCATATTTCTGCTGAGAATTCCAGGGAGAATCAGTCTTTCCTTCCGGAGGTGACAAAAATGAAATTGTAAGGATCTATTCCCTCAGGAAAGCAAAATTCTTGTCTCCATTAACGTTAATCAAAAGAACTTTTACTGAGAGATAGTGGATGCAGAAAAGTTAATCGAAATGTGGAGGTCTGCACAAAGTGCAAAACAATTCTTTCGTTTTTTCCCACACCCACCCCCCCATACTATCCACCAGCAGCCAATATGATGCCGCAGAGATGTTATGAGAACACTGAAGTGCTGGGTAGATAACAGATCACTCCTATGGCATGGTGACCTTGGAACCAGGCTTGAACCGGCTGAGAAAGGAGTCTGCTTCTTCTCTGAAAATAGTCCCCGTCCCTAATTTCCTAACAGTGCCAGAAGCCTTCCTCCGCCCCAACAGAATGGCAGGACACCTGCATGATCGACCTGACAGAAATATTAAAACAGTTCTAAATAAAGTGATTAGAGGGAAGGACTCTTATGGAAAGTTTTCAAAAATACCCAGTATTTTCAATTCAGTGAAAGTATTTAAGATCCCTGCCTGTTCATGAAAAAATGCTACTGTCTTTGAAACAATTTCATTTTTATTGCATCCTTGCAAATTTTCAAAGTAGTATGTATGGTTCATTATTTTACTCTGATTATTATTTGGATCTTTGTCAGTGTTTATACTCATAAAGATTTGGAGCTCATAATTCCAGCAACTTAATTGTAGCAACTGTTTTCATATTGCTCTACAATCAAGTTCTTAAAACAAAACTGTAATTAAAACAGCCATATAAACAAATGCTTCACACTGAAATCTTGATTGAATAGTGGATATCAATTATCTGGACACATTGCATTGTATACATTGTCAGAGAAGCCAGGATTCCTCTCTGGTTTCTCCATTCTAGTTTGGGCATTGCATAACTCAAAATATAATTTACCTTCTGTACCATTTAAATATGGCAAAACCCAAATCTACTGGCAGAAAATTAGTGAAGAATGGGAAAGTCATAGAACGCTGTGTACATGGCCCACATTTTTGGCAGCAATCTTGAATGGACAATACCTAACATGAAAAAACTGACAGAATGTCTTTCTCTTTTGTGTTTTGCTTGCAGGTTGGGCAAGGTTACCCGCATGATCCCCCCAAAGTCAAGTGTGAGACTATGGTGTATCACCCAAATATAGATTTAGAAGGCAATGTTTGCCTAAATATTCTCAGGTACAAAACATGTTCTGCTGTTCTTATATATTCTCTTTTCATTCCTATGTATTATTTTCTTGTTTGCAGGATTAGAGGAAGTTTTAAGAACAAATGTTGGGGAAATATCAGACAACTTATAAAATATTTTTTTATTTTGAACTGAGCACAATGCTTTTTGAGGCGACAAATATTCACTGATTGCTCAACTATATACTGAATAAAGGATGATTCACAGATCATAAGAAAAAGGAGCAGGCAAACCTTTGCCTGGGAACTCTGTCGCCCCCAGAGTTGCCCCTGCCCATTATTGCTGAACATTGGTGGCACATTTTTTTTTCACCATCTTAAGGCAAACACACAAAATTTACTGCAAGTTCTACAGTTTATCACAATTTAATCAAGTAACAATCCCTCCAAATTAAAAACAGAATTAGCAGCTCTCACTTTGAATCACTGCCAATCCATTGTGGCCCTAGGTTTTCACAAAAAATGTTAGGTGCGATCTCCAGATTTCAACAGTTATTGACTGCTGATCACATGAAGTGTTAATACCACTTTATAATGCTTTGGTAAGACTACACTTGGAATACTGCATCCAGTTTTGGTCACCATGATGTAAAAAAGATGTTGAGATTCTAGAAAGGATGTCAAACTCGCAACGTCACATGTTGTGATGTATCTCAACTTTTTTTCCATTGCTGGCAATGGGGTGGGCACGGTTTCAGCATGATACATCCGGCCCATGGGCCAGCAGTTTGACACCCCTGCTCTAGAAAGAGTGCAGAGAAGAGCGACAAAGATGATTAGGGGACTGGAGGCTAAAACATATAAAGAACTGGAATTGGGCATATCTAGTTTAATGAAAAGAAGGCCTAAAAGCGACATGATAGCAGTGTTCCAGTATCTCAGGTGTTGCCACAAAGAAAAGAGAGTCAAGCTATTCTCCAAAGCACCTGAAGGCAGGACAAGAACAATGGATGGAAACTAATCAAAGAGACAAGCAACCCAGAACTAAGGAGAAATTTCCTGACAACTTGCCTCCAGAAGTTGTGAATGCTTCAACATTGGAAATTTTAAAGAAGAGATTGGATAACAATTTGAAATGGTAGAGGGTTTCCTGCCTGAGCAGGGAGTTGGACTAGAAGACTCCCAACTCTGTTATTCTGACTTCTCTGCTAAGCTATGTTGTTTGTGTTCAGGCAAAACTTCACATTCAGTTATAATTTTTGTGTTTATGAATCTAGCTACACTAAGTGTGGAAGAGAGCTTGCAACAATCATGCTAAACCCAATGCCCTCAGGATGTATTGAACTGGCACATGCAGCCAGCATGAAGGCAATCTTCCATCCTAGTGGGTATATTTCTGAGCACTGCTGTTTTTTTTGTTTTTTTTTTAAGTATTTGGGATGTTGAACATATTTCATTTTTTAAAAAAAAATCCTCTTATGCCATCATAATTAAAAGGGTGAGGAGAAATAAAAACCTGAAAGAAGCCTGTCAAAAATTTTACTCTTGGGATATTGTCAATATTTAATTACATGAAAATGTAATTAAAAGTGTCTTATGTTTTAAAGGTCTAAGAACTGTTGACTTCATTTTTAAAGGATTTGGAATATTAAACATATTTCAATTTGGATCAATTCTCATAAAATTTTATTTTAATAATGTGAATTTAAAATTTTTGTTATTTTTGGGTAAACTTTCCTCAGTTGGTGTTCATTTTTTCCCCATTATTTTTCTGGCCCACAGAGAGGACTGGAAGCCTGTACTAACAATAAACTCTATAATTTATGGCCTGCAGTATCTCTTTTTGGTAAGTATATGTGGAAAGGAGGTCTGAAATAGTGACATTAAGGTTAGAGCACTATCTTCCTGCTCAGTCTCGGCAGGAAAATTAAAAGATTGGGGGACAAATGATACAGTAAGCAAAGGCAGTGTGCTCCTTGGGAATTCATAGTTTTCTAAGTTAGATGGATTGTGAATGAAAGCAAATTTGTATCATTACATTTTGGGAAGATGTAGCTGATGCTGTCTACCAGTTGGAATGGGAATTTCCCTGTACACAAGAATGTACTTGATAAAATCTGAAAAATAAAATGGTTGGAAGACTATAGGGTGTGGCTAATATGAAAACATTTGCATTTAAGTAGAGTGTTTTATTTCAATTTTTTAGCTTTCTAATATTGTTTTTCCTGAAAAACTCTGACTACTCACAATTAAAGCATTTGTTTCCAACCAGATGGAACTTTTCTATAATATCCAAAAGTATGAGCTCAAACTTTTTTGTCTTGTCCCTCCTGTTTTGCAGTATAGTGTCTTGGTATGTTAACTATGTTTGGTGAATATTACCTCAGTGCATTTATTTTTATGGAATAAATTGGAAATTAAAAAATATTTGGCATGCTGTATTTCTAAGATGGCATCATAAATTTGACAGTTCAGAATGTTCCACTTACTGAAATTTTTATTTATTTAAGCACATTATGAAATGAAGAAGTAAATATCCATGTGATTGTGTGATAGCCTTGAAGTGGTATGATGAATGTTACATCAGTGGTATGGTGGGGCTATACTCCAAAAAGTTAGTAGGGTAGAGGGAAAATATGAATATTTTGCTTAGGTTCAATTTAAATTGCTACATCAAATATAATTAATGTTTTTCTAGTTTTGTCATTTCAATTTGAGAAATAAAAACTGGAATATTTAGAACAGATTTAGATATAAATCCCTTTGGCCTAAATATTTATAGCTTAAATAAAAAGGGCACCCTGTAACCTATTGTATAAAGAATGCTAAATGACCTATTGTATTAATAATATTGTCCTTTTTCATCTACAAAAATAAGTTTTAATCATTTTAAAGAAGATGGATGAATTGGGTATTAATAATTTTGATATTTATAGAGCATTGCAGTACAATTAAAATCAGGTTATAAAATGGCATGTAATGTAGTTTTTTTTTTTAAAAAAAAAAATACACATGTATTTTTAAATGTATTAAATGGAATTTTTGACAACCTGACTTGCACAAATGATATGAAGTAGTACAAAAATTCCTCTAGGCTTTTAACTTTCTAGCCTATTGGCAAAAAAAGATCATTTTCCAAAAAGCAGTTTCATTTCATAACAAATAGTAATTTTCATATATTGGGAATCTGGTTCATCTTACAGTTTGGAGTTGATCGGTATAATGATATAGGAGAATGACCTTGGGAGATCAGGTGAAGCTACTTAAGGAATGACCAGAAATGAAAAAGCATAAGACACAACTGCCTATAGAAGGTGGAACAAGAGGCTTGGGAGGGATCCTCCCTAAATTATTAGGCTGTAAAAGAGACAGCAAGAAAATTATACTTTTGAAACTTGTATTATTTTAATATAGTTTTATAATAAAGTAGAATTAGCTTATCTGATGATATTTCCTGTCTGGTTTACCCAGTAAAGCTGACATAAATTTTGCAATTCTCAATTACAATTCTCCTGCCCTCAGTTTTATAGCCCAATAATTTAGGAAGGGTCTGTTCTTTTGGAGTGCTGTTTATGCTAGTTGGCAAATACAGGGCAAAATTATACTGAGTAAAGAGTGATTTTTTAAGAGATAGTAAGATGTTGTTTACTCTTGCAGCCTGATTAAAATGGATTCCTTGTACATGAAAATCTTTAAACTGCTACAAAACTGTGGCATTTAATGGTGTTCTCTTCCCTCTCTAGGAGCCAAACCCCGAAGACCCCTTGAACAAAGAGGCTGCCGAAGTACTCCAGAACAACAGACGCCTGTTTGAGCAGAACGTCCAGCGCTCGATGCGGGGTGGCTACATTGGTTCCACCTACTTTGAGCGTTGCCTCAAATAGAACTGACTGGCTCCGGGCACAAACTTGCTCCCTCTCCCCCTCCCCTCATCTCCCTTCTAGCTCTTCTAAGGGACTCAGCCAACACCGCTGCCTTCAAGGGGGCACAGGAGTCAGAAATGGCAGGCGACCCCCTCCATCTTCTTTTTTTCTTTTCCTTTTCCCCTCCATCTGCTCACCTGCTGCCCTTGCCAGCCTGGAGCTTCAGCAACCACTGTCTCACCAGATCCTTGTACCTCCCTCACTGCTCTCTCTCTCTGCTGCTGTGGGGCGAGGGCTGAGGTTACTGCTGCTTCTTTGTCTCACTCCTTATGTTGGGGTAGCCACCTATTCCTGACTGTGTGGAACCCTATCTGTCTTTCTGGGAACGGTGGTTTTGCTGCTAAGAACAGAAAGCTCCCTATGTGCTCTGGCATTCCTTCCTGCAGTGCAGTGTTATTCAACTGCGAGATCTGCAGGCCACTTGCCTCTCCTTTCCTCTCCTGCTGGGCACCACAGCTTCTGACCATAACTATTTATTAAATGGGGGAGGCTCTTGAGGACTGGTGGAAGGCCAGAGCAGGATGCTCAGCTGCCTTCACTCCACCCCAGGCATTGTGGCTCAAGGGGGAGGGGCTGGGCTAGGCCTGGGATATTTCTTCTAGGATCAACTCACTTGGGTGTTTGGTTTTTAAGGAAAAGCTAATAAAGCCATCACCATCACACCCACCAATGCTCATAGTAGTGGTAATAAAAGTAACAGGGAGACTGCTGATCCTATTGTTGTTTACCAGGGCCTGCCCAACAATGAACTCTACTCTGCCTCTCCAGTGACTCCTGCAAGTCCCTGGCCAACATAAAGCCACTGTAATTCTAGTGTGTCGGGTTATTAAAGGGGAACGTTAGCACATTCAATTTGCCTTTCATTTTCTGCTTCCTTCTTCCCTGGTTGGTGCAGGGGTGGAGAGGGCAGGGGAAAGTGATGTGTATTGGCTTGGACAGTGGTCACAGGGAAGTTCTGTGCCATCCTGAGAAATGGGAGATGGTCTGTGTATATAGGAAGGAACTGGAGGTGAATGCTAAAGAGGTGATGGGAACAACATTTTGACAATATTGATTTTGGCATACTAGTTGGACACATTTCTCCCATTAATAGTACAGTTGCCACAACTGATACAGAATAAACTGACTGCATACCTGGGCATCTGAGTGTAGGTGTTAGAACAGAATTGATTTTATGACTGTTCTATGATACAGGATCTAACAAAGATGCCAACTTTCCACCATAATAAATTCTGCTTTGCTGATAAAATCCCTTTCACAAACTGCCTCTAGAAAATTGTATTTCCTACCAATTAGTGATACTTCCTATTTGTTCTAAGCATATACATCCAATAGCTGTGCTGTAAACTTAACCTGGTCTGGATCTATGCTACAATTGATATGCTGGATTGCATTTGTTTTACTAGAATTGGAGAGAAACTGATGAGAGATTTTACGCAAAACTATGTAAACCCATCATAGCCTTGAGCTCCCAAATTCAAAAAAAAATCATCAGTACACCATACAAATATATATTCAATGCCTATATATACAAAGAAGAAAGTTATAAGAAAATCTAAAGAGTTCTATCTGTCCATCCTAACATTTCCCAGTCTCCTGCTGCTTACATTTTGAGAATTGTTAATAGACTAATGAAATTTTCTAATGTAGAGGTAGTCCTTGACCAACAGTTTGTTAAATGACTGCTCGGAGTTACAACAGCACTGAAAAAAGTGCCTGACTGCTTTTCATACAACAGTTGCAGCATCCCCATGGTCATATGAGCAAAATTCAGATGCTTGGCAACTGGTTCATATTTATGATAGTTGCAGTGTCCTGGGATCATATGATCCCCTGTTGTGACTTCCTGAGAAGCAAAATCAATAGATTCACTAAACAACTTTGTTACTAGCTTAACAACTTCAGGAATTAACTGTGGCAAGAAAGATTCATAAAATAGGGCAACACTTAAATGTCTTATTTAACAACAAAGTTTTGGCTCAATTGTAGGTCAAGAACTATCTGCTTTACTTTAGTAAATGAGCTTTTTCTCAACTTTCCATCCTTTCAAAATAGGCACTTTTATTTTGCCAGTTGTTTGTAAAACAACTGTTCAAATTAGCTCCAAGTGAAATACGTTCCCATCTTTCATGGTGTACTAGTAGCTGAATGAAGTCTACAGACAATCCTGACTTCTATGAAGTTTCTAGCTTCTGTTCTGAAGGTGCAGGTAGTGGATCTGAAAATTTAAGCCTATAACCTGTCCTGCATGAACCACTACAAATTCTGTTCAACTAATGCAGAGGTGTGGTAATCTGTGAATAGTTAATGATTCAGGATTGCAGAAAGACAAAAGATTTTTCTAACCTAAAACCTATAAAAATAATTTACAAACTGAAACATGCTTGTCTATTTAGCCCTGGGGTGTCTCAGTACTAATAGGTCATGACCATAATAAAGTGCTCTCAAGATAGTGCTTAATTGCTGTTAATAAAACAAAATTGCTACTTTTCTGTCTCCCACACCTTTTTCCTCTTTCATTTGTCATTTTTATCGCCTCAGTTTGTGATAGTATAAGGCATGTGTCTTAATGGCACACACTAGGAGTCAAGAAGACAATAGGAAAGGTCAGCTGTCATCACCACCTTGCTTCAAGATTTTCAGGAGCTTCTGTTTAGCTCTTACATCATTCTTGGGCATTTTGTGCTAACAGTCATATAAAATACTGCATTGTCCTCTGTTCTTGCTGTCTAATGAGATCATTGCTTATGTGCATCATGAATCCTTGGCTTGAACCAACTGTTATTTAAACATACTGTGTCTCTACATTTATGAATGGGTATGCTTATGCATAATCCTGGCCTGACTTGAGTGATGCAGTTGACATTTAATTTCCCACCATCTCCAGCACACCTGCCAATATAGCTGAAATATAGCTGACTGGAGGAGTTGTAGTCTAGTATCTTTTTTAAAAAGAAAATGACACTGACAAGGATGGAACTAGAAATATTATCTATCTAAACCATATTGCACAGTCACATAGCATATTTTTAATGCAGTGTTTTTAAGACATGTAATCTTAAAACACAGAGCTTAAAAAAATACATCCTGAAAACGGGGTGGGGTGGTTAAATTACTTCTTGCCCCAAAATAAAGATCAGTGTGATGCACTTTTTGGCTATGAACAGACCTGCAATGTAAATGATAAAATGTTTCACTGAATCACTTTGATCTCTGGCCAAGTGAAGGAATGACTGAAAAACAATTTTCTTTTTGCATAATTAACATAAATTCCGGCCCAAAAGATGAGATGTCATGGACTAATCCATGTAATATTATTGACAGCACCATGAAAGGCGTTTATCACTTTTTTAAAAATTTCAGAGTTCATTTTCAAGTTCTAACTACATCTAAGCCTGCTTACCTTTTTTTGAACTCAAAGTAGGTTAGCTATGTGCTATATCTAACATAGTTTTATATAGTTAACTCTCACATGGAATGAAATTTGACTGACTGGATTAAAATGACATATTTTACCTCACTGTGATCTGTAGAACAAAATAGAATCAAAAGAATCCTGACCAAGCACCCTGCAGACTCAGCCATATGTATTATGGCAAAAGTATATGTGTCAGAAAAACCAACACATGTCAATTAGTATGCAAAAGTAACAGAAACAACTTTGCAGGTGATCAGATAAAAAGAGATTTGCAGCAGGCTGCACAGCAAAATTTCCATACAAAGAAAGTGGAAGGTTCATTTGCTAACAATAGTGATCTAGTCCGGTCTAAGGCTAAGCACTGGCACTGTAGTTTGAAAAAATGTCCATATCTGCTGAATTTGGAAAAGCTAAATCTCCAAACTACAAAAGTTGAAGACTAATAGCATAAATAAGAATAAGAATGAATTGCTACAACTGCACCTTCAAACCTTTCTAAATATTTTTGGTGTCATTTTTATTTTATTTTTTTAAAAAATCAAGTCCTCAACACATATGGCACTGCCTATATAGGCAAGGGCACATGTAAAACAGAATAATTATGGGTTTTGATTTTCCTTCAACCATAGAAAACTCAATTTTAAGCCAATCATTTAACCAATCTATTTCTCAAGGTGGCAATTGTGAAAAAAAATAATTTTTAAAGAAAGGTTATAATACTGAAATTACTATTTTATGGCCCAGTCATATTAAGTCATACTAATTAGTCATATTAAGATATCAACACAATTGCATATTAGCCTGTCAGAAAAGGATATAGATGATTAAGTTTTTTAAAAAATCAAATTAAGCTTGCTGATTTGGGATTTTATTTTCATTGCTATTAAAGCTGAGTGGCAGCTTCATTTAAATTCCTATATCCACATTCACTGCTATGCTTGCATTTTCAAATCCCATTCCCCTCAAAAGTCTGGATCCAGATGGATTGTACCACATATTATGATCTGGTCAGTTTACACAAGCTCTTACTGAACATATATATGCTCATTGTAAATAGCAATGGAACAAATACCAAGAATTCTACATTCTCTTTCAGAAAGCGGTTCATTGATAGTAGGACTGATTTATTATTTTTGTGGAAATGCCTTCAAGTCAGTCTTGACTCTTCGCAGCAGCCTGGAGAAGTCCTTGCAGATTTCTTGGCAGGATTAGAGAGGCTGGCCCAAGGCCATCCAACTGAGTTTGTGATTAATCAGAACTAGAACTCATGGTCTCCCTGTTTCTAGACTTATGTGTTAATCACTACACCAAAAACTGGCTAATATACAACTTTTTTAGCATGAATGCTGTCCTTGATAGCTCATCATCCATCGGGGAGTAGACTTTACTGACTAAAAATGATGATTAAAGGTAGCATTTCCTCTCCACCCTATTGTGTTTTGTTTTGTTTTCTTTTTTTTTTTTTAACACGGCTCACTTTCGCCTCTGGTGGACAGTTTGGAATGTCCACCAATGGAAACCATGGGCGGGGGAGAAGGGAAGAGTCTCTTTATGCTTTTGTTAGATCTCTAACACAGTTGTCACCTAAAATTTCCTGGAAGTACCAAGACAGGCAGACAAGACTTTCATCTCCTACCGTTTCCTTCCCCTCCTTCTGTCTCTGTATCTAATTTCCGGTTGCGGCCCGCCTCCTATTATCTGAGCAAATCAGGGAGGCCTTCGGGTTTTTCCACCCGCGTGACTATGACGCCAAAATGCCACTCCCGTGACGTCAGTGGGCTGAGGCGGAAGAAGAGCGTAGAGGAAATATCGAGGTGAAGCGACGGAGTTAGGCGGCTGCTCGGTAAATAGTTTTGGGGGGGTGTCGGAGCGAGGTCTCGGAAGCTTTTATTGTTGGGGGAAGTCCTTTTCTGCCTTTCCCCCTCTTTTCCATCGTATTCTCCTTTGTTTGTGGTTAGACTTAAGAAAATTATGTCTATTTGGAATTGTGTTTGGGCTTTCCCCCTTGCTAGTATTCCCAGCGCCCACCCGCAACGCCCTACAAGCACAAACCTGCGTCGGGTACATCATCTAGACCAGGGGTAGGCAACCTTGGCTCTTTTATGACTCGTGGACTTCAACTCCCAGAATTCCTGAGCCGGCTGGCTTAGGAATTCTGGGAGTTGAAGTCCACGAGTCATAAAAGAGCCAAGGTTGCCTACCCCTGATCTAGGCGACTTTGTCTTGGACAGAGCAAGCCTCTTCGTTTTATATTGTTTGTCCCTTTTTGCCCTGCTATAAAGTAAGCTCATCTAGTCTGTCCTTCAGCTGTGACGGACTACCACTCATATCATCTCCACTGATGGAGGGAGGAGAGCACATCTGGAGTGGTGGCAAGTTCTGGAAGAGTACTGTAAAGATTTCTATTTGTATTTGATTGGAATAATGTATTGAATGGGTATGCTAACATTTGGGTAAGGAATGATGTTTTTTTCAATACTCTAATTTGTTGTAATTATTAAATTTATATTTCATTCAGAACCTACTGCCTTTGAAAAATAAATCCACAGTCTGTTAAGGTAAAGTAACATAGCTGAATTTTTGTACTCAAAAGTTTCTTAACCAAGGGGGCTTCATTGTGACTTTATGTTTAAAATTGTTTTGGTCCAAAGAGAAATTGATTTGATTTTATTTGGCTTGATTCTCTTTTTAATTCTTTGCTTTATCTATGGTGGGTTAGCTGATGTTTATCCTATTGATGTGTAAATGATGGTACCATCAGTTAAACCAAATAAATATCAGGCAGACCATCCTTTCAAATCATTTCATTTTAAGTTATTTAACATAGTGCAAATTTAATTTCTTTAACGTCCTTATAAATAAAAAAGAGTTAAATGGGAAACAATTTTTTGTTAGACAGTTTCTGAAGATGATTGAAAGATTTGAGGATTTCCAGACTGTATGGTTGGCAGGTCACAATCTTTAGTAACTATCAATACTATGACAAGATTGCTTGTCATTGTATCCACCTTATTCGGATGGATATTCTGTATGACAAAGATGTAACCAGCTGAAAGTTGCTTAACAACTCTCTCATTAATAAGTGGACTTTTTTCTAGCTCTCCTATTGACTACTGATGCTGGGAAATACTTCAGTAATATTAGAACACCTGAGGTTTCCTGTCATGAGGGTTTTATCTCTCTTAACCCAAAACCTTTACATAGATAATTGTAGATTAAATATATTTCTGTATAAGAAGGAAATATAATATATTTTTGATAGGTGCATTATTTACATTATTTAGCTCAACCATTGAGCCCCTTAATCCCTATCTAATGCTATCTAATTTATGACAGGCAGGTTCTAAATATTTCCAAGATTGTGACTCCTGATTTTTAGAACTCAATGAGAGTCATTAAAAATACAAGCCCATTTGTATTGTTCCATCCTTTCATTAGAATAGCTCTGTTTTAGGCTTGAGTCTAATACATGTAGAAACCATTTGGGAAAAGTACAAAAGTGTGACAAAGGTTAGAACCAAGAGATCTGGTTATATGAGATCCAGCAGTGACAATAAAGCTTAGTTTTAGTGCTAAAGCTTCATCTTAATATTAACTGTGTCCCTTATGTAAAAACTAATAAAAATTACTTATATAGAGATATGATAGATTATAGGTAGTTTGGTCCTTGCCCAGTCTAAATATAGATCAGAGGACTTTACCACCAAGAATTCCCATCTAACACGTTCATATCTTTGGAGGGTGTCTGGGTTGAGAAAAGATGTCTGAAAGAGCAAATGTTGTTTTGTTTCTTAGAGAAGGGTTACATTTTTATTTTTTGCTTGTAAATAAGTAGGTTTTTGCTCTGCCGTATTTTTTTTATTTCTCTTGACATAACTATTAGTAAGTATACCACATATTCAGATTGTGTGTTGGAGATGGCATTGATATGGGTTAATGATTCATTGCCACAGAGGGATCTACCTTCAGAAGTGTAGGTTCTCTAAATAAGAATGCATTTCAAAATATTTGATAACTGGATAAGGCTGGTTGAGTTAGATGGCAATAGGGAAGAAGTCACGATACGTCGTGCGATGTCACGTGACGTCACGAGTTTGACATGCCTGGTCTGTAGCCATGGTCCATGGCCACAAAAGGCATTTAAAGGGGATTGTAGTGAAGAAAAGATTGAGAACCGTTGAGGTAGAGCAATATAATAAAATACAATTTAACATAATTCATACAATGTAATACAACACAACACAAGGTTTTGAAGAATGAACAGAGGCTTTTTTTTTGTAATTCTGTTGAGTTTTTGATACATAGTTAGGGCAATAAGAAAAGTTTATATAAAAACTGCAGCAAAAACCTGGCTTAAGCTTGCTGAGTAATGATAGAACTAACACAGAGAGAATTTTCTCCCAGAACAGTGAATGTTGGCTAACAGGCTGCGAAATAGGCTGGCCAGTATGCGCACATGTGTGCATGTGGTCCCACTCACACTAGTGCCAATGCGGCTATGCAAATAGGGCGCTGTGTGACGAAAACAGGGTACTGCATGGTGAAAATGGGGCAGTGCTAGTGTCACGTGAGTGCTAGCACTGCCCCGTTTGCATCACATTTGCTCACGGCCCTGTTTGTCTGTGCGCATGCGTGTACGTGTAAAATGCTTTTCTCTCCCTTTCCCTCCGCCAATCGAGAACGGTTGGAGATCTCTGTTCTAGGTTGTTCCCATTCTGAAATGTAGTGTATTTATCATGAAACTCTAATTGTAATTTTAGTAATCTGATTGGGCGTTTCTTTGGTCGATGACTATATATTTTAATAAATTAGAGTTTCTTGATGTATTGGCCAAATGTTCTTGTAGTTTTTAATACGATGATACTTTGTTCCTATGTTTCCGCATCTTCCGTTTTCTCAAGACTTGTAGGCTGACTCGTTTTCTGTCAGGATGGATCTACTGTTTGGGCGCCGGAAGACCCCAGAGGAGATGCTACGGCAAAATCAGCGGGCTCTGAACCGTGCCATGCGAGAATTAGACCGTGAGCGGCAGAAACTGGAGACCCAGGAGAAAAAGATCATTGCTGACATCAAGAAAATGGCTAAGCAAGGACAGATGGTGAGTTTGGAAAGAAAGGACAAATATGGTTTTTGAACGTCACCAGAAGAAAATCTGTGTATCTGCTTTCTAACCTAGTTCTTCCATCTCAGGATGCTGTGAAAATCATGGCTAAAGATCTGGTGCGAACAAGGCGCTATGTTAGGAAATTCATCCTGATGCGGGCTAACATCCAGGCAGTGTCCCTTAAGATACAGACACTCAAATCAAACAACTCCATGGCTCAGGCAATGAAAGGTGTCACCAAAGCCATGGCTACCATGAACAGACAGGTGGGTAAGCTGCATACTAGTTAAGCTGCAGAAACTCTCTTAAACTGCTCCTTTTGAATCTATACCAGTGATGGTGAACCTTTTAGAGTCCGAGTGCCCAAACTGCAATCCAAAACCCACTTACGCATCGTCAAGTGCCAGATGGGTGTGGCCCATTGGCTGGGTGTGGCCCATTGGGTGGGCGTGGCTGCGGTGATAATGGCAGACTGGCTGGGGCTAAAAAGTTCAATACATCAATTCCAACTTTGCAAGATCTTTTTTTTCCCATGAGAAGTTGAAATTGACTGATTGAACCTTTTTTTTTTTGCACACGGCGGCAGAGGCCTAAAGTGAAAAGGTTTTATAAAACCCAGCTGAAGGCCTAGGACTGGGGCGATGGTGCATGTGCCCACAGAGAGGGCTCTGAGTGCCGCCTCTGGCACCCGTGTCATAGGTTTGCCACCACTGATCTATACCATACTCACTGATCAAGCATCTGATTGCATTCAGAAGGTCCCACTTTAAATCAATCTGCCTAAAATTCCAGAGAATCAACGACAGATTAGGCATCTGGAACTAGAAATCCAAATAATTTGATTTAATAAAAGGCAGCTTTCTAAAAGCTATTTTGTTATTAGAATAGAGTAACAGAGTTGAAAAGGATCTTGGAGGTCTTCTAGTCCAACCCCCTGCTCAGGCAGGAAACCCTATATCATTTCGGACAAATGGCTGTCCAGTCTCTTCTTAAAAACTTCCAGTGTTGGAACATTCATAGCTTCTGGAGGCAGGTTGTTCCACTTGTTAACTGTTCTAACTGTCAGGAAGTTTCTCCTTAGTTCTAGGTTGCTTTTCTCCTTGATTAGTTTCCATCCATTGGTTCTTGTCCTGCCTTCCGGTGCTTTGGAGGATAGCTTGACTCCCTCTTCTTTGTGGCAATCCCTGAGATATTGGAGCACTGCTATTTCTTTTAATAGTATATGTGGGTTGTTAAATAGATATTATATGTAGTCCTTGTTTAGCAACCGCCTCATTTTAGTGACCATTTGCAGACTGATGAAGAAATAATTTTGCAGTCCTCTCATTTACGATCTTTGCAGGTCTATAAAACAAAAAAACTTGAAAATGAGGTCATAAGTACAGTGGTGGTTTTGTTAGTGATCACTTCACGTAACCACTGAGTTGTTGATTACAGTTGTGGTTGCTAAATGAGGATTACCTGTAAAATCTGTTTTGTTTGTTTTTCAGAAAGGGAATGAAATTGAAACTGCTTAATGCAGAGGTGTCAAATGCCCGTCCGCGGGCCAGATGCGTCACGCAGAAGCCGCATCCACCCCATTGCTGGCAATGGCAAAACAGTCCCGATACGTCGCGTGACGTCACGTGACATTGCGAGTTTGACATGTCTGGCTTAATGGGAAGAACTAGACAATGGAGACTAGGCAGAAAATGTAGCACAGAAACATTTTAAATTGATTAATTCAGAAAATGTGCCACTTAAGGTATCATAACAAGTTTACAGATACTTTTTTCACCTTACATTGAATTGTTTTTCAGCAGGATTCTCCAGACTGGATGCAATCTGTCCAGAATTATTCTCACTATCACTTGGTCAATTAATATTTTTTTTAAATGAACATTCAACCTCTTAGTAACAGTAATCTGCTACTCTAGTGATGTTACTTCACTCGCTGTTGCTCATTCCTGATCACCTCCAGGACTGTTTTTAATGCAGCTGTGTGGACTGTTAATGTCGATATCTAGGATGGATCATGGAACAGAGTGTAATCTGCTTCTGGGTGCAATTCAGGGTGCCGTTTTTGACCTTTAAATCCCTACATGGCACAGGATCAGGTTATTTAAGGGATTGTCTGTCCATCTGTCATCTGTCCATCCCATCAGGTCCAGCAGAAATAGTATATTCTGGGTCTCATCTGCTATCGAGTTCCATCTGACAGGACCTAGGACACATGCCTTTTTTGCTTCAGCTTTTGCTCTTTGTAACATCACTTCCTATGAAGTGAGATTAGCCTCATCTCTATTAATCTTCCAGGAAGCTTTGAAAAGGTGGTTCTTTCATCAACCCTGAGGTTCTGTGGTGAGCCTGTACAATGGTGAATGAGGCCAAATGATGATTGTCCTCCTGTTCTCTTGGAGGTCTTTTATAGTTTTGTTTTACCTTTGTTATTTATGTCTGTTTTTATTAATTTCAGGTGTGGTTTTAACTTTTTTGCTTGTAAGCCTCCTACAGTCACTTTTTGTGTGATTGGCAATGATATACATTTGCTAAATAAATAAAATATTCCCTTCCTTTCCAAAAGGTGAAAAGCAAGTGATGGTTTATTTCCTTTTCTGAGATTTTATAACAGTGTTACTTCTTGCCTTCTTTTAGCTCAAGTTGCCTCAGATTCAGAAGATCATGATGGAGTTTGAAAAACAGTCAGAGATCATGGAAATGAAGGAAGAGATGATGAATGATGCTATTGATGATGCAATGGGAGATGAAGAGGATGAGGAGGAAAGGTAATTAGCATTAGAGACAGGAAAGCTCATAAAGGTTGCATATTGAAGAGAAAGTTTGGCATCTAAGTGGTGGCAAATGATAGCTTTTTTACCTTCAAATCCCTCCCTGAAATCCAGATCTATGCACAGTAAAGCCAAGCCTGTTAATTCAATCTGACATTGAGGAAAGAATTGAGATTCAGTTAAGGGAAGTGATGGATTAGCCATGCAAACAAGTGCATTTCATTTCTTGCTTTCCATTCACAGTGATGCTGTTGTCTCCCAGGTGTTGGATGAGCTAGGTCTGACACTGACCGATGAGCTGTCAAGTAAGTATTTGCATGAAATGAAAATTAAGAAAGAAGTACAGCAAGAGAAGAGACACTTGATCCACTTTGTGATTCAGTAGCCCTAGAAATTGAATGACTGAATAAATAAATAAGAAAGAGACCAAAGCTCACATAATTCTTGTAAATCGCAGATGGATAAAAATCATTATTTCTATCCAGTTGGCTGGCTCATAATATATTATCATAAAATCCAATAGACTTAAAACAAGATGGGATGTGGTCACTCTATACAGACAAACAAAAATAACAGAAAAACATTCAACAGTTAATAGTGTTCCAATACATCTTTAAAAACAGGTATTTCAACAAAGATTAAAAATACATTGTGAGTGGTAATGATGCCAGTAAGCCTGGGGCTCTTAAACTTTGTGCACTGTAACTCCCTAGTCACCATAATAGTACAACTTCAGAAATTTACCCTAATTAGTGCAATTTTAACTGAAGTTAAAGGGTAACACTTGAATGCATTGGTCCCCTTTGAAATGAATGTAATTTCTTAATTGTGAAATTAATTGTAGAAAATATGGTCCTGATTACTTTACTCAAAAAACCCAGAATAAAATAGGTTGGTATCTGTGTAGAAAGAAGACACTGAAAGTACGTAGAGAGAGATTTATTTTAAAAATGGACAGTCTTCCCCCGCTTCTTCCAATTCAAATGATGGTGCTATAGGGGTCTGTCTTGGTCCATGCATGCAAAGTCCAGTCCTGTCTTATAGGTTCTGGACTTTCCATCCTAACTTCCTTGGATTAATCTGCTTGTCCAGGTAGAGTAGGAAAATGAGCTTGTTGTTTAGTTCTAATGTGTGCAAAAAGTCATAAGTAAAATGCATTGCCCCTTGATCTGTTCAGAACAACAAGAAGCAATTCTGCTTGAAGGTTTTCAAGCTTTATTTTAGTCTGTTTGGGAGGTGAGCCAAGGCATGACTGTAAGAGAACCTCTTGGTTCAGGAAAGGGCACACTTGGTGCATTAAATAAATTTTTACAAAGGCTGCCACCTGCTCCTTGAATTGGAGATATGAATCTAAAAGGATGTCCTGATTTCTTACTAGTTCTGTTTGAGGTACTGCCACCCATCCAGAACCAAAGCTGGACAAACATTGGATCCAGGAAGCCCTAAAATCCTAGTCTTGCTAGGAGCTGAAGCCTGTTCTTCCCCATTCAGATCCCTACACCCTCTTGACATTGATACAGGACCTCCCCCAGGATCACTTGGTTGCCCAGGAATGGAGATGTAAAGCTGGGTATCATTAGAATACTGATGACACCTTACCCCATGCTGCTGAATTATCTCATCCAGCACTTTGTTTAATTGTTAAAACAGGAGTAGGGAGAGTGTTAAGCTAGACTTTTTCCCACTCATGAATTCCTTTTGGAACTGGTCTCCGGAAGGAAAATTAGCACAATACCGTGCCCCTGCTTCCATTCCTTAGCACCAAAATAAATAATCAATATCAAAGGGTGCTGAGAGATAAGGGGGAAGCAAAGATGCACCATTTTCGTCTTGCTCTTGCCAGAGGTCATCCATAAGTGTGATTAATGCTAGGGTTAAAGACATAATGTGATATGTCAAACTTTGCCCATTTTGCCATAGTTAACCTAACCATGATAAGTATGATGCATGAACTCCATATATACAGTAATCCTGATGCCACAGTCTTGGGCAGAGAGAACTGGGAATGGATGGGAAAATGGTGTTATTGGGTTGTTGCAGATTTCACTCTCTTCCTTGCAGATTTGCCTTCCACTGGTGGTTCTCTGAGCGTGGCAGGAGGAAAGAAAGCTGAAGCCTCAGCAGCCCTTGCCGACGCAGATGCTGATTTGGAGGAGCGGTTAAAAAATCTACGGCGAGACTAGGAGAGCAGTGCCCAGCTCCCTTGCCCTCCCTTAGCTTGGGTGGCTCTTCAGCCACTCCTGGTGTTAGGATTACAACTCTGCTGTGGCAGGGAGTCCTAGCTTCGCAAGCTTGTGTGAGGTTGACCGTGGGGGCATAAGTGGGGGGAAAGAAGGGTTAAACCAAGCTATATGGTGCTTTTATATTCCCTTTTGATTTGAAAGGACTTTCAGCATCACTTGGCAAAATTATACAGCAATTTTTTTTCTTTTTTCCCTATCATGAAAATGCCTCCATTTCCATGAGGCTGGATAGCTTGGGATCTAAAGGAAGTTTCCTTCCTGGGGGGAGGGCAAGAGTGGGTGACATTCCCTACTCAATACTGTGTTCTTTTAGTGATGATGGCAAGGTGAGGAGAGGAACACGGGGTACCTTGGCTGATATCCTGGCCATAGAAAAGTGGCCAAGGACTTTATGACTTTTCCCATTAAAGCTTTATATAAAACACTACCCCTGGGGGCAAGCAGGTAGGCAGGCTGGCTGGCCTCCACATTGCAATTCTTTGTCTCTTGTAATAAAGGTTGTAGTTCGTTCCTCTGGCATCTGCTGTTGCACCTGAAATGGAACAAAATGAAACTGGCCCCTGACCACAGTAGTCCTAAATGTCCTACACTGCATATTGGTCTCTCTTTGTGCAGTTGGTGACTTTTGGAGCAGGACATGTTTTATGTGAGAAATTTAGGTAGATTGCCTTGGTTCTAGATGTTTTCCTTTGCATCTGGGAGTATATAAAGACCATTGTAAGTGTCTTTTTATTCTACATATGTTTGAAAATACGGGCTCAGTGAGTTGTAGGCAGGATAGGTGGGTTAAAGCAAAGGAAAGACTCCTACAAATTTGGTTTGGAGCAGAGAGCACTAAGGAAATACCTACTTGAATAGTGCAAAATTAAGCTGTGAGATTCATTTCAGCAGAATAAAGTGATAGTTTTGACCTTTATTGCAAAGGAATTCACTTGTCCTCTATAACTTTGGATGTTAAATCCAGCAATCCCGGTTGCTGTACGGAGACATCAGGGACAGAAAAAGGCTGAAAGAGAGGAAGATTTCCCTTGAGTCCAGCCTGTGGGCATGCTACAGGAAACCTGAGTGCCTCCTGTGGAATCAGGATGCTGGATGAGAGGCTCTTTGGCTGATCTAGCAGGAATGCTTTGCGTTACTAGAATCCAAAAGAAAGGTGTACACAGTTGTGCCGGGGAATTGTTCAGATGGAGTTGGGGCTTTGTTGAAGAGCTCCAGAAGATGAAGGGAATTTGTGAGGCCTGCCGAACCTATTTTATGTGCCCAAACTAGCTTCATTCTAGACAGAAAACGGGAAGAAGGAATTTCTGGGATCTCTTCCGTTTTTGTTCACCTGATATATATTGACTTTCTGCAAATGATCCAAGGAGGCTGATTTTCTTTTTCCTTGTCTTTATTTTTAATTATTATTTTTGGAGGAGGGGTGCTTCTGATTCCCAGGATCCAAGGTGGAATATCATCTGAGATCTGAATTGTTTGGAAGCACAGTATCCAGGGTGTCCCAGGGATGGTGGAAGTGGTGGTACTGAAAGATGCCCGATCATGGGATGGGTCCGGTAGGTTGTTTGATGTAAAGCTCTTCCGCAGGTTTATTTTTCCTTAAGTGCTGCTGCACAAAGCAAATATGGCAAAGATGAGGGTCCCAAAATCTGGGAACATTATGCCATTAATGGAAAATCAGAAGACTTCCAACTGAATAAAGAACAATGACTCAATAATTTAACATGTCCAGTCAGAATAAAATGCAGGGGCTTTATTGAAGTTGGGAACTCCTGTTGCAGCGCCTGCTGAGAATATTGCATCAGTGCTGAGCTTTCTGTTGGTTGAGCACTCCGGAGTCCCTATGGGAAAGGAAACATAGCTGGCTGGGGTGTCCCAGTGATTTGGAGGCTGTAAAAATAATAAAGGAGAAAATAAATAGAGAAGTATAGGTATGTCTTCCACTGCTGTGGGATGTAATGCTTCTTAGGCTAAGCCATACCTTTCTTGGCAAAGAGGTAGGGGGACAGCTGCTAGCAAACATTTGGATTCATTACCACAAACTAGGATAATATGGAGTTTGTTGGCTTGTAATCAGTATATCAGCGCAATCAGTATATGGTGGGAACCCAACCATTGATTTCAGTGTTGTCCAAATTGGGCCATCACATAGTACATGTAGATACAGCAACTGTATTTGACAGCCAAATTATTTAGGAAAACTATTTCCTCCTGTAGTTTTGGGGGGCTTCTGTGTCAGTATCTGAGTTTGGATTAAGGGTTGCTAATGTTTTCTCTTGCAGGAGACATATGTCTTTAATATACACTGTCTTGCAAAAATCTACTTGAAGCTTTTGCCTGTCTTTTTATTTTCCTGTGTAGAAAGTATGTGTGGAGTCAAGCAAGATTCCTGTGTTCAGACCTCCCCACTAGTGGCAATACTGTTTATCTTCAGAAATTCCTTTCTAACAGAAATGGGATAAGATGGGATTGTCATTCATCCCACATTCCTGGTATTCATCCCCATTCTATAAATTGTTTTCCCTGTTAAGCACCCTGATATCATGGAAGCCTGCATTTAAAAAATGAAGTCAAGGAATAAAGTTTTGTTGTAGTAACTGCTACACTTCTACATGCCTTTTGTCCTTTAAATAAAATGAAAAGAGTGAAATTCTTTCCTCCAACGTAACATAATTGCTGCACACTCCCTTTTTCTGACTGAGTTCCCCATAAACCAGTCAATCTCTATTGCAATTTGCCATGTTCCCACTGAACACTGCCACCAATCCTTTTACCCCTGCAGTCTAAGCAATACAGGGACACTCACCTAGGGATTGTTTTTTAAATCCGGGTGATCTATGCCCAGTGCCCGCAAGCAGGAATAATATGTCTCCAGCAGCTCCTTGCATGCCTCTTTTCCCTTTTCTTTAACACTGCAAAGGTAAAGAAGTGGTGAAGAAATGAGAGTATTGCTAGTTTCTCTTACAACTGAACAACAGCTCAGAAACCTGGAGATCTTGAAGCTCTCCCTGCAACTCTCCTACCACACGCATAGTGGGGGTAGTGACTTGGTAGCTTCCCTAGGCAACCTTGGCTCTTTTATGACTCGTAGACTTCAACTCCCGGAATTCTGGGAGTTGAAGTCCACGAGTCATAAAAGAGCCAAGATTGCCTACTCCTGTCTTACGCCAAGGCAAGCACAAGTGCCCACTTTAAAATAATGAAATTTTTATTGTATTTTCCCAAGATCTGTTTTGCTTCTGTTGCAGGTCTTGCTCAATGACATAAGGATTATAGTTCTTGATTTATATATAGAATGTCTTCAGTTTGAAACTTAACATTTTTTAAAAAAAATATTTTTCTTCCTTTCCTGAAGTACTTATCTTTCTGCTAAACCTTTGGTTTTGGTTTTTTAAAAAATAAATGCACCAGTCCACTGTTTCATCGCTTTTCACATTCATCAGTAACCCATATGGGTGAGTAGTTCTGTCCTGTAGTGCGAAGAATCACATTTGAACTGAAACAGCAGGAGAGGCTGGGTTATATTTTGGTTTTTAGGTTGGTAATTATGTCCATTTCAGGAGAGAGGAATGTATATCATTTTATTTACAACTTGAAGCTTTTGGACTGGTTCAGAGGTCCAGTCCATTTAGAAGAAGTGAAAAGCCTTTAGAACCCGTGGAATTTCTTCGGTGAAATGGGACTGAAACTGATTGCGCAATACCAGAACTGAAACTGATTGCGCAATACCAGATCGTATGTGGTTCTACATTAGGGAACGTAATTTTCGTATTTGTTGCAGGTTGTACTTTGGCAGCAAGCTGGAGATACAAAGAGACACATTTTTTTTTAAAATTATAAAAAAAGATGAGGCCAAGTCAAATGCCAATTTTCATTATTTAAATCACATTCTGGGAATTGACGTCCATCTTAAAAGTTGCCAGGTTTAAAAACACTGATCTAGAAGATGTCTAGGATATGAAGGCTGTCCTGGAGGATCCTATGTTTTCCTATCCATTGCTGTAAAGAGCAAAGGTGCCTATTGATTGGATGATCTTAGAGATAGTCCTCAACATAACAATTGTAATTGAGCCTGGAATTATGACTCAAAGTTTCTGTGGTCATGTGGGTCACCATGTATCCGGATCCTATTATATTATATGATATTGTTCGCTGCTAAATGAATGCAGTCATTAAGCAAATTTTATGGATGTTAAGTGAATCAGTTTTACCCAATGGGGTGTTTTTTACTGGAAATGAAGTACATGCCAAAAATCAGCAAAAAAACCAAAATATTCAGTTGTGTGATCATGGAACATTGCAAACAGCCATGAAGGTGACTGAATTATCAAGTGCCCCAAATGCAATCCTGGGACCCTGTTTGTGCACATGCACGTGTGTGCACTTGCAGCTATCAGGTCATAAATAGCTTTTGGTGGGTCCATTATAACTTCAAATGGTCACCAAGCAATCAGTCTCAAGTCAAAGACTATTTAGCTAATATAGAACAGTGAACATCATGTTAGTCTATCAGCTGTGAGAACTCAGACCAAGAGTGTTTGCTGGTTGCTTCATGGATCAGAAATTTCAGTAAATGGAGTAAGCTATGGTTAAATATGAACATAGGTAATGTCTCCATGCCAGGAAAAACTTCAGCTACTGGTTTCTGTGTGTAAAAGAGCAGAAACAAAAGACCGCAGCATTCATTCCCTGCCCTTGTACAACTTGAATATTTTAGAGGTAGATGATTAACAGGATTAGTTGAAGTGATTTCACTTTCTTTCATCTACTTCAAATAACCATGTTTTCTTAGTTTTACACAGTCTCAATTCATCAGGGCACAATTTTATTTACCTACTTTTGAACTTGATCCCTCTGACCTGTTTTTTTTTTCCTAAGCACCATTTAAGCTTACTTTTTTCCAGAACTGTTTTAATTTTTGAGGACGTGGGAAGGCTACAAGTGGGAGTTGCAACAAGAAATTGTGAGGGTTGAACATTCTAGTTCAGGGTTCCAGCCAGCTGTGTCCTTATGTACTAATGTTCTCTTCCACTTTGATTTTCATCCTTTACTTTCCAATAGTAATATTATTCAGTGGACACTGAGAAAATTCAGACCCACATTTAGGGGCAGGCAACCTAATTTTTTTTAAATGAATTTTTAAAACATAATTTGAAAACAGTATGACGAGATAAAAGTTTTTAAATTATCTATACATGATATTATGTATAAACTATATATTATATAAAAAGTTTAATTTTGAGGAAAAGACCTATTATATAATAGATGAAATGTTGAAAAATAAATCCTATATTACTTAGATAGGAAAAAAAATCAGAGGGGGGAGGGGAAAGAAAAAAAAATAACTCGAAAGAGGATTAGGCAATTTTTTGCTTTTTAAATATTTTGGACTTTGAGTCTCATGGTATTGCAAACTTTTGTTTTCAAAATGCTTGTGCAGTATCAGCTTCTTAGCCTGGTTTAAATTATTGGAGTAGAGGAGTTTTATATTCTGAAAACAACAACAACAAAAAAAGGACGGTGGGTGGGCCATAACAAATAGCCATCTTCTGTCTGCACACGAGGTTATTTGTGATGATGGAGGCACTGAGCCACATTCTGTATTGTGCAGCAAAACTCTTGTGTTGCTTTTGGGACTGACTACATTCTTCCTTTCTGGCTCTACAAAAGTGCCTCAGGCTTGATTCCAGTCCATCTGAGCCCTGCTATTTTCTCTGCCTCTCCCTGGGCTTCTCATTCCTCATGCCTGCCGTTTTCCTAACTTAGCAATGGTTGGATGCATCTCAAATAAAAAAGCCTCAGAGTTGCAGTTGGAATCTAGAATGTTATTCCATTCACTGCCATTTTTAAACAATGTGGAGATAATTCAGATGTCTTGCTCCCAATGTCCTGCAGGTATTGGGCTGCCTTTTCCCACATGACCATCATAACGAAGTAGGTAATTTATGGTGTGAATGGACAAATGGCTGAAGAGAAGCAGACAAAGCCAATGAAGTTCACACGGGCTAGGCTGGGCTTGTATATTGTCAATCTTAATTTGTTGAATAAATCACTTTTGGCTGGATTCAGGCATAAACAATACTTAATAAAACAGAATGGTTGGACTTGCATGACATAACTGTAATACCAAACCCAAGATCTCATTCTGATTTAGCACCTTACACAAGATGATCTAGTCAGCTTGAATATTGTTTTATACTCCAAAACTATTACTCAGAACCTCTATATTAGTTGGGATAATAAATACCAGGAAGACATCCAGGTTCTGAGAATGGGATTACTCATCCAACACATATTTCCAATTTACAACCTAACTGTTTCCCATCACTAGCACTGTACATAGTCTAATTCAGGAGTCCCCAAACCCTGGTCCATGGACCAGTACCGGGTCGCAGCATGCCAGCAACTGGGCCTCACAAACAAGAAAAGCCCCATCTATGGGATGCAGGCAGCACACAAAACCATGTACCCGCCGGTCTGCGGAAAAAACTCTCTCCACGGAACCAATCCCTGGTGCTCAAAAGGTTGGGGGCCTCTGGTTTAATTCACACAACATGGTAAGACTAAAAATTTAGTTTGTGAATCTCTTGAACCCAGGCAATAGGATTAATAAAGATGTCTATTTGCCTAGGATTAAACTTATTTTTTATTTACGTATTGTATAAAGCTGCTTCAATCTTAAAAAAGACTACAAGTCACAGGAAAGGCTATTTCAAGATTTTAATAATGTCATCCAGGGTTACCTTGTGTGAATTGGGCAGATGTATAAGTGTATGTAGAAACAAACAAACAAACAAATAAATATGCAAACAATATAATGCATAACAATGAAATAATCTGGAATGACATTGCAATATATTATGCTACCATTTATTCTACATATCTGAAAGCCAGTTTGGTCTAGTGCAGGGGTAGGCAACCTTGGCTCTTTTATGACTCGTGGACTTCAACTCCCAGAATTTTCAGGAATTCTGGGAGTTGAAGTCCATAAGTCATAAAAGAACCAAGGTTGCCTACCTCTGGTCTAATGGTTAAGGCTCCAGATTAGAAAGTAGGAGACTCTGAGTTTTAGTCCCGCCTTAGGCATGAAAGTTGATTGAGTGACTTTGGGCCAATTACTCTCTCAGCCCATATATCAGGTTCAGGTGGTAATCTGGTCAGTCAACTGTTGATCCCAATAGCTTCCAGAATAGCAGGTCTTCACAAACTACTGACAGGCTGCAAAGAAGACATCATCCTTGATTTGTAGAAGCTATTCAGAGGAGAAGAACTACAGGTAATGCCTGTTTCTGAGCGTTCTCTGGCCATTTTTTCTGGAGACCTTCAACAGGCATTCCCTGTTTTCTCAAGTTGGATAGGCAGAATTTGTCTGAAATAAAAGTTCTCACAGGTCCTGAGCCATTTAGGACTTTCTACATAGTGCTTTGACTTGCATTTGAAAACAAAATAGTAGCTAATGCAGTTCTTGTAATGAAGCTGCTACAAGGTCATTCTTGTTACAAGGTCATCCCATAATCACACTGGATGCTGTATTTTAAGGCAGTTCAATGTTTCTGCGTCGTCTTCAAAGATACTTCAGGAAAAGCAAATTAGAGTAATCCATACAAGAGATGAAAAAGGTATGAGCGAACATCTTTTCATTTTTTAAGTTAAGGCCACCATCAGTCCAAGTTGAGAAAGTTCTTCCTGGCTGTGTCTTCACCTGCTTTTCCTGCAAGAGCCATGAGACTCTCAAACTGCAAGTCTGGTTTCCATGGGGAAATATCACCCTGTGGGGAGTCAAGCATACAGCCCCAGAATTAGAAGGTTCTGAATAAGTAGCCATTCTGTCTTGCATGGGTTGACTCTGAGCTGGTTTCTCCTTATC
Source organism: Crotalus tigris (assembly GCF_016545835.1). Lineage (NCBI taxonomy): Eukaryota > Metazoa > Chordata > Lepidosauria > Squamata > Viperidae > Crotalus > Crotalus tigris. The sequence goes on from NW_024097293.1 coordinate 856,485, forward strand.
CAGGTCCTAACAAACCAATCTTAGTAATGTGTATGTTTTTGCCATCTTTTTGCTCCTTTGTCTTTCTTATTTTATTGTCATATATTTTTACTTCCTGAACACCCCTCCACCCCAGAGTCACTGGAGTTGGGCACTGTAGAATGTTAATAAATATATGAATAAATAACAGAAAGCAGAATAACAGTTGGAAGGGACCTTGGATGTTTTCTAGTCCAACCCCCTGCTCAAGCAGGAAACTATAGCATTTCAGATAAATAAAAAAGCAAACATGCATTATTTCCAAATTCCAGATAGGCCCACTGAAAAAGCTTTGAATCCTGAGTTAGTGTGTAGCTCATTCCTGATTGGCAGCTTGAAATGTTTTCTGTTAATAAGATGACTTGACATGTTATAGATCACCATATGGTAACAAGGAAATATTTAGGACAATCCTCTTTCATATTTCCTATTTGTTTAAAGTTGCACCTATTTTATATAAAACCCTGCAAACAATGCTCAAGAACTTTGAAGTATGGCTAGCCAGATTGAAATATTTATGGCTCAACCTGACATATGTTTTATACAGGAGGCTCTGGCAGAGAAATGGTTATTGCTGAGGACTATAATAATGATAATGACAAAGAATTGGAGAAGATAACAAAGTATTAAGATCTGAAAATCAAATTGAAAGATTATAGTATACACTGGCTGTAGTGGTCTTAGTGGTTATTGGTGCCATATCAAAAAACATGGCACTTCATTTAGAAAATCTAGGCATTGACAACATTTTTATCTTCAATTACAAAAGGTTACTCTCTTGATTCACATTTACAACGCTGATATGTTACAACATCCTAGGTTCTTGGGAAGAACACTGTATGTCTGAAACATGACACAAGTTAAAGAAGTGGCAGTTGTGATTTCACATGGTTGTGTATATAATAATAAGTTTTTATAGAACTTATAGTCTTGCACTTTCTCAGCCAGTGTCTTAACCCAGAGGTCCCCAGCCTTTTGGGCACCAGGGACTGATTCTGCGGAGAGAGGTTTTTCTGTGGACCAGAGGGGGCGTGGTTTTGTGTGCTGCCTGCATCTTGTGGATGGGGCTTTGCTTATTTGTGCAGACCAGTTGGTGGGATGCCATGGACCGGTACTGGTCCATGGACCGGGAGTTGGGGACCCCTGTCTTAACCACTATTCCAAACTGATTTTCTCAATTATTGCAGGGCAGCTGTCCATTCTGTTTTTATCCGAATAAAACCAGTACTAAATCAACACTTCCCTTGCTCCCTTTCTGCAAAGTTATCAGTCCAGGAAATGATTGTCTGCCTCCCAATTTCCTCTTTGCAAGTCTCAGTAAATGAAGAAGATTGCCATGACACGTGCCAGCTGGATCCAATATCTGGTTTCTCCTAGGGAAGTCTTTGTCAACTTGGTTATTTGTTACATGGTGGCCTTCTCCAGATTTCTCCCATTAGCTGAGCTCCCAAAGTTGTAGTTCAGGATTGGGAAAATTGCCTTATGCTCTTTATATACCTAGGGAGAACAGATGGTTTGAAGTTTTTATGGTAGTCCTTCAGAGTCAGTTTTGCAGCAGAATCACAGGGTCCTGTCTTGAAAGCATTACAGGAAAAGCCTGAACTAGCAAACACCAAAATGCAAGAAGAAGGAAAAGAAAAGATTTGGACTGAAAGATTCAAAGGGATATTCACCCCATATGAATGGGGATTCTCATTTCTAAAAGCAGATGCTCTGTGCAATGTACAGCAACCATGCTAACATATCAAATTAGTTGGACTGGAAGCTTCATCAGTTCAACCATAAAACAATCCACAGAGGGTTCTCACAAGCTTTCAGCGCATGCTTGTTGCTTTAAATTGAGCCAGTTACCAGGGCAACGCAGCAGGAGAGCCCAAATGTGGGTCAGGAACACGCTGCTGGCAATGGATTAGACTGGCTGTGTAGGGGCCATGTAGAAGGAGGAGCTGCTGGCTTCCTGTCACTTCCCATCATTTCCTTGGAAGCCTTGTGACAACTGACCTATCAGAACTGTGCTGCAAACAAGCCGAATTGAAGTCATGCTCAAACATCCATGTTAACCGCTGTATTTCCTATTGGAAGATGTTGCAAACTGCACCCTGTTCCTCTTTCCTTTATGCTGCTGTCCAGACTACTTTGCACCCTTGGCTAATCTTTGCAAAACAAGGATCTTGTCCCAAGATGCACTGTGGGGTTTCCTACAATTTGAGAGGGAAAACACTCAAACCCTGTATAGAAGCCATTCAAAAAACATGAGGGTTTATTGTATTCCTCAGAATTTAACATGTCCAGTTTTTTCAAATTAAGGGGTAAACTGTGATTGTATGTTAGGCCTCTTTCATTTAATGTCCGTATCAACCTATGAAACAAGAAGTTTCTGATCCTAGCTTCTACTGCCCAGTGATGCCTTTCCTTGCTATATGCAGATGGTACAAATATTCTTTCAATCTCAGCTATAGAGCTAAAAGAACCCTTTAGGTATTATTTCCTTTTTTTTCAAAGTAAAAAGCTAGTTAATACATAATTTGAAGATCAAACATACAGAATTCTTCAAGCATGTAATGAAATGTGGCCCGTAGATCAATAAGCATAAATTAGAATAAGTAAAATGGTTTAGAAACCTGAGGATTGTTTTCCAAGTCTCATTTCTTGTTGGACACAGACTATGCATTTTATGTGTCCAGAGATTTCTAGATTCCATGATTTCCAGATTTTTTTCAAAAATTAATGTTTTTCAGAGTACAGTATGTATTACCAAGATGATATGTAGTGCACAAGCCTATGGTCCTACAGAAATTGCTAAACTGAGATTCCAAAGTTTCAAATGATTGATTGAACTGCCATCAATGGTGAAAGCTGGCAGTCAGAGTTCAACATCCGCAGGGCCAGAAATTACCTATCCTATATCTAAATCATTCTAAGAGATTGTCTTTTGGAAAATCCACAACATCTGGGGAAGGAGAATGAGTGATCGATTACTCCAGACCTGACCTGACATAACTTCACTCATAGTATGATTCACCATTAAAAAAAAATCTAATAGATTCTTACCTTTTGTTCACGATAATATAGCAAACCATTTAAAATATACTGTATATATCAGTGTGGAGTCCTTGGTGCTATTTGAGCTTAGTTGTTTCATTACCCACCTAGGTAACATCATCAGTGTGAATAAGAGTGGGGTTTGCTCCTTGTTTACAAACTGGTAGGGCAATTTACTATATACGGTATAAACCAGGGAGCAAACCCTACATTCATTCCTCTGATGATGTTACCTAGTTGCGTAATGACACATCTGCAAGCATACCAAGCTCAGAAAGCATCAAGGACTCCACAGTTCAGTTCTGAGCTACATGTATTCTTTTCTATTGGAGATATATCAATATTTTGGATTTTCCTATATGCTCTGGTTATGTTGTATTATCACCACCACCACCACCATCATCATCAAGAAAAAAATACCCAGACATAGGAAGCAATGAGAAGAAAGTGTCTGTTGATTTTTTGGGAATCAAATGAATGTTGAGTCTACTCTGCTTCCGAGGATCTTAAAAAGGTCCTAGGAGCAGGCTCAGATACAGCAGAGTCCATCACTTCTCTAACAACATATTCCAGTACTAGGCTAATTTTGGGCCCTGCAGCTCATATTCCTTGTTGTGACCTTTCATTAGCCAGTGTCCTTAGCTCTCTCAGTTATGTAATTGATTGTCCACTGCTGATTTAAACTGCCTGCAGCTTCATTAGCAAAAAATAATGTTCCCTTCTCTGCTTCTTTCAGATCTAGCAGATGGTAGGTCTCAGAGTGTTTCTGTTGATCTGCATTATTCCTGTGATGCAAATCAGAACAGCCAAGTAACTTGTTGAGAAATGTTGTACAAGCAAGACAATACTTAATTCATTGATTTGATTCATTTACAGGGATTTACATCTCAGTCTTTCTTGTCCAAGAATTGATCTGTTGGAACAGCTATAAATGTAATGTAAATTGTAAATATTAATGAACAAAAATACATAACTATTATAGAACTGAGCCGTCATAGATCACAAGTATCATCTAGTTCAGTGTTTCTTGACTTTGGCAACTTTTAAGATGTGTAAATTTCAACTCCCAGAATTCCCCAGGCAGAATATTTTGATATACTTGCATACTAATATCAGGTCTTTCCTCAATCTTCTTCTTTTTTTTCACAACTGAACATCTTAAATTCTTTAAGCTTGTCCATAAACTTGATGCTCTCCAGATCAGTTGGGATGCTGGCTAGAATGTTTCCCTCTGAGCATCTTTGAAGGGTGTGAATTTAGAAGTTGGAGGTAAGGAACAGGGTAGAGAATTGGAAGGACAAGTTGGAAGGATGAATAGACAGAAACCACTACCTAAGTAAAAAAGGCTTAAACATTTTTAATATCTGGAACTGATGAGAGTTGGACAATATACAAGCTTATATAATGATGATGATGAAATCTAGAGATAATATTTGGAAATGGCTCATGCAGACACCTCCCTGATTTTAGTGGACTATAATAAGGAACAATCAAATTTGCAAGGTTCTTGTATATATAGCCAATCTCAGTAAAAGTAGTTTTGGTTTTCATGTGGAGTTCATTTCCTGATCTGTCCTATCTAGTGGGGCTGATATGTAGAATATGCTTGCACTACATGCTCAGCAATACACATGATGTGAACCATGAATAAGTTACTTATCAAATCATCCAATAGGGAGTGGATGTTTTGGATAGCAGCTCAGCCCTTTTTATGTTTTTCATATTTATACCTTAAAAATTGAAATCCATGCCCCATAAACACATCAGGGGGGAAAAACAAAGAAAAAGAGGATGGCTGCCAAAGATCTATTTTGCAGCTGCTATGATCATTAAACTCTGGCGGGAGACAAGATAAGTGAGTTGACTTCAAAGTAAACCTTGGGTGAAGGTCAGATAAAGTACTGAACCTAGGATAAAGTTCTTTATGACTCATCTCAAGTAGAAACAAAGATGAAGATGTTAGCTCAATTTTGTCCCAAGGTCTCAATTGGAGTAACACAGTAGGTACTGATTAGTGTGTGTCAAGTGTTGGCTGTGGTAACATGATGTAACTGCCTTAAACAAGAAGGTGGAACAGGAAACACAACAGCCAGGGAAGTCCTTCTCCTCTTCTTCCATTCTCTGGAGCTTCAATGGCAGTGAGGGAGGCCTCCCAAGGAAGACCTGTCATTGGTGTTATCTTAGGTCTGATATTGTAAGATGAGGAGTGATTGTTAGAGTGAAGGAGACAGAGCAGTGATGCCATTAGAGGTGTTTCAAAATGTAATGGCCCAATTCTTGATGGGATGGCTGCATTGGCGCATAATTATACCTATCTTGAAATTGCTGAATTGACTTCTGGCTGATTTTTGGGTCCAGCTCAGAGTGCTAATCATCACTTTTTTTTTACATAATTTTATTAAAAGTTTTTTTAAAAAAGCAATAAAAAGTAGATGCTAAAAGAAATGAAACAGGGTTCAAGAAAGCAACCCCCAAAGCAGCTTCCTACCCTGATTATGACATGTAAACAATTCCATATCTCTTCATGTAATCTTACTTAACATTTCATCCAAAAACCCATCTTTTAACAATAGGTAAATAAATTAAGTAACCTCATCTCCAATCTGCTTAGCAGCAAGACAGAACTCTAAAATATTAAGCTTAATTAATATAAAGTCAACATTCCACATCTCAGGTCTTAGCTATAATACAATCCCATTTAAGAAGGATAAAATACTCCCAGTATCTTAATGTAAACAAAATAAAAAACCCAGTTTAATGTAACATAAAGAGACCATTCCTCTTTACATGTGAAAAACCCCAGTACTCAAATGCTAGCAGTTCCCTTTAAAAAAGCCATTCTAAATGCAACATATTCTGTTCTACATCTTAGCTGTAAACTATAAACAAATCCACAATTCATATATACAAATGAATCCCATTACCCTAATGGAAACAATAGGTTAAAATATAACAAGGAGAAATAACATCTCCTTTATAGACAAATGTTTGTTAAACTTCCTTACTTTGAATTAAAAAAGACAAATATTATCAAGTTTAGATTATAAAATATAACTAAGGGTAAAAAACTAATTTAGTATGCCATATTTTCTAATTACAATATCAACAAATTCCAAAAGAGCCACCCATAATAATAACATCTCTCATTTTATCCCTGGTCAAATAATCCAACTATGTGCAAATCATCACTTCTAAAGCCCTTCATGGCATTGCACTGAGTTATATGAGGCAACAGTTTTTGCTGCTTTGCTGATTCAAATCCCTAGAGAGGGTCTGTCCACAGCACTCTTGTCTACCAGCTCCATGGGGTAACAATCAGATGATAGGCTTTTTCAGAGGTGGTCCCCATTTTTTGCTCTACTTTACCCCCAAAAGTGAGAATAATTTCCCTTTTCCCTATATTTAGAAGACAAATTAAAACTATTATAATACAACAATCATTTGAACTCTGGTATTTCTTAAATATTTTTTTATTTTTATCAGTTTGAACTTTATATTATGGTTTTAGCTATGTGTACTAGCTAAGTTGTATATTCACTAGGGTTGATTAGGGTGGCTTGGAAATACATTAAATAAATAATAGTTGCTGAATAACAATGTCTATTTGTATCATCATCAAACAATGGCTTGCATTTTTGCTTTGGGGGAGAAAGAAACTCGGATGACACATTGCAGGCTTCAGTTATAAGAGTGGTTTGAATATATAGAGATGTACAAGTTGAAATCCAAAATATGATTTTATTTTTTTTAAGTCTGCTTATTTATAATTTTTGTTTTAATTGTGTTTCTATGTAAAATAAGCCTTTGCATTGTCCCTATTATTTTTCACTGGGTGAAAAATATGTCTATCATAGGGAAAAATAAAAAGGAAATGATAAAGACCTTATGTCTGGCAGATCCAGTACAAAATCCTCTTCTTAGGAGCGCTAGGATTAGTTTGGTAGATGGAAATAAATAGGAGATTATGAAATCATTGTGATGTCACCAAAAGCAAAAGTGGGGCTCAGTGAAAGTGGGAATTTATGAAGAGGAGAGATTGTTCCTGAAGTTATAAAACAAAGCAAGATGTTGTGCTAAGAATGAAATGCGCCATACAAATTTATCCAGGTCACTTAGCAAACAAGAAGGAAAGAGTCCTTAATGCATCTTGGCTTATCTTGAGCATTAAGGGCAAACCTTGCATATTGCATATGACTGCATTTGCTTATTTTTTTTCATCTGTGGTTTTGTTTTGTTTTTTGCCTGAAATGCAGCTAGTTGAATGGAGTCTGAATCAGTTTGTACAAGTCAGATTTCCTCCTTTTATTTTTATGACTTCTCTTGTCTTGACTATAAGCTTCCTGGTGTGAAACCTTATTGGATCCAGGGGTGTCAAACTGACAGCCTGCAGATCATATGCATCATGCCAAAACCACGCCCACCCCATTGCTGGCAATGGGTAAAAAGTTACACTACACCGCGACATGTCACATGACATCGCGAGTTTGACATCCGTGCAATCCTGTTAATAAATTGTTATATATAATGATAGTGCTGTAAATAACTGTATATTTATAAAAGAGGACTGGTCACATGTTTATTTATTTTTCAAACTTACACCACCATCATCTATCTAATAAAATAAGTACCGTAAATGCCGGCGTATAAGACGACCCCCGTCTTTATAGCCGGGCCGCATTCCTAGAACGTCGTCTTATATGCCGGAAACTACCAGTATTTCCGGCGTATAAGACGACTCGGTGTATAAGACGACCCCGTCTTTGGCGCCGATTTCAGCGCTCGCGGAAGTCGTCTTATATGCCAGCATTTACGGTAAGTGACCATGAATAGTGGATGTGAACATTAAACTGATTCAGAAGATAATATACTAAGATCAGTTCGGTAATTTATTATTTATATCCTGTGCTCTCTGTTACATAACACAAAGCAGTATATTTATTTAACACTTCCATTAATTCAGTGAATTCAGATTAAAGACAGGTTGCTGGCAAAAATAGTTATTTTACCAGTTCTACTCTTTAAAGAAAGTTCCCATGAAAATGAAAGGTTCAACTACTGTTGATAATTATGATTATTTTTTAAAAAATTCATGTATTCTGTTCTTAGGTGGAGCTTCCACTTATTTGCCATTCAGAATGTTTATCAGACCAACATCTGCTCACTTCAGCTGCTGGCATTTCCAGACTGTTTAGTAGCTGTTCTTGCATCAATTTTTCCTTTGAAAGCTAAACAGTTGGTTTATGAATGGATTTATCTTGCTAGCAAAGGTAAGCAAAGGTCTTGCATTTTCTTCTCCAATAATTCCCAAGTTGATTAATAGCTTGATTCTAGTACTTTCTCTAAAGATATGCAGTTTTGCAATGTTTCTGAGCAAAGAAGCTGAATTCCTCAAAGTGCTTTTTCAGGTTAATTCTTAAAGGAAGATCAGGAGAATGAATATTAAAAAAAGTATTAAGAGAGAGCAGTGCTAAAACTGCTTGAAAAGGGGGGGAGCCTTTGATATAGTTTAGTGTCACTGATTACAGTGTTCCAGAAAGGGGGAAAAAAAAAGGCAGGAAAAAAATTGGTGTGTATCAGTTTGACTTGGGGTCAAAGTCCCCGGGCTGTCTGGGAGGCAAAGCCTGTTTGTCATGATCTATGAGTGCCAATAGTCAGTGACCTAGTTTATGTATTTAGTAATTTGGCTTAAAATAATGAGGACTTTCATAGGACATTTTCTGAAGGTACTAGATATCAATTATCACAAACTAGCCCTGGGACTCCTGCTAGGTTTGTCCAATGCTGCCGTTGGGCACCCAGACTAATCTCTGCCTTATATTCAAGAAATTGCTTGGATTCCATGTTCTCTCCCCCCACCACCCCACCTCTGCTCTGGGCATCCAAGCCATCTCCCCTGCGCTGCTACATGACTGCCTGTCATGTTTACCCTTGAATAACACTGCGGAACACCTCCGAAATATGGTGAAGTGGTCAAAACAAGGGGTGGGGAGTGGAAATCAGGGCATCCCATAATTGGCTTCAGTTTCCCACCAACCACTTTTCTTGTAGCACCTGTCTTTTTCTTCAAACCATCTTGTTTTCCTTCACCAGCACCTCCCCAGATCCAAGAATAATTTTTTTCTAACCCTCCCCCTCAAATCTACACATATCCCACTGTTGGTATCTTCCATGCCCCACTCACCATTTTTCAAAATTGGCTTTCAGTTCAGCACAGGGGGGCTCCTCTGGGGGAGCATCTGGAGTGCCTTGTCCTTTTGCAGGGACTTCTGGCTGGCTGGGACTCTGTGACATGCTGCAGCTCCTGGTCTGTGTGCTTGAATCTGCCCTGATCAAGGGGAGCGAGGAGCATTCTGGCTGGAGGCAGCCCTGCCCACCAGTCATGCGGGAGGGGTAGGCAGATAGGCTGGGTTGGTGGATCTTGGGTATGGGAGATATGCCTCAACAGCCTGCACTGCCTGGTTTAATTTGCAGAGCTTAGTTGGGAGAGGCACCATCTCTCCCGGGTGAGGATAGGATCTGCTAAGTGGAAAGAGGGGGGCATGGATGGTGTCTCTGGTCTGGAAATGGCCTCAGGTCAGATCCAAGGAGACCAGTCCCTGCAAGCAGGAAAAAGAGCTTGCATGGGAAGAAAGTGATCAGCAGATGCTTGCTTGGAGTTTTTATTTTTTGTACAAGTTCAGAATAATCAGTAGGGCTGAGGCAGTATGAAGGAATGTCAGGCTCTCCGGCCACCATTCCAAAGGAAGCTTATGTTCGCCGATGGGTTGCGTTCAATTAGTGACTAAGCTTCAGTTATGATATGTGGGCCAGGGAATATGTTTGGGGCAGTGTGCAACAATACAATGTCCATGGCCCATGTTGTTTCATCTGGTGAAGTGGAGATAGAGAATTTGGGAGTGGCTGGAATAATACATTTACCTAAAAAGAAAGAGAGGTGCCATCCTACTCTGCTGTGATGCCACTTGTACACAAGGATTGGCAGGCTGGAATTACTCCGAAGTGAATAGTGCCACTCTGCACAATAGTTTGAGAAACAGATCTCTGTTTTTTTAAATCTATAGGACTGAAAGCAAGGAACTACCTCGGGGAGTGGGATTTTCCATAAACTTTTAACCTGCCTCAGATTGAATCTTGAAAGTTTGGTTGCTTCTGTGTGAGTGTTGCTAAGATGATGAAAAAAGAAAGAAAGAAGAGAATGTGAAGGAGAATTCCATGGTGATATAAAGTTGGAAATTTTGGTACACGGCTCTGATGCATTGTTACGTCTGTATCAGACTTTCCTACTGTGGATAAGAAATGGTACCAAGTAGTCCTCGACTTACAACCACAGGTGAACCCAAAATTTCTTTTGTTAAATGAGACATTTGTTAAGTGAGTTTTGCCCCATTTTACGACCTTTCTTGCCACAGATGTTAAGTGAATCACTGCAGTTGATAAGTTAGTAACCTGGTTGTTAAGCGAATCTGACTTTTCCATTGACTTTGCTTGTCAGAAGGTCACAAAATGTGATCACATGACCTTGGGATACAGCAGTGGTCAGTTGCCAAGCATCTGAATTTTGATCACAGGATCATAGGGATGCTGCAAAGGTCATAACTGTGAAAAACTGTCACAAGTCACATTTTTCAGTGCCATTGTAACTTTGAACAGTCACTAAACAAGCTGTTGCAAGTTGAGGAGTACCTGTACTTGGTATAGTGGGCTTGACCAACACAGTCCAGAACGATTGTTATTATAGTTATTTGGAAGTTTCTCTGTTCAATGAGAAAAAAAAAGTGCTTAGTTTTGTCCTGTGGTTTTATTAGTTGTATAGCCCATTTTCCTTCCTTCAGGAGCTCAAGCTGGAAGGCAAAGCACTCTCTTCTCCTCTCCCCTCCCTTCCACAGCAACCTTTGCGAGAGGTGGGGCTGGGAGACCGTGATGAGCCCAAGGCCACCGAGTGACCTTCAGCCCTACTTCTTTCCCTGGCCTTGAAGCACAGGTGGCTTGTGGCCAGAGCCTTCATTGGATCTATAGGAGTGAAGGGTGCCTCCCGGAAGAGATAAGCAGCTTTGTGTTCATAGCTTAGCTATGATGTCTTTGGGTATGTAAGGATTTTTAAAATTGGTTAATGAACCTCTTGATAAACAAATTACATGGGTGATCTGGCAGCTCCACATAATCTTCTATGTGCCTACTGAGTATTAAGACTGATTTAATTCAGTAACTCCCAGATACATGGGCATAAAGCTATGATTCTAGGGGCCCATGTAGAGTTAAAGGGGTGTGTGCCTCAAAGATTGCTAATGTAAATATTCAATATAATGCAAAGTTTTGCACAACTTTGTCTTAGGGCTGAAAAGAAAATATAAATATTCAACAGCATCCAAACAGCATCATCAACAACAACAACAACAACAAAAAAAAAGGGAGAGAAAAAACTTCACTTCCGGTTTGGCAGGGAACGGGATGGCCATAGGAGGCTGGTTCTCCAGCCTCCCAGTCCGGTTTCGCTTCGCCTAGCATCTCTTAAAGGGACGGAAAGTTGCCCTAGAGGGGCAATGAAGAAAGAGGGATTCTTCAGGAGCTTGCTTTTGGTGGCAATCAATCCAAGTGTACTGAATTGCCCCCTCTAAAGGGGTGGAAGAAAGGTTGCCGGGAGAGCCTGAGGCAACCCAAGTTGTCTGCAGCCGGAAGGGAAGCTATGAAAAACAGCGGATCTCCAACAAGTTATGCCTGGGTGAGCTGAAATTTCTTCCTACTCCTTGTTCTTTAAAATATTGAGACTCTAAAAGGGAGAGCTTGAAAGAGTAAAGACCCGCAGAGAGACTTTTGGAGTGGCAATTTAACATTAAGGGAAAATGGTAATGAATAACACAACTATCGGTCTAAGGAGTGTGGAGAGTTGATAAATAAGCCAATGAGGACATCTACTAGTAAAAAATAAGAATTAAAGAATTAAAAACACAGTGACCTTGGAAAGCTTGAGTAAAACAAAGACTTGGTTTGAGATAACAAACAAAAGACTGTTCATAACTTTACTTGTTGACATTGGTTAAAGACTAAATAGTCACCATTCGGGAAGACGGAAAGAAAAAGAGAATATTTTAAACATAAGAAAGAGACTGGAGTAGGTAGTTTTGCCTCATAACAACTGATTCTTGATTACGTCTTGGATATAAGTTTAAACTGTGAGCAATAAAATGAGTACATCTAATATTTCTAGACTTGAAAAGAAAACTTCTTCAGTGCCCTCTGTCGGACAAGCCAGCCCAACAACTCAGAGTTCTGTCAGCACATTGCTACAGCGTGAAAAAGCAAGTATGGCTCAAGAAGAGACACTTCTTTAAAATTAATTCAACTGACCTTACAAAAAAACCATGAACAAATACAAAGTAAACTGGATAAAGTAAGTGAAGAAATTATGGACATAAAGGCACAATTTGAAGCTCAAAATCAAAAAATTATAAAAAATGAACAGAAAATCCAAGAAGTGGAACTTAAAACGCAAGACATTGACAAAAAGGTGGAGATGTTACTGCAAAAGAATGAAGGATTTTTACTTCAATAATGGCAGAGAGACTGAAAAGATACTTAGTTGAGTTTATACATCCAGATCAAAATGTCTTTTTACCGAAGAGACAAATCAAAAATAATTTAAGGGTGATAATGGACGTATTAGAATATTATGAATTACACCCAGGGAAACAATTAGCATTAGTGGTTTTAGACACTCAAAAAGCGTTTGACAATGTTTCTTGGCAATTTATGGTTCAACAATTACAAATAATGGATTTTGGAAAGAATTTTATAAATATGATAAAAACAATATATAGTAACCAGACAGCAAAAGTGATAGTGAATGGAGATTATATTGGGAACTTTGAGATAAGGAAAGGCATGAGACAAGGCTGTCCACTATCCCCATTATTATTTATCTTTACTCTGGAAGTATTAAATAGAAGGATAAGACAAGATATAGAAATTAAAGGATTGAAAATAAAAGATGAAACATATAAGCTACAAACATTTGCCGATGATTTAGTGTTTATTTTGGAAGAACCTTTAGAGATGATTCCTAAACTATGGGAAAAGATAGAAGAATATGGGAAAGTGGCAGGACTAAAAATAAATAAAGATAAAACTAAAGTAATAGTAAAGAACCTCACAGATAAACAAAAAAGGCAAATACTAGAGAAAACAGAGGTACAAATAGTGAAAAAAGTTAAATATTTAGATATTCATCTTTCGGCTAAATGTTCGTCAATAAAAGAAGACAATTATATAAAATTATTGAAGCAAATAAAGCTAGATTTGGAAAGATGGAAAAATCTCAAATTGTCAATATTAGGAAGAATTGCTACAGTAAAAATGAATGTGTTGCCGAAGATTTTATTTTTATTTCAAATGATCCCGATAAAGCTTGAGAGAAAATTCTTTCAAAACTTAAATTCATTGGTTTTGAACTTTATTTGGCAGGGGAAAAAAGCTAGAATTAAGATGAAAATATTACAAGATGCTAAGGAAAATGGAGGTTTTGGGTTGCCGGAATGGACATTGTATTATCAAGCATCTATGTTAACATAGGTGAAAGAGAGGATAACACTCAGAAATAAAAGGTTATTGTATTTAGGGGGACATGATTTACAATTGGGGTGGCATGCTTTTTTATGGCATGGGAAAAACAGAGTTCATAAGTACTTTCAAAATCATTTTATAAGAAATGCCTTATTAACAGTATGGGAAAAAATTAAAACTAAAATATATTCAAAAATTCCAGGGTGGTTATCAACGATGGAGGCATTTATACATCCAAATCTGGTAGACTTTAAAAAAGTATGGACATATAAAGATATTTAGATATTGAATCTAAACAAGAATTGGAAAATTTAGAAATAAATTTGTCCTGATGGGCACTTTTGCAGATACAAAGTAGATATGAAAAAGATGTAAAAATGTATGGATTTTACAAGGATCAAAATGTGTTTGATAAGATTTTGTTAACCTCAGATGAGAAATTAATTAAGAAAATATATAATTTTTTGTTAATTTTAGATATGGAAAGTGAACAAGTGAAAGAAACAATGATAAGAAGGGCAAAATTTTTGGTTATAATATAGAATTAGAAAAATGGCAAATGTTATGGGAGAGAAACTATAAATTAACAATGTCAACTTCATATAAAGAAAATTTGTATAAAATGTTTTATAGATGGCACCTTCCACCAGCAAGATTAGCAAAAATGTTTAAAAATATGTCAGATAGATGTTGGAAATGTAAACATAATATAGGCACATATTACCATATTTGGTGGACATGTGGGAAGGCAAAGGCCTATTGGAAAAGCATACATATGTGGTTAGAACAAATATTGGGTGAACAAGTGGATTTTAAACCTGAACTTTTTTTACTAGGCATTATGTCTGAAAAGATTAATGAGCAGAAATTATATTTAATTCTACATATTACCACAGCAGCAAGAATAATTTTTGCACAGTACTGGAAGAATGAAGGATTGCCATCAGAAGAAGAAATAATCACGAAAATATTGGAATGTGCAGAGATGGACAGACTAACTATGAGGCTGAAAGACAAAGAAGATACAGACTATTATAAAATTTGGAATTTATTCTATTCCTAGTTAGAGAAAAGAATGAAGGATTAGGAAGTGAACATGTATTAGCTTAGCAAACACCAGACAACTTGTTTGATTGGAAAAATTAACATATGTTGATGGAAAAAATATTAATAAAAAAAAGAAAAAAAAAGAAAAAAAACTTCAGGAAACATTTCTTTGGAATGTGTTCAATCTGACATTATCCAAATGTTAGCTTACTTTTGGACACTGTTAAAAAAATAGTTTCAGGAAATAGAAAAAATACAAGTAGTGCAGGATAGTGTGAATCTATGTGATCAACATCAGTGCACAGCTGTAATTGTCTAGGAATGCATGTGTTACATAAAAGTGCCATGTTTTCATTTCCCCTTTGATTCCTGGCCAGAGACTTGAAATTCAGCTTTCATAAAGAGATTGTGAATTTTTAAATATGGGTCTGTGCTGACCTCTGGTGGTCAGGAAACAAAAATGTAATATTGTAAGTGATCCTAAAAAATATTTAGTCAAGTCTTCAGAAAAGCTTAAGTTTAACTTTTAATGACATGGAGCTGTATGGGAATTATAGCCTTCTTAAAAAAAATTAGGAATGGAATTATGGGGATTACAGTTGCAGTAGCAATTATATAATTTGTGACGACAATTCCAACAAGTGTTTCAAACTCAAGTTAACCAAATGCTGTAATGAAGCCATTCTCAAGTTTATATTGAAGGTGAATGTGATTTGAAATTTCTCAGCTGAAATTTCAATTTTTTAGTACTATTAGCTACTTAGAGTCGTATTTATTTATTTGTGAAATTTATTTGCTGCCTATCTTGCTATGGGGCTACTGCTTTCATATACTTGAAATCTACCAAACAGATGTATTTATGTATTAGATTTAAACTCTGCTCATTTAAGAGTACAAGATGGCATAGAGAGACCTCCCTTTCTACCCAACCACCACCACCTCAATAAAGACTTCAGGCCAAAGTTATACTCAAAGACTGTAAACCATAATTGTGGCTTAAGTTGATGTCCTGATTTATACAACTTGCGGAGACATTGAATAGGATCCCTTAAAACCAAGTCACAAACTAATCGACTTCTGGGTAGCTCAGTCCACCATTTTTGTGTAATCCAACTGTAGAGTTGAAAGAAGCCATTAAGAAGCCATACTTCACATCTTTAAATCATTTTTGTATATTTTTAATGTTACTTTTGTACAATAGCAATATTTCACTAGAAATGAAAGAGAGTTCAAAGATCAACCATTGGAAGAGGAGGAGAAGATAAAGACTAGAAAATGCAAGTTGAACACAAAAAGAAAACAGATACATTTTATAATGGAATTTTGATGGTCATAGAAACTAGGTAATATTAATTCCAGTATTACCTTTCTCCAGTATAGCTTATTTAGGTCAGCCATAGTCATAAAGACTTAGTGACTGCATTCATATAATTTTAATTAAGTTTTTTAAATGGCTAATATGTTGAACAAGCCCAGTCTTTTAATAAATTCAGTGTAGTGAGAGAATCCATGAATTAGATTATTTCAGGAACTAGGCTGAGCATGTGTGAGAACACAATCATTAACCTGGCTAGAAGATCACTTCTGGGATTTGTGTACTACATGGAAGTGCATCTGGGATAGGTTCACACCTCTTGATCACTGTTCGTACCTGAGCCACGACTGCATTGTGACTGGTGCCTTGGATGGGGGCAATTCGGGTTGCTCCACTATGATAGTAACGAGTAGCAGTGGCATTGAAGGGAATACTTGCCCTCATTTTCATGCCACCCATTTCCAGTTCACAGCTGTGGTTAGGTGGGACTTCAACTTCAACTGTATCAGAATAAGTGATCGATTCACTCTGTGTGTAACCTTTCGTCCAGTTGAATGTTTTCTCTGATGAAATGCCCCATGATATTCCAAAGACTTCAGGTATCCCTGCTGTCATTGTAAAGCCTATGCCCTGAGAGAAGGAAATGCCCACATCCCAGGTATGTTCAGAAGTCACGGTTCCTGATAAGGTGGTTGACTTCTTCACTGTCCTACAATCATGGTTGGTAACTTTGCTAGAGACTATAGATATGCCTCCCTCACTGTAGGATCCCTGATTTAGCTCATAATTGACATTGGAGATGCTCTGAGAGCGATAGTCTTTATTAATGGTCAGAACATCATAGTGTTTATACCAGTATTCCTTGCCATTCCAACCAAGGAAGAAAGCTTGATTTTTACTATCTACCTTCCCTAATCCATACTTATTTTTACCAACAAATAAATTTATACCTGCACAGGTGTTGATGGAATTGGGTGGGACTTTACCCCAAGAACCCCCCTTCCAGCTTAGGGATTCAAAGTCATGTCCGTTCACCAAAATCCAGAACTCAGAAGTGGAATATTCTTTGTTTCCATATGGGTAATAGCAATAAGGACCCCGGCTGGGACTGTAGTAGCCAGCAGCACAGCCCGGCTCAATGCAAGGATATTCCCATCTGCCAGCATAGCTATTCCAGTGAGACACAGCTCCGGTGGGGACAGATCCTGGGAACAAAGTCCAACTCATAGTAGTTTCATAGAAAACACTAACGTTTCTACTAGAATGTTGGATGTCA
Source organism: Crotalus tigris (assembly GCF_016545835.1). Classification (NCBI taxonomy): domain Eukaryota; kingdom Metazoa; phylum Chordata; class Lepidosauria; order Squamata; family Viperidae; genus Crotalus; species Crotalus tigris. Next base: position 873,740 of record NW_024097293.1, read on the forward strand.
TCATTCTGGTCTTGAGCAATGTGGGTTTCATCTGAAAAGAGAAAATATGTCAAAGTTAATTTTTATGAAGAAATATAAGCATATTTTCTGGAGATCTTTCTCAGCCATGTCAGTAACGTCTATTACTGTATATCTATGGAGATTCTCAGATGTCCAGGTCATGGTTGTCCCAAAGATTGTCTTTCTTTCAAAAGACAAGAAAGTCCAATTGCCTTTTGAAAGACAGCATCTTTGGGTCTATTACTGTAGGATTCTAACATAGTTCCAATCCATCTACTAAATTATTTATTTATATATAGGTATAAATACATTCTCAAATTACTATGTCCAAGATTTTCTCAAGGGTTCATGAAATCAAAATTGAAGAATTATTTGAAAAAATATTAAACAATGTTACTCTCCTCATCATTTTTATTTGTTAAAACATGTACGTTTTTTTATAAAAAACATTTTAAATTGATATTTAAAGTCTTTCTGGGTCCTCCATAATTTTTGTAAGAGGGAAAGATTCTTCAGATAAAGGTTTTGAAAACATTGATCTACTGCAATTTTGAAGAATTTTTTTTTTAAGGTTTCTGTTCATTTTAATGGAAAAAAGTTATGCTCTGGACTAGAATTTATGTATAATCCTTATATATAAATACATTTGGGAAACCTATTGCTTGTATCCTATTTTGGGTTGTATTTGTTGTTCTAGCTGCCCCATATTTGGACTCCAGTTTATAAAATATGTAATCTACACACTAGATGAGGAGATGGCAGTCAGAATCTTCACTTAACCTTCACGTAACCTTGTACTTTCTCTTTCTCTCTTAATAAAGACTTGCCACGATACAACAGTTTACCAATCAGTCTTGAAGATTTCAGCATTTGAGATTCTTTATAGGAAATGCTATGAGACCTGCCTTATTCAAACACTCTATTTATTCTTTGTATTGATGTATGGAAATTTTTCAGCTACCAGAATTCCTCAACTAGCATGATGCTAACCCAGAATCTGATGATTTGCTGATCTCATAGGATATTTGGGCAAGTTAAGTTTAAAAAATTAGTTGCAATATTTAGGATACATTGTAAGCTCTGAGCACCATAATGTGCCTTGCTTCTCCCCACTGTGCAATTTCATTTGGTTGAATGGATTTCAGTGAAGTCAAGTCAATACACTTCTTCAAACAAGGAGCCCATTTCTACAACCACTGGCTCAAGATAAAAGAGATTGTAGACAAAAGGAATTTCTCCATGGATGAAGCTCGCTTTATATACCTGGGATCAACTGAGGGGGACTTTTCTTCACTGATCTCTTCTGGAGTTTAAGATTACTGTTGATTTCATTGGCCAGGGGGCCGTCTATGATCAGGGAAAGGAAGAGAGTGCAGAACAGTAGGTGCATCTGAAACATAAATCAGAAGAGCATATCACATTTTGGAAACATTGCCAATAAATGGCCATTTTATCAATTCCCTTTCTCTCTGTCTTTGCTAATTGCTCTTGTATTTTAAACACTTGTCTTACATATTAAAGAACAAAGAATAAACTTTTATACAGACATTTTTTAAATATTTAGCTATAGGTAAGTATGGATGGAATTAGAAAAAAATGGGTCAATTTGAGTAATAGGAAACAAGGAAAAAAGTGCCAGGCTTTCCAATATCAAATGCACACTGCATAAGCTATTTTGAAGACAACAATTCCCCATTAAATAAGTCACCAATGCAACTTACTCTTAAGTAACTGTATATAAAATCATAATCTGAATGATTAGATCAAATTGGTAACTTACTATGAATAACCGATTGAATTGAATTGTACAGTGTGGAGGAGACAGATTTATATTTGTTCATTTTTTTTTTTTTTTGCTTCTGCAATGCTTGGAGGGAAGGGATTATTTCCATTACAAGCCTTGCAGCCAATTAGAGTGGAGGAGTTGCCTACAATGAGATGAAGCTCAGAAGGTGAACTAGATGTGGCTGGTAGGGCCAACATAACTTTAAAAAAATACCATTTTGATCTGTAGCAGAAAAAGGTGAGTGGAAGTTTGCCTTCTTGGTCATGGAAAGATTGAGCATTTCAGACTGCTTTTAGGATTATCATATACAAAATGTAGCTCAATTTTTACCCCTAAAAGATGGCTTTTAGAGAAATCACTGTGTCAGCCTACTATAAATAATAAAGTATAAATGACATGGCTACTGAGCAAAAATAAAGGTACTGATTTTAAGCTGAAAAGTATGAGTAAAATGTCACAAGGATATTATCTGCCCTTCTAAAAGACAACATCTATCCACAGGTCATGTTAGTTAAGCTGCATGAAATACTGAACTCTTACTGATTATGTTTATAATGGAAGCAACTTACCTTGGGATCTCTTTCGGAAGTCCAAGGCTTTTGATATGCAATTGCTGCCCTATTTATATAATTAACAGATAAAAAACAAGAGGGTTACTGGGTGGGACTTCTTTTGCAAAGAGAAAAATCCTAATTGGATAGTGATGCGAGTTTCAAAAGTCATTGAGAATATTCGTTTCTGATTATCACAAAATGGCACCTTGAGAATGATTTATGGAAAGTGTATCTCATGAACCTTCCAGTTTCTAAAGCAAATATTTGAGCAGAATTTTCAGGTGTTCTTTTGACACTCCGTCTCATACAGATGAACATACAGATTTTTTCAGACGCTTACAACTGGAGCTCAAAAGTTCAGCCCTCCATCCTACTCCTGTCTGCCCAATGATATTCAGAGCCATACAGGTTCTGAAAATGCTGGTTTTGTAGAACCACCTTAACTAAAGTACCTGTAGAAAAATGAGCATCCATTTAGTTTATTCCCTTGGAAAAACATCTTGTTAATAACCATTATCACACATTCTGGCAATGAATTCAATAAATATGTGTTGCATGAAGGAATGCTTTCTTTTTTCTGGACCAAATCAATTTTATTTCATACTTCTGCTATTACAGAAAGAATTAGGAAAATTCTGATTAACTTGTTTTTTTCCCATCTTGTGTATAATAGATGATTTTATTGTTGTATGACTGATAGTTTTATTATTGCTCTAAAATGGCAAATGTTTCAGCCCTTTATAATAGAGAAACTGCCCCAACATTCTGAGTTTTTTGCTCTATTCTCATTACTATATGTAGTAATGAGAAAGAAAGAAAATAACACAGAAGTAACCCATTCTGCCTGGGTATTGTTACAGCAGGGGCAAAGTCTAACTACTATGGAAATTCTTACAGAAAGAACAATATAGTAGAACATACTGTATTGTTTTAGTTTCCCCAAATTCACAATTTTCCCTTTCCTATAAAATTATTTTCTTAGTCTGGCAAAAGTGCTTAACTGCAGGTAAATTTGGCAGCCCATGTTCTTCTAAATGATGTAGAATTATCAGAATGAGATTAACAGAATCTTGTCTTCTAATATTTCATATTACTTAGTCTTCAGAGAAAAAAACTTTTTAGCTGGTTCATACCCAGTAGCTATAAGAAATACTATGGATAGCTCATGTAACATTTATATTCAGTCATTGATTTCCAACATAGTAGGTAATCATCTGGCTGGTAAATAATTACATACCTCCATGTCATTTTTAGGCACTCTGATCTTTAGTCTGTGTGATACAATATATGCACATCAAAGGATAGCAAGGCTACACTTCAGGAATTGGATTTGTATAATCACCATCATATTCATCTTTGCATAAGTTCCTACTTAGATACTATGTATAATTCAGAATGAAAGTTTTGACCTCAAGAAATTTTAAAGCTGATGTTTACATTATCAATGGCACTTAGACTTATATACCAACCCTTAGCACTTTACAACTCTCTCTATTTACAATGTAAGCATATGACCCTCAACAATCTGGGTCCTCTTTTTACCAGCCTCAAAATGATGAAAGGCTGAGTCAACCTTGAGCCCCATCAGGATCGAATTCCAGGCTGTGGGCAGAGTTTGCCTGCAATACTGCATTCTAACCACTGCACCACAAAGACTCCTTGATTAACCTCCTGATAGCCTCAAGAAGTTTAATGCCATCTAACGGGGACATTTGGGGCCTTCTGGATCCTCCTAGAATGGAATACTACTCCCAGATAGTTAAAGCTATCGACTGTGTATCTGTTCTGTTCTCTTCCTTTTAACGATCCATCCTTGGAGTTTGCAATTTTGATTCTTAGAGATTGCTGGCCAGTGTGTTCTGCTTGTAATACTGAACTGTAACCCTTACTGCTCTTTAACTCCATAGATGAATACAAAATGACATTATCCATAAACAAGATTATGGGAATATTGTACTCTACATGGAAATGTGAGTTTCTTAGAATTTGTTTTTTTAGTAGTAATTTCATTTAAATTACAATAATTAAAAATAATAAACTAAAAGAATAAAAAGAAAGACAGAAGATGCAGAAAAGAAAAAAGAGGAAGAAAAATAGAAAAGAAAGGAAAGAAAAAAGAAAGATATAATATAGGAAAAGAAATTACTTTGTCCCTCATCACAATAAGGATAAACAATTTTATACACATATTATTCTGTTCCAAACTGAACAGCTGCTTTCTGGGGGCATCTGAAGAAAGGCCAGCCAAATTCTTCCTATTACCATGTTACTGCTAGTGGCCACTGAGAGAATGTAGAGGTACAAATGCCCTCCTGGCAACCGTACTGCTAGTGGCCACTGAGAGAATATAGAGGTACAAACTCCCACCTGGCGACCATTGAGTTGCAGGCTGGAACTCTGGGTCATCAGCTGTGATAATAAGCAAGACACTTGGTTTTGCTTTCTTCAACTTGGTCCTAAAGTGAATGAGTACTTTGGCAAAGTTCACTCTGTGCCCTCTAGGGGGTGTTGGTAGCTTGGGATAAATTTAAGTAACTTGCACTTTAACTAACAGATTTACTCTGTGTAGTTAGTGATGCGTGCAGTGAAGTACCTTCTTTCCCTCTGTTGTGTGCTGAATTAATCGTGGCTGTTGTAATCTCAGCTTTAGATTCCAAAGGGCAAAAAAAAAATCGCATAAGGGTGTCATGAATAAGTTGACCACCAGGGGTGCTTCTGCAATGCTTTTGGGGTTGGTTCTGCTTCTGTAACCAGATTCCTCCTTATCCCATAACATTGGCTGAAATTCCAAGCTGTGGCTGGGAGAAGAGGTTAATTGCTTTCCTTAGTGACTTGTTGCTAGGGCAACTGGACTAATAAAACAGCATTCAGCCGGAGATTTAATTGCCCTTTTATAGCCCTCAGGGGCCTCTTGCTGTTCTCTTTGATGTTAGAAGTCAGGCTTTACATGCAAAAAACAATAGTGTAGATTTCTCTTTTTCTACTTTGTGATGTGAACATCACAATATTTCCTTGTAAACAGATCCAAAAGCAATTTATAACAAACACAAAGCATTTTATAACTTTACTTTACTTTGAAGCGTTGGCTAGCAAGCAGAGTTACTAGCGAATTAGCAAAACAATGCCTCTGAATCATTCCTTGAAAGCTGTCCTTTACACAAACACGCTGGCTTTGCTATTCCAGAGATTACTTTGCAGGCAATTGAAGGAGATTAGTCACATAGAGTTACTACTTGCAAGAAAATATCTGCTTTACTTCCTTAAGGGTTAATGTAGAGAAAAAGCTAACAAATTTGCTCTCTTTCTTCAAACTGTTGCAGCTTTGAGAGGAGAATTAATCTTTATCAATTTACTATTCTGTTCCAAACTGAACAGGCTGCTTTCTGTACAATCCAAACAGATAGATAACTCAGAAGAATAAACAGAAATATAGCTTTATTCTGGGAATTCTAGACAATGACTTACAGTCACGTGGAGATGCATCCAGAAGTACATGTTTGCAATATTGGTTTATTCCACAGGTAAATTGATATTGGATTTTCCCCTCTTCTCTTCCTGAGCGTCACATGTTGGCGAAGACATGAGGCTGGATGACAAAGACATTCCCATCTGGCTTGTGTCCAGGAAGTCTCCTAATGACCTTTGATACTCCTCCCACTGACCCATCAACATACGTAGCATTTAACCCAATAACTGCCAGATATTCTAACATCCTGATACATGCTCTCTAGTTAGGGTTACATGGACCTATATGGTCCAGAATACATATTAAAATTGCCAAGTCTGAAAAGCATTATCTATACCATTTGAAATATTAAGATGCAAACAGGAAAGAGCAAAGATAAACAATTCAGATAAATATATATGTATACTTAATGTGAAATATAAAATTCCTTACATAAAAACTCAGAATTTCCATCTAGAAAAACTCCAGTACAGTAGTCTTTTAACTAGAGACGCTAACTGGATGACTTTCAGACATTCTTTTAACCCAAAGTGTCTTAAGGTTTCACTCTCTAATGACTTTATCCATATATTGCTCATTATGACTGTATTCTATTCTGTCCCTCTTGCCAATTCTTTTTCTAGATTAAAAAGGCAGATATTATTATATCTTATGTAAATCTTATGTAATAATATCTGCCTTTTTAATCTAGAAAAAGAATTGACAACAGGGACAGAATATGCAGTAATAATGAGTAATATATGGATAAAATCTGGATTTTAGATCTGGATGACTATTATTAAAAGCAAGAAACAAAATTGTTCTGAATTCATCTAAGAAGATAAAATTGTGCTGTCAGCTCATGATAGGAAGTATAAGAGATTCTACCTGGCAATTTGGGTCTGTGTGGGATTCAGTTCTTCAGCTCGGACTTTCTCCAGAATTATAACTGAGCTTACATACTGTATAACTGTCAGAGCCAATACAGTATTGACAATAAGGAGAGAGATCCTGACCCTGAAGTTAATAAAGATCTGGAAGTCTGCATGTTATACATTCATGTTAAGGTTCAAGGTCTTCTTCAGGTTGTCAAAAACTCAAAATTAACCCATGTTGTGCATCAAAACCCAGTGTTTTTTTACGTATTTCATAACCAAATGGATGATACTTGTATACGTTTCCTCCTTCTCTCCTCATTTCTCAGCATGGATTCCTCAAGAATCCATACAGATTCTGTGGAGGAAAAAAAGATTGTACTTTTGCCTAGCTGGATCAAAAGATTGGCTGAATTATCTTACTTCAGCTTTCAGAGATTTTTTTTATTCCTTCCAGGAATGGAATGTTGAAAAACCTTACAGCTGTTCCATGTGGATCACTTCCATGTCCATAGGCCTTTGTTCCTAACATTTATTCTACAACCTCCACAACAACCAAAGAAATATTGGTAGCATATTTTTCATTAGCATAGTACTACAGTTAGCACTGAAAGAGTTGCTACAACCTCATTGCTACAGCTTCAGATTTTAACAAACCTGGCAGCTCTATTTCATCACAATATTTTAATGTTCTCTTTTATTTCCCTGTTTGTTTTTATGGAACAATTTAGTAATCCATCAAGGATGTATGTTTCTCAAGATTGCTTGAGGAAACCAAATAAAAGAAGGAACTGCTGCAGTGGGTAAAATAGCATCTGTTCACAGGCCACAGAAAGAGACTGGCTTTCTTTTGTACATGGAGTTTGTGGTAAGTATTTTATTTATTCAATGATCTTTCTCTTGTCTTTCCTCTATGAGCTCAGGGAGATATTCACAATCTCCCTCTTCAATTTCTTTCTAAGATTCCTAGGATTTCCATGGCAAAAAAAAAAATATTTTTGTTCAGCATCTCTCTCTCTCTCCTAAAAAGGGTCTGAAAAAAAGCTTAAAGTAAGTAGGTTTCTTTTTTCCTGCCTTTCAAGAGGAATAGGAAGTATATTTGGAAATGGATGATCCAGTTAAAATTCTTGCAAATTCTGGAATCTAAAGACAATGCAACTTTCGAACCCTAGCTTTGGCATTATAACTTTCTGTTTGTCCTACAATTACATTCTATTTTTTTTTCAAAATTAAAAATCCCTAGATTCCATTATTGGTTTTAAAATAATTCCATCTTACTTTAAAAACACTGGAATATAACACTTGACATTAGTATTTTTGAATATCTATTATCTCTTGGACATTTGAGAAGATGCTCTGTGACAAGCCCACATAACACTTCTGAAGGCAGTTTAATTTTCCTTCTTTTGTATGCTTCTCTTGCCTCTCTCAAAATGGTTCTGCATCTTCTAATCACGTGAGCTGGCAGCTGGTGTATAGCCAGGTGGTCAGGTTAATGTGCCCTCCACAAGTGCTTAAGTCAGCAGGCACACATATTTTCAATTCAGAATAGAGCTGGAAGGACCTTGTAGGTCTTATAGTCCAACCCCCTGCTGAAGCAGGAGACTTTATAACATTTCAGATGAGTGACTGTCCAGTCTCTTCATAAAAGCCTCCAGTGATGGAGCACTGACAACTTCTGAAGGACTGGTTACTTTTCCTCACTGTTAGGAAGTTTCTCCTTAATTCCAAGTTGCTTCTCTCCTTGATTAGTTTCCATCCATTGTTTCCTGTCCTGCCCTCTGATGCACTGGAAAATAAGTTGACCCCCTCTTCTTTACCCCAGACCTTCTTTTCTCTAGATTAGGCATACAAATTCTGCAAATGTTCTTCATATGTTTTAGTCTCCAGGCCTTAAATCATCTTAATTGCTCTTCTCTGCACTTTTTCCAAACTCTTAATATTTTTTGTAATGTAATGACCAAATCTGGACACCATATTCCAGGTGTGGTCTTACTAAGATTTTATAAAGTGGTACTAATACTTCACATGATTTTGATTCTATGCCTCTGTTTATGCAACCAAGGATTGTATTAGCTTTTTTGGCTGCTGCTGCATACTGCTGGCTCATATTTAAGTGATCATCTATTAGGAATCCAAGGTCCTCTCATAGTTATTGCTTCTGAGCCAGATTTTGCCTAATCTGGACTTGTACATTTAGTTTTTCCTGCCCAGGTGTAAAACTTTGCTTTTCTCCACATTAAATGTCAATTTGTTGGATAGGTCCCTTGTTCAAGTCTGTCAAGATCTTTTTGGATCCTGAGTTTGTTTTCTGGGGTGTTGGGTATTCTTATCAGCTAGTGTCACCTGCTGATATCTTCCAGTTGTTAGATTAAAATTCTCAGAATGTCTTCTCAGTGGACACCCAGCTTGGTAATTTAATGAGATAGTGACTTTTTTGTGCTTTATTACAAAAGCAGATTGCAAGCAAAATTATATAGTAGTTCAATTATAGCACAGCAAAACAGTAACTGAATGTCAGAGAAAAAGCTACTTTGTTGGATCAATGAGGGAAAATGACACCACAAGATCTAGGCAGCCAATAATTTCCTTAGTAATTTATTCAGCTATTTTTTTATTTTAGAATATTTTGGTATCTGTTTGGTAAGATTTCCATACAATGGCAAGGTTTCAGCCCTTTCTGCCTGGCCATCTTGCTCTGTATCAAGAGTGCGGATTTCTTCACAGATAAAAGTCATGTTGGGACTTCTAAGATGTGCTGGAAATGTAACAAAAATCCAGGTTTATTTTACCATATGTGGTAGTTTTGCAAATATGTGAAAACCATACTAGATAAACATAATAATAATGATAATAATGATGATGATGATGATCATGCAGAAAATACTTAAGGTACAAATATTAATGAAACCTGAAGCTTTTCTTTTAGGTATTATGGATAAGCCAATTGAAAAACAATTTGGGGCTATTCCTTCAGATAGTGAAGGCTGAGAAGATTGTACTTGCCAAGCAGTGGAAAGGAAAAGAGATGTTGAATGTTGAAGAATGGATTTTAAAATTGACTAAATTAGCAGAGATGGCAAAATTTATAAGAGACTGAAAGCTGTTTGTGGACTTTCTATGTGTTAAATCCAGTAACAGATGGTTAATAGAGGGATCTGAATTGATTAGCTTAACCTGTTGAGTGTGTGTGTGTGTGTGTGTGTGTGTCTGTAAAAGGGGAGGAGAATTTGTTTTTTCTTTTTTTCCAGTGTCCAGAAATCTATATGTTTAATGATAAATTTATTTGATAAATAAAACTTTTTTCTCTTTTTTTTATACCAATCTTCTTTCCTTTTTGTGGTTCCTAGTGCTGAACATAGGTTTTTTTTGTGTGTGTGTGTTTTGATTGTTTTTCTGGTTTGTATTTTATCTTTCATGATAAAACAAAATAAATATACTTAACAACAAAAGACATGTGGCAGTAATTGTAATTCAGACAGTAATCTGAAGTTATACTTATGTTTTTCTATGTATCTGATAAGTTTCATTAAAGTGCAGTTCTGCCTAAGGGCATGGAAACTCTTCAGGACTTGCTTGGATCTACTGATCGTTCCCAATCCTTTTTTCTCTCCAAAGTTGTTCTCAAAAGCTTTTCCAAGGGTTTGGTAAAATTGTCCATCCCATCTCTTCCCTTGAAAACATCCTTCAGTTCCAGACTCAAAAAAACACCATTTCCTCTGAGCCACTGCCCACACTTATTAATTCCCCTGCTACAGGATAGGAAAAAAAAGGATGTGGAGGATAAAAATCTGCAAACCCTTGCTGCTCATATTATACGTGTATGTGTATGTGCATATGTATGTATGTGTGTAAAGTCATCTTCTCTATCTGTCTCTGTTTCTGTCTCTGTCTCTCTGTCTCACACACACACACACACACACACACACGCACGCCCCTGGTCCAGGATGTCGGTCTATCCAGTTCCGTAGTCACCCTTCATTCATAATAATGCCTTTGAATGATCTTTTGAATTCTACATAAATGATGAAATTAAATTTTGCTTATCTTCTTTTGCATATGTGGAGCTTTTATGATTTTATGATACCGAGCCTCTTCCTACATTTGATGTTCTGAATAGCATCAGATACAATAAGCAGATTTACATTCCAACCCAACAAATAAAAAACAGAAACTCTTCCATGAATCGTATCCTTCATCTGGTAGTATTTGACACCTGCCTTTCTGGCATCAACAAAACTATTCTGGGAATAAACTAGCAGAAGAGGAATTATATCAGAATATTATTTTCATCCTTTTGTCTGTTCAGAAGGAGTGGGACTAACTAGGAGTCACTTAGGTGAATCGATCAGGATAGAAATGTGATGAATGAATGAATGAACAAATAAACAAATGAATGAGCAAATGAATGAATGATCCCTCTATTTGGAAAAAGGACCACTTCCATGGGAAATTTTAAGACATTGTTTAAAATCAGATTTCACAATAGTATAGTTCAAAACCTCACACCAATGTTTTTTGGCATCTAATGTGCTTTTGGGGGAGAAGAATTTGGAAATTGCATGGCTGTTTAAAATATATTTAACTTTAGATGACATCACTAGATCAATCACTTATGAGATTATTATGTAAATGTGACAGTTTCTAAAACAGAAGTTTGAGAGATATTGTGCGAATCCAAGCGCCTAACCAGGGTTTCTATAGATTCTGCAGTGCATATATATCAACTGAATTGAAATCCACAAATATTCTGAAGCAAAAAAATTGTTCATCCCTTATTTTCCTTGCCAGCTTTAATTAGAGAGCCTTTTTATCTTCTCATTGTTTAAAATTTATGACCTTTGCTGCCCTGCATTTATCACTTACATAACTTTTATATAAGAGTGATCTTTAGTTAATTTTATACTATTAAAAAAGTGACTCAGTGGAAAAGTTTTAGATATAAATACCCTTGGAAATAAATTACCTTGAGAGCGGGAAAGATCAAAATAACAGTATGAATTTTATATCTTTATCCTCTGAAGGCCACACTTGACATAGTGTAGTGCTGATTATATGATCAATGTGTAGAATTTGTTTAAGCAAATAAGAAGTCACATGGAGAGGAGAACTGGAATAAACTAGTGGCTCTTTGGGAGCTGGGTGTAAAAACCTTTCTATCTCAAAGTAATTGGAAAAACGATGAAACATTTTTTCAAAAGCCCAATCTCAAGCTCTAGGTTTTAAAGGATACTAGATATGTTTTTGAGACATAAGAACTCAGCTAGCTCAGAGAAAAAAATCCAATGTCTAAAAGACATTGTGGAAGGGGAACAAGTTCTATTTAATAAGATTGAGATTGAGTTGAAACTGAATTTACAAATGATATGCTATAAAAATGATATGGAAAAAGAAGCTATACTGGCATACAAAGGAAACTGGTTAATGTCTTAACTATTAAAAGTGGCATACAAAAAATAATCTAAAAATAACCTGGATAATTTTTATATATTGGATTTACAAACAAAATGTTAAAATTTTGAAGAATATCATGAGAAAGATTTAAAAAGTAAAAAGAAATTAAATTCTATGGCATTATTTGAATGAACCAAGGATTAAGATTGTTAGAAGTAAAAGGAAAAAATATAAAGTTGGTATATTTGAACAAGATTAAAATAGATAGGTTGTTATTTCTGGTAAGAGTTAATGAACTTTTGCTGACACCATGACAATACTTCATAAAATAAATAAAAATGGGATATGAAGAGAAGAGATTATTTGTTGTATTTTAAGAAAAGTTGGTAAGTTACTAAATTTATACTTCTTGGAATGAAGGGAGGAAGCTACTTCTTTATATTTTTCTTTTGTTTTACTCTATTCATAATTTCTTTTCTATCTCTTTCTATTTTTTCCTCCTTTTTATTTTCTGTATTTCCCCTCTTTTTATTCTTCTATCTGTTTTTTTTAGCTTGCATTAGTTTTTACTTTTGTACTTGCTTTTATACTCTTTAATAAAATTATTACATTTTTTAAAAATGAAAATTCAATTTAATTAGAGACTTGATGGAATCAAATTTTAAAGCATAATATTTGCACATCACACATTAATGCAGTCACCCACACACATTTTTATATATAAACACAAATACATACATGATATGTGTGTATGTAAATATGTATGGAAAAGTGCAAACAACTAATACATTAGATTTTATTTCTGTATGCCTTTGAGTCAGTTTTTGACTTCTGGAGACTGCCTGGACTAGAACTTGCAGGGGTTTTTTTTTTGCCAAGATTTCAGAAATAGTTTGCCATTGCCTCTTTCCTAGGGCTGAAAGAGGAAGACTGGACTAAAGTACTCTTTGTGTCTTTGTGTCTAAGGCAGAACTAGAACTCATGGTTGTCTTGTTTCTTGCTTGATGCTTTAACCCAGTGATGGCAAACCTTTTAGAGACTGAGTGCCCAAAAACTGGTCCTGCCCCCACTCCACCCCCTGCCCCACCCCCGCTCCACCCCATTCTGCCTGCCTGCAGGGCCACTCACTGCCTCCAGGGCCTACTGCAGATCGCCCAGGCAGCCCAGCAGCACCATGGCAGCCACGCCCTCTCCCTCTGTCCCGCAGCATCAACTGTGCATGTTGGGGCGTGAGGGCAGAGTCTTGTGTACACTATCTGGCTGCCATGTCCTTGGCTGTGCTGCTCTCCATGGACCATGCTCAGGGGCGACTCTCCTCCAGGGGGGCTGCTGGTGAGGAGGGGGTCGCGGGCAGAGGCAAGGCTGGGGCAATGGCACGCGTGCCCACAGAGAGAACTCCGAGTGCTGCCTCTGGCGCCCGTGCCATAGGTTCACCACCACTGCTTTAACCAATACGCTAAATTGGCTCATTGTAGAACATGGGTTAATATAATATTACAAGATTTCTTTTCTTACAATATCTCTAAGCTATGAGCTATGAGTGTGGGTACTCTGTGCCCAGCATCTTACAGGCAGCAAAGGCCAATCAGTTGTAATAAGTAATAACTATATTCTAACAGCCATCCTGACCAAGGTGGAAATTCCCTGAAAACTAAATGGAGAACAAGGATCCATTTGGATCTTCATTCTGTGAACATTCATTTTATGACTAAACAAACATTAGAGATATACCAAGATCTCTGGGTGCCTTTTTACAAGAAAACAGGCCCTATGAAATCTTGCCTTGAAATATATCATTCGTGAGATAGAGGGTGTGCATGTAACAATATTAAAGATTTAGAAATGATATGGAAAGATCAATTACAATTACAAGATTGAGATCAGCATCTTGCTTAGAATCTTTAGCTACAGCACATCCCATCTTAAGACAGAATTAAGAAGCTGGAGAACCAGAATTTTTCTAACCTTCAGGAATAAAATGACCAGCCACTACTGCACAAGTTTTAGAAGCTTTAAGGCAAGTTATTTAGCAGGTTTCTGTTTAACTTTAAATCATGTGAGTTCTCTAAAAACAACAGATTCATATTTTTCAGAGGATCAGAGGGCAGCCAGAGTCACCAAGGCCCAGCTGCATCTTTCATAAAACCTTCCACAAAATCTTTAGATATTGGGGAAACCAAATTATAGTAACAGCTGCAAAATCTAGTTAAATATTTGCTTTAGAAACTGGAAGTAGCTATATGATAGCATCAGCATAAATTATTAAAGTCTTCATATTTTAAGAGGAATATTTTAAACACTTATACAACTTTCCACCCCACCTCTAAAAGTCAAACAAGATATCTATTCCTTTAATATACAAATTGAACCTCCTTCTATTGGGATGGATATAAATAGAGAGAAGGAGTGAAACAGCAACTAATTAAAGGATTGCTCTGCAACAAGCTGCAATGGATTCTAAGGTAAGTTGGTAATCAGTGCAAGGGGGATCATACAAAATGCATTCCCATATGTTTTTAAAATAGTCTTAGCCAAGTTTTTTCCTTGATGTTTTCTCAATCTCGAAACACTGCACTGTTTGGGAGTGAATGAAATACAGACATTTTCATAGACATTGGTGCGGGATTTTGAAGTATTGTTTTTAAATCTTATTTTAAAATATTAAAAGATTCAATGAGAAGTGATCCTTTCAGGAGAAAACTCTTGCAAATTTCATGTGGGAAGGTGAACTCAGATTCAAATGATTCTTCCAGCATGGAGGGATTATAAGAATCTGTTCATTTCCGGGAGAAAATCAATGCATATTTTATATTAAGATCTCACATGCTGGAATTAAATATAAAAATATCTTCCTCTTTTTTATGGAATTATTCAAAAACTAAAGGTCTGGATAAGTTTAATACTATAAGGTGGCAGTTATTTCAATTACATCTTTTGAAAGTATGAAATACAGTACTTTTCTGATCTTTGTTTCAGATGTGTCTTTTACTCTCTGCTCTCCTCCTTTCCCTGATCATCAATGAGTCACTGGCCAATGATGTGAATATTAACTTTAAAGTCCTAAAGAAAACAATGGAGAAAAGCCTTCAACAACTGAAACCAGGTACCAAGATAAGCACAACGATGGAAAAATCCTCCTGCTCTCTCTTTTAACATCTGAGCTAGTGATGAGTTAAAAACTTGAGCAAGAGAGTCTATCACCTCAAAGGCCATCTGTTCTATCAATGAAAAACCATTAGAACTTTTTTCTCATATCAAATGAAATCTATTTCCAAATAATATAAAACTGTTGTATCTCAACTTTTCTCATCTTCTCTAGTTTAAACATCTGCAGTGCTTCCTCTCTTTACCTACAGATTTTTCCTTCCCAAGCTACTTAGCATATTGGTCACTGTCCTCTAGGCAGAATCCAACTTTTCAAATATTTTCCTAAACTGTGGTATCCAGACATGGGCAAAATAATTCTATCTACCTATGTTTCAATCTTTAAAACAAAAATGGAGTTGAAGCTGCTCACTTGATTTTGTCTGGGAAGAGAAAGACATGCTACAGTTACTGGAGAGGATTAATTTAATTTTTAAATTTGTAAGGCCACTCAATTCAAATGAATCTAGACAGCATTGTTACTCTTCATTTTAAGAAGGAAGGATTTGACTCTGGCAAATATTATTTATGTATGTATATATTTATTAGATTTTTATTCCACCTTTATTACTTTATAAGTAATAAGCCAATGAATATAACATAATACTTTTTCTCTTTTTCCCCAGACAATCCTTTGAGGTGGGTTCGGCTGAGACAGAGTGACCAGTCCAAAATTAGCCAATTGACTTCCATGCCTATAGCAGAACTAGAACTCAGAGACTCCTAATTTCTAGGTCAGCACCTTTAACCACTACACTAATCTATAGTAGGTATTCACAAGTATGAATAGCCTGAGGAGTCTACTGTTCTCAGAAAACATTAATCTCATTGTAATTTTTTATTTTCCTCTACAGTTCAGCAGCACAGATCAGGGGGAAAATATTCCACGGACCAGATTCATTACAGTTTATGTAGGTTATTCATCAGGGTTACAAAGCATTGAAAGCATTATACAATGCAAAAACAATTGTTTTGCACAACTCACATGCTTTAATCTACCATCATTCAGATGAATTTCAAGTTCCTCTGTTCAACTGGGATAATTTTAGAGTGTGCACAGAATGTATGGAAATATGTGATTTGCCTGGAATTTTTCAAAGGACTTATATTGAAAAGATAAAGTATATGCCCCCCCCACATTTCTTCAAGAAATATCAGCTGATTTTCTTTGTTTCTATTTCATTTCCCAGGTAATGCAAATAGTAGGAGTGTAGCAATGAAAGAGAGAGCAGATGAACAGCCTTCCAATAGAAGCCTTGATGTTTTCTATGGAACAACTATGAGCTGGGCTTGGTTTTCAGGCTCTGTCCTCAGTGGAGCTGTGTCTTACTGGAACAACTACTAATAGGGCTGAATATCCTTGCATGGTTTCAGACTGTTCTGCTGGCTACTACAGTCCCAGATGGGGTCCTTACTGCTATTATCCATGTGGAAACAAAGAACATTCCACTTCTCAGTTCTGGATTTTGGTGAATGGTCATTACTTTGAATCCCTAAGCTGGAAGGGGGGTTCATGGCGCAATGTCCCATCCAATTCTATCAACACTTGCTCAGGTGCAAGAGTATATGTTGGTAAAAATCAGTATGGATTAGGTAAGGTGGTCAGTGAACATAAAGCCTTGTTCATTGGTATGAATGGCAAGGAATACTGGTATAAACACTATGATGTCCTGACCGTTAATAAAGACTAACGCTCTCAGAGCATCTCCAATGTCAATTATGACCTAAACAAGAGATCCTACAGTGAGGGAGGCATGGCATTAGCCTCCAGCAAACTCACCAACAAAGACTGTAGAGCAGTGAAGAAGTAAATCACCTTGTCAGGAACGGTGATTTCTGAACATTCCTGGGATGTTGGCATGTCTATCTCTCAGAGCATCAGCTTTAGTATGACAGCAGGGATACCTAACATCGTTGGAGGATCATGGGGCATTTCATCAGAGAAAACCATTAACTGGAATAAGGGTTATACATACAGTGAGTCAATCACATATTCTGAAACAATTGAGATTGAAATCCTATCCAACCACAGCTGTGAATTGGTAATGAATGGCACAAAAACGAGGGGACAGGTTCCCTTCACTGCTACAGCCACCCGTTATTATTACGATGGAACCCATTGGAGTGCCACTCTCTGAGATGTCAGCTACAATGTAGTTGGGATAAAAGGAGGTTCACAAATTGAACGCTGTGTCCCGATTCCGAATGCTCCCCTCTGCACTCGATAGATCCAGAACGCCTGTGTAACTGTATTAGTTTGCAACAAGAATCCAAGTAAATTGAATTATTGTTGAGCCCTTAGAACAGTGGTTCTCAACCTTTTTAATGCCGCAACCCCAACCGGTCGTAAGTCGAGGACTACCCAACCAGTCGTAAGTTGAGGATTACCCAACCGGTTGTAAGTCGAGGACTTTCCCTGCCCGGGAGCGCCGTGCATGCGTGGTGCCGCCCCCTGCGCCAGCCAAGGCGTAGCTGGCCCAGCCCAAGGGAGGTAAAGCACCCGCTGGGCCCCACACACACCAGCAATCCTCCCTGCGCCCGCCGGCCTCCCACCTCCCACCCCTGGCCCTCTTTTACTTACACTTTTAGTAGTTGCTTAGCAGGGAGGGGTGGAAACTTCCAGACAGCTTGTCTTCGCTGCAGACAACTTGCAGCACCGTTTGCAGAATGGGACTTTTGGCGGGCTCAGCAGGGCAGAGACAGCCTGGACAATTCCTATTGGCTTTTGAAAGCCAATAGAATTAGACTCTATTCAAGAGTAAAAGGGAGTGGTACAGCTAAGGAAAAGGGGAAAAAATGGTGGACTGCGTTGTTTGGCGACCCCCGTGAAATGGTCGTTCAACCCCAAATGGGGTCCCGACCCACAGATTGAGAACCACTGCCTTAGAAGGATTCATTGTAAATTGAGGTTTGTAAATCCAAAAATAATGATTTGCACTAAGCTGATCCTTTTGCTTCATTGGTATCAGCAAAAAACCAGCTAGTTTTGAGTTCCTTTGAACTGAGTTTGCTATGAAGCAGTTCTTAGAAATTGGTCTTAGACTTTAATTCTACACTATCAATTCAGTATAAATGCAAATCATGCTCATTTGTTCATAGCAAAGAAATCTCCATGCAAAATAGTGGTGCTATATTATTTGAGCACTGTACTCTTGGGAACAATGCTTGAGGTTTTGTGAAACTGACTTTTGCCATTAAATGATAATCACTATCAAATCATTATTGTCCATGGTTTCATTATAAAGAAGCTCAGTTTAAGTTAATGTTCTTAATTCTTTAAAATTTTAAATATGGATCAGACTCCAAATACATAAGTCTATTTTTATCCTTTTCCCCAGATTTTTTTTTGCTTTGAAATTTGTCTTCTTCTGCTATTTTTCTGTTCTTTGATTATAATATTCCTATTCTTAAAGTATAATAAAGACTCTTATAAAGTATTTTACTGTAGTTTGAAAATTAATATTAAAGATCAACCATGCTTTAAAAAAGTAAATGGATGCACTTCTTCCATTATTTTTATCTGATACATTCCCTATCAATACAAATAATCCTGGAGTTATGGTCATTTTATAAATGACTGTTCAAAGTTCCAGCAGGGCTGAGCAAAAGGACTTATGACTGGGCCCCAGAGTTATGGCTATCGGAGTGCTCCCGTGGTTACGTGATCAAAATGTGGGTGTTTGGTATCCTACCCATACTTACAGCCATAGGGAGATTTTAATTCTCTCCCACCTGCCTATTATCCTTCCCGTCTATGCCCTTTTGGACCCTTGCACTCCATGGCATCTGCCACTCTAACTGACCTTCCCTATTGACCAAGCATGTTTGACCTAGCCCTTGGCGAGGCAACTACTGGCCACATGAGGCTTTCTTCCAAGGTTGTGCATGGCGGCTTCCTTATAAGACCTGAGGTCTATGTAGTCAGCAGCTGCCTTGCACAAGGCCAGGGTGAGCATGCCTCATCAATAACAGGAGCAAGGAGACAGTGAAGGTCAATTGGTATGACATGTAAGGTGGCAGAGGCCATATAGGATTGGGTGGCAAGGGCTACTGCACTTGGGGCCAGCCCCTGGGGAAGTTGGGGCTTTCTGGGGCAGAAGGGCTTCCCGGGATGATTTTGACATCATACCAAGCTATGCTGTTGAGCCAAGTTGGAGGGTACTGAGGTTTCCAGGGGCATCAGTGGTTCATGCTGCACTGCAGCTTCAGGGTTTTTTTTGTTTTTGTTTTGCAATCCCAGGGCTGCAGTGTGCCAAAAAGCCTCTCAGCCACAGCTTGGCAATCAACCTCAGAGTTGTGCAGTTCTGTGACTGCTTGCTGCTCTGCAAGGAAGCATTCAGCGTGGCAAAAGAGCAAAAATGCTGCGGGGGGAAGATAGGCATTGGGAGAGAATTAAATGGGAGGCAGTCCCTTAATGTGGAGGAACCATTGCTTGAAATAATAGGAAGGATCAAGGCTACCATACCTTGATTTGGGGCAGATCATCAACTAAAGACAGGTACAATTCAGTTAACAATGGTGAGCAGGAGTGCTGGGATGCCATTGCTAAGTGACATCATGTTTTGTGACTGCATTGCTTAGTGATGAAAATTCCAATCCCAATTTTCACTGTAACTTGTTTACTATGTGTACATGCACTTCTTGTTGCATGTCCATGAGTGAAATTGATCCTGGGCTGCAAAAGATGTGAAATTGATTCCTGCAATACAACAAATGACACCAAGAATTCATTCTTGTTCAGAGATGTTGTCTTTGGGAAAACTCTTGCATTAGAATGAATGCCATTAATGATGGCAGTTTAGTAATAGTAATAGTAGTAAGGTTGGAAGGGACCTTGGAAGTCATCTAGTCCAACCCCCTGCTCAGGCAGGAAACCCTACACCATTTCGGAAAAATGGCTGTCCAGTCTCTTCTTAAAAACTTCCAGTGTTGGAGCATTTACTGCTTCTGGAGGCAGGCTGTTCCACTGATTAATTGTTCTCACTGTCAGGAAGTTTCTCCTTAGTTCTAGGTTGCTTCTCTCCTTGATTAGTTTCCACCCGTTGCTTCTTGTCCTGCCTTCAGGTGCTTTGGAAAATAGCTTGATTCCCTCTTCTTTATGGCAGCCCCTGAGATATTGGAATACTGCTATCATGTCCCCCCTTGTCCTTCTCTTCGTTAAACTAGACATACCCAATTCTCGCAACCATTCCTTATATGTTTTAGCCTCCAGTCCCCTAATCATCTTTGTTGCTCTTCTCTGTACTCTTTCTAGAGTCTCAACATCTTTTTTACATCGTGGTGACCAAAACTGGATGCAGTATTCCAAGTGTGGCCTTACCAAGGCATTGAAGAGTGGTATTAATACTTCACGTGATCTTGATTCTATCCCTCTGTTAATGCAGCCTAGCACTGTGTTGGCCTTTTTGGCAGCTGCAGCACACTGCTGGCTCATATTTAGGTGATTGTCTACTAGGACTCCGAGGTCCCTCTCACAGTTACTACTATTGAGCATGGTGCCACCTATGTTGTACTTGTGCATTTGGTTTTTCTTGCCTAAATGTAGAACCTTGCTTTTTTCACCATTGAATTTCATTTTGTTAGTTAGTGCCCAGTGTTCAAGTCTGTCCAGATCCTTCTGTATCTTAAGCCTATCTTCTGGAGTGTTGGCTATTCCTGCCAGCTTGGTGTCGTCTGCAAATTTGATGAGTTCCCCATCTATCCCTTCATCCAAATCGTTGATGAAGATGTTGAAGAG
The DNA here is from genome assembly GCF_016545835.1 of Crotalus tigris. NCBI lineage: Eukaryota > Metazoa > Chordata > Lepidosauria > Squamata > Viperidae > Crotalus > Crotalus tigris. The sequence goes on from NW_024097293.1 coordinate 894,675, forward strand.
TATTGGATGGCTCTAGTGGGATTGCACTTTTCTAATTTGGTCTGAGGTTTCTGCAAACAGGACCAATGGAATTATACTGTAATGCAGGGACCAATGAGCCAGTGGAGGAATTGTTTTTTTAACAGTTTCTTCTTTAGCAAAATACGTAACAGTTGAGCATCTGATTTTTAAGCAATTGTCACATACAAAATTTTATTAGTCTGATTAAGCTATATTTACTCCTTATGTATCAGTTCAAAAAAGCAATGGGGAATATGGTTTAAAGTTGAGAACCTCTGTATTCAGAACTGAAACATAAAACTAGGTCAAAAGTGGGTAAGCCTTTTATGGACGAGTGTTATATTTTTGGAGGGAGGGTATCAATAGGGGATAATATAATTTCCATGCAAATAGAATTCTTTCCCTGTTTGCAGTTAGGTGAAGGTAGTTGGTATATTTTCTTTTTGTTTTTAAACTATATTATGGCTAATGTGGATTTACATATTTTTCATTTTCTTTCAAAATGTTGGGAAACTTTTTAAAATAATTTTCAGCAGGTTCAGGAGAATTCTGAAGGATTACTTCACTCTGTACGTTACTTAAATAAGATTACTTAAATAAGTAGAAGATATCTTTTGAAAATAATCTTATTGCCAGAAGCTCCATTATAGTATCTGGTAACAGGGAGAGGGTCTCTGTATGGACTGCTGTCTTCAGGGAAATACTTGCATCCTTCTCTTTCAGGATTTAGTAAGGTGGAAAATTATCTAACAGTTTTTACTTGTTAATTGATTTAAAAGATCTTGATTTTAATTTCATGTTATATAAAGTATGCTTTATATTTACCTGTTTTTAGATAACTATTTTGTGGGAGGCCAATTATCTATTAGATAGATCGATAACCTGATATACTTCAAAAAACATTACTCTTGATTAAACTAAGGTTTAATCAATAACTCACATAGTAGAAGTGTGTGTTTGTATGCATGCACACAGATGTACATGCATGTATGTAGATTATTCAATCTACTTGGAACAAAGTCACTGTTAGTGCTCTGGCCACTGGAGAACCGTTTTTATTTCACCGTTCCCTAAACATACAGTTATCAAGCATGTCAGTTGTCTGCAATACAAAAACAAGGTAGTCAGTGTTATATTGTTTACTTCATACAATGCAAAAGTAAAGAAAAGGAAGACCTATATTAAGGCAAAGATGAGTCCTTGACCAATATTTGCTTTAGAAGCATTGTGTTAGTTGTCTAATCTGTTGTTTAAGTTTAAATCTTCTTTCTCTAAAAGTCTATGATGAAAAAATCAAGTGGTCTGGGAAGATATTTGACATTGCTATCTAATGTGCTGTTGGCCGCCATTAAGTAGAGGGAGGATAGCTCTGAGGATTCCAACTATTCCATGGAGCATTAAGCCCCAGAGCCAGCTATGAGTCCCAGAAACAATAGCAGCCCTCAGGAGTGGAAGGAAGAAAGTAGAATTCCAGAAAATCATTTATCACTTTGGCCTGTTGAATGGAGATGTGGTTGACTTGGTACCTGAAGTTGAGGTGACCTTTTGTTATTTTGTTCTCTGAACAGCTCCCTTTTTCAATGGATGATCTATTGATTAGCTTTTGGAAATATAGTATCTTGACTCATTAATGGGTCTTAATATGAACCTGTAGAATCTGTCTACAGCAATTTGGGGATATTTGATGTTGCTGGATTAAATATTCCGTCATCACCTATATCCCCATCTTTAGAAGCCTCAGTTTGGGAATAGCTGGCTAGAGTAAATGACATATTATTACTGGTGGGTAATTCTGGAATCACAATCCATGTCATTATTTCATGTGATCATCAGTGCATGGTGATCTGAAAGGTCCAGGAGATAATGGCAAATAGCCACAGCTGCTTTGCAGGGGATGAAGCAAGAGAAAAATGTTCTGCTTTCATGCCTCCAGAAGGGAGGAAATGTTATATAGTGAAGGAAGCATTTTTATGTTTCACTTCAGCTTATTGCGTGGACAAGAAGCGATGGTTGCCTGCCTGCTTCGCCTTCTATTTGCCTGCAATCTTCTGCCAGTCCTCTTGGCTGGCAAAGGTAACACTGACACTATGGTTTTAGAAGATGAAAGAGCCTGGGCAATCTGCTGTTAGATCCCATATATGCTGTTGAAAACTCTCCTCCTCAGTTTTCTTATGGGTACTCCTTCTTTCTTCTCATTTCCTCTCTCACTCCTGGTTATCTCTTACTGTTTTCTTCTCTCCAGCTTTACCAGCTAATAGTAGTGGCATGTCACTGAACTTACAGGTCTTCCAGGCAGGACCTATCTAGTCTTGTCCATTTCATTAAGAACAGGATATATTTTTCAAATTACCTTTTCAGAAAACTGCAGCTAAGGATTGTATGATTAAAGCATGTACATTTCTGAGATGATTTTAGTTGGCTCTTAATTGCTGTGTTGTAAGAAGAGGCAATGCTGATATCAAATTAAGAATGGAAGAATGTATTTTCCAAATTTTAATCCACCAGTATAAGATGAGATTGTTAATACTAATCGTTCTGCATTTTCTTTTTTCTCCTATACTTTCATCTTACTTTCCTTTCCTTTAGATCAAGATTCAGCTTCTGTCTATATTATGAAAGGCTTTTAACTTTTATATGTAGCAAAACACATTAAGGACATTATTTTTTAGAAATTTGCTTGGTAAATTGGATTTAAAAGATGTTTGAAGTATTTGTTCTAAGCCTTTTTTATGTCTATGAGATGTTGCCTTCTATCATGCTGATTAAAAGATGAGGAAGATTTAAGAAGTAATCTATTTCCATGCAGTTCAGCATATTTAACACAGCTGGGATTTCTAATGCACATTTCTAATATAATTTTATCTCCATTAAATATCTTTTGCTTGTTAATTGAATCTGTTTAGTGGGTCAATGCCATTAACTTCTACAGTTATTAACCACATATATTAGCTCCAGGCAAACAGAGTCCTGTTTATCTTAAGGCAAAGGAAGCTCCATATGTGCAGCATGATTACATTTAGTTCCGTCTCCAGGTGTCAAGGGAGCATTTCATTACAGCATTTGGATACAATTAGAACAACTTAATTAGGTTGCAAGCTTTGAAATAACAGATTTCCAGGGGTAATTCACTTTTTATATGCACGTAAGCAGATAACTTCTATAACAGAATGGGGCAATTGAACATGGCTGCCTTAACACACCCACTTCTTCTCCGGTACTCCACCATGGCGGACCCATCATGGGCAATTTTATTGGGCTGGCTCTCCGACGGCGCTCCTCTCCCACCACTGGTTCCACCAGCAGTCTTCCTCTGCCACTTCATCCTGGGCATCTCCAGGAGGGATATTTTTCCATGGCCATTTGGCTGTGTGGGACATTTAAACATATATCAGGGCAGCCAATCCGCAGGCTCAGAGATGTGTAGGACGTTGCTTTGATGTATATGCAAGGAGAAAAGAAAAAAAGGGGACTGGGGTGGTGGTGGTCAGGGGCAGTACCTCTCTCTCTCTCTCTCTCTCTCTCTCACACACACACACACACACACACACAAACACACACTGAAAGAATAAAAGGGAGCTTCCCCCCTTTTCCCCTTTTTTAAAACCTCTTCTCATTCCATCCACATGCCGCTGAAGGAAAAGAGCGAGAAGGGGGAGAAAGTGGGAAGTGGGAAGGATATGTCTGTGTGTGTGTGTGTGTGTGTGTGTGTGTGTGTGTATGTGAGAGAGAGAGAGAGGGGGGGGAAGTGGGGAATGGAGAGCATTACAGATGCAGTAAGGGGAGTTAAGGGGATTTCTCTCTCTCTCTCTCTCTCTCTCTCTCTCTCTCTCTCTCACACACACACACACACACACACACACACACACACACACACTGAAAGAATACAAGGGAGCTTCCCCCTTTCTCCCTTCTCTTTTTTTCACCTTTCCCCACCTGTCCAGGTGCTGGAGGGAAAGAGTGAGAAGGAAGAAAAAGCAGGAAGTGGTGTGTGTGTGTGTGTGTGTGTGTGTGTGTGTGTGAGAGAGAGAGAGAGAGAGAGATAGCGTTCCCCTTATTCTATTTGCAATGCTCTCCATTCCCCACACTTTGCTTCTCTCTCTCTCTCTCTCTCTCTCTCTCTCTCTCACACACACACACACACACACATTTCTCACTTCTTGACTATGACACAAAAATACTCGCTTTTCCTCACCTATTGCATCTCCCCCACTGCTGAGGTTTTTGGTGTGTGAAGAACTAGTCTTTGCCTGTGTTTCTGTGTATGTAAATCACCTGATGGACTGTTGAGAGAGCCAGTTTGGAGGGGGGGGTTATTTACGGTTATGGTTTGTAAGAGGTAAAATATATATATACAAATATATAGATTAGAAATTGCTTAATGACATATAATCTTAATAAACTTAACTAAAATTTTAGGAGTGTGTTTATCAATTATAAAATGGAGTAACTTAGGCTTTTAACTTTAGGGGCTTTGGCACATGCAAGATAAGCTGTTGTGGTTTAGGTTAAGAGAAGCTAGGCATAACCCAAGCAGAGGAAACACAAAAATAAAGATAGAGCTTATGTTAAAATAAAGGCCATGGTTAAACGGTTAAATGATGCAGGTACAACAGGTGCAAGGGGCCTTTTTCCTGGGAGTGTATGAACAAAATTTATTGTGATTAAGTGCTTCAGATTAGCATATGGGGGGGGGGAAACAGGTGAGCTTAAGTGCGTTAGGGGTGGGAGGAAACCAGTGTCGTGAAAAAAGTATAATATTTATACAATTAATTAATTTATACAATTAATGATTTTAACAATTAATCTCCTATGAGAGACTAAGACCACCAACTTTTGCAAAAGTTTTAAATCTCAATAAAACTCTGTTCCTGGAATCCCAAGTGAGTATTTGAATTTATTTATTTTTAAAATTCTGAGCCAAAACGCTCCAAACAGGTCTAATCCTTCTCTCAAAATTAGCCAGCCTATTTTGCATCCTCTCTTTTCAACCAGTGATTTCAAGATTCTCCCTTTAAAGAACTGCCTTTGAAGAAACCAGGAATCTGCAGCAATTGTTTCAACATTGTTATTTCTCATTAATATTTGGAAATAAATATTGGCTGTGCTTTATTTACAGCCATGTGGCAAAGCCAAATCGAGTTGTTATTAACCTTTTCATTACGCAGAGCGGAGGAGAGGCAGCCTGCTGAAAGACTGGGAAGGGAAATGCCCTGCCCCTAACCATCACCACCCCAGGCCGCTTTTTTTCTCCTGTTCTTGCGTAGACATCAAAGCAATGTCCCCTGTCTCCCAGAGCCTGAGGCAGCCCACCCCTTGGCATGTGGATTGGCTACCCTGATGCACATTTAAATGTCCCACACAGCCAAAAGGCCCTGGAAAAGTATCTCTCTGTGAAACGCCCTGGGAAGAAGGGGTGGGGGAGGAGCGCTGGTGGAGAGCAGCTGAGTAAGAATGCCCATGTTGGGTTAGCCATGTTGGAATGTCCGAGCAGAAGTGGGCATATTAAAGCAGCCATGTTCAATTGTTCTGGACCTCTTCTAAAATTTAATTCATGTACTTAGTTCTGAAAATCCCTTCTTTGATAACTACAGATCTTGTATTAGATGAATGATCACTTTTCTTGTATTAATTTTTCAACCAGTGAAATTCCAGACATTTTTAATATCACTGATGCAGTGAAAGATGTACTTTAGTTTTCTAAGATTTGCAGTTCCAAACTGGGGACTCAAAACAGGAACTGAAGCAATCCCTTAGGATGAGTAAGAAATAAAGATAAAAAATAAATGGTAGGATCTGCTGGGAAAAAGTGGATAATTCATTCCTTGGAATATCACCTCAGGATACACATATAGGATCACGTTTAGCTTAATCAGAAAAACAGATAGCATTGGCCTTTTCCTGTCTCAGTTCTTGGCAGAATTTAGAAACATTCTAGTTGGATTCCAGCCATTTATTTATTATTTTGTGATTCTGAAGTTTTAATACATGATTCTTTCATTTCAATTATAGTTTTTTCCCCTCCAGCTTTTTCTTCCTGTGTCTTCCCTTTTGTCTTTAATGGGAGGTCATATTCATCGTGCACGAGAGATGGAGCCATTGATGAGCAGCTCTGGTGCAGCACAACAGCTAACTATGACATAGGTGGCCAGTGGAAGCATTGCATTCTTCAAGGTAAGTAATCCAGAATCCTATCAGAAATGAGTAATCCAGAACTCTGTTAGAGCTATCTTCTTCTCTGGGCAATGGTTTGATAGGTTACATTTGAACAACTGGCTCATGGCTTCTAAGCAAGATATGAAATATAGAATTAACATCACAAATAAGATAGGGCTACTGTTAGTTACTGTTATCTCATCCCTTGACCTAATTGCTACTATGCTGAAGTGTCATTATGATAGATGGCTGGAGAGAATAGCAGTAACACTGTCATTAGATTGAAGTAGTTGCCTCTACAACATGCTGGAATCTGGGAGTAGTGGCACCATAAATAACTGGAAAATGCAGTGGTATGTGCCAGGGAGTCTGTCCTAAGTTCCCTAAACTAGTCTTGTTCTTAGATGTGATGGGGGGGGGGGGAAGCCCAATTGGCAGCAGTCAAATAAAAAATTATCTGCTTGAGTGTAATACTTCTATAAATAAATGGAGAGGCAGCAACATTTTTTCACCTCAGGTAGTAAAAGGTGCCAGACCAACCCTCAAAAAGTAGTCAGTTTATGTAATTTCTAAACCCAGTAGAAATCAGGAGAGACATAGAATAATTTGGTATTAAAAAGCATGTGATCCTGTCCTAATTCACAGTTTGAATTAGGAATATTCTGACTGAAACAGGGGTGGGCAATTTGCAATGTAAGCCATTTTTAGTAGCCTCTTGAACCCCAGAGATTTCATTGACAATATTCAGCAAATTGCCAAATCAAAGAAGCCTAATTTCACAATGTTTTTTTTTCTACAGGAGAGAAGTAATGTATAAAAATTCCAAAGTGTAGAAACTTCCAGACTGATTTAACACATTATTATTATGTAAGGATAATTGACAGATTCACAGACTAAAACTGATGGGAACTTAATAATTCAAATTCTAACCCAGGACCTAAGAATTATTAAAATGGTATCTACTTTAGGAATATAAGTAGTTCAAGCAATATGGAGGGTTTTTATATAAAATTAAGGGTTTGGGTATAATAATTTTTTTTTTTTATTGAGAATTTTTAACATTTTACAAAATAAATCCCCTCCCCAAACCCGCCCACCCACCCATACCCTCCCCCAACTCCCCAAACCTCCCTAACCCTCCCCTGAGCCTCCCAGAGTTGATTACAGGCTTATCCAAAATGTTTCAAAAGAAAAAAAAAAGAAAAAGAACTTAAAGCACATATAAAACTTAAAACACCTAAACAATCCTAAGTACCTTAAATTAAATAAATTATTTCTAGAAAATAATAATAAACACATTATAATATACTCTAAAAATCTTCTAATCTTACTTATAATATTATCCATCCTTCTACATAAGTTTCTTCCAAGACACAATTTTAAGCACTGCTTTCTTTAAACATCTATAACTACCATATAAAGTCTAACATAAATCATAAGCAAATCTAAATACATTTAGTTAAACAAGTTATAGTCCCTCCAAAACACAAATTTAAACAATCAAAACTTGAAACATTAGAACAAACAAATTATAGTCAATCAAAAACACAAGTCTAAACATTACTTAAAACTTTAAACATTAAAAACCCCACCCAAACACTAAACACATTGTATTAAAACTTAAAAAAGGAAAAAAAAAAAAACAAGACACCTTTATACTCATTTAAATCTTATCAGATTCCATCCAAGGTAGACAGTTTATAACAAATTCGACCCACAAAAAACACTATAACAAATTCCATCCACCATAAACACAATAGATAATCAAATCTTCATCAACAACAAGTTGCAACCACAAAAAAAGTCCTTATCAATCTCAATTGTCCATTTTCATTCTCCATTCATTATCATACTGATACCATCACTGTCAGCCTCGATTATCCATCTTCGCCATAAAGCTTAAAACAAATGCTTTAGGATCTGTCCTCAAAAGCTGCTCCAAATTTTCTGAGTCTCCCAACGACTCAGAAGCCAGTACATGTGGGGATTCCTTAAGCTCCTTATTCTGTTGGTCTTTTTCTTTACAATTATATGTTGCACAGATTTTCCTCTGCCCCTTCCTCTCAACTTGTTGACACCCCTCAGGCTGAAATTTCCCCTTTTTCATCTCAAATGACCCTTCCATCCTTGAAGATTGCTCCAAAGGATTTATAGGTCTTGCTTCTCCCGCAGATTCAGCAATCACTAGGTGTGAAATTTCATTACTCTTCTTCAGTTGCTGCTTTTCTTTACAGTTTTGTGCTACACAAGTTGTCTCCTGCTCCTCAATCTGAACATATTGAGATCTCTTAAACATGGGTTGCCCAATTTTAGAGTCTTCAAACTGTAATTCTACATCCTTTTCTTCCAAAGTTTTAAACTTAATAGATGGAGATGAAGATGCCCCCAATACTGAAGTGTAAAAATCTTTTGCTTGAGAAACAGTATTAAGTCTGTAACATATTCCCAGGTAATTCACCACCATTCCAATCGGAACATCCCATCTAAACAAAATTCGTCTCATTTTAAGTTCATTTGCTAAAAAAGCAAACTCCTTTCTTCTTCTTAAAATTTTAGATGGGATCTCCTTTAAAATTATAACATCTTGTGAAGCAATTTGAAATCTCTTCTTATAAAAAGCTTGTATAATTTCATTGCGTAAAGATTTCTTCCCAAAGTAAATTACCACATCTCTTGGCAAATTCTTTTGTACTGCCACCGCAGAATTAACTCTAAATAGTTTTTCAATTTCACTAAGTATTCCTTCTTTTTCTTTATTCAAAATTACAGCAAAGTCCTTTGCAACCATCTCTTTCAGATCTTCCTGCAAGGACTCTTCCAAGCCCCTAATTCTTAAGGCGTATTCCATTTGACCATATTGAAGCATAAGAATCTCGTTTTCCATTTCTTTTTCCATACTTTCAATTTTCCCCTCCATTAATTCCACTTTTTCAGCTACTTCTTCCACATGGGAATTCAACTTTTCAAGAACAGAAGCAACTCCTTTTAGAGCCAAAACTATGTCTTGCCTCAAAATCTTATTATTTTCTTCCAAAATCTTTTTCATTTCTGCCCTAATTTGAATTGTAAAATTTCCCATCATTTGTTGCATATCCTTCACAGTTGTTGGCTGGGCCACAGAGGATTTAGGAACTATGAAATTCACTGAACGCTTTGGAGCCATCTTAAAAAAAAAACTTTACTCCTTCTTAAAAATTACAAAAATTTCTTCAAAAAAAAAAAAAAATCATAACTCCCTCAAAGAAAAATCTTTAAGATAATGAGATCCAATCGTTAAAGTGAAAAAAAAAGAAAAGGGGGAGGGGAAACCAAAATGCCTGCCTTTTAAAAATACAAAAAGCAAGACAAAAAATCAGACCAAAACCAGAATACCTGCCCTTTAAAAATACAAGAGACAAAGCAACAAATCAAACCAAAACAATAATAATACTTCCAATTCATTAAAAAGAAAAAAAAGGAGAAAGTAAAAAAAAGCCGATCGCCACTCTAGCTTCCCCCCAAAAAAAAAAACAAAAACAAAAAAACAACAAAAAAAAAACGCTAGAAGGTCTCCCGATCGCCATTTACTTTCTCTTTCAACAAAAAAGCAAATAGTGGAAAAAAAGGACTATATTTAAAATAAAATCAAAAAAGACGAAAAATAAATCAATAAAAGAAATTAGAATACACACTCCAATCGTTAAAGTGAAAAAAAGAAGGGGGGGGGGAAAAACCAGAATGCCTACCTTTTAAAAATACAAAAAGCGAAACAAAAAATCAGACCAGAACAATAATGTTTAGAAAATTAAACAACAAAAATTAATAATACTCTAAAATCCATCCAGTCCTTAAAAAAAGGAAAAAAAAAAGAGAAGGTAAAAAAGCCGATCGCCATTCTAGCTTCCCGAAAAAAAAAAAAACACTAGAAAGTCTGCCGATCGCCATTTTACTTTCCCTTTCAGCAAAAAGCGAAAAATAAAAAGAAAGACTATAACAAAAGAATAAACCTTTAAATTTAAAATACATATAAAGTCAAGGAAAGCAAAAAATAAATCCTCTAAACAACTCTGTCCGCTTCTTAAAAAAAAAACTCACTAGATCACTTTAAACGCGGAGGTGGTTGCGAGGGCTTGTTTTGTCCCAAGGACAAAAGCAGCTGGGAAGCGGAGACAGTCTGAACTCCGTGGGAGCACTCTGTCACCCCCAAAAAAAGAAAATTGGGGGTACATAAGAGGCTCTACCACTATTCAGACTACCCTCTGCCCCCCCCCCTTTGCCCGGGAGGGGGATTTTGAACCGCTGAACAGCTGATGTCTGCTGTTCATAGCGGTTCATTACACTTACCCAGGAGGACGGCTACAAAGTAGCCGCCATCGCCCAACGCAGATCCACCGGAAGTCGGTATAATAATTTTAATAATTCCAGATACTGAGATAGTCTTTTAGGTATTGTTCCATGTGCTCCAATCGTGATTGGTATAACAACATTTCTTTTTCTGTAGTTCAGTTTCAATCTGCAAGTCCTGATATTTTTTCCATTGTTTTTCCTCAACCCTAGCATCACCAAAATAGCAAATTTGATGAACCAGATTTTTTTTTTTCTTTTAAATAACTGTGCTATCAGGCATGTTCTAAACAAAATGTCTATTTGTTTGGATTTTAAAGTCACATAAGATCTTAACCTATTCATTCTTCTAAAACCTTCTCAAGCTGACAGTCACTATACTTTTCACTACAACTGAATCTAAACCTCTGGCAAAGTTTTCAATGAATAATTTTGGCAATTTGGTCATGATGTTATAGTCAGCTTGTGAAATTTTGCTTCAGCAGCTGATTAAATGATCAGTTGTTTCATTCTTTTCACTACAAAGGCAACATTTGCTATTGTATGTTACATGTTGAATTTTTGCCTTCATGCAATATGTGGGCAAAGCTTGTTCTTGAGCCACTAGAATAAATTCTTCAGTTTCTTTCTTTAACACTCCTGATCTGACCTTAACTAACTCAATGTGGGTTTTTAAAATCAGCTTTTCCTCTACGTACTGACTAGGCACTAACCTGTACTACAAATACAGCCATTCATATATATTGCATCATTATCCTGACCTTTACAGGAAAGATTTAAAGTTTAAAAATTGAAAGACAAAAAAAGAGCATTCTTCACATAAATTTAAAATCATTTGATTGCCTTTAGGTTACAATGATGAATGGAAAAGACAAGATATAGAATTGAACGTTACAGGAAATATAAACAGAAGCAGAATTCTTAGCTATCTCTTGTTCACCTTTTTTTCTTTCCATCTATATCCATACTTTCCATGTTTTCAGAGCATGGAGGCAATTCTGGCGGCAAATCCTGTGTGTTTCCCTTTGTCTACAAAAACCAGACATTCTACACATGTACTAAAGAGGAGAAGGGAAGATTCTGGTGTGCCACCACAAGAAACTATGACAAGGATCTTGAGTGGAGCTACTGTGCTGACACCAGTAAGAACAAGATATTGAGTACTATAATTATTTGTCTTACAGAAGGATGTAAGAGATCAAGATCTCCAAGTCGTCAGTTTCAAAAGCTTCTTTTCATTATTAATTCAAGCTTGGGAGACAAAAGGTTTCTTCAAGAGTAAGAGAGTAAAAGAGACACAAACTGCATGCTAGGAAACATTTAGCAATGTGTGAAAATTCATCTGTGGTAGAGCCAAAGGAATATGACTAAAATGAGTACAGTATAACCTGGACACAGAGAGAGATTTAGAGAATATTTCAGTTGTAAGTCGTAATTTAGTTGGAGAAGACATTTGAAGGAAGAAAGAGGCTGGTCTTAGATTTAGATTTGAAGAACATGAAGAATAATAAATAAATTATTAAGGAAATGGAAGCTCTTCTGGTATTTGAGAGCAGAATGGCTGGATATGTGAAAGTTGCAGAAAAGGGTATAGATATAAGATATAAAGTTGCAGAGGGAAGGGGATCTTACTTAGCCATGGAATTTTGAAAGCGAAAATAGATGAAAAATTATGGCCCAATTTTCATACTCATGATTTTAATTCTTGTAAGAATTTTCTGATAGCATAGTAAATAGCAGTTTGTGAAATGGTACACTATGATGTCTTTTTTGCATACTCTGCACTGATTACCAGATTTAACTATAGCGTTAATTCTGATGCTGAGGTGAACTTGTAAAGTGAAGGAGGGCAATACTTTCCATAGGCAGCCCTGAGCTTCTCTTCTTCCCTTCTTTATAGACCCTGGAGAAATGGGGGTGGGTGGGAGTATTTTATTTTTTATGATGATACCTACCATGTGGAATACTTTGTCCAACGAAATGTATCAAGCCAGATCTCTCTGGGAAAGAGTGATTGTTCACCAAAGATTTTGATTGAATGCTCATTTTAGGTTTTATTTTCCAATCCTTTTCCCAGCAATGATATGTTCTTGCTGCTTTTAATATTAATATTGGGGGTGTTATTTGATCTGTTTTAGAAAAGGTAGATGGAATACTTATTTTTTTTATAAATAATGTTTTAGTTGCCTTGAATTTCTTTTTTATGGTGTGTATTCTTTAAAATGTTTTAAAATATTTTTGTTTTAAAATACATATTTTGAAAATAACACTGGCTAGATGAAGTTTGTACTCCCCCCCACCTTAAAAAGGGGACATTTTCTTGTCTTTGTCTAAATACCCCTGTAAGAGGAAACTAATATTCATTTCTGCACAGGATTAGATGCCAATTCTAAGGGACCATGCGTCTTTCCTTTCATCTTCAACCACACATCTTATTCATCATGCACAACAGACGGCATTTCTAATAAGAAGCCATGGTGCTCTCTTACCAAGAACTATGATATTGACTTTCAATGGACCTATTGTGAACCTTCTGGTAGGATGGTGGCATGCTGAGTGAGGGGAAAAAGTTATGTGTACATGATGTTGGATATTGGGTTTTGGAGAAAGAGTAGGAGATTAAGACAGGATCTAAAAAAAATGAATGGATAGTCTGAAGCAGACAGAAAAAAAAAAAGACTTTAAAAAATATATATAGGGAAACACTTGCAAGTGGTTACTTTGGACATAGGACCATGACAAAGCAGGCATGTTGTTTCTGTGGTGCTTGAAACATTGATTCTTTTGTTGACTTTTGTGGAAGGCTAGCATTTGAGGTGTCAGGTTTTATGTGAATACAACTAAGTTTTCCATGCTCCTCTAAAAGAATTCTTCAGCTACAGTGGTTATACAGGTAGACCTCGCTTAATGGCTGCCCTGTTTAGCAATTGTTCATAATTACAATGGCACTGAAAAAGTAACTTTATAACTGGTCTTTGCATTTATAGCTGTTGCAGTATCCCTGCAGTCACATGATCAACATTTGCATGCTTTGCCACCAGTGAGTGTTTATGGCCATTGTAGAGTCTTAGGGTCACATGACTGCCCTTTGTGCACTTCAAGGCCAGCTTCCCACAAGTAGAATCAATGGAGAAGCTGACAGTAAAATCACAATCCTTGTTCATATGGTGTGTCCTTTAAAGACTGTAGGTGATTTCCTTAACAACTGTAGTAAAAGTGATGTAAGTCCAGCTTAGTCATATGATTATAAACAACTGTCAGTCCCAATTGTAGTTATTAAGCGAGGTACACCACCTATAGGAACATTTGGTTCCTCCAGTTATAAGTGAAATGGGAGGAACAGAGAATGTTTTATTTCATTCAATACCTAAGGACATGGAGAAAGATAATTCCAGTATAAAATAGATGATTAAGGTTCAGGGCCTGAATATTCTCCCAGCTAGGAGAAAATTAACTTTTGAAATTTAAACACTACTTATGCCCTGAGACTGGATTAATCCACAAATGATATAAACAAGTTTCTCCCTGCTATACAAACACACACTCTCTCCCCCTCCCCCTTCCCCTCTCTCCCTCCCTCCCTTTCTCTCTCCCCCCTCTCTCTATATAGTTCTCTCTATTTTCACCTAGCTACCATGTGGCAAAAGTAGAGTGGTGGGTCATTCCAGATCCCTTTTAGTCTTTCTTCTTATGTCCTTGCTCAGAACATTCCTCTCTTTTACCAGTCAGCTGATTGTGTATATGAACATGCAATATGAATACTTTACATGTGTTAAAAGGGAGTTAAAGCGCATTATATTTGTTTATCTACATAGTTGGTTAATGCTAGTTAGATTATGATTATTATATTTTTTTATCCTGAATTCAGCTCTGGGAAGTGGGAGAGGGGGGAGGGGGGAAGGGTGAGTGGGGTATATTTTGTAATTTTTGTAAAACTTTTTAATAAAAAAATATTTTACATGTTCAGCATGTAAATATAAGAAAATGGCAAGAACTGAAAGCAACTTCTTGCCTTTGGTTACATCTAGTTTTGGCTTCTTTGCACTTTAAGTTTAGGCTATAGATTTCTGCATTACAAAGTTATTCTTGAGCAACTGGTATTCTCTATATGTTTTCCCTGTTTTAACTATTAAACATCAGAGCCAAAAGAAAAGGTGGAGGATCTATCTTGCGTCTTCCCATTTGTCTATGATGGCAAGCTTTATTCTAGCTGCACTACAGAGGGGCGAAGTGATGGGAAACGTTGGTGTGCAACCACTATCAACTATGATCTTGACAAGAAATGGAAGTTCTGTCCAGAGGAATTGGGTAAGAGAGACAAAAGAAGAAAGGGAAAAAAGAAACAAAAACTCTTCTTCCAATTCACCTTTGAGGAAATAAGCTATTTTAACACATGATTTAATGCAGGAATCTTATGCTACTAGTTTGTTTGGCTCCAACAATAGTTGTTAATTAAGTTGTTAATTAGCCAGCCATTATCATCCTATTTAAAAACTAAAAGCTGCACACAATCCAGAATAGTATAAATACAGCAAGTAGAACAACCCAGTGTACAAATTTTGGAGAGAGACAGAGGTTTCCTGATGATGGGCTGCAGCATAAGCCCGAAACCTTGGAAGAATAAACCTTTAGTCCCCATGACTGATTTGAATTGGACCATTCAATGGCTTTGTTGTTTGCAAATGCCATATATTGCTACTGAAACATTGGCATTTGATGGCCAAATGCCATCTGAAGGTACAATAATATCTGTTTTTTTGCTGGGAAATCCATATATCTTTCTTCATTTGCTTTTTGTTTTAACATTTAACAGGAACAGAGCCACAGCAAGATGATCCAACTTGTGTTTTCCCATTCATCTATAAGGGCAAGTTCTACAATGTGTGTATTAATGAGGATATGGATAATGGGAAGTTCTGGTGTTCCACAAGTAGCAACTATGACAAAGATAAGAAATGGCAATATTGTAATGTCACCCGTAAGTAATAAAATGAATGTTTTGTTCTGTAGATTTTAAGAAGTGGGCCCAGTTAGATCAAGGAATGGAAGCTAGTCTTTAAAAAGTTATCTTATCAAATATAGAAAACACTTGATGGAATTTAGTGTGTGTGTGTGTGTTTTTAATGTGTGGCATTGTCAATGTGCATTTGTTTCTTATTTATAGTATATAATCCTCATGACAATTATGAAGAGATAACTACATGTTAAATTTTTATAAACTTTGAAATGCAGGGCCACAAAAGTTTCAATATGAACAAATAATGCCATATTTAACAAAACCTCTTTTTAAAAATTGAAGACGGTTTAAATAATACTAAAGTACACAGAATAATCCAGAAGTCTATTCCATGGACTATGGGAAAAGGTAGTATTTGCTGAAACAGAAAGATAGAACCATAGTTGTGCTACAATGTCTGGAATCTATAGGTCCTAGGACTGTGGTGGCGAACCTATGGCAAGGGTGCCACAGATGGCACGCAGAGCCCTCTCTGTGGGCACGCGCACTGTCGCCTCAGTACTAGGGCTTCAGCTGGCTTTTATAAAACCTTTTTGCTTTAGGCGTCCGCTGCTGTGTGCAAAAAAAAGAGGTTCAATCAATCAATTTCAACTTCTTGTGGGAAAAAAAGATCTTGCAAAGTTGGAATTGTTTGATTGAACTTTTTAGTCCCACCCAGTCTGCTGTTACCACTGCAGCCATGCCCACCCAATGGGCCATGCCCATCCAGTGGACCACGCCCACCCAATGGGCCATGCCCACCCAATGGACCACGCCCACCCAATGGGGCACACCCACCCAGCACCTGATGATACATAAGTGGGTTTGGGGTTGCAGTTTGGGCACTCGGTCTCTAAAAGGTTCGCCATCACTGTCCTAGAAAATTATATGTCTATAAGAACCCAATATATCCTACTATTTCTATAAAAGGAAATTGGTCTTTCACCACAAACTCATTTGGGAGGGAACTGCAGAAGAAGATCCTGACTGTTTTCTAATATACTCAGTATCATTGTGAGGATATAAACAGATAAATATTTTCCATTCTATGTTAGTTTCACATGTATTCACCAATGAACATAAATTATATGTGAAAGGTATTCATAGCCTTACTTTCACCTTTTTCTTTTAAGATCCAGAACCTGATCTAATAATAGTGAATCCACTTTGTGTATTCCCATTCATCTACAAAAGCATCTCCTACAATGCATGTACAACAGAGGGCATGAGTGATGGGAAGCTGTGGTGTGCCACCACAATCAACTTTGATTTGGATAATACATGGGTGTACTGCAATATCACAGGTAAGATTAAAATAGACAATTTTTTTTGCAACAGAAGTGCACAATTTCAACTGCAGATCCAGGACTACATGTGTTGCACCTGGTCCTGTACCCAGAATTGATACTGAGTTTTTGTTTGCTTGTGTGAATATTTAACGTAGCAGATATGAGTGTATTAAATACACTGACAATAAACGTATTAATCAATAGTAGTTTCTTTATTGTTAGGTATTAGATTAGTTAGCTCACTGGGTGACTCTCTGGCCAGGAGTTGTACTCATTCCCCCCCCCCATCTTTCCATAAGCTTCAAGAGAAAAGTCAAAATAAACCACAAATACAACATTTAAACATTTCCTGGGTTAAATCATGCTTTTCCAACTAGGGTAATGAGAGTAAGACAGAGAAACCAGGGAAGAGTATATAAATTATGAAGATATATATGTATTAGGGCCCCCAAGTTATATATTCTTGCAGGTCCTTCATGTCCTGTCAGCAGCAGCTCTAGTTTATATTTTACCAGTGGTGAAGGGAAATTATCCTGCTTCTTAGCTGAGGACAGTGGAACAATTTAGGGCAAGGATGGATGTCCTTTTGATGTGTAAGGGCTGACCACAAACCTTTTAGGTAGCCATGAACAACAATGGATATGATAAGAGTGCAAACTAGATGAGGCCAGTTTTTTCTGAGTCTGTTTTCTTTTATGACAGGAAATTTATGAATTTCTTAGCTTTTAAATAGTTGTTTTCTAGTAAGTCTATTTTAGGGCTTTCCCTAAAAGTTTTGATCATATTATCAACAAATGGGAGGAAATTATGTCATCATTTTTTTTAGCATCTAGAGTTGGCTGTGGATAATCACAAACAATGGACTTGAAGCCCACTTTAGGCAATGGGATTTCATCTGTCCAATGCTCCTTAAGAGTTCTAGGGCAGATAATCTGGGATAGATAGTCTTGTTCTCCAAAGTAAAAGTATGGCTAAAGTTTGTTGTTATTGTGTCTTATATATTATTGAACATATATCCCTAAGATGGCATTTGTTGTTATTGTGTCTTACATACTATTGAACATATATCCCTAAGATGGCTTCTTCATACTGCTGTTCTTCATAGAGCTGTTCCTGCCTCCAAATAGATGCTTTTGGCTGAAACAGATCTACCAAGATCTGGAGAATCCACTGTAATGCTTGGCATTCATATACTTGCTTTAGGATATGACTTAATGTTTTTCCTTTTTGTACAAGCAAAATTTCTACTAGGTCTCAGTTTGGGCCTTTATTTACTTTGGGCCTTTATCATTGCCCTGTAACATTATCATTGGAGAAAAAGAACATGATTGGTATCTGACAACCAACATTAAATTCAAATGCCATGCCTGTAATTGTTTCTATATTCAACACATTTAGCTCAATTAACATCATCACAACAAATAGTCATGTCATCAATTTATGACTGCAATTGAGTCTGCTGTTAAAATAATAAATCACAATGGCCATTAAGTGGGTAACCACATCATCATGCTTAATTTTACAACTTTTTTTGCAGTGTTCATTAAGTGAGTGTGACAGTCCTAAAGCTTATTAAGTGAACCTATTGTTTTTTTGTTTTTACCAGAAACTGGAAGTAAATGCTGATGTCTGACAAAAACATTGTAAACTGCAGCTACATGGCTGCAGGTACATGTGGGATGCTGCAAATAGCCATGAGTGCAGGCCGGTTGCCAATTGTCCCAAAATGTGATCATTGTTGACCATGGGGGAGGGACAGCTGTTGGTATTTTGAATCAGGGGTATAAATAGCTTTTTTTTGGTATCCATCTTAACCTTGAATGATTGCTAACAGACCAGGCCATAAATTGAAGATTACCTATATACAAAAAATCTGATTCCTCCTAGTATGTGTGAATGGCTGCTTTGCTTTCTTATTTAAAGTTTACTTTCACGGTGTATCAAAAAAAGTTTCTAATGCACCACAGATATGACATTTGAATCCATAAACATAAAATTAACCATGTTTTGGATGGACAGTGTAAATCATTTTTTTAAAAAGACATCAGTGGAACTGAATGACCTGAGGTCTTATGAACGTTATCTCATATATTCTGTAGATGCGGATCCTAAAGAAATGTGCATCTTTCCTTTTTCGTACAACCAAAATTTCTACTTCATGTGCACCACAGATGGGATGTTTGGCAAGACACCTTGGTGCTCCCTCACCCAAAATTATAATTCAGACCTGCAATGGACTTACTGTGAGCCATCAGGTAAGGAAGAATGGTGCAGAAGTAGAAGCAAAACTTTTTTTGTGCATAGAATTTTCACGAGGGTCAAATGAAACGCTGATGATAGCATTTCCCTGAGTTGAAATATTAAATGCTCCAGTTTTATAGCAAACCATGTCCAATTTTAAATGAAAATAGATATTCACAACAAGTACCCAAATATATCCCCAAAGGTAAACACTTTTCCCCAATTAAGTGCTGTTAAGTGGGGCTTTGTTTTCTTCACAACTCAAAGCATGTTCCTCAAGAAATGGAGAATGTGAATAACGAACAAAGCCCCACTTAACTCATAGCAAATAATTAGCATGACTTCAACCATTTCTGTGTTGCTCAAAAAGAAACTAGAACATGAAATATGAACTTGGTGGCACTCCATATTCCTACTTCTTTTATTTCAGGACATCAACATTTTTATGAGGAGGGGAGGGAGTGTTTCCTGGTGAAACTGGCCTATCAGAATAACCTGGTCTACCCAAATATGAGACAGAGCATACTACTTTCACCTTTCAAACCCAATCTAGGAGCCTTCACAGGCAGTCACTTCTGCGACAAACTATTTCTGTGTTAAATTTAAATTTACCAACAAAGAATTAAAGAGAGACTAGTATAGCTGTTTATTGAGAAAGGATGAAAACACACGTGTGATATCACTGTTATGTCAGTGTAATGAACTGGATGCTTACATCAGATATTGTGATATAGTACATCAGTGGCACTCTACACATTTCTCAGGTGTAGTCATTTAAAAAAATCGTGGCTTGCTATGGAAACAGTTGTTTCAGAACATTGTGTTGTACAGTGACTATATATCGCTGTTTGCTTCATCAAAAGTGAATTATATTAAATAAAACTGAGGAAATATCAGGCAAAAAGCTGAAAATTTTTATATTAAACAAGGTATTATATGCATTGGAGAGAAAGAAGCACACAGTAGAAGTCACTGCACTCTTATTTATGTATGCATGATATATTTATTGAGTGTGTGGGATAAATTGTCCATTGCTCAGCAAAGGTCTAACTTATGTGAAGTCCTCTCTGAGGTTGGTTGCTTTCTTGCAGATGTTTAATTACCAAACATCACTGCTAGCAGCAACCAAACTCAGAGGGCACCAAGGATTCTACAATTCAGCCTTCAGCTACAAATACTCTCTTCTATCAGTCCAACTAATTCTTATTCCTATCAATATGTACAGTAGGACATCTAGCAGGAATTAAGCATACAAACATCCATCCAAACTTTTCAAAAAATTAAAAGACATCCAAGGAGAGTATCTGCATGTGATCACTCTTCCAGGCACTTAATAAATCCACTGGGCTGTGTGCTCTGGTGTACATTCTTCTATCTTCAGATAATTGAATGCTTGGACCAGGAGTTACTTTATTGCAAGGATAATTCTGATTAATTTCCTTCTTCTTTTGTATTTTAAATATCAGGCCCTGGTGAGATTATGGAAAGTCCACCATGCATTTTCCCATTCATCTATCAGGGAAAGCTTTACCGAAATTGTACTGCAGATGGGCGGAGAGATGGGAAGTTCTGGTGTGCAACAACCCAGAATTATGATGTTGATAGGAAACTGAAGCTCTGCCAAGATTTAGGTAAAGAAATTAAACGTTACAAGAAAAAAAATAGAAGGACATAATAAAATATATAAGGGAATATGTATGAATTGAATGACTAAGGGAGATTTGAAGCATGGTTTTGCACATTCTAGATGTAAACCAGAAAATGGAATCATGCCTTTGATGTTGCTCCTATCTGTCAAGAGGTAACTGAATATGAGCAACTGCTTTTGGGTTAATGCTTACCATCATCAGTGTCATTCTACAGCTTCTACAAAACCTCCTAAGGATCTGGACTTCCGGTCCTGCATCATAACGACACAGCCAAGGGATTGTGGGGCTCTGCACCTCATGGCTGGTTTCGCTCTGCCAGGGGACCCTAAATGGTTTAAAGTTGCTCCGGAGGGGCATCGAAGAAGGAGGTCCCCCCAATGATCACAGAACGATGGTGGTTGATCCGTTTGATCTGGGGGGAGCCATCCAAACCGACAGGAGAAAGGCTAGCTACATCTCAGTGACTAGCCCAAGCTACCGGTAGCCGAAGTCCAAAAGCACTAACCAGAACAACTGTGAACAACATGCTTGGAACTGGATGAGAATATCAATCTTCTCTTTTGTAACTGATTTCCTGGAAAAAATCACCAAGAAGCAAAAAATCCTCTGAAACTGAGAAGGGAGGGGACAGCATCCCTACCCTTCCATAGACGGAAACGGCAATTTAATTTTTATGGGGGACAGAAATATACTGAAATGAAGTTAATAATACTGCAGTCTGGATAAATCTGAAAATTATGAAAATTGTTAAGATTCCACATCTGAAAGAGTATTGATGAAATTACAAGAACATAATTCTTTGTTTTAAAAGTTGGAAAATGAATAGCTACTGACATCTAGTGGAGGATTAGACCATAGAAGAACAGCTGCATCGACTCAGAAATTGGCAAGATGCCCAGAAATAAAGAACAACTTGTTCCTTTGAACCTCAATGACTTCTAGCCAAATAGAAAATAGCTGGGAACAGAGGAAAAAAAATACACTGGACCACCTACTACAGAGTGAGAACTATATTTGTTTTAAAAACTACTGACCTAGGATTGTAAATACTTACTGAGCTGTGATTTCTAAGCTCTAGAATTGTTTGCAGAGAAAGAAAAACCTTGATTTTTGGCTAATCTTCTAGGGGGAATTTACTGGAAAGCTCTTAGGTGGTTAAACATTCTGGACTGCAAATTTGGCTGGCTGATAATTGTGAGACCCCTGAACAGAAGAACCATTATAAAATACTGCTTTTAGTGGTGCTTTGACAATTGGATACACATTGGATTATAAAAACCATATATAAAGATAAGAACTATATAGGATTTGGTGTTTGGATTTTAAGATTGACTGGTATGACAAGGCTAATCTCAAAGACTATGGAAGTGGTGGCGAACCTATGGCACGGGTGCCAGAGGCAGAAGTCAGAGCCCTTTCTGTGGGCATGTGCACTGTTGCCCCAGTCCTAGGCCTTCAGTTGGGTTTTATAAAACCTTTTCGCTTTAGCCACCGCCGCTGTGTGCAAAAAAAAAAGGTTCAATCAGTCAATTTCAACTTCTCGCAGGAAAAAAAAGTACTTGCAAAGTTGGAATTGATTGATTGAACTTTTTAGTCCCACCCAGTTTGCTGTTACCACTGCAGTCACGCCCACCCAATGGGCCATACCCATCCAATGGGCCACACCCACCTGGGACTTGATGATGCATAAATGGGTTTTGGGTTGCAGTTTGGGCACTCAGTCTCTAAAAGGTTCACCATCTATGGACTATGGTATGGTGAAAGACTATCTGGAGGGGGGATATAAAATGGATATTGCTTACCTATCTAAAAGTGGCAGGAAACCATGCCTAATATTTCCTTCTGAAGATCCCAGCCTGGAACATCAGAGATCTGCAAGACAAGGCAAATACTTTCCAGGAGGAAATGTATGCAATACTGCAACAGATTCGAATGACAATGGTTTCAAATCATGATGAGACTAAAAACAACTTTGAGGACATAAATGAGCACACCTTTAACCTAAATGTACAATTAAAAAACTCAGAAAATGACGACAAAGAATGAACAAACAAATCAGATAACAGAACACAAACCAGAGGACAGTAACCCAAAGAGGGAAGCTACAAATGAAGAGAACCACAGCTTAATACAAACGAAAGAAAACTTGCAAGATTTTGCTACAATAATGGAAATGGAAAAGATATTTTATTTTTCAGGGCTTCAAAAACAAATTTGAAGATAAAAAAGAAAATCTAACAAAATGGATTATAGAGCAGTCAGAGGAATCATTAGAGTTTGGGAGACAAAATACGCACATCCTACCTAACTTGTCTTTCCTATTCCCAACAACATTCACAAAAATACAGGAAGAATCCCCTGGCAAACTGAACACACTGACTTGGAAAGCTACTTAGCAAAAGGCTAGAGTTAGATTCAAGAGATTTGATGCAACTTACCAGATGGAATACTAAATGATTACACACTTATTTGAATATATTTAAAAGAATAGATAAATTACGGATATAAAGGGGTCCTGCAGGAAAAGGGATAAGATATATAACTAGTATGGTATTTTTAATAATATATGAAATGTAAAAATATTGGAATGGTGTATGTGAATGAAAAGTTGGGATATTTAAAGGTAATTAACTTTGAGAAAATTATAACTGATAAGAATGGCTGGAATACAGAGGGGAAATTAAGCTTAAATAAGAATCTTGTAAACAGGACATATAGTGACTTAGTAAGATGACTTTTACAAATACAATTGAAAAATAAGCTGATCAGAAAAGATGTTATATGCTGATGTTACTGTTATTTGTACAAACACAAGAAAAATGTTTATATCCAACCTTGTATGTAATGAAAGTATTAAGAACTACATTTGTTTAATGTTGACAGAATGAGAATACTACTGGAAAAAGAGAAGATCAAGGAAATATATCATTAATTAATAGATTGATTATGGAATTATAGAAATTAATCATTATTGTTTTTTAAATATAGGAACCCAGACAACACAGTGTTTACTAAGCACTAAAGATTGTTATTGTAAAACATCAATAAAATATATTTTAAAAAACCTCTTAGGATCTGAAGCACATTCTAATAAGAATTTGCTCATATTCAATATACCTCAGTCGATCTCCATAGAAATGTGGCAGGAGAGAGAGGGGGGGGGGAGGGAGGGAGGGAGGGAGGGAGAAAGAGAGAGAGAGAGAGAGAGAGAGAGAGAGAGAGAGAGAGAGAGAGAGAGAGAGAGAGAGAGAGAGAGATGTAACTTGGAGGGCATGAATTTTACATGTGGCAAGATATCTATATACTGTAAATAGAACACATTGTCAACCAAACAGAATGGAAATTCAGTGAGCCCAAAGGTAGGTAGATGTCAAATAGGGCAATAGAAAATGTCCCTGTTGCTCTATCAGAATGTCACCTTGGACTAAGGATGGGGAGCTAGTTTTAATACCAACAGCAAATTGTAGAATAACATCTGGCTACCAATATCTGTTTCTAATAAAGATGAAATGAGCAACATGGTGTTTCCTGATAGTCAATGTAACTAAAAACATCCCACAGGATATGTACTGGATAAAATTGACAAAGTCATTTATAACTCCATACATGGAGGCATGACATAAAGTTAACATACGTGTCTTTCTGCTCTAGGAGTTTCAGAAAAGATGGGCTCTATATACCATTCTGATAATTTCTGTTTAAAAGTGGTATCTCTAAGAATGAATGACAGGATATGTCCCTGGACCAGCCAAGGAACACAGTACCCATTTTTTCCCAACAAAATTTCTAAATATCAAATACTGAATGTCTTTCTTCCTCTTTTCCCACCCACCCCGGATAACTGGGATAGAAAAAACTGAAAAAGAATAGCTAGAAGATGGATGGATGGATGGATAGATGGATGAATGGATGGATGGGGCCCACAAATGATATTTTGTCTAGGGTCCTTCCAGTCCCAGCAATAATATAATTAATACTTACTTATGCTGTTTTGGGTAAATTCTTACTTGCCTGACGTAGAAATAAAGGAGAAAAATGAATGCTTGAAAGCATGTGAGCAGACCATTTCAATTGTGGGCATTGACGTTTGGCTTTATTTATGACTTTTTGTGGAATCTATGTTGGCATTCACTATTGATAGGAATGGATCACATATCCTTGTACTCACTTGCTTTTTTGTTTAAAATCCAGGGCCAGATACAATGATACAAAGCCCATCATGTCTCTTCCCATTCATCTTCAAGGAAAAAGTCTACAGTACATGCACTAATGAAGGCATGAGTGATGGGAAATTCTGGTGTGCTACCACCACCAACTATGATGTAGACAAAAAATGGACATACTGTAATGACACAGGTAGGACAAGAACATCAAATAACTTTACAAGATAAGTTCAAATAAAACCTAAAGATTGGTGAGTGAGTAAATAAGAATAATTCTTGTAATTGTCAAGTAGAATAAAAAAGTGTTTTTACCTCAAAATAAAGTTGGTACACTATTTCTTTCAAAAATGCATTTTCAATGAAGATTTTGATTTCTTTTAAACCAAAAATGTGTGCAAAAATCAGCACTAATTTTTATGTTAATTTAGGAATGCTACATGCTAAATTGCTTGGCTTTCCTGTGTGACAGAGATATTAACATCAGAAGTGCACTAGTATAATTCTTTTTAATCCTTTGCTCTAGGAGAACATATTTCGTCATGTGATTAGCTTTATTACTGTCTTAAGCATGAGTGTACAAAATGCAGTCAGCAACATCCATTTCATGATTGTATTTTGCATATGGAAGGTTCTAATGGACAAATTGGGTATCTTAAACTGCAGATACTTACAGTATTACAAACACATATCTGAAGTCCCTTCAGATAATGGATAGTGGCTTTGTCTTTTGGATGTAGTTCTTAACAAGCTGTATAAGTGTGGGTCTTGACCTGATAGAATTTGCATGACCATGATCTGAGGATTGTGGGATATAATCCAATTTCTGTAGAGTAAAATGGGTAAAGCATTGTTGGATAAAGCAACTGTAATTAAAACTCTAAAAAAAAGAACTTCTATTTCTGAAAATAAGCAAATAATATGTTGGAGATTGTTTTGCATAATTACAAATTCTTCTTTCCTACTATCAGGACCTGATGAGAATGTGGAAAGTCTACCTTGTGTCTTTCCATTTGTCTTCAAGAACCAAGTTTATATCGGCTGTACTACAAATGGCCGAACTGATGGAAGATACTGGTGTGCCACCAGCAGTAACTATGATATTGACAAGATGTGGAGGTTCTGTTCAGAGGAATCAGGTGCTCTCATGAGAAATGAATTAAATGTAGTAATAATAATAATAATAATAAAGTTGGAAGGGACCTGGAGGTCATCTAGTCCAACCCCCTGCTCAGGCAGGAAACCCTATACCATTTCAGACAAATGGCTGTCCAGTCTCTTCTTAAAAACTTCCAGTGTTGGAGCATTCACCGCTTCTGTAATTCCATTGGCAAAAGTGGCTGGTTATGTATATGACAAGGTTCTGCCTTGCTAGATAAGATTTTGCCAAATAAATTCTAGTCTGTGATTTCATGGATTCCTCTTAGAAATATTCTGGTATTTTGGAGGTATAGGAAATGGAGGAAGAAATGTTAGGGCACTATGCAGGAACTACCGTATATTCCGGCGTATAAGGTGACTGGGCGTATAAGACGACCTCCAACTTTTGAGAAGATTTTCAGGGTTTAGAAAGTCATCTTATATGCCAGAAAATACAGTACAATATTGAATTTCTGTTTATAGATGAGCACAATAGGAGGTCCATTCCTTTGCTGCTAGAAAGCGAGTGTTGCCCACCACTGCTTCCCTAATGCTTCCTGAACTCAGCTGGTATTTTTCAATATTCAATATTCAATATTCATATTCAAACAAATGTTTCTTTTTTAAATATTCTCTCTGGTAGATCCCATAATCTATTTTCTTAATTTTCACTTTGATCTTTTTCCTTTGACCAGTATCTTTCTTAATCAATGTGATTTGCTGAATCAAAAAGTTTTTCCATATATTCATGACTGCTGCTATAGGTATAAGAAGTAAATCAAATATTTCTTTTTTTTTTTGTAGATGTAATGTCCTTAATTTATATAGCTTACTGTTTTCTACTAATTGCTTTTCCTGAAAAAGAATAAAGTGATGGGCGATGTAGAAAAATGTATGCTTTGTCTTATTAGTGCTTATTTCTGTAAAAAAAAGTAGGGCTGGCAACTAGGGGGCAGATTGGTTTTAAATTCAGAGAACAGCTACCCATATATTCTGGTGTATAAGACAACTCCCGACTTTTGAGAAGATTTTCAGGGTTTAAAAAGTCGTCTTATACGCCGGAAAATACGGTACAATCATATGTTTTACATAATAGAGCTTAAGATGGGAGTAGCCAATTTGATGTCCTCCAAATATTTGAATCTCACCTACCATCAATCTCACACCTTTATTAATGACTAATGATAAGAGATTGAGAGAATTGGAACCCAAAATATCTGGAGTTACCAGCTGGCATATACCTGGCATGGAAGGAGCTCTGTATAAATATTGTTTGTATCCATGCAGTGTTTATTCTTAACAGACACGATGCAGTTTGTCCTTTTAATGGCCATCAAAGCAAGTTGCTTTTGCAAGAGAAGGGATACATTCCAGTTGGGGCTTATATCTACTACTCTTCAACAAAGACATATGTAGAGTCTGCTGCCATGTCTTTAGTATGATGAGCATAATAAAACAAGGATATCTTCATGTTTTAAATATTTGTATGAATTTTTTTCATTAGGGCCAGATCCAAATGTTGAAGATCCAGTGTGTGTCTTCCCATTCATCTACAAAGATAAATTATATACAACATGTACTGCAGATGGCATGAGTAATGGAAAATGCTGGTGTGCAACTACTAGCAACTATGATGTAGATAAGAAATGGACATATTGTAATATCACAGGTAGGACAGCAGCAGTAGCAAAATAGTACTACTACCATTAATTACAACAGCCACCAGTTTTTTTTGGATATAATTTATAATAGTAACTGATAGGCAACATCAACAATCATAAATGGAAATACACTAACAATTTTTAAATAATTTAAAAATATTTTTTTAAATCTAGCCCTCTGGACAGTAGGTGTCAGTGGCTCTAGATTTGTTTTTAAAGAGCCAATATAGTGTGGTGATTAAAATGCTGGGATAGGAACAGGAATATTATGTTCATTCTCTTTCAGTCCAACCTATCTCATAGGATTGTTGTGGAGGAAAATGGGTGACAGGAATGCTTCCTACTTTAGTTGCTAAATGAAAGCAGGATATATCTTTATTAAATGCATAAGAATCAAATTACACCAGGTTTTTGGGAAGCCTTTATCTCATTTCTTTCACTTCAGAGATCCTTGTCACAGGATAATTGGTAGATAAAAGTCCTTACAGAAGAGTGGAGGGGAACAAAAAATATTGGGACAAAGAGGCAAAAAAACAAACATTCTAATGTCCTGATTGCATTTCTAATGTCCTTGATTTTAATTCACAAAATCTTCAGCCAACTCCATTATTTGAGAAGAATCCCAACCTATTAGAAAATACAGGATTGGGCAGTTAATTTAGGAGGAAGGGCTGCTTCTCTAATTAGCAAAATTTACACCTCATGATTCTAAGTGAGAAATAACTTTTTGAAAGGCAAAGAAAGGCATCCAGGTTGTCTACTGATGAGACCTTTCTTTATTGTCTTTTTCTTTTCCAAACTTAATACATTTACCTTTGAAAAAGAAAGAAAAGACTAGAGGCATTGCCATTCAAAGATTCTGATCCCTTAGGAAGCACCAGATCCAAAGAACTGACAGTCTTGGAAATCAATGTATGTCTGGTCTAACAGGCAGTTGAAATTGCAGCAAAAATTTTCCTTCAGAGTTTGTGTTTTCATTTCTTGATATAGCATTTTATTCTCTCTAAATGATACTCACAGTTTTATGTTACTCCTTCAAATCCAGTGAGCATTTTTCCATTGTGGTTTTAAAATCCAGATCCAGATCCAAGGATAGACGGTCCAACTTGTGTTTTCCCATTCATCTACAATGGCAATTCCTATAGCACATGCATCAGTAATGGTATGAGGGATGGGAAGAAGTGGTGTGCCACTACTAGCAACTATGATGTGGATAAAAAATGGATGTGCTGCAATGACACAGGTACAAAAAGAGTAATGGAGGTGTTTTATTTGGCCTAGAAAAAAAGAGACCTATTTTTGAAAAATCTAAATGACAAAGATTCTAGGGTTGAACAATGGAAGGCACTTTGTCACAACAAACACACTTTCGTTTTTCATTAGTTCCTACACTTTGCAGATCTTTCTCTTGAATTTTACTTCTTCACTTTTCTTCTTCTTCCTTTTTTTTTTTTTTAATGCAGGGCCGGGCACAACTGAGGAAACTCCCAAATGTATCTTTCCATTCACATACAATGGTAAGAGCTACAACAGCTGTACAACAGATGGACGAGAAGATGATAAACTCTGGTGTGCCATCACCAAGAACTATGATGTAGATAAAAGGCTGACTTTTTGTACCATCACAAGTAAGAGAATGAAAAGAAACAGTGAAGAGAAGAAACTTTTTTGACTGATTGATTTTCACTCATGAGAATTCTAAGTTCTTTTTTTTTAATTAAAAGTTTTGCAAATTTAATACAATATAAACCCCTCCCACCCCTTCCTCCCCTCCCCCACTTCCCATAGCTGATTACAGGATACCAAATAAACAAACGAAACCTAACTAACATTAACCAACTATACTATCAATCAAAACCATAACACACTTTAACCCCTTTTCGAAACAAGTATTAACAATTCTAAGTTCATATTCATTCAAAAACATTGGGGATTGGTTTTGGATGGTGTAATTTTGTTTTCATACAGTGATTACATTTCTTGCATATGTCATTTGTGAAGTAATATATATATATTTTCTCCTTGCCAAAATAAATCCTACTTTCATTTCCGGGGATAGCCAGGGCTTGCATAAACTCTGTTATCTATTCAGAATGAAAATACATGAGATAAAAATCACATTTCATCTTTACAAAATACTCTTAACTATAATTTGTGAAGTGTGTTTAGTAAAACAATGCATTTGATGAATTACTCATCATGATTCCTCCCATTATCCTTGAAATGGACTCCCTTGCTTTTTCTTTTTCTCGTCATTTGTGATGAGTTCTCAAAAGGATCTGTATATTGTTTCAACTGTGCTGTAATTGGCACCCTCAATATCTCACCACAATTCTGTAACAAACATAATGAAAAACGTCTTTATGAAATTTATGGAATTCTGACATCTGCAATGGGGTATCTCTGGCTAAGAAAAGTGAACTCTCAGGGGCAGTGAAGATGAGGAAAAGCACATTTTACTCCATAATGCCTAGTATGGCATGAATGAAGAAATAGAAGAGCCACCTGTAATTTGACTGCAACACATATTTCACATTGATAAGAAGAACCAGATCTAGTTAGATTGTTAACCTATTGAATAATGTTTTAAGTTATTCAAGAGAGTTCCTGACCTTTCTAAGTTTCCTGAAATGAAGTCTACTACCAGCACTATACAGGAGATGGTGGGCAGGGAGACTGAAGCTGAGAAAAAGCTGTAGTTTTTAAGGAAACTTTCCAGATATAATGATCTACAGTTGCCAGAACTACTGCTCACTTGGACCATGCTGACTGGGCAGGACTTTTTTTTGTCATAGAACACCCAGAACGGAGTTCCGGCACCTTTTTTGGATAGAACCTTGCAGGGTAGGCAAGGCAGGTTGTATGACATGTGTGAGTTCCGGCACCTTTTTTTTTTTTTTTTTTTTTTTTACAAAAAAAGCACTGGTTGTAGGTATTGTAATCTGGCAGAACTGGAGGGGATCAGATTGAAAAACCTTTTCTCGTCTTGTCTTATTCATTGCTGCCATATGATTCAAAGAGAGATTTCTTGATTATAGACAACCTTTTATCCATAATGTAAATGAGATTCTTTAGGGATGGACTTGTTGCATATAAAGTCTGCAGATACTCCTTTAGCGGGAGATAGTTGCTGATTGCCATAGAATGACTAAAAACGAATGGACCATAATTTCCTTATATAGGCATTTCTTTTAGTCTTTGCCAGTTAGTGTTCTCTGCTGCCACCTTGTGGTAACTGATTTTTAAAAATCTTGTTCTGCTTTAATTAAATGGTTTTCACCAAGAAGATGAAATTCTGTGAGAGAAAATAAATTCAGATTAACAGCGGCGTTAGGCTGTTAGGAGACCACAATAAGATTCATCAATGTTAGAAGGCTTGCTATGGGAAGCTGAGTTTTACATTTACCACGTATTCTAATCTCTTAGTTGTGCATAATCTTGGAAAATGGAAAACTTTTAACCTTGCCACAGATAAGCTCCACAGTTCTGTAAATTAATGTATGTAAAGTGATGTAATCTACAGACTTTACAGATTAATATTTAGATATAAATTTAAGATATTTTTGGCCTTCACATCAACATCCTTCTTGGATGTTCCATAGAAATTAGTTAAAAACAGAAGCACACCATATATTTCATCTCAAAATAAAAAATTCAAAGACATTCAAATTCCTTCATATCTGCAGTTACCCTGGACTAAAACAGAACTTCCTTATAAAGAATTCAGATTAATCAGAATTTGTTTCCAAAGGTGCATTTGACAGAACTCACATGATTTATTAAGTGAAGAATGAATTCAAATAAATACTGATCACTCTTTTGTCTTGTTTTATCTTTTTTTAAAAAAATTCAGAAACAGGCTGTGTCTTTCCTTTCATCTATAAAGGAAAACCATATGAAAGCTGCACCACCATGGATCAGATTGAAGGAAAAGCTTGGTGTGCCACCACTCCGGACTATAAAAGTGGTTTGAAATGGAGATTATGCAATGGTGAGCCAAAGGGCAGTGCTAGGAAATTATTATTATGTTTTTTATGTTATATCCAACTATGACTTTCCTATAATCAAGAGATTAAAAATATGCATATATATATATATATATATATATATATATATATATATATATATGTTTTAAATGTCATTTTTTTGCAAAAGCACTGTAAAATGTGGTCATGTGACTGCAATATGCTGTAATATGAAAACTGGTTGCCAAGCACTTGACATAGGTCATGTTACTGCTGGTATTAGTGGGGATGGCTGTCGGAAGTTCAAATCTGGCTCAGAAGTACTCCTAGGGAGGTCCGTTGTAACTTTGAATGGTTGCTAAGCAACTAGTCATAAGTCATGAATTACTTGTATGATCTTATAGCAAATCTTTTGTGATTTGAACTGACTATCAGTACAAGTGGGTAGAGGTAAGAAGATTGAAGGAATATTGAATTATACTAGTTTTTATTTTTGAATTTGTACCCTCTACATTTTGGAGATGGCTTAAAAAATGTTGTTTGAATTCTTCATTTTGTACAGGAGGAAGATATGTAGACCAAGCAAATTAAAAAAAAACCCTTCCATTTTTTTTATTCTTCTTGCCATTTAGAAGCAGATTGTGTCTTTCCTTTTATCTTTCGTGGCCAGTCATATGGCAACTGTACCAGTGATGGGCGTGCCGATAACAAACGATGGTGTTCCCTCACCAGCAATGTTGATGTCAATCATAGTTGGCTTCTGTGCTGAATTGGACTAAAGAATTTCAGGTGGGGATGGAGAAAGTTTTCATCAGATGGGAATGGACAGGGGAGGGGACCAAAGTTATCTTCATCTTGGTATTTCTGACATTCATTGCACTACTGTTGTCAGCTGATTTTCTACCTGTTGGAGATGCAAACTGTGAACTGTGAACATCCTGCTACGCTAGTGGATTTGATACCGTGGGTCTGTAGTGGAAAATAAATTTTCCATTCATTTGGATAGTGCCTATGTTTTTGAAATCAATTTTCTCATACCATTTTTTTTAAGGATTACAGCAAGATTGCAGAAACAATGTTCCTGAGGTTGCCTATATTTCCCGTGGAAAATCTGGAGCAGTTTTTGAGCTTGCAGCCTTTTTGCCACTAATTTTTAGCCCTGTTACTAAAGCATGATGAAATTGGCAGTTTCTGAGTTGATGACTTAATTTTTGCTGTCATGCAATATTTGTTTCCTTCACTGGAAAGAAAAGGGAAGTGCAGATGACAAAGGAAGAAGGAAATTTGCAAAACTGTATATGAAACACAAGAGAGAACAATCATTTTACTTGAACCACACAAGTGTAATTAGGTAGCAGTAAAGAGATATGTGAATCCTGAGAAAATAAGGAAGAATAACAGTTCACAGTTTTCCCAACATGCATGTAAGGCCTCATATTATCTTATCTCACAAAGAAACTGCATCATTTACAAATAAGTGGCCATTTAAAAGAAGATTGCTTCATATTGAGATAAAAGGATACCTAGAGGTTATATGAAAACAGTACCTTGCTAAGAAGGACATCATGTAGATTTCCAGAAATCTGAAAATGTTAAATAAAAAGCAATGACATCGTTCTAACAGTTGCATGCTTTTAGGGTGGCAACTTTTTAAATAGGCTGTTTTGATTAGAGAGTGCAGAAATATTTCTTGGTATGCTTTCTAAACTGGTTTGAACATGTAACTTCAGCATTTCCCTGGACATGCTAGAATAGCAGAAAGACATCCAGTCTATTTTATGCTTCTTCTGCTCTTGGTCTTCATTGGCTGATTGGCTAATTCCCACATTTAAACAAGCCAGACACTTTCCATTGTTCCTCCAGTGAGGACTGATTAGGCTGGAAGAGCTACATTCTACTAATATACTGCACTGTACTTATAACACACCGATCGTGCCTTTGGTTTTGATCTTCTCCCTTCTCATTATAGACCTTTCTTATAAAAGACTGGTAAAGAGTGACTTTAGAAATGTAGATACTACTTAGTGGTTGCATAATATTAATGTAGGTAGAGGAGTAAAAGATAAACAGTTATGAAACACTGTTTTTAACAGGAATTTAATGCAGTGAAGGAATTATACGATAAACTTCATGAGTGTATGCAATTGCTTTCATTGTAGCATTAGTTAATGAGTAATCTGACTATAAATAATCCAAAGTTATGGGCAGAAATCTCCTAGTCAAAGCATATCCTGGCTGAGATGAGCTGTTTTGGATTCTTTCATTAAAAATGCCAAGGATTGCATTTGACAACTTCAACTTCCAACATCTTCTGTCCTGGGGCTTGATAATATGACTTAATAGTGCATTTCATTGAAAAGGCTATATTTCGTCTTGTAGATAAAATGTTTTCATAAATTTTATCTTATACCTCCTAGTCTGTCCTGAATTAGCCATCTACTGTCTTCCACAGTGAACTCTGTATAGAGTTGACACATTACAATGACACACCGACTGATTGCATATTCCTTTGTATTTTGGGTTGTCTTTTCAGCTCATGTCCTCAAAGATAGACCAGCCGATCATCAGGGCTTGCTGAAACTTTTCAATGGCCAGGATCAATATAGTAAAGAAGTTGACTTTTCTTTGTTTTGATGAATTCTAGATCTGGAAATAAAAATTTTCTGTAACTCTCTGGGGCAATTATTATTATTATTTGCTTGTAATTGCCATGTGGTGGTAGCAGGGAAACATATGCATTCCCTAATCGATATATTTCAGACCTTCTGACCAGAACAGAAAACAGACACCATAAGGACTACTTGAGAATTCTGTTGTTAAAGGTCTTTAGCAGAATCTGGAAAGCCTGATATTTTTCCACTGCCTCTTCTTATAATAAAGAGAGTCAAAGTGGATGTTTACCTTGCATTTCTTTTTCAAAGTTAGCTCTTTCTCTAAGGAGTGTAGTAATATCCATCACAATCCCCATCTATGAAAAGAAATAGCTAAAGGTCAATTCACAACTTGCAGCTGTAGGACTATGTAAACACTTCCAAAATTTTCACCGTGCATCCCCAAAGGACCTTCCCAAATGGAAGTTTTTATATTTATAAATATAAATCAGGTAGGGTTAAATCATATTAATGGCATATGGTGAAATTCAACCCGATCATAATTATACTTTGTCTTGGCCTTGCCACCTTTTTGGAGAACAACTCTTTTCATGCCATTTAAGGCCAAATAGGCTCCTCAGCATGAATAATAATAATAATAATAATAATAATAATAATAATAGTAGTTGGGCATGGAATGCTACAAGTACATCAGATGGTTGAAGAAGAAAAAATGGCTTTGGAAGAATATCTGAAGAACAATGATGAAGATGCACTGAAATTAGTATATCAGGAAGGCTTACTAACTACTGGAGAGACCAAACTGGCCTACAAGAAAAACCAAATGAAGAACAGAATAGAGGCATGGGAAGACAAAGCACTACATGGCCAATACATTAAAAAAATACCTGGGAAAGCAGATAATAACAAGACCTGGCAATGGCTAAGAGCAGGAAAATTGAAGAAAGAGACCGAGGGACTAATTCTGGCTGCACAAGACCAAGCCTTAAGGACAAATGCATACAAAGTCAAAATTGAGAAGACAGCAACAGACAGTAAGTGCCGCCTATGCAAGAAGCTGAAGAAACAGTGGACCACTTGGTAAGCTGTTGCAAGAAGATTGCACAAACTGATTACAAGCAGCGGCATGACAAAGTAGCAACAATGGTGCATTGGAAGATCTGCAAAAAATATCATTTGCCTGTAAGCAAAAACTGGTGGGATCATAAAATAGAGAAAGTCATAGAAAATGATAAAATTAAACTGCTCTGGGACTTCAGAATTCAAACAGACAAGCACCTGCAACATAACACCCCAGACTTAACAATTGTCGATAAGAAAGACAAAAAAGTCTGGATAGTGGGCGTGGTAGTGCCTGGAGACAGCAGAATAGACGAGAAAGAACTGGAGAAGATAACAAAATACAAAAACCTACAAATAGAAATAGAAAGACTGTGGCAAAAGCAAGCAAGGGTAGTACCAACAGTAATAGGCTCCTTGGGTGCAATCCCAAAACAACTGAAGCACCACTTGAACACCATTGACATTGACAAGTTCGCTATTAGTCAATTGCAAAAGGCGGCCTTACTAGGAACTGCTTCCATCCTGCGACGGTACCTGTAATACCATCAAACATCCACATCTGCCTATCCCAGGTCCTAGGTAAGGACTCGATAGGTAGACAAAATGCCAAATCCAGTCTGAACATCTGGCTGACTGTACGATGATCCATAATAATAGCAACAACAACAACAACAACATTTGTAGTATAAGTAACTCTATTGTTACACCTGTCATGGCTGCCTTAGCAATGAAAATTCATTGGGTATCTTGAGGCTAGGCACTCATTCTTATCCAACTTTAAGGAAAAAATGAGATGAGGAAGTGCTATATATGCCATTTTCATTCTTAAAGGAAGAGCAGGATATACATATTAAATACAGTAAGATGGAATGGACTGAACCACTTGACATAGTTTGCAAAAGGGGACTGCTTCATGTAATTCTTACTTGTATTAAAGAACTAAAAACAAAAAAAGCCCATCACGAAATCGTACAAATATCCCCACTAGGGAAAAGAGGATTGTTTCATAGTTCAGTTTTTATGTCTATGGTGAACTTTTCAAGATTGGGAACCTTGGAAATAGTAATACTATCTGGAGCCTGAAGGGAAAATGTCTATTGTGCTATTGTTTAGCCAAGTGATCCTGAGAGAAACTGCAGGTGATTTTAGCATTCTTTTGGAATTAAAAAAAGAGTACTTTAGAATAAAAGGAAAAAGTAATCATATTTACTTTTATTTAATTTCTATGGTTGCCCATCTCAACTAAATGACTCTGGGTGGCTTACAATTCTGAAATAATAAAACAGGCAAAATCAATAAAAATAATCCAAAACAAATATATACAGCAGCTGAGATAGTTGGCCAAATGACAATAAAGTGAAGAGACAGGGACTGTAATGTTTTTGGAACCTCATGCCCAGGTACAAAGCCAAGTTTTTAAAGCCTTCTAAAAGGCCAACAGAGTTGAGGCCATTCTAACATCTGAAGGCCTCAACAGAGTACAGCCTGTGGCTCAGTCCCCACAGAGCAGGGGCTGCAGCAAAGAAGCTCCATCTTCTGGTCCCGCCACCTGACACTCTTTGGCCAATGAGATCTGCAGCATACCCGTCTGCTGGACTGAACTGAGTGAATCTGAAGGATTATTCTATAGTCCAACAGCGAATTCATTCTCTGAATGCTGATTCTTTGGTAGCTGAAATGGCATAACTTAAGACCAGCAATTTTATGAGTAAAATGTAAGTTTTTCAAATATCAAGCAAATAACAATGAACAACTGCCAACAGACCACAAACAAATACATACAAAATAAAAGTCCAGTCTAAGAGAGAGGGCAATTAGGCATGCTGAATGCCTCTAGAATGCTGGTGCTGTGTAATGAAAAAAAAAAAGTAGATTATGTTCCCCAATTCTTCCACTAGAAAGAAAGACCAAAAACATATTTTCTTTTCTTTGGGGAAACAGTGCTCAAAATATTTGGGGATTTTTGTAATCCTTGTGGCAATTATAAAAAGTCAATCCAAATATAAATGGAATGCGAGAAGCATTTGTAGATCTACTAAATGTTAATTTAGACCTGTCCTTAGAACTGCTTTCTAGCTGTAGCTTGTTCCTCTTTTTCAAAAACATCCTTTCGCTTTTCTTGCAAAACTGCCAATAACTGTATTTTCTTCTTTATATATTATCTACTAATTCTTCTCAGCTGAGCAGGATCACATTAGTTAAACCTGAATGGATTCCTCATTTAAAAACATCAGTACATCATAATCATTACTTCCCAATGTGGAAGCATCATGTAGCTATTATTAACCAGGTATGATTGTGTTGACTAAGTGGCTGCTGATAGCATACATAGACTTTTAAACATTATACTTGTGAGAGGAAGATGTAGTCAAATGGGATTTGAAAAATATCTTTTCTCACACTTTCTCAATTATCTCATGAAGGTAATGATCCCTTTTAATGCATTGGTTCTATGTAGCAGGGCTCTTCCATCTTGATTTCCAGTTTGTCAAGGTTAGAAACAATCAGTTCTGATTTCTTGCTTCCTTCTCCCTCTCCCTTTCCACCCTTCCTCCCTCTCCCTTCCCCCTTTCTTCTCTCCCTCCTTCTCTCATTCCTTCTTAATTACTTCACACAAGTAAAGTACGAAATCCCCACAATTCCTTTACACAAATAAGGCATCAAATATCTTGCATAAAGGAAAAATATCTGCAAAAACATGTCTTGGCTCGTATCAAATTGTTAAACATGACATGCTCTCCTATGCTTGATGGAATAGCTCAATTTTATCTCCTAAAACTCAGAATGGGTTGTCAAATTGGATTTGTACCATTTTTGGCTGTAGTATATTCAACTTCTGCATTTGTAGGGCAAATAATGATTGGAGGGGAAAAAAAAGACAGCTCTATTTCTATGAGCTTTTGTCAAGGTAATTGCCAGTGCTGGTCACAGTGTAATTCATTATCCAACAATTTTACCACAAATGCTTAAGAGTTCATGGTGTTTTATGGTTGTTTTATGGTTTCTTTCCAGTTGCTTTTCCAATTGTTTATAAGCAGGAATCCTAATCCCCTTGCATGAAAGATGGGGCTGCTGATTGGCAACTATGGTGGGTCATGACTTTTAATTATGACAAAAACTGCAAATGAAAACCACATGCTCCCTATGGTGAAATCTGCAGAAAAATAAATTTTTATTTTCTCTATTGTGTACTGCCACCAGTTCTTGCTTGTAGGCAAATGGTATTTCTTGAAAATATTACAATGCACAATTATTACTGTTTTGTCATGCCAATGTTTAAAGTTAGTCTATGCACCTAGACTTTACAGCAATCACCTTTACAGGTGATACATTTTTTCCCCAGCTTCTTTGCACAGGTAGCATTTGCTATCTAGCTGTCATCTCAATTCTGGCTTTGCATGCATTTATTCTTAAGGCAGCCAGAATTAGCCTCTCTTCTTCTTCACCTTTTCCACTCTTAGCTATTGACAGGTTTTGTTGTGAAGTTCTTTGCCTACTAACTTTTTAATGTACTGGCCATGTAATATTTTGCCAGGCCAGGTCTCTTTTTTATTCTTTATTTATATTTCTTTGCCAATTTAGTTCATCTGATACCCTTTTTCTTCTTCACCATCTGATGTACTTGCAGCATTCCATGTCCACTATGCTCCTTGGTAAGTAGAATTTGTTAGTATCTCTCTCTGTGTGGATGAAGGGCATGATTCATTGTCATTATGTCATTTCTTGTCTTCCTATCCAAGGCTCTTAGTTCTGCTTGAACCCAATCCAATATTCCAGCTGTGTATCTAATGACTGGAATTAACCAAATATTCCTCTGTTTTATACTTGGGATTTAAACTCTCTAGGGACAGTGTCAATTGACTGCTCAATGTATTGAAACTGTCTGCAGAATTTTCCCTCCTAAAACCTCTCAACTAAGGGAATATGGGGAGAATGGCAGGATTTGGATTCCAAATTTTGGTGTTTTGTCAAAACCCTCTATGAAGCTACAGAAATTATATAAGTGGACCCAGTTTGCCCAATCTTTCCATCAATTTAAATAGGTATTAATGTCACCACTGACTTTGGGCTTGCCTAATTTAGAGAAACCCTTTTCTCTTTCCGTAAATGAGCAAAAAGTAATCATGAATGGAGCTTTAACTCAGAAATTAGGAAGGTGGGAATGCCCTGTGACACATTTTTCTAAATAGGAATAGAATAGAGCTGGAAGGGACTTTGGAGGTCATCTAGTCCAGCCCCCTGCTCAAGCAGGAGGACCTATACTGTTGAGTCCTTGGCGGGAAGCAGACACGAGAAGCAGTTGAAGTTCTCAGTTTCCTTTATTCAGCGTTCAGCTTACAAGTAGATGGCTTCAGCAGCTCCCAAAACCTCCCAGCTTCTTATATAGACGCTTCCCGGGTAAATGTGATACTTTTCCCGCGCCAGCACCCGCGCATGCGCACGGTGCTGGCGACAGCCTGTCTGGTCCCGGGCAGCTTTGCACCTGCCCGGGACTGCCTGCAAACGCCCGAGCCGTTTGCAAGGCTCGGGACATAACACCCCTTTCCCCCGGGCTAAAACTACTACCAACATATAATCATTTATTTTATGCAGTGTTCTGCTTCTCAGTGCTCCTATCGTTACCTGGCTTTTGTTTAGCCATCAATGTTATGTAATCCTCTAAGTATTTAGGAGACTTCTTTGCTCTCTGTGACCTTCTCAGCTCTGGGTTACTAGCATGAGTTCCCTGACTGGAGGGAGATGTGAGCCTGTTCTCCTTATTTTGCCTTGGTGCCTTCCAAGGACTGTGCCCCGCTGCCTGGCCTGCTTGCTCGCCCACCGGGCTCGTCAGGCCAGGGCTTCTGTCACTTTGTGACCTGGTTGACCTGCCTAGCTGTAGACCCTCGGGCCCCTTGAAGTGATAGCCACTGCTGGGCGTCTCTGTTGAACCTCCTAGGTCCGTCCAAGACCTGTCAGGAGGCTGACCATTCCCTGAACCCCGTTCTGTGTCCGGGCTTGTGTGGGTTTCTGTACTTTCCCAAAACTCAGTTACTCCCTGATTTGGGCTAGAGGTGTTGTAGTCGGGACTTGGTTCCTCGACCACCTCCCTGTATGTTTGACCCCCTGTAGAATTTGGGGTAAGGTCAGGCCAACCTTGGGGATTGTGTGCCAGCTCTCTTGCGGGGAATGATTTGTTGAGATGCCCCCGGGTATCCTCCGTGACTGGAGTACTGTGTGATGTGTGTGGAAAGTGAGTATGCTCCCGGGGTGACTCCCTGGCTGGAGTAGGCGTGGATGCCTGGTAGTTAGGTAGGCTCATAGAATTCTTGTTCGGAGCTCTCGCGGAACCCTGGGATGGGCCGTTTGTGGCTCCATCAGTGGAGATGGGCAGCAGCTCGTGCCCTTCCCTTTGCTCCAAAGGGTCCCCCTCCCCCCCTGGAAAAGACCCAGGAGTCTCATCTGAAAAGTCCCGCCTAGGGCGGAGTTGGTCGATGTGCCGACGCAGGACACGACCGTTGTCCAGGGCAACCTCGTAGGAGAGAGGACCTGTGACCCTGGAAATAGAAGCGGGGACCCAGGTATGACCAGGCCCGTAATTGCGAGCCCAAACCGGGGCACCCACAAGTAGTTGTCTAGGTGCCCTAGGATGT
The DNA here is from genome assembly GCF_016545835.1 of Crotalus tigris. Taxonomy (NCBI): domain Eukaryota; kingdom Metazoa; phylum Chordata; class Lepidosauria; order Squamata; family Viperidae; genus Crotalus; species Crotalus tigris. The sequence goes on from NW_024097293.1 coordinate 935,556, forward strand.
GAGGTAGATGAAGGCAGTCTGTCCGGATGCAACCGGTCAAGTTTAGTAGTAAGTTGACGCCCCCAGCGAAGTTCAGCTGGGCTTCTCCCTGTAGAAGTGGACGGTGTGGTGCGATAAGAAAGGAGAAAGTCAGCCAACCTGTGATGCCAGTCCCCGTAGGTGAGTCTTTTCAAGGCGTCCTTTGTGATGCGCACCATACGTTCAGCCATACCGTTGGTGGACGGGTGGAAAGGCGCAGACGTGGCATGACGAATCATGTTAGCCTGTAAGAAAGCTTGGAATTCGGAGGAAGTGAATTGAGGGCCGTTGTCAGACACGATGACATCTGGAAGCCCGTGTGCAGCAAAAATCCCCCTCAGTACCTGAATAGTCTTTGCAGTGGTGGTGGAAGAGACAGGTACAACCTCAAGCCATTTTGAATGGCTGTCAACAAGGACCAAGAAGAACTGGCCCTGAAAGGGCCCAGCGTAGTCAATGTGCACCCTAGACCATGGGGACTGCGTTTCCTCCCATTTATGCACGGGAGCTTGGGGCATCTCTGGGCGAGATCGTTGGCACAGGTGGCATGCATGCACCTTAGCCTCAATATCCTTATCTAAAACAGGCCACCACAAGTGGCTGCGTGCAAGAGCCTTCATACGAACAATGCCAGGATGACCCTCGTGGAGGGATTCTAAGACCCTAGTCCTCATTGAGGTGGGAATGACAACTCTGTTTCCCCAAAGCAGACAACCCTGAGAAAGGGACAACTCATTTCTTTTGGACCAGGGCAGTGCTCAGGTCAGCCGGACAAAACCCAGGAACGGACACGTGAAAGTGTGTGATCTGTACCTGTTTCAGCGGCAACATCCCTGGCACAAAGAGGGAGCTCGGGCAAGGCTTGGATTGATATAATGTTGACAGCTGGCACAGGGTCAGCTTCTACTACTGGCAGAGGCAATCTACTGAGGCCATCAGCATGGCCCATTTCTTTCCCAGGCTTGTGGAGTAATGAAAAATCATATGCAGACAGAAAAATAGACCACCTAAGCATTCTAGGGGAAATGATTTGGGGAGTCTGCTTACGTGTGGTAAACAGTCCCAGCAGAGGCTTATGGTCAGTGAAGACCGTGAAATGCCTGCCATATAGAAAATCGTGGAATTTTTTAATTCCAGCAACAACAGCCAGAGCCTCCCTGTCTATCTGAGCGTAGTTGCGCTCAGCAGAAGACAATGTTCTGGAGTAATATGCAACAGGAACCTGAGTTCCATCAGACCTGAGGTGGCTCAGGACAGCTCCTACCCCGTAAGGGGACGCATCACATGCGATGCACACAGGAAGAGATTCGTTGAAATGTGCAAGTACACTGTTAGAAGTGAGCAAGGCCTTGACTTTGTTAAAGCAAGCCTCATGTGTATGTGACCACTGCCACACTGCTTGTTTGTCTAGTAGCCTGTGAAGAGGCTCAGCTACACTAGCTTTATGTGGAAGAAAAGAATTGTAGAAATTCAGGAGGCCCAGGAAGGCCTGAAGTTCGGCCTTGGACTTTGGCCTAGGTGCTTCTAAAATAGCTGTTAGTTTGGATTCAGCAGGGTGAATCCCAGCAGCATCAATTTTGAACCCCAGAAATTCAGTAGAAGGCACCCCAATCTTGCATTTGTCTTTTTTGAGCTTGAGGCCTGACTTCCTGAATCTTAACAGAACAGCCCTTAGCCTTTCAGCTAGAATGTGTGTGGAGTCTCCTGCAATTAAGACATCATCAAAGTAGGGGCAAACCCCTGGTATACCCTGTAGTGTGTTTTCCATTACGCTTTGGAAAATCCCAGGAGCGACATTCACTCCAAACTGCAGCCTTTTTACCTTAAAGGCTCCCCTGTGGGTCACAATAGTCTGAGCTATAGCAGCATCATCATCAACAGGCAGCTGTTGATACGCTTGAGCTAGGTCAAGCTTTGCAAAAACGCGCCCCCCCTTGAGGGAGGCCAGAATATGACTGACCACAGGAACAGGATAGGCATGTTGCTGCAATGCCTTATTCAGAGTGCATTTGTAGTCAGCACAAATGCGAATGTCCCCATTTGCCTTTAGAGGCGTGACAATGGGGGTCTCCCAAGGACTGGAATCAACAGGTTCTAGGATTCCCTGTTGAATCAGTTTGTCTAACTCAGTGTCAATTTTACTCTTTAAAGCAAAAGGGACCCTTCTTGCTTTAATTCTAATGGGAGTGACAGTGGGGTCTAGCTTTAAGGACACAGGGGGTCCTTTGAATGTGCCCAGCTGGGGGCTGAAAACATCTGCAAATTCTTTGCAGACTTCCTGTAGGTCGAGTGTTTGTAAGCTGTTGAGTCCTGTGACGTGTATCCCCAGGGCCTCAAACCAATCGAGTCCTATGAGACTCGTTCGTTCACCCCCTACTACTAATAAGTCTAGTGGACCTTCAAAACTCTTGTATTGCACGTTAAGGGTGGCCTCCCCCTTAACACACACTCTTGAATTTTGAAAGTCTGTTAACACAATGTCAGAAGGCCTTAACTTGGCCTGAGTTCCACTACCGGAACAAATCTTCCTAAATGTATGCAATGAGATAATTGAAAAGGCAGACCCTGTGTCTAGTTCCATAGATAATGGAACCCCTTGTAGCTTCACCTTGAGTGACAGCTTTTTCTTAATGGGCTTGTGTGTGCCTGTCCTAAGGATGCTTCTTCGCGAAGCGCAAAAACCCTACCCTATTCTGGCTGGGGAATCTGGTACCTTTCAGGCGCAGTTCTTCCTGAGGTTGTACCTTTCGTCGGCCCAGACACACAGCTGCAATGTGTCCTTGTTTGCCGCATGCCCGGCAGGTAGCGGAGCGGAACTTGCAGTCGGTTCTCCTGTGGCGACCTCCACAGCCGATGCACTTGAGCGGAGCTGAAGAGCTTCCCTTCTGTTTTTCTTCCGTCGTGGGGTGGAGACGGTCGACTTCCTCGTCCGGATCCTCCTCGGAGTTTCTTTGGGCGTCTTCCTGGTGCACGGATGCAACCTCTGGACTGTTTCTGATCGGCCGCATGTTCTTGACAGCGCCGCCTGCTGCTTCTTCTGCGGTGACTTCCCTTAAGGCATCTTGGTAGGACAATTCTTCTTTAGCGAAAAGTCTCTGTTGTAGATCTCGATGCCTTAACCCGCACACGAATCGGTCCCTCAGTCGTTCTTCGAGGTCTTTGAACTCGCAGTGCTTGGCGGCCTTCCGTAATGCGGCGATGAATTCTTTGGCCGACTCACCGGGCGTTGATCCCTCTGCTCGAAGGTGTGGCGCCATGCGATGACGGACATCTTGGGGTGGAAGTGCTCCTTCAGTAGCTTCTTCAGATCTGCGTAGCTGACAGACTCTACTGGAACAGGTGCTGCAAGGTTTTCTGCGATGTCGAAGGCGTCTTGACCGCAAACACAAAGCAGGGTGGCAGCCTTCAAGCTCTCTTCCCTCACTTGGTTTGCCTTGAAGTAGTTCTCCACCCTGGCTATGTATGACTCCCACCGCTCTGGATGTGAGACGTCGAATTCCAAAAGCCTTCCGATTTTCGCCATCTTCAGATCTTCAGGAGACGGGTCTATCAGCCAGCCTACCCCCGAATGCGCACCGGATTGGCGGGCAGCTGCCGAGTCGACGCCGTTCCTTTCCGCCGCTCAGGACTCCTTGGGTAAGCTTACACTTCTTCCTTTCCAGGTAGTGCAAGGCATCCCACCTTCGTCGCCAGTGTTGAGTCCTTGGCGGGAAGCAGACACAAGAAGCAGTTGAAGTTCTCAGTTTCCTTTATTCAGCGTTCAGCTTACAAGTAGATGGCTTCAGCAGCTCCCAAAACCTCCCAGCTTCTTATATAGACGCTTCCCGGGTAAATGTGATACTTTTCCCGCGCCAGCACCCGTGCATGCGCATGGTGCTGGCGACAGCCTGTCTGGTCCTGGGCAGCTTTGCACCTGCCTGGGACTGCCTGCAAATGCCCGAGCCGTTTGCAAGGCTCGGGACATAACATATACCATCTTAGACAAGTGACGGTCCAGCCTCTTCTTAAAAATCTCCAGTGATGGAGCGCCCATGATTTCTGGAGGCAACTATTCCACTGGTTAATTGTCTTCAATGTCAGGAAGTTTCTCCTTAATTCCAGGTTTCTTTTCTCTTTCATCAGTTTCTAACCCTTATTCCTTGTCCTGCCCTCTGGTGCTTTGGTGAATAACATGACCCCCTCTTCTTTGTGTCAGCCCCTCAGATACTGGAATACTGCTGCCATCTCTCCCCTATTTCTTCTTTTCTTTAGACTAGCCAAACCCAAGTCCTGCAGCCATTCTTCATAAGTTTTAGCCCCCTTTAACCATCTTAGTTGCTCTTCTCTGAATTTTCTCCAAACTCTCAACATCTTTTTTGTGATATGGTAACCAGAATTGGCTGCAATATTCCAGATGTGGTCTTATTAGGGTAGAATGGCCATCACCATTCTGATTGAGACTTGTCTTGGTATCATAATTGGGATCCAGCATACTGAGGAACTTATCTAGAAACTGTATTTGGCCAACACTTTTGTTGTGTCCTGGGCCTGATGAGGAAACTCAGCAGGCCCAGAATTGTTGCAAATGATCCTGTGCATTCTAAAAGCTGCCCAGGACCAGACAGAGCGGCGCCAACCTTGTCCGCATGTGCAAGGCGCGAAGAAAGAAGAACTCTTATTGGTTCACTCTATCTGGGTTTCAAGCCCTATAAAAAGGCCTGCGTGCCTTTTGCTTTTTGCTTGGAGTTGGAGTAGGAGAATAAAGCATTGTTAGTTGTCACCCTGTGTCTTCATCATTCGCACGCGAACGAAGGATTTAACAACTTTCAAGTCCATACAATCAGTTTCTACCAAAATAGTCAAAAGCTCCTTTTGTTCCTTGAATAGCGGTTATCTCTTATCTGCCTGGACTATTTCCTTCAGAAAATAAAATACTGTTACATGGAAGTCCTGATCTAAAGTCTTTTGGTGATGCAAAGAAAACAGATTTCTTGTAAATAAAGAAGTGGCATTTCTGAGCTTCTCTAAAAAAAACGCACTTGTAATTAACAAATTCTTGCCTACCTCATCCCTATCTACCAAACTACTTCCTTCATAACATAGAATAGTGAAATAATCATAATATGTGTACTACTTCACATATTTAAAACTATTTTAATAATTAAAGCTGAACATGATCTAAGAACCTGTCTTCCTACTTAAAAGTAGCCTAATTTAATAAGAAAATTAAAAACTGTGCTGCCTTATGACTCCCAAGTGGCAGAACTGCAACTGATTTAACTTTGGAAATGATATTATTTGGATTTAGGGAAAGCCTGTGTATGGGGAAAATATTAGAATCAAAGTATACTTTGGAGAACTGTACTGACATACAGTATTTTCAAGCATAGGAAAAAAGAATTAAAAGGAATCATGGATCAATGGAATTAATATTAGGCCCTGCAGAATATGGATTGCCAAGATCATATGGTAAATAAAAATGCTGTTCTTTAAAATGGTGTGTGAGAGTTAAGAATTTATCCATTTATGTAAAACAGGGTTCTTCAAACTTGGCCCTTTTATGACTTGTGGACGCTGGCTGAGGAATTCTGGGAGTTGAAGTCCATAAGTCATAAAAGGACCAAGTTTGAAGACCCTTGAAGTAAAACATTTTAGCCTCAAGCTGTTCAAGCAAAAAAGCTCCAAGAAGAGTTTAGAAGGACTAATAGGGGAAGTATCCCTGCTTCAGGAATAGTATTCTAAAAAGGTATGGCATAAGATTAAAAAAAAGACATAAGAAAGGAGAAGAAAAAAAACAAGTTCAAGCACAGTTATTGTTATGTCCAGAGCCTGTGGAAGCAGGCTCGGGGCATTGCAACGGTCCTGGGCAGATGCAAGCTGCCCGGGACCAGACTGGCTGTCGCCACCACTTGTGCGCATGCACGGGTGCTGGCGCACCAAATGTTGCAGATTGGCCCGGGAATGGCCTATAAAAGAGGCCGGGAGATTTGGGCGTTGTCGGCGTCTTGTAACCAGTATGCTGAACAGAAATAAAGAAGTTCCTGAGAACTACAACTGCTTCTCGTGTCATTGCCATGTCGCGAAGGACGCAACACTGGCGACGAAGGTGGGATTGCCTTACATCGACCGAAGACAGGTGTAAGCTTACCTGAGAGAGTCCTGAGCGGTAGGAACGGCATTGACTCGGCAGCTACCCGCCAATCCAGCGAGCATCGGGGGTAGGCTGGCTGATAGACCCTTCCTTTTTCTACAAAAATGGCAAAAGTTGGAAGACTTTCAGAATTCGACGTCTCGCATCTGGAAAGATGGGAGTCCTACGTAGCCAAGGTGGAAAACTATCTTAAAGTCAACCAAGTAAGAGAGGATAGTTTGAAAGCCGCCACCCTGCTGTGCATTTGCGGTCAAGATGCATTCGAAATCACTGAAAACATAGCAGCACCTGTACCTCTAGAATCTGTTAACTACACAGATCTCAAAAAACTACTCAAGGAACACTTCCAGCCCAAGCTGACCGTCATCGCTTGGCGCCACACCTTCGAACAGAGGGATCAGCGACCCGGAGAATCAGCCAAAGAATACATTGCTGCGCTGAGAAAAGTCGCTAAACACTGCGAGTTCAAGGATCTAGAAGAATGGCTGAGAGACAGATTTGTATGAGGACTGAGGATAGAGAATTACAGCAGAGACTTTTTGCTAAAGAAGACTTATCATTCCAAGATGCCTTGAGAGAGGTTACTGCAGAAGAGGCAGCGGCCATCAAGAACATGAGGCCGATCAGAAGCACTCCAGAGGCTGCGTCTGTGCACCAGGAAGGAGCCCAAAGGAACCCAGAGGAGGATCCTGATGAGGAAGTAGACCGTCTCTACCCCACGAAAGAAGGGAAACAGAAAGGAAGCTCTTCAGCTGTCCCCAAGTGCCTCGGTTGTGGAGGTCGCCACAAGAGGACTGACTGTAGATTCCGCTCCGCTATCTGTAGGGCATGCGGAAAGCAGGGACACATTGTAGCTGTGTGTCTGGGCTGTCAGAAGGTACAACCTCAGGAAGAATTGCACCTGAAAGGTACCAGGGTTCCCAGCCAAAACAGGGTGGGGTTCTGGGCTTCGCGAAGAAGCATTTACAAGACAGGCACACACAAGCCCATCAAGAAAAAGCTGTCACTTAAAGTGAAGCTACAAGGGGTTCCATTGGCTATGGAACTGGATACGGGATCTGCACTTTCGATCATTGCCATGCACACATTTAGGAAGATTTGTTCTGGCAGCGGATTTCAGGCCAAGCTGAGGCCTTCCGACATTGTGTTAACAGACTTTCAAAACTCCAGAGTGTGTGTTAAAGGGGAGGCCACCCTTAACGTACAGTATAAGGATTTTGAAGGTCCACTAGATGTAATAGTAGTAGGGGGGGAACAAATGAGTCTCATAGGACTCGATTGGTTTGAGGCCTTGGGAATACATGTCACAGGGCTAAATAGTTTGCAAACACTTGACCTAGCTCAGGTGTATCAACAGCTGCCTGTTGATGATGCTGCTGCTGTAGCTCAGACCATTGTGACCCATAGGGGGGCATTCAAGGTAAAGAGGTTACAATTTGGAGTAAATGTCGCTCCTGGAATTTTCCAAAGCGTAATGGAAAACACACTACGGGGTGTACCAGGGGTTTGCCCCTATTTTGATGATGTCTTAATTGTAGGGGACTCTACACACAACTTAGCTGAGAGATTAAGGGCTGTTCTGCTGAGGTTCAGGAAAACGGGCCTCAAACTTAAGAAGGACAAATGTAAAATTGGGGTGCCTTCTACAGATTTTCTGGGATTCAAAATCGATGCTACCGGAATTCACCCTGCTGAATCCAAACTGAAAGCCATTATGCATGCCCCTAGGCCAAAGTCCAAGGCCGAACTACAGGCTTTTCTAGGCCTTCTGAATTTCTATAACTCCTTCCTCCCAAACAAGGCTAGTGTAGCCGAGCCTCTTCACAGGCTCTTGGACAAACAGGCAGTGTGGCAGTGGTCACAAAAACACGAAGCAAGTTTCAATGAGGTCAAGGCCTTACTCACTTCTAACAGTGTGCTTGCACATTTCAATGAATCCCTTCCTGTGTGCATCGCTTGTGATGCTTCTCCTTATGGGGTGGGAGCTGTACTAAGCCACCTCAGATCAGACGGAACTCAGGTTCCTGTTGCATATTGCTCCAGAACCTTGTCTTCGGCTGAGCGAAATTATGCTCAAATAGACAGGGAGGCTTTAGCTGTTGTTGCTGGAATCAAAAAATTCCATGATTTTCTTTATGGCAGACATTTCACGGTCTTCACTGACCATAAGCCTTTGTTGGGACTGTTTACCACACATAAACAAACTCCCCAGATCATCTCCCCCAGAATGCTGAGATGGTCTATGTTTCTGTCTGCCTATGATTTCTCTTTACTTCACAAACCTGGGAAGGAAATGGGCCATGCTGATGGCCTCAGTAAATTACCCCTGCCGGTAATAGAAGCTGACCCTGCACCAACTATCAATATCCTCTCCATTCAGGCCTTGCCTGAGTCTCCTTTATATGCCAGGGATGTGGCCGCTGAATCAGCCACAGATCTCACACTTTCACGTGTCCTTTCTTGGGTTTTATCTGGATGGCCAGAGAGCTGTCCTGGCACTGAGTTTCAGAGTTTCTGGTCCAAAAGGAACGAATTGTCCACCTTCCAGGGTTGTCTGCTTTGGGGAAGCAGAGTTGTCATTCCTACCTCAATGAGGACTAGGGTCTTAGGTTCCCTCCACGAGGGTCATCCTGGCATTGTACGCATGAAGGCGCTTGCGCGCAGCCATTTGTGGTGGCCTGGGTTAGATAGAGACATTGAAGCTAAGGTGCATGCATGCCACCTTTGTCAACGCTCGCGCCCTGAAATGCCCCAAGCTCCTGTACATAGATGGGAGGAAACACAGTCTCCATGGTCTAGGGTGCACATTGACTACGCTGGGCCCTTTCAGGGTCAATTCTTCTTGGTCCTAGTTGATAGCCATTCAAAATGGCTTGAGATTGTACCTGTCTCTTCCACCACCACTGCAAAGACTATTCAAATACTGAGGGGGATTTTTGCTGCACACGGGCTTCCAGACGTCTTCGTGTCTGACAATGGCCCTCAATTCACTTCTTCCGAATTCCAAGCTTTCTTACAGGCCAACATGATTCGTCATGCCACCTCTGCACCCTTCCACCCGTCCACCAACGGTATGGTTGAACGCATGGTTCGCATCACCAAGGACGCCTTGAAGAAAATTACCTATGGAGACTGGCATCACAGGTTGGCTGACTTCCTCCTTTCTTATCGCACTACACCGTCCACTTCTACCGGGAGAAGCACAGCTGAACTTTGTTGGGGGCACAAACTGACCACCAAACTTGACTGGTTGCATCCGGACAGACTACCTTCCACACTCATACACCCCAGGGCACCTAGACAACTGTTTGTGGGTGCCCCAGTTTGGACTCGTAACTATGGGCCTGGCCATTCATGGGTCCCTTCCACTGTATCCAGAGTCACAGGTCCTCTGTCCTACGAGGTGTCCCTGGACAACGGTCGTGTCCTGCGTCGACACATCGACCAGCTCCGCACTAGACGGGACCTTCCCACTGAGACTCCTGGGTCTTTTCCAGGGGGGAGGGGGACCCTTTTGGGAAAAGGGAAGAGTACGGGCTGCTGCCCATCATTAACGAGGAAGCTACAGACAGCTCATCCCAAAGTTCCGCGAGTGCTCCAAACAGGAATTCATGGAGCCCAACTAGAACTCAGGCACCAGTGCCTACTCCAGCCAGGGAGTCACCCCGGGGGCATAATCACTACTCACCCGCATCACTCAGTACTCCAGTCAGGGAGGATATCCGGGAGCGTCCAAACAAACCACACCCTGCAAGAGAGCTGGCACACATTCCCTCTAGTTGGCCCGACACTACCCCTGTCCCTAGAAGGGGGCAAGCACACAGGGAGGTGGTCGAGGAACCAAATCCCAACTACAACACCTCTGATTTCACTCAGGGGACAACTGAGTTTTGGGACAGCACTGAAACCTCCACAAGCCCAGGGACAGAACAGGAACAAGGGGAAGGACAACCTCCTGACAGATCTTGGTCGGACCTGGGAGGTTCTACAGAATCACCCAACAGTGACAGTCACTTAAGAGGGCCAGAGAGCCTGCAGTTAGGCAGGACAACCAGGTCAAACAGAGAAAGAAGCCCTGGCCTGACGAGCCCGGTGGGCAAGCAAGCAGGCCAGGCATTGGAGCACAGTCTTTGGGAATCACCAGGGTGTAACAGGGGGGACAGGTATGCATCACCCCTCAGCCAAGGGGTACTTGGCAGGTACCCAGAAGTCAGGAGGTCACAGAGAGCCAGAAGATTTCCTAAGTATTTAGAAGATTTTGTAACTCTATTGACAAAACAGAGTTAACAGAGAACATTCCTGTACACATAGGAAAACAGAACACTGGGAACAATAGAAGCAGAGGGAATAACTGGCACAAGGTAGTATGGGCACCACGCTCACATTGGGTTGTATGTTATTATTGTATGATCATAGTCTTAGCCGGGGGGGAAGGGGTGTTATGTCCTGAGCCTGTGCAACGGTCCTGGGCAGGTGCAAGCTGCCCGGACCAGACTGGCTGTTGCCAGCACTTGCGCGCATGCGCGGGTGCTGGCGCGCCAAATGTTGCAGATTGGCCCGGGAATGGCCTATAAAAGAGGCCAGGAGATTTGGGCGTTGTCGGCGTCTTGTAACCAGTATGCTGAACAGAAATAAAGAAGTTCCTGAGAACTACAACTGCTTCTCGTGTCATTGCCATTTCGCGAAGGACGCAACAGTTATATTGATTATTTGAGATGCGAATACTTCAATATTCCTGTTTTTCACTGATGACCAAAGGAGATCAAGGACTGCTGTTTCTATTTGTTTTTGTCTATTTGATTTTTTTTGGGGGGGAATAGATCAATAAAGTAGAAATATTGAGAAATAATGATGCAATATTTCTTTAATGTATCAAATGGGATATATTAAAATTAACTGTTGATTCAGAGAGCCAGAATGAAAATTTTAGAATAAAAAATATGATTGTATGAGATCAAACTTGGGGAGAGGCAAAGAGAAAAAATTATTTATTCCCTCAAAGCAAAACAGTATCTGTAGCTCAGGGTTGAACTTTGGAGTTCTTAATGATCTGAGCCTGGATGCTTGTTTGTGTAATTGTGCAATAATGATGCCCTCTAATTTGGAATGAAAATCTATTAGCAAACAACTACCGTAAGTTTGGAGAGCACAAAAAATTCCACAAATTATGCTTTGTTTTGAATTCTTCTCCAGAAACCACACAATTGCATAAGCAGGAATTGAAGGTTGGAGAGCATTCAGAACACCAAAGTTCAAGATGAACTTTTGATAAACAAACAACTTTCATTTTTCTCCTTTCAACATGAGAGAAGATCATTGTGTACATTGTTTAAATTACTTTATCTGTTATTTTAGTCTCTTATTTTTTCCCAGAAACCATATTCCAAATGTCCAGGTACTGCCTGACTCCAGAACAACTCTAGGAGGCTCATGGTAAAACTGACAAATAAAAATACAACATAAATAAGAAACAAGATAATAACAAAACAAAACAAAGCAAGCAAGCAAACAAACAATTGGTCCGTCCCTTTAACAACCCAGAAAACACATAGCAAAGACATACCACATCAGGCTGCAGCCATCCCAGCAACAGCCTGAGAGAAAATATCATAAAATGTAGACTGATAACTGAATTTTAAGTTAGCACAGGATTAGCTCATTTTGCAAGCTAGACATCTGATTGGATAACAGAATTCTAAGGATCAGTTGGACAGTTAGAAGCAGATGGAGAACTTTCTAAAATCAAAACCTAGCAGAAAAGTGAGTTCCCTCAAATGTCCATAGGCATATCAAATCTGAATATTTTTATTAGAACCCACTTTTTATACTTGGTAGTATATTTAGTTTTGATTCTTCTCTACACAATAGGCTTATGAGTAGGTTGGGAGACTGTGTACTGTTTGGTTCAAGGTCACATCCTGGCTGTGTAGATACAGTATGTTTAATCTTGTTGCTAAATTAGCCTATATTTGGGGTACAGACATTAAAATGAATTATAAATTAATAACAAAATGAATTTACAAAACATACCAAGCCACAAAAACAAAGAAAGATTTATTACTAACTAGATTTAGACTATATTTCTCATAAAGCCATTAGATTCTTTAATTCTACAAGGTTTCAGTACCCTAGCTATGATGAGCCATGAGTTTTCTAAACTGTAGACAAGAGAGATTTCATATGTTAAACCATAATTAGCTTCACTGTACCTTAACTAAAAATAATATGTAAATACAGTTGTAGTGGTAGATTAACATGCCGTTCAATCCCACAAATTGTGATTTATTCTTCATGTCATAATTAAAGAAAATATGATATATTGTGATATATGAAATCTGCTACTATAACACTATACTATATTGTATAACTCTATACTATACTATGCTATACTATCATCAATAAATTCACACCAGGCAAAGATTTTCAGTGTTTGTTGGCTGGAAACTAGCATTTCAGGATAAATGAATTTTTTATATCAATCATAAACATAAATATTCCAAGTGAAAAAAAGTAGAAATTTGGATTATATAACTTTGCTAACTCCTTTAATTTGTCAGGGCCTTCAGAATTATTAACTAATTATACCCCCCCCCCTTTCTTCACTTGCCTTGCAAGCATTGTTTGGATAGTCAACCGTAGGCAAGATAGAGGGTGAGAGTGAGAGGGTAATCCATGCATGTATTAAAATGATCTCTGGTTGTTGTTATTATCTTCCTGGACTGAACTGCAAGTTGGATAGCAGACATGCTTAACTGTTTCTGGCATGGAGTTTGATGGGTTATTTTAAAGGATGAGGAATTGCACAAGAGATTTTGGAAGACCTTCCAGACCAACCATTCTTTATCACACAAAGTAAACAAGCTGTTTCTAAAAGCAAATGGACTTTCCCCCACCAGCATTGGATACATGATCCAGAGCACTTCCAGATGTTATTAATGAATTGTAATTTATAATACAACAAAAAGAAATCATCTGTGTTTAAAGGAATGCAACATTTTTCCCAATGCAATGTAAGCTAGGACTGTGATCCACAAGGCTAATGAGATAATAATAATAATAATAATAATAATACCCCAACAAACATCTATATCTGCCTATCCCAGGTCCTTGGTAAGGACTTGATAGGTAGACAAAAATAACAAATCTAGTCTGAACATCTGGCTAACTATTATCAATAATAATAATAAAAGTTGGAAGGGATCTTGGAGGTCATCTAGTCCAACCCTCTGCTCAGGCAGGAAACCCTATACCATTTCAGACAAATGCCTTTCCAATCTTTTCTTAAAAACTTCCAGGGTTGGAGTATTCACAACTTCTGGAGGAAGGTTGTTCCAATAAAATGTGGTTATTTTTTAAAAAATATTGTGAATGTCTTTGTTGTTTGTACTACAGTAAGCTGATCAAATCAATCTTTATTATGGTGAAAGACCAAAGAAGGTGTGGTATAAGGAATTGAAAAATATAAAAAATAGAATTATATAAGAAATTAAAAAGTATACAAACCAATCCAGCTTACTCTTTTGTAAGTATGTTTTCTTTTTCCATTTAGTCCTGGAGTTTCCTTTATAAGTAAATAAAGTTTGTTGATTGTGTTGGGGAGGCTAATTGGCAAGATTATCCCTTTCCTCTTTTATATATATAGGGACAATGATTGTAAGCCCCTAGTCTTGGATGCTCAGCCGTAGTTTCAATACAGATAAAGAGAAAGCTGAGTAGAAGTGCAAGTTGTTTTTAAAGGTCTATGGTGTGATTAGGTCTTCTCCTGGCTCTTCCCTGATCTTAGCTGAGTAACATGTTTCTTGATCTCTGTCACTGCTGTCCATATTGGTAGATTCTCTATATTTTGATTTCCACTTCCATGAGAAGTGTCCATACAGTATAGAGTTCCCAGAAGCGTGCTACCCATATCCCCAAGATAATGTAATAGTTCTCCATGGCTGGGCCTTTTCTTTGGGAGCTATTAAGCTGATTTTTCGTCCCTGCAGCAACTTCATCTGCAGTAATTTTCAGGGATGTCTTTTTATAAAATATTTCACTGGTTGAATTCTGCCTGTGAAGCTACAGTACATATAAACAGTAGCCAGCTGCCAGCCTGGTTTCTTTCCTCTGACTATTTACCAGTCCTTGGAATACCCATTGCTCTGCTTTCACTGAATTAAAAGTGCTAATTCCACAGAAATGAAGTGCTTTATGACTGAACGTAGCAGCAATAATTTCATGATGTGCTAAGAGTTAACTTATTTGATATTTGTTCATTTTCCAATTGAGACAGTGTTTGAATATCATCTTTTTTTGCAGTTTTCAGAAGAAGATGTGGCCGAGCAGATCTTATAAAAAGAAAGAGTATAGTGCATTTTTTTCAGACCTGTCAGATTTCTTGACCAAGAGTGAAAATGGCCTTTTCTGTAATGTTCCTTGTATACACATGGGTTTTCACATCATTACTTATGAAACTCGAAAGTAAGGATTGAAATCTCTTATAATTGCTATATAATTATAATAGCTTTTAAATTCTCTGATTATCTGATGAACGCAAATATACATTATACTACATGTGTATATAAAAAAAACCCTAATCTAATCTGGATAGTTAATACAGCTTTTGCTTGATCTTTTTGTTGATCAGAGATAATACTATTATAATACAGAGATAATACTATTCTGTTTGGTCGATGCTCTGTTTTTAATGATTTAAAGGAGACATATGCTTCTAGAAAAAGCTGAAGTTGCTTTAAAGAATTCCACGAATACGTGAAACTTATGTCAGTTCTAGTAGAAAAACTGGGATACTACTAAAGCACAAAATACATGATATTCTCAGGATATCCTAGCGTGGGGAAGGCATTATGGATAGTGGTACAGTTGAGTAACAACTGATGACCCTTATAAAAATTTATTTATTTAATTTTTATCCCACTTTTATTATTTTTATAAACAATTCAAGGTGACAAACATATCTTTATAGCAGCTGTGAAACTGTGGGAAAGTCAGGCCTGCTGGTCATTTTTTCTGACCAAACTCAAAAACCTTTGCCAAAAGATGGCCCACAGGCCTGTTAGCCTCAGAATTCCCAAAAGAAATTTGTGGAACTAAATTCCTAGTCTTCTTCTATTTTTTTTAATCACTATTTTCTTCAAAGAGGTCCAGTTTTTCTCCCCCACCCTTTTCTTCTTCTTTTCAGCACAATCTCCACCATGTGTTTTTCCATTTCTTTATGAGGGAAAATATTATCCTTCGTGTACCACAGATGGTTCCAGCAGGGATATGTCCTGGTGTGCATTAACTGATAACTATGATGAAAAACGCCTATGGAAACAATGTGCTGTTACTGGTAAGATGTACTACTAGTACCACTATACTACATCCAACAGTTTGGGGATTAATGCAGCCTTCTCAAACATGGGTTCTTCATGTAGGAAGCACATCACAATAGTAGTGGGGGACTTTAACTACCCTGACATCAACTGGGAGACAAACTCTGCACCAAGTGGTGGAATCAAACAGATTCCTGACAAACCTAGCAGACAACTGTCTCCCAAAAAGTAGAGAAGGGAACTAGAGGATTAGCCATTTTGGATCTAATTCTCACTAACAGAGATGAAATGATAGAAGGTGTTAAAGCCATAGGAATCTTGGGAGGAAGTGATCATGCAATATTGGAATTCAACATTATGGAAACACAAGCAATAGAACACAGTCAAACTAGAGTCTCAGACTTCAAGAGAGCTAATTTCAATAAACTTAGAGAGGCCTTGGGAAAGATTCCATGGATGAGAATCCTCCATGGGAAAACAACTCAAGAAACTTCGGAAATTTTGAAAAGTGAGATAACAAAAGCACAGTCTAACACAGTGGTTCTCAATCTTTTTAATGCTGCAACCCCCCCACTGGTCGTAAGTCGAGGACTACTCAACTGGTGCAGCACCATTTGCAGAATGGGACTTTTGGCGGGCTCAGCAGGGCAGAGACAGCCTGGACAATTCCTATTGGCATTTGGAAGCCAATAGATAACTCTATTCAAGAGAGTCTATTCTATTGGCTTTCAAAAGCCAATAGAATAAAAGGGAGTAGCACAGCTAAGGAAAAGGGGAAAAAATGGCGGACTGCATTGTTTGGCGACCCCTGTGAAATGGTTGTTCGACCCCAAATGGGGTCCCGACCCACAGATTGAGAACCACTGATCTAACACAATACCAACAAAGAGGAAAAATAACAGCTCTCAAAAGAAACCAGCATGGCTGCATAAAGAACTCTCTGATAAATTGAAAGATAAAAAGGACAAGTATAGAAAGTGGAAAGAAGGACACATAACTAAGTCAGAATATCAGCAAATAGCCTGAGCCTGCAAAGATGAACTGAGGAAAGCTAAGGCTCAAAATGAACTAAGGCTTGTGATCAAAGTCAAAAATAACAAAAAAAAGTTTCTTTCAACACGTAAAAACAAGAAAAAAGTGAAGGAAACAATTGATCCATTAGTGGGTGAAAGTGGCAAGAAGATGACAAGCAACAGGGAGAAAGCAGAACTATTTAACTAGTTTTTCGCATCTGTCTTTACACAAAGGGAAAAAACAGACCAACCTATCAAAAATAGTGCCATAAAAACAGAATAGAAACACAAGTTAAGATAGGCAAGAAAATGGTAAGTAAGCACCTGCCCAGCCTAGACGAGTTCAAATCACCAGGACCAGATGGATTATACCCCAAGGAACTGGCAGATGTGATCTCAGAATCACTGAACAATATTTTTCAAAGATCCTGGACCACTGGGGAACTACCGGAGGATTGGAAAAAGAGCTGATGTAGTTCCCATCTTCAAAAAAGGAAAAAAAATGGATCCAGGAAATTACAGACCTATCAGCCTGACCTCAATACCTGGGAAGATTCTGGAAAAGATAATCAAACAACGAATCAGCGAACACCTAGATGCAAACAAAGTCATTACTAAAAGCCAACATGGGTTTGTCAAAAACTGATCATGCCAGACAAATCTTATTGCGTTCTTTGACCAAGTGACAAAATTAGTGGACCAGAGGAATGCTGTGGATATAATTTACTTGGACTTCAGAAAAGCATTTGACAAAGTAGATCCCAACCTACTACTTGATAAGATAGAAAAAATGCAGGTTAGACAGCATCACCCACTAGATGGATCCGTAGCTGGCTGACTGGCCACACTCAGTGTGTGATCCTCAATGGAACCACATCTACATGAAGGGAAGTGTGTAGTGGGGTATCCCAGGGCTCTGTTCTGGGCCCAGTGCTCTTCAATATCTTCATCAATGATTTGGACGAGGGGATAGATGGGGAACTCATCAAATCTGCAGATGACACCAAGTTGGCAGGAATAGCCAACACTCCAGAAGACAAGCTGGATCTGGACAGACTTGTACACTGGGCGCTATCTAACAAAATAAAATTCAATGGTGAAAAAAAGTAAGGTTCTACATTTAGGCAAGAAAAATGAAATGTACAGGTATAGTGTAGGGGGTACCTTGCTCAATAGTAGTAACTGTGAGAGGGATCTCAGAGTCCTAGTGAACAATCATTTAAATATGAGCCAGCAGTGTGCTGCAGCTGCCAAAAAAGCCAACACAGTGCTAGGCTGCATTAACAGAGAGATAGAATCAAGATCACGCGAAGTATTAATACCACTCTACAATGCCTTGGTAAGGCCACACTTGGAATACTGCATCCAGTTCTGGTCACCACAATGTAAAAAAGATGTTGAGACTCTAGAAAGAGTACAGAGAAAATCAACAAAGATGATTAGGGGACTGGAGGCTAAAACATATAAGGAACGGTTGCTGGAATTGGGTATGTCTAGTTTAATGAAGAGAAGGAGGAGGGGGGACATGATAGCAGTGTTCCAATATCTCAGGGGCTGCCACAAAGAAGAGGGAGTCAAGCTATTTTCCAAAGCACCTGAAGGCAGGACAAGAAGCAACGGATGGAAGCAACCTAGAACTAAGGAGAAACTTCCTGACAGAACAATTAACCAATGGAACAACCTGCCTCCAGAAGCAGTGAATGCTCCAACACTGGAGGTTTTTAAGAAGAGACTGGACAGCCATTTGTCTGAAATGGTATAGGATTTCCTGCCTGAGCAGGGGGTTGGACTAGATGACCTCCAACGTCCCTTCCAACTTTATTATTATTATTATGGATCATCGCACAGTCAGCCAGATGTTCAGACTGGATTTGGCATTTTGTCTACCTATCGAGTCCTTACCTAGGATCTGGGATAGGCAGATGTGGATGTTTGATGGTATTACAGATATCGTCGCAGGATGGAAGCAGTTCCTAGTAAGGCTGCCTTTTGCAATTGACTAATAGTGAATTTGTCATTGCCAATGGTATTCAAGTGGTGCTCCAGTTGTTTTGGGATTGCACCCAAGGAGCCTATCACTATTGGTACTACCCTTGCTTGCTTTTGCCACAGTCTTTCTATTTCTATATGTTGGTCTTTTTATTTTGTTATCTTCTCCAATTCTTTCTCTTCTATTCTGCTGTCTCCAGGCACTGCCACGTCCACTATCCAGACATTTTTGTCTTTCTTATCGACAATTGTTAAGTCTGGGGTGTTATGTTGCAGGTGCTTGTCTGTTTGAATTCTGAAGTCCCAGAGCAGTTTAATTTTATCATTTTCTATGACTTTCTCTATTTTATGATCCCACCAGTTTTTGCTTACAGGCAAATGATATTTTTTGCAGATCTTCCAATGCACCATTGTTGCTACTTTGTCATGCCGCTGCTTGTAGTCAGTCTGTGCAACAGCTTATCAGGTGGTCCACTGTTTCTTCAGCTTCTTTGCATAGGCGGCACTTACTGTCTGTTGCTGTCTTCTCTATTTTGACTTTATATGCATTTGTCCTTAAGGCTTGGTCTTGTGCAGCCAGAATTAGTCCCTCTGTCTCTTTCTTCAATTTTCCTGCTCTTAGCAATTGCCAGGTCTTGTTATTATCTGCTTTCCCAGTTATTTTTTTAATGTATTGGTCATATAGTGCTTTGTCTTCCCATGCCTTTATTCTGTTCTTCATTTGGTCTTTCTTGTAGGCCAGTTTGGTCTCTCCAGTAGTCAGTAAGCCTTCCTGATATACTAATTTCAGTGCATGTTCATCATTGTTCTTCCGATATTCTTCCAAAGCCATTGTTTCTTCTTCAACCATCTGATGTATTTGTAGCATTCCATTGCCTTGGTAAATAAAGTTTATCAATGTCACTGCGTGGATGAAGGGCATGATTCATTGTCATTATTTTTCTGGTCTTCCTATCCATTGCTTTTAGTTCTGCTTGAGTCCAGTCCACTATTCCAGCTGTGTACCTAATGACTGGGATTGCCCAGGTGTTGATTGCCTTTATGGTATTTCCTCCATTGAGTTTGGACTTTAAGATCTTCTTCACTCTCTTGATGTATTCACCTCTAATCTTTTTCTTGACTTCAGTGTGCTTGATGTTGTCAGCTTGAAGGATACCCAAGTATTTGTAGTAATCTTCCTCATCCAGACTCTTAATGTTATTTTCGTGGGGCATCTTGATTCCTTCAATTTTCAATACTTTTCCTTGTTTGATAGTAAGTTTGGCACATTTGTCCAAGCCAAACAAATGTGTCTCCTCCTCCTCCTCCTCCTCCTCCTCCTCCTCCTCCTCCTCATTATTATTATTATTATTATTAGTGCTGGGACTGCCGATACATGCATTCCCCTTTTATATATCTCATGGCTATGCTGGCTAAAAAATGTGGAAGAATTTACTACACAACTGACTGCCCCAGTCTATGATAAACTCCCATTCTCAGAGGTATTATTAGAAAGTCCTTGAATTATTTTTGACAATATGATCTGCAATTAGTGTAAGGTCGGACTGAATCACAAAAAATGGAACAGAAACTTCTTTTTCACCTGCAACATACAGAATTTTTTTCGTGTGTTCTAAGAAAATTTTAGTGCCTTTACATGACAACTCATGGGAATACTAAAATCTTGTGAAGTGCTATGGTCTTATACAATTTCTGCTGTTATCTTTCATGTTGTGGATCCTTGCCCAAATTCTATAATTTTGTGTCACATCTGCTTTATGGACTGCCTTTTGATGATGGAATGTGATATTACAGTATATTGTATCCAGGAAATATGGCTAGTGGGAAAATGTAAAAAAAAAAAAAAATTAAGCCACATACCACTGTTTATCAGCCATTTTCTTCATAATACCGAGCAATGTGATCATGCCCAGAGCAGCCACTAGGTCTATTCATGCACATTCTGAAGCATATTTTTCAAATCATTTTTAAAGTATGCAGAGTTCTATTTTGTATTACAGTATTTCCTATAATCCCATGAGTATACTGGCATGTTATCAATAATGTTAGCATGCCAGTTAGCAAGAGGCATCCCATTTACACAGGTACATCAAATCTGGCCTGTCAAAAGTGCAGATGACCATTAGATATCAGTAGAGATGAAAGAAAATTCTGTCTGCTGCCATCTGCATTTTATAGCCCAAATATACCAAGTCTAATTCATACCTTGCCTGGAAGAGGGATAGCATTTGCATTTTTAAAATTTATTCTGCATAAAGGGAAATACAACAATACGATATTGTTGTTTCCAGGGCCTATAGTAGCTTGAAATGGGGCATTTCTGGAATGATTTTTTTTCTGTACTGTTCCATTAGCAATTAGTAAGCAAGCATTGATTGACTTATAGTAGTTCTGGCAGATGTGAAGAGAATCACAGGTTATCTTCAATGGGGTTTGCAAAGGATTGGAAACTCTTCATGGCTGGGGTATTCTATTTGCAATTCATTATATTTATGTGCAATATGTAGCTTTTCCTCTGACTTTTACACTTTAGCTTATTCTGTATTATGCTGGTGACAATATCAGTATTAGAAAAGAACCTTCTCTGCAGTCCAAGTTTCCATGATTCTAACTACCATATGTCCCAAGTAGCACAGCCAATGTCATGGGACTGTGGGAATAGTAGTCTAAAATATCTAGAGTACCTCAGTTAATGTGGAATAATAAACAATCATTATAATAGTGATGTGTCTGCATAATTACTGGAATAATGCTGTGTTAGTAGTATGTGACTAACCTAATGCGCATTGCGTTTGGAAACAATGTATGTAGCAAACTCTCTCCATTGTATATCTGTGAGAAATGAACTTAATGTATTACAATGTGTATTTCAATGTGTATTCCTTTGTTCCTGAGAAAAGGGAAGTATAAAACTGAAGTCTGAACCTGCCCTCAGGGTTCAGAATTGCTAGTTGCTATTGCTTCTGAACCTGCGCTATAAATCTCTCTGCTAAAACCCTCTGGAATTCGTAAGAGTCCTTTCGTTTTCCACAAGATTTCTGGCGACTCCGCCAGGACTCTTAGGAAGAGGCCGTTGACCTTCCAGATGGACTGCCCTGGTGGGTAGCCCCTCTCCTAACTACCGCTCCTCCAAGCCTTTGTCTACGGGGAGACCTTGACGGGATGGGAGGAGAACTCACCCGCCAGCGAAGCACTCCAGTCAAAGATCCACCGAGGGTAGCAGACTGGTCTTTAATGCACGGAAGGGTCTGGAACGCCTGCAGGCAAGTATTATAAAAGGGGATACCTGATTCCATTTGGATCGGAAGAGGGGATTGATCACCCCCTAGAAGACAAGGCGGTGTCCTTAAGTCTTCAATAGGTAGGATTGTGTGGATGGTTAAACCATTGCATTTCCTGAAGAGTGACCGTTGGAACGTCCAGCACTCCAGGTCGGTGGTAGTGTGTTAGGGAGAAATGGGAGGAAACCAGACTAAGAAGGGCGTTCGTCAGACACCGCTTCAGTGTATGTTAGGAAATTTCAAAAAGGGTTTTAAAAGGGATTATGGGGACCCATGACCAAACCCAGCCATGTTAAAAAGATTCTGTGAATCTGAATGGACCATCTTTGGCGTAGGGTGGCCCAAAGAGGGATCGGCGAATCCCGAACTCGTGGCACGGGTTCATCAAATTGTGACTGGAAGTGGTCATTGGGATCAATATCCCTATATAGACCAATGGTAGATCAATATTGAAGAAAAGCTTCGATGGTTAGCAACCATCTGTCAGATAGAATGTGCTAAAATATATTTGGCAAACCAAAAAGCCAAACCTCAGACAAAAGCTAAGATTTTGAGCCAGGAAGAAAGGGAGGAAGTTGCCAGGCCCCCGCCCTATGTTCCTAGAAGAGAAGGGGGATATATCAGCAAATTCCACCCCCTCCGGTTGAAAGAAATGAAGTCCATCTTCAACCAGAAGCCGGTATGAAAAGAAAAATAAAAAAAGATAGAACCATTCAGAAGACAGATCAGGACTTGGATAGCAATGACAGCAAAACATCAGTTTCTAGTCGAACTAGAAGTAAAATGAGGGTAAAAACAGAAGAAATGATAGCCTCTCAAAGAGAAGTTTTGGTCCCTGGACCAAATAACACCAATATCCCGATGCTCCAGTATGTTCCCTTTAAAATCACTGATCTACTCAATTGGTGTCGGCAATATGGACCATTTTCAGAAAAACCTCAAGAAGTAATAGACCTATTCTCCACCATTATTCAGACGCATAATCCCACGGGGGATGATATGCAACAACTTATTTCTACTTTACTGGATATGGAGGGGAGAGAGAAATATAGGTTAGGAAAATTAAAAGTACTTGCCCGCCAACACCCCGATGAGGGAGCGAATTATCAGGCAAACAGAGATACTGAAGCAGTAGAAGAAAGACCAGACTGGAACGCTAACGATGGACAACACCACACTTTGTTGCAGAATTATCGGCTTTTGTGTTTAGAAGCCCTGAGAGCAGCTGCAATTCATCCAGTTAATTATGCTGCAGTAACTAGTATTTGGCAAGCTAAAAATGAGTCACCAACTGCTTTTCTTAGCTGACTGATAGAAGCTTATAAAGTAAACACAGGTCTTGATATGGAGGTGGCACAAAATCGCCCACTCCTAATTGAAAGATTTATCACCCAAAGTGCCCCAGACATAAAGAAAAAGTTACAATGCACAGAAGGGGCATTATGGAAGAATATAGCAGAGATCATGGAAATAACTCAGAAAGTGTTTCGTAACCATGAAAAGGAAGAAGAATGTAAGTCAGATCAGGAAGAAAAAAGGAAGGTTGAAATGTTAGCAGTGGCCTTGGGGGGAATGCGTATTGGACCCAACCAATGTGCCATCTGTAAACAGGAAGGACACTGGCAGTGCCCCCAGAGGAATGACCAACCTAAGGGACAATCTCGCCAGTATGGAAGAGAACAAGGAAGAGAATTTAGAGGGACCTTCCAAAGAAGTTATAGGGGAAGCAGGCGTCCAGCCTATCCCAGTCAGATGGAAGAAAGAGAAGAAAACATGATCGGCTTAGGCGACATGGAATGGGGAGACTGAAGAGGACCGGGTTCTATGGTCCCACCCCTGGAGCCCATTGTTAAAATATGGGTGGGAGGACAGATTGTCACAATTTTAGTTGATACGGGAGTCACCAGATCGGTCCTAAATAAATCTATTGGCAAACCATCAAACCAGACAATCCAAATTCAGGGAGTATCCGGAGAAACTCAATTTCGACTACTCCTGGAACCCCTAACATGCCAAGTGGGAAAAGGAATCATTAAACATCAATTTTTATATGTCGCAGACTGTCCAGTCCCATTATTGGGAAGAGACTTGCTAAATAAGTTAAAAGCAACTATTTCCTTTGACAATGGGAAGCAATTAATTCAAGTGCGCTACCCAGTGGAAGAAATATGACGCTTGATGATAGTGACAGAAGAAGAAGTAGAAAGTACTAAGTGACAACAATTTAATGTCCCACTCATGTGGGCAGAGGATAACCCCCCTGGATTTGCGAAATATGCCACGCCTGTTATGGTGGAACTAAAACCACAAGCATATCCTGTTAGAGTGCCTCAACGATACTGTACTTCAGAGGCTGCTATTGCCATTCAAGAATTAATCCAAAAATACTTGATAGCAAAAATCATTAGAAAAATTCAGTCACCCTGGAATACTGCAATTCTATCTGTTCGTAAGCCTGATGGACAGTGGAGACCAATGCAAGATCTCTGCCCCATTAATAAATTGACCTTAACCCTACACGCAACTGTTCCTAATCCATATATTCTTTTAAGTACAATACCTGCATCCGCTAAATGGTTTTCAGTTGTTTTAAGTTGTTTTTCACCATACCTTTAGCTGA
Organism: Crotalus tigris; assembly: GCF_016545835.1. Taxonomy (NCBI): domain Eukaryota; kingdom Metazoa; phylum Chordata; class Lepidosauria; order Squamata; family Viperidae; genus Crotalus; species Crotalus tigris. The sequence continues at coordinate 959,921 of NW_024097293.1, forward strand.
GAATTGTCAGCCGATCTTTGCATTTGAATGGGATAATCCAAAGACAGAAGTTAAGACTCAATATACCTGGACTAGACTACCACAAAGCTTTAAGAATTCACCTACGTGTTTTGGTCAAATTTTAGCCCAAGATCTTGCATATTTGAAGTTAGTCAGACAAGAGGACTGTTGCCTTCAATATGTGGATGATGTTCTGATAACTGGACAAAACAGGGAGGATTGCTTTGAAAACACATCCAGACTGCTCCGAATGTTACAAGACTGTGGCTACAGAGTGTCCAAAAGGAAAGCACAATTAGTTCAAATGACTGTAATGTATTTAGGCTATGAACTATCACAAGGACAAAGAACTCTGGGCCCCCAGAGAAAGCAAGCTGTGTTACAGATTCCCATCCCCCAAACAAAACAGGAAGTTAGAGCCTTTTTGGGAATTAAAGGCTTCTGTAGAATTTGGATTCCTAACTTCGCTCTCACAGCTAAACCACTGTACCAAGTTTTAAGAGAACCAGAAAAGGAACCCCTTTTGTGGCAACAAGATCAGACCCAAGCAATGAAACACCTTTAACAAACCCTTACCACAGCGCCGGCTCTAGGACTACCTGATATATCTAGGTCATTTTCACTTTATGTCAATGTGAGACAGAATGTGGCTTTAGGAATCCTTATCCAAAACCAGGGAAATTGGAATCGCCCAGTTGCTTATCTGTCAAAACAATTGGATATGATGGCGCAAGGATGGCTGCAATGTTTAAAAATTCTAGCAGCAGTTATGCTGTTACTACAGGAGGCAAATAAGTTAACCTTTTCTGCTCTGGTGGCTGTTTGTACTAGTCATGCCCTGCAGACGATTATTGACAATAAGGGACATTTATGGATTAGCAATCAAAGGATGCATAAGATACAGGCTCTTTTAGTAGAAAATCCACAAGTTACACTGCAACAGTGCTCTACTCTCAATCTGGCCACTCTTATGCCAATACCAGATTCAACTATGCCCGCGCATAACTGCATGCAAACAATAGAACTACAATATTCTTGCAGACCTGACCTTACGGACCAACCATTGCATTATCCAGACTTTCAGTGGTTTACTGATGAATCCAGCTTTATGGATCAAGGAATTAGATACTCTGGTTATGCAATTGTTTCTCAAACTGCAACTGTAGAATCAGCACAATTACCTAGCCAAGCAAGTGCGCAATTTGCAGAATTATATGCCCTAACCCGAGCATTAGAAATAGCTGCAGGAATGATTTTAAATGTATATACGGACAGTAAGTATGCATTTTTGACAATTCATGCACATGCAGCAATCTACAAAGAAAGAGGAATATTTGGACTCCACAGGCAAGATCATCCAATATGCAACTTTGATTAAAAGACTTATTAAAGCAGTCCAATTGCCTTCTAAAGTTGCAATCATCCATTGTCCTGGACATCAAAAAGACTCAAGCCTTATTACCCAGGGCAATAGGAAGGCAGACAAAGAAGCCAAGAGAGCTGCGTTAGAAGGCCCCCCCTCCAGTCGGATGTCACCAGGTTCATGTATTTAGACACTTACTTAGAACAACTTGATCCTACATATACGAAAGAGGAAAGTCAAAAGATGAAGCAGGATGTACAAGCCGAACTGGTTAAAGGCTGGTACACCCTTCCCGATGGACACATTGCTGTTCCTCTTGCGCTTGCCCGCCCCCTTATTTTTCAGGTCCATAAGCTACATCATTTGGGAAAAACTGCATTATTACAGCAGCTTGAACAATTTTTCTATCTTCCCTTTGCTTCTTCGCTAACAGCCCAAGTATGTTCTCAATGTTCCATTTGTGCCCAAACCAATGCACGCCAAGGACCGGTAGTACCGCCTGGCCAACAACCAATCGCTTATTTTCCAATGGACTATGTCGTTGTTGATTTTATTGATATGCCTAGGAGTAAGAAATATGTAGCCCTGTTAGTTATAATCGATACCTATTCAGAGTGGATTGAGGCCTTTCCGACTGTAAATAAGAAAGCTATACAGGTTGCCAGAATCTTTCTTAAAGAAATTATTCCTAGATTTGGTTGCCCTTCTAGGATTTCATCAGATAAAGGCCCTGAGTTTGTACACCAAATTAATAAGGCTTTAGCCCAGGCATTAGGAATTAAGTGGAGATTTCATTGTGCTTTTCACCCCCAATCGGCTGGTAGGGTGGAACGTGCTCATCGCACAATTAAAACCCTTATTACCAAATTTTGTTTGGAAACTCATCTCCATTGGCCAGACGTTTTGCCCATGGTTTTGTATGCAATCAGACTGGCCCCCTGCACTAAATTACAACTTAGCCCTTATGAGCTCATGTTTGGCCTTCCCCCTTGTCTATTTAAACCTGACAGTCAGGGCTGGCTGGACTTGGCTCATAATGGGAGAATAGACCAACAGAAATTGTTACATCAGTTACAGCTTCATAATTTAGCTGTTTCAAATTTGCGCCATTATATGATGGAACAACAACCCCCTCCAGTGGTCACGGCAACACATGGGTTCAAACCAGGAGATAGAGTATGGATAAAACACTGGAAATCAGATCCCTTGAGCCCAGGACTATGTACTGTTGTCATGTGTTCTCCTTTGGCAGTGAAAATCTTGGAGGGAAAGTCCTGGGTCCACTGGAGTAGATTAAAAGTAGCTGCACCTGCCGATCCAGTAACTTACAAGGTGGATAAAACTGACAAACCTTTCGTGATAAAATTTACAAGAAATACACCCTGTTGAACCCTACCGGCAACGGGTTCTCAAACACGGTGTGAACATCAGACCTTGCTGAGATACTCCGGAAGCTGTCTCTAACATGGTGGAAGACATGAGGATTCTACAGCTCATAATATTTGTTGGCCAAAGAAGGAGGGGTATGTGGAAAATTCAACCTAACAAACTGTTGCATCGAAATAGATGAAAGTGGAAAAGTATTGAAGGACATAACAGACAAAATGGTCAAACTAGCTCACGTTCTGGAAAGGATTTAATTTGGAAGCCAAATTTTCAGGATGGTGGCCAAAGTTACCAGGCCTACAAACCATCATAGTTATAGCAGTCTTAATTAATTCTAGGATGTATTTTGATTCCCTGCTTACTCCTCTGTGTTGTAGCAATGATTCGAAGGATCTCAGAAAGTACAGCCCAATTAACTGCAAAACATGAAACAATGTTAGCTTTATGGGAATATAAAATGTTGCCCCCTAAAGATCCTGAATTGGAGATAGAATAATGGAAGTTTAAGTAGGAAAACTTCAAAAGGGGGGAATAATGTGGAATAATATACGATCACTAGAATAATGATGTGTCTGCATAATTACTGGAATAATGCTGTGTTAGTAGTATATGACTAACCTAATGTGCATTGCATTTGGAAACAATGTATGTAGCAAACTCTCCATTGTATACCTGTGAAAAACAAACTTAATGTATTACAATGTGTATTTCAATGTGTATTCCTTTGTTCCTGAGAAAAGGGAAGTATAAAACTGAAGTCTGAACCCGCCCTCGGGGTTCAGAATTGCTAGCTGCTATTGCTTCTGAACTTGCGCAATAAATCTCTCTGCTAAAACCCTCTGGAATTCGTAAGAGTCCTTTCGTTTTCCACAAGACAGTTGCCCACTTGTGTCTGTATTTATATTTATACATTGCTCTAATATGTATTCACAAAGTGCTCTTCTCTTTGCCTAGAGTATGGAGGCAATTCAGGAGGAAAACCCTGTGTCTTTCCCTTTGTTTATATGAGTCATGTTTACTACACCTGTGCAGGCAAATCTGACCGTAAAGGGCCATTCTGGTGCTCTACGACTGGGAACTATGATAAGGATAAGAAATGGAGCTACTGTGCTGATACCAGTAAGTGAAATTGAGGACTGTTAGATTAGAAGTCATGGTTTATGGTAAATTAAAACCTTTTATACAGAATATCCATTTCTGGTTTGTGCTGACCATCAACAATTATAAGGAACTTGCATGTAAAATAGAACAGAAAAGGTCAAATGTACAGCTTTTTTCATATATAATAAAGCAAATCAAAGATACAGTAAATTTAGATATTTTGGGGAGATAGAACTTTGTTATCATTCAATGGACAGTTGTGTAGTATAAAATGAAGGGGTACAATTAAGGCCCTGGTTCAGCCAAAAATAAATATTTTTTCCCATTAATCTCAAATTTTCCTTAATAGAATTAATGTTTTGGATATAAACTTGCATGCTATTATCTATAGTACTAACGGACTTACCTCTGAGTAGATTTGCTGAGGGTTACACTTAAAAAAAATACTCAAACTGTATTAATTGATGGACTTTAATAGTATGACAAATGATCATTCTCCTTTTCTTCACCTTCTTCCAGGACTTGATGCAAATTATCCCACTAATCCATGCATCTTTCCTTTTATCTTTGAAAATAATCTTTATTCATCCTGTACAACAGATGGAAGATCTGATGGAAGGCTTTGGTGTTCTATTTCAAGTAATTTTGATATTGAGCCTATGTGGGTATACTGTGAGCCTTCAGGTAAGCAAAACAGACAATGGAAGTAACCAGACAAAGCATGGATGTAACTTGAATCCACGTTTTGTGAAAAAAGACAAGCTTTGGGAAGAAGAATTGTTTAATAGTCAAGAAACAATCCATCTCATGGCTGTGGGAGTTGTAATAAAAAAAATCTATTGGTTACCATATAACCTCCCTATTATTAAATCTCCCTTCTTCATGTGTTTTGGTTCCAGTAGCTACCTATTTTTATGCCTGCTTTTCTATGTGTTGTAGGGGAAAAATGAGGGGTCCAACTTTGGACCTAAGTTGTATGTAATATTTAAATATCTGTACTGCAATTCAGCAGAAAGCAAGTCAAGTACTTGGAATTCAAATGCATTAAAGTAACAATATGCTAAGAAGTGAAAAAGCTAATAGCTAAAATGCAAGAGTAACCACTAAGAATTCAAAATTTTTAAGCAGTGACTAAATAACAATTTAGATCTTTTGTTTTTTCCATAGGAAAGTGTCAAGATTAATCTTATCAACTAGAGCAGACATGTCAAATTTGTGACGTCATGTGACGTCGTGTGACATATCGGGACTGTTTTGCCATTGCCGGCAATGGGGTGGGCAAGGCTTCCATGTGACGTGTCTGGCCTGCGGGCTGGCAGTTTGACACCCCTGAACTAGAGTGATAACATTATGGCCTACCTCATAATTAATGAGTATTTGTAATTATCATGTGACAATTAAATAAAGATAAAATCTGAATAAATCTATAAAGAGGGTTTGTAATTCCCCCTTCTTTAGATTCCGTTTCCTGGCCTAGGGTACTTCACCTATCAATAAACAAATCTACACTTCAATTGTATGTTAGTTTCTTGTTCAAAAATATTCCTTTGGAAAATGCTGTTTCAGTATTGTGTTCTTCATTTCCATGCCACAGTATGGCAGCAATGTGGTTTCTAATCCTTTATTTACATTACTTACTATTTTGCCCTAATGTGCATTATGTACAGAATTTGAACATTTGATCATTTCCTTTTATATCTGAAAAGAATATTTCTGACTACAGAATGAAGTTAATCCTGTTCATCCTTAATGCTCATACCAATCCTTTTCTTACATTGCTTCAATCAAAGCTTCTTCCTCTTTGCTGGGTTTCCTCTATAGATCCTGCCCCTTGTAGTTTCCCATTCATATACAGGAACAAATCCTATTATTCCTGCATCACAGATGGGATTTTATTCAATCAGCTATGGTGTGCCACAACGACAAACTACGATAACGACAGAAAATGGAAATCATGCTCCCTTCAAGGTAAGGGAGCAAGAAGCAATTGCCTGGCACACTTGTGGGTGATCTCAAATCCTCTCCTTGTCTGGAGAGGAATTATTGAAGAGCCAGTCTACTCACTGGCCTTTCCTTCAGATGCACTTTTTGTGGAGACATTTCAGTGTGCCATTCTTCCCCAGAAGCCCAGCGAAGTGTTAAAGATCTATACTAGATGTTCTCCTGGATATTGGGATAGGATGTCAAATGGACTGTTTAATGTTTTTCTTGGGTTTGTTGGGTTACAAGTCGCAAGCACTCTTTAGCTTTATATTGTTATTGGGCTATTCAGTTCTTGTTTGTTGTGTTTTTTTTAATCAATTAGCCACCTGAAGTCACAGATATGGGTTGGATGGACATATGAATCGACATAAATAAGATTTTTCCTTTAATCCCTTTCCCAAATTAGCAAGAAGTGGAGGCTTTGTCTCTTTTGGTGAGGTCATTGCATCATACTCCAAGTATTCTTCTCTGCTTAATTAAAATATGAAAATGTTCCAGTGTGATACCCTTTTGACCCACATAGAGTTCTAAGTACTTGCTTTGTTTCCATTTCTTGGACAACTGAACCAAACTCTCTCCCAATTTTTCTTTGTCCTCCCTACATTGACAGAATATGGTGGGAATGCCAATGGCCAGCCTTGTGTCTTCCCTTTCAACTACAAAGGAGAGATGGTTACCACTTGCATTGATGAGGATGAGAAGAATGAGAAGAATGGGAGATTCTGGTGTGCCACTACAGAAAATTTTGATGTGGACATGAAATGGAGCTTCTGTGCTGATACACGTTTAAACAAGAAAAAAGGCAGGTAGCTCCAAGATATCAAGATGATGATAAATGGTTGGATTTTGGAACACAGTACAATTTTATTTACATTTACTTGAAAGTAAGCCATCCTGGGGCAGATTTTTAAACCAAAGGACTATTGGTTCAATCTTTTATGCAGCTACATTTTCTCTTTGCACAGGTTTGAATCAAATAACTATCCTTTACCTCTACTATATCCATTCAAAGTGTTATCTGCATTTAAGAATTGCTATGTCCCAAGCCTTTATAATGACACATTTAGTCTGATAGTCTAAGATAATAGATGAACAAAAAGTAATACTAAGGGTAATAGTGGGACTCCCAGTATGCCAAAGTTTTGGGTGTACATCAAATATTGCCAGTCTCTGATGCTGACTTGGCTGCTAGACACTGAAAGTCACAAGTGAATCCTTGTACTTTAGGCCAGTTTCAATTCTAGCACAACCACTTCATACCTTTTGCTTACTGATTCCACAAAAGAGAAATATAAACATTCTAAGAATATTGTCATTTAGGATGTTATTGTTACAAGCAAATATATTATTTAACTTTTCATCCAAAGTTGAGTATAAGATACGACAATTCATATCCAACTTGTAGTTAATAGTTGTGTTAATAGTTTCAGTCTTGAACTAATTACTTAACAATAAGATTTATTATTACTTTGTTTTTGTGTGTATGTTGTTAAAAGGAAATAGAAGATAGATAAAACAAATTAATAGAGTCTGAATTTTAAATTTTGCTTCTTGTTAATCATGGGAGAAAAATCACTAAGGGGGCTGTGTAGCACTTTGAAGTTGAAAATTAAAAGGATTAAAAAAAATGGTATACAAACCACCCGCCCACATCTCCTTAAAGCAGTCACAACTTTCCCCAAGATTGCACTACTGCTTTGCTGTAAAATTCTGAAAAAAAGAGATGGTTTAAGGAGCTGTGAATGGGAATTACATTTTTGCCATCAAGAACCTCACAGCTTTAAGTGAATATAGCATGACTGGAACTGCATTCCTCTGCTTTTAGAATTTGATCTTATGCTTTTTCTCTTTCTCTCCCACATACATTTGTCTTCAATAATTTTTTGAGAAGATGCGGAACCAAAAGAGCCCTGTTTTTTTCCTTTTGCCTACAAAAAAAAGGTTTACTCAGCATGTACAACCGATGGTACTTTAAGCTGGAAACTCTGGTGCTCCCTCACCGGCAATTATGATACAGATTACAAGTGGAGATACTGTGAGCCTTCAGGTAAGGACAGGAAGTTGGTGAAAGCAAAAGGCAGAGACACATTTATAATTGGTTTTTGTCATTTTTTTTTGCTCGCTTCCCTGGGACAGTTTTGTTTATATGCTTTTCTCTTCTTTTCACACACATTTTATTTTTTATTTAACAGATTTACCAAGTGAAGACCCATGAAGACTGAAACAAGTAACTAATAATCTGCCGCTTAGGTAGATATCAAAGTATTCCTTATTTTATTTTTGTTCAAAAAAATGTAAGAAAAGCCCTGTTAGATAGGCCAGTGGGACAGTCAATCCAGCAATCAGATCACACAGTCTGAATCACATAATAGGAGAATATTCAGAAAATTCCCATTCTTGGCAAAGGGACAATTATTCTTAGCAGCTTGTTATTTATAGGAATTTCAGCCAGCCAAACTGATGGACATTGATAGCTGATTATTTATGATATTTTTCTAGTTCTTATAAAAACTGCTCAACTGGTAGCAAATTGCTGTATCAAATCCCAGTTTAGCTATATACTATGTAAAATGTATTTATTTTGATTGGTCTTGAATCTTCAGGTGTTTGATTTCAGTGGATTAACCTAAGCTCTAGCATGGAGCGAGACAAGGAGAAAAACATCCAATTTCCCCCAATTTCTGCAGCATGTGTGATTTTTATACATTCTCTTCTTTTCTCCAAGCTGAAAATATTAATCATCTAATTCTAACCATTTCTATCCTAAATTTAGCTTGCAGATTGCCTTCTGCATAAGGATCACTACAAAAAAAAAAAAAAGCGCCCCACTTGTAGATTTAACACATAGAAGGGTAAATGAGGCAGAATTTGTAAGCCCAACCTGGTACTCTCTAGATATCAATATGGCATCCAAATGGAATCTTCACAAGGTCTATGTGATGATATAAGGACAGTCCAGAAAATACAGAATTTCATGCACAGATCTCAGAAATGGTGCTGTGGGCAGAAGGGGCACACAATGTTAGCGGAAGAGCAACTATGCAGAGCCCTTTCCTTTTCCACAAGGAAGAGACTTTTTGAAAAATAGTGGTAGAACTCTAAGATTACATTTAAGGATGCCATGTTTTTAATGCTTCAGTACAAAAGGAATGAGAAAGACTTAATTTGAAAAGAAACAAGGGAGATAAAAGATCTTTCTTACTGGCTTTTCTAGGAATCAGTAAAACCATTTTTATAAACCAAAAACCCAAAGCTAAAGACCTTCCCCATTAATTAAACAATAAAAACAAAAAACTTTTGTTTGCACCCTGAGTCTAAACTCTGGTATTGTATTTAAATATTTCTATGTTTGTTTCAATAAAGATGCACGTATTTAAACATTTCTCTCTAAAGGCATCATGCTCTACTTCCTATTATCTCCTTTCCCCCAGTTACTTTGGGGGGGGGGGGAACCAGAACATTATATTAAAACATATCAAGGAAACTTTCAATATTCAGTCACCAAGGATCCTGCTGAACGTTATCTTCCTATGTTGCCCAACTCCATAATATGCACAACTGGTGTTAATGATGTATTCTAGAAAATCTTTTACTTACAAGCTGGAATTTTACCAGAAATTATGGAGTGTTTATGGGATACGTCACTACCCTCACTTGCTTTACTGGTATTGTCCATTATTTGTTAGATGTGAATATATACATGAGTGTGATTGAACAATTTGCCTCTCTTTCCAGATTACAAAATCATCCAACCAATAGCTTGGACATCTGTGATTTCTACTACTCTGTGTTAATTTGGGAGCAGGATTTAACCCATCTATTTCTGATTCTAGTTTATTTTCATTGATACCACAAGTGAAATCTTTTAGAAGCCACTGGTCTGTATTTCACTCGGGATCTTGATGTTGTGGATGATTCACATCAGCACTAATAATATTTTCTTAGACTTTTAGTTATGTGAAGAGTAGTGCTTAAATGAGATTGAATGCTTGAGTGTGGGGTTCTGAATTAGACTTTGATTAATCACATCTAGCTTAACTTATAAAATAGATATAATACTTAAAATTAAACTCTTTATACTTTATATCTCCCTGCTGATGTGGTTATATGTCTGTGTATTTTCTATACATTTGCTTAATCCCCTAATGATTCACACATTATTTTTTAATCCAGCACATTGCTGGTTATTTAATTATTTTAAAAATATAACAAGTTTTTAAACCTTTGATTATACAGAAGAGTTTAAGGAAGGGGAGTTTGGCACTTCATGATATGTCAGAAGCTTGATTGGCATGTAGTTAGTAGTAGTAAGAAGGAAATACAGTAAATTCCTCCTCCTTCCTCCATAAGTTATAATTTCTGGCCAATATTCATTGGAGTAAACTGTTAAAAGCAAAGAAGTTTAGTTGGAAAAGCAAAGTAGCTTACATAAAATATTTTCGGATTACTTGGAAAAATACCTTTCTGTAAGCAAGAATTCATGGTTATCAAGAATTTATGATGCAATGGTTTGAAGTTCCGCATTTGAGGATAGTATATACAGTAACCTAACTCTTTAGGACATCTTAACCTCAGAGGTGAGGCAAGCACCCACTTCTTCTGATTTTCCGGAAGAGTATTAAGGTCTAAGAATGTGATGCAATGCTGGGGATGGCTGAAACTTAAAAGAGTTCTGAAATTTTAATTTTGATTTTTTATTTTTAACTTGCACATTTTAACTTGTTCTTAATCTTGTCTTTAATCTGTGTTTTTATTTAGATGTTTATACTGTTTTTATTATGCAGTAGTAAACAGAGTCACTTAATTGAGATAGGCGGTGTAGAAATTTAATAAATATATAAATTATATTATATAAATATATTATAAAAATTTATAAATAAAAAACATGCCTAAAGCCCTGACCCTGCCAGTTCAATTGGGGTTCACAGAGGAGCATGCAATCATAAGACTGGCTCTGAAACTCCTTTCCTGCTTTTTTAATTTTAATTATTTCATTCTTGTTTTTAACTGTCTTCTATTATAATATTTACCTAAACTTTTTTGTTTTATGTCCGTTTTTACACTGCCCAGAGTTGCTTTAGGAGGGAGATGGGTCATTTCTAAATGTAGTTAATAAATAAACTACTCCAAACATATTATATGAAGACCCAGGTCTCTGGAAAAGGTGAAAAGAAAGAGGATGTCCAGAAGCAAACTGGATGGACTCAGTTACCCTGGTGATGAGTACATCATTGAGTGACTTATAAAGAACAGATTAGGGGTAGATCATCATAGGGAAAATCTTTATGTATATGTAAAGTTGCTTCAACAGTGAGATAAGCAGTGTATAAAAAAGACACACATACATTTATTGACAGTTTTGAGACCAATGATAAGAACTAATGCAAACTAAAATAAAATAAAGATAAAGGGAGAAAAAAGAAAAAGCTAAAACTACATAAAGAAAAAGTAGAAGAAATAAGGAAAGAAGAAAACAAATATATAAAGCAACATACAGTATAAAAATGTGGCTTCCAATCTTTACAGTAGCTATAAGCACAATTATATTTTTATCTTTCTCAAGTTATATGTGACAGTCCTTTTCTATAATCTACCCTGCTATTCATCAAAATCATAAATCATAAGATTTTTTTTCTTTTTTACATAGTCTGACTAAGGTATCAGGCTAGGAACCAGGAGACTGGGAATTCTAGTCTTACCTTGAGCATGAAAGCTGGCTAGGTGACTTTGGACCATTCACGTTCTCTAAACCCAACTCTCCTTACAGTGTGCTTGTTGTGTGTGGGAGGAGGAGGTAGAATTCGGTATGTTCACTGCCTTGAATTATTTACAAAAATAATAAGGGCAGGAAATAAGTAAGAAGTTTTCAGGCACTAATAAATATAGATATTGTCTTTTCTCTCATAAAACAAATCAATTTAGCCATTGTGGCAAGTTCTGACACCCTCATCAAACATTTCTCCATTGTAGGTATTGCCCATTTTTTCCATCTTTATGCATACAATAATCTTGCTGCAGTTATCATATATAAAACAATGTTCCTTTATTCCTTTCTAATTGTTTATCATCAGCTCAAGAGAAAAAGCTCTCGTTTCCATTGAATGTTAGTCCTTAAAATCCTCTAAATCACTGTATGTATCTGAACCCAAAGGCATGCCAAAAACCCGTTTCTAGGAATTGAAACAACTTGATGGCACATAATAAATCAATAACTGACCTCACCTGAATTGCTTACTAGAAAATAGCACAAATTCTGTTTGAAATTCTCCATCAAATTAGTGGGTTATAAACTTGGATAATCTTTTTACCCAAAATTCCCCAGGGGGAAAATATTTTAAATGCTTTTCAAAATTTGACATTCTTCTTAGCTGTGACAATGGCACCAATCTTTGAAAAATAGTGGCCTTTTCCTAGTTGCAAGAATTACACACTCAAACCATGAAAATCCTTCAAAATTTCATTAATGAAATTGAATAAGAATTAAGGGAAAAAAGAGAGTATCTACACATAGGCACACAACTGGTTATAGAATGGATTAGAAAAAAGGAAAAAAAAATAGATGGAAAGATGTAATTATGAAAGGAAGGCAGCTGCTCTTTTACTGGTCTATTAAGGGGAGCAATGCAATGCTTACAATATGCACACATGTACGTGGGTAAACATGGAAGAGTTTATTTCAGAAGTTCCAGAAACGGTTGGAAAATGGCAAGCATACTCGCATCTGATCTTCCCCTTTCCCATGACATCTGGAAAAATCTCACTAGTTTTGCAGAGGAAGGATTCAGCCTACCTCCTCAACGCAGGGGCCAGGAGTCCTCCTCCTTTTGCACTGTATTTTTGTTTCACGGAAAACTTACGCAATCCCCTGGCCATCATGAAACATTATGTCGTGGGCCAACGCAATGTTAATGGATGGACTTATTCTGAGTCAACTTTTCCTTGCCTTGCCACTTACAAAAGTATAAAAAGCCTGCAGCGGGCACTCCAGAGTATCCTCCAGCCTCCCCGACGCAAGATGGACCGCCAACTTTTCAGCGCGTCTTTTCTGCTTCTTTTCCTCCTCATAGTCCTGGTTCCATCGACCGGAAACACCTTGCCCATCGAGAGTAAGCGGGCCTCACTTTTATAGTGGCTCTGCGAGCGAGTGGCCGGGAAACAAGCGGAGGCGCGACACCCGCTTTCGCTGTGCAATTGGCTCTGGTGCGCGTGGAACAGAGGCGGCCTCTTTCCCTTCTTTTCTCGAGTCAAGCCTGGGAAAGGCTTATTGGCTCCTTAGTTGAGGAAAGAAATGAAAGGAAAGGAAGCTCCACCGGCAAAGACCCCTGATCTTATGTGAGCTTGCTGAGGGAAAAAAAGTATTTAAAAGGAATATTAGTGTAGCAGATATTTTTTTTAAAAAAATCAGTAATAATAAAAACATTAAATATCTTCATTTTGTAGTAATAATAAGAATAACATTCAATTAGACATACTAAGAAGAGTTAAGAAAGCCATGATATGGCTTAGAAAGAGAGGATAAAATATAAATGCATTGTAATGCTGTAAAAAAGATCAGAAGCCACTCCTTTATCTTTATCGTCATCTGTCTTTTTTCTTTCCTTTCTTATTCACTTAATACTCTTACTTTTACAAAAAGTATTGTTTGTATTTTGCAAAAAACTTTTTAGTTTTTTTTAAAGAATAGCAAGAAATTGAAATGCAATGAAGTCATTTTAGAGCCTGAAGATACTCTTTCTTTATGCATTGCAAAAACTAACCAGGGTTAGTTTTTTTTCACATGCTTTGAATAGTGATGGATCCACTCTGGTGCATTTTGAGGGGCCTCCATCTCACTGCTTGAACCTCAGATAAACGGTCTCCAGGCTTAATATGTAAGGCAATGGTTGTGGAGCTAATTTGGATGTATGTCTAGCATTCAAGTTTTTCCTGCTTTCTTTGTCTCCACAGATAATGGATGTCAGTGTAACCCTACAACCTTACCTATCTCACCAAGAAGTATTAATTCTGTACATTTAATCCAGTCAGGACAACATTGCAGTGTTCTGCAAGTCATGTAAGTGTCTTCTGGCCTAATTATATTCCCTTCTTAAAAAGAGCGATGGTTATATGAAAGTGGTTCATTCATCCAGCCATTTTCTCTATCTTATCTATCAGAGCTACCATCAAGAATGGGACCAAAGTCTGCCTGAATCCAGAACTTCTATGGGTCAAGCGCATTGTCCAGGTTCTCCTGAACAGGGTATCTATTTTAAATATTCAGGGGAAGTGAATGGGTTTAAAGAACACTTCTAAAATAAAATGACATTACTGGATTTAATTGAAAATGGATATTTTATCTTTAAATAAGGCTGAGAAAGGTCCTTGCATTGCTCTTTGCCATAGTTAGTATCCTATTGGCCTGAGGCATCAGTTTAATTTGGTATCAGAACTAAAGAAGTGGTTGCAATAGTTTTCTTGACTTTGATTAAACCCAGACCTATAAGAAATCCTCTATTTATGATGTTCATGAATTGTTCAAAATGAAGAAATGAAGCAACTTACAATGCCTGCCCAAAATTACAGCCACTGCAATGCCCTTGAACAAAAGTTGAGTGATTGGCAATTACCATATTTTTCTGTCCATAAGACGCACCCTTGTATAAGACGCTCTGGCATGTGAGTTTCTTCGTGCCAATCAGCTGTTTGGCAGAGTGCCAAACAGGTGAGCCGGCTAATACCGGCCGACGATCTTGCCCCCTCCTCCCTCCCATTAGTGTCAAGCCCAAGGGGCTTGACACCTGCACCAGGCGACATGGCAACCCATACAGGCATGCCCTGGACTACGGAGGTTACCATTATTTTTTCGTGTATAAGATGCTGCACTTGTATAAGATGCACCTGATTTTTAGGAAAAAATAGTGTCTTATACACAGAAAAATATTATTTATTTATTTATTAAAATTTATAGACCGCCCCACTCCCGCAGGATTCCGGGCGGCTAACAATAAAAACACAATATAACATTAACTAAACAAACAATACAATAACATTCATCCAGGGGTCAGATTTTATAAACCCCAGGCCTGCTGGAAAAGCCAGGTCTTAAGCAGCTGGAAAACCAACAGGGTGGGAGTGGTCCTAATCTCTGGGGGGAGCTGGTTCCAAGATGTGGGCACCATCACAGAGAAAGCCCTCCCCCGCGGCCCCGCCAAATGGCACTGCTTGGCCGACGGGACCTGAAGGAGGCCCAGCCTGTGGGATCTAACCGGACGAAGGGAACTATGAGGTAGGAGGCGTCTCGCAAATAGCCTGGCCCTGAGCCATATAGAGCTTTAAAGGTAATAACCAACATCTTGAATTGGACCCGGAGACCAATAGGCAACCACTGCAGCTCACGGAGGATAGGTGATCACTCGCGCGGCTGCATTCTGAACCAACTGTAGTCTCCGAATACTTTTCAAGGGTAGCCCCATGTAGAGCGCGTTGCAGTAGTCCAGGCGTGAGGTGACAAGGGCATGAGTGACTGTGTATGGTAACTGAATATGGTAACCTGTCCTTACAATTGAATGCAGGAATGCTGCAGCAACCTGCTCACTTATCTTTTCCCAAGGCTTGGGCCTGTTTCTCACTCTGTTAAGTACTTACAGTTCTTAGGCTGCTTCCCAAGGGTCTCATACCCTTCTCCCCACCCCTCACTATAGTTTGGTCCACTTACTTTTCTGTAGATTTCCTTTGGAAAGCAGCCACTTTGTTATGTGGCCTTTCTACATAGACTAAATGACTTCTGGAAGGACAGCTGACTGATCCATCCCTTGGCCTGAGTACTGAATAGTGGCCAAGTGGCACTGTCCCAGAAGTGAGTGTCATTTTGGAGCAGCTTCCAAAATGAAGCCCACTTTTGGAGTGGTGCATATAATCTCCATGTAAGAAGATTGTGTGGTGAAGCAGCTGCTTCCTGAAGGAAATATGTGTAAAACGTAAGTGAGCTAAGCTATGACAGGTGAGGTAGAGAGTGTGGGACCCAGTTGGAAGTAGGCCCAAAGTCTGTGGGGACCCAGCAAGGCAGGAAGCCAAGCACAGTGTGTGGGGATGGCAGGCCACATTTGTGCTGGGATAGTGCTATACTATGGCTCTAGCTCTGTGTTTGGCCTCCCAGGGCCTTCCCTATATGAGGCACCCTATGTTCCACTTACCTATCTGCCTGGCGACTGGGAGAGCATGGATTGAGGAAATTAAGCTAGGTGCTCATATGCACACTTCCCTTAATCATGACTTATATTTGCAATGAGAAGACTCCCTGAATTAGCTACTGAATTCTGAATTTTATTTTATCTTGACTCTTGAGCCTTAATTTTTCTTAACTCATAGATCAATATTACCTGATCAAAATGACTAATTCAAATATGGCATTTGCACTGTAAAGTGTCATGAATTGGTTCAGTTTCAGCAGTACTTAAGCACAATTAATATGTAAATGAGCATAAATTATGGGAGTTATGCATATATTTATGCTTTGGTAACGTTTTTTGTCCAATATTTATATTTTGCTGTTTAAATCCACAGGAAAACAACTAACAAGCTATGCAAAATGGATGCAATGGAAGATGGGAGAAAGAAAAAATGCTAGAAAATTGCATAGAAGAAAGAAAGAGCTTGCTGCCGTTGTTGATTTTATAAGAAATCTTTCAAACGCTGTTTTCTTGCTTTGCATCATCATACATTAAATGTACAGCAGGTGGCAGCATCTAACTGATCTCTGATACTAAGTGGTACAATCCCTGATTGCTGCAGGATTATCTAGGTATTCCAGGATTGTTAGTAAGAGTGTGGAAAATCAGGAAAACAAAATAAAAACCACCATCATAGAAGGCTATAGTAAAACATTTCTGTAACCTTGTTAAGAAAATTGTGTTGATGTCCTCATCAGAATTGGAGCTGATTGTTTTGTATGCATCTTCATCTTTGCTTTTGACATTTTAATAGTTGCTTTTCTGGTTTCTTTTGAATTGGAGAGGAAAACATGTACAATAAATAATTTTTTTTCTTAATCTTAATTTGATTTTTGAGTTTGGGGATATATTTCTAGGAATTAAATGATATGCTAAATAAAAAAACTAAAAAAATACTGACTTATACAAGATATTAATATGAAGTAATTAATTAGGATTAGGCTCTTGGGGATGGGGTGACTGGTAATAACATGGGGAATTCTGATGCAACATTTGGAGTACTCTAGTGAATTTTAGTCAAACATTCTCCAAAGGTTTACCAAGAGCAAAAAACTGCACAGGATAGTTCCTCTATTATGAAAAAATTGCTTTAAAAAGCAGACTAGCAAGGAAATTGAACATAAGTGGCTTGGTCAATAAGAGCCACAGCAAGAACAGATTAGGATGGGATTTGAATGGAGGCCTTGGAATAGGTAATTGACGGTTAAGGCTAGGATTAGGCTTCTCTCAGCTGACAGCAAAAATTATAAAATGGTGAGTTTTTGTAAAAAGGGGAAAAATTTGCCTCTGCTTAATTAGGAGTCTTTAGCGTGCAAAGCAAATGATCTAGCCACCATATTACTGCAGAATATCAATTACACATAGTTTAGGGAACCAGAGCTGGGAACATGCGAGAAAAGAATTTTTCTTCTTAAGCTTGTTAACTGTGCATGCAGGCGTTCATTCTGATGCTTCAACTTGGTTAAGTTAAAGTTTATCTGTGCAATAAGATCCACCTATAGAAAGTAAATTGAAAATTACACCTGGGCATGCAGGAGAATTGTCTACTAGCAGCCTTAGGTAATCTAGACTGAACAGCTGACAAGCTGTACCAAAGCTCTCTGACTGGGTCATGGCTCAGTTGACATCAGTATGGAACAAGGCCAAGTTAAGGTGTGTCCTTCTTTCCCACTATTTGCTTGAGGAATTGTATTTATTTTCAGAGCAAATTGAAGATTGAAAGTTTAATGCAAGTTCACTTCCAAGTAAAAGGTGGGATAGAGCTTTAATTCTGCATTAATAAGATTCCCGATCTTATTATCAAAAAGGTTAAAGCATGGTGGCATTACATTACATACTATACATCTACTCGGTACCATATATTCATAGCCATTCAACAGGTAGTTTGAATCATATTAGCTAAGTATTAAGTGTAAATGTTATTTCTTCAGTGTCTGATTTATGTATAAACATCAAATGTTTGAAAGAAGTTAACTTTGCATTTCTCTTCCAGTTGCTCTGCATTAAAGAGGAAAAGATGGTTTTTGTCCTTATCTTCCTCTTCTGTGCTCAATTATCTTTGCTAATAACTAGTATGAATAAATAATGTTTCCTGAATTAGCTCAGCTTACTTTAACTTGTGTTCGTAGGATAAACCCATTTATCCTGAATGGACTACCAGCAAAACGAACATAGAATCTTATTTTGCTGCTGTTGTTCAAAAGAGAGAACAGGTAATTTAAGGATATAATCAAAGCTTCTAAAGTGAAAAATGTGGCAATAGTTTGTAGTAACAGCAATTTAGTCTCTTTAAAATTAGAAGGGTAGAATATACAATCTCATAGCTAATGTTTAAGGCAGCAGGCTGGAAACCAGTAGATTATGAGTTGAAGTCCTACCTTAGGCATGAAAGCCAAGTGGGTGATTTTGGGTCAGTCATTCTCTCTCAGCCCAACTAACTTCACAGGGTTGTTGTAAGGATAATAGGAGAAGTATTAGGTATGTCCAAGCAGAGGCTTGGATCCAAGTATCAATGCTTGAGTTAGTAGTCCAAGAATTTCAATTACTTATTCAGTAGTGAATGGGTCAAATAGTGAGACAAGGCAGTGGCTCAATTAAGTTATATGGATTTAGCTGGAGTCCAATTGGGGGATGGATCTGAATGACTTTTTCCAGAAGGTGTCTAGGATATTTTCCACAAAGGTCTCCCTCCATATTAGAAAGTGAATCATCGTGGAAAAAAAATACTGACTGGCTACCTACAGATGCAATAAAAGGAGAAAATAAACATGATTTGCCACTCTTTTTACCATAATGCACTTCCCCAAACAGATCTGGTCTCTCAATAATTTGGATAAATTTCAAACATCGATTCTGACTTCCCCATAAGTGTCCCACCCCCAGATTCCCACAATATCTCTCCCTGCCTGTCATGGCATCTCTATCATTAGTCTTCCCCCTCCTACCATTCTGAGCCAGAAGTAGTGCCCATCATAGAGTATTGGATAATGGAATGTACCATCTCCTTGTTAAAAGTAGGGTGCAGTTTTATTCCTGGCCTTTTTTTCTGGTGCATTGCCTTGTTCCATTCTTGCTTTAGACAGTAGCTCCTGAGGGAGCACAATTCTGAGACAGGCAGGCAGGCGAACAGACAGACAGATTCCTTACTTCCCTTAACACTACAGCGTAGATGTAGGTAAATGTGAGCTCAAATTGTGTATGGTTAAATTTACTTTCAAAATTTCTCTGTCAACATTTTAGGCATCTACCTCTGCCCTTTCATCTCTCTAGTTCAGACATGTCAAACTTGTGACATCATGTGACCTATCAGAGCTTTTCCTCCATTATCAGCAATGGGGTGGGCACAGTTTCCTCGTGAAGCATCTGCTCTGCAGGCCGGCAGTTTGACACCCCTGCTCCAGTTCTTGGGTAAACCAATACTTCCTCCTCTACCAGGTGGAGAGCTCAGGTGTAATCAAGTACTCTTATTATCTCAATGTTCCAGAGATCTCCTGAGCACTTGACAGAACTACCTATCAAGTTGCTGGGGAAATCTGCCAGAATTCATTAGAATTCAGTAGGATTAAAAGGATATCTGAAAATGACCATTTTGATGGTTCACTCATGCTTTGGAGTTTTGGAGTAGTGACTTTTCTCAATTATTAAGGGTGATCTAATCATAGCAAAAGACCCACCACAATGTTCCCCATCTTCAGATCAGCTACCAACTGCTCTGAGGTGAAGACCAAATCTAACAAACACCTGTGTGACTAAAGCTTATAGAAGCCTACCCTGGCATAGCTATTATGAATTCCTGAGATCCTTTGAAGCCCCCATTCAATATAATGATTGAGAGATGATAGAACTAATCCAGTGATGAGTTGCAGAAGCTTAAGAAAGCACCCTGTTATGCATTGGTTATATCCCCGACTTATTAAGAACCAGCTACAAACTTTCTATTATCAGTGAAGGACCTGCTTCCTCACTGATTTGCTGGAAGTCAATTAGAAAGAGACTTTGCTTTAGTGCAGGGGTCTTCAAACTTGGCCCTTTTATGACTCATGGACTTCAACTCCCAGAATTCCTCAGCCAGGCATGCTGGCTGAGGAATTTTGGGAGTTGAAGTCCATGCGTCATAAAAGGGCTGAGTTTGAAGACCCTACTTTAGTGTATAGAGGAATCTGTTGGTTTTAATCTGAAAATAATTGTTACTGGAATTCTTATAATCCATTCCATTCTTCTAAATACATTTCACTAAAGAGCATAAAAAAGGCTGATGTTGCATACATTAGTTTTGGATTTTGTAAGTTTCCTTTTTTAAAGAAGGATGTATTAGAAGATGAGCATTGTTATAATATTTGAGGAAGAAATATAAACCATGCTGATAATACCATTTTGATAGCTGAAAATGCAAATTATCAGCAGGCTGTAGTGATGAAGGTCAAGTAGTAAAGTAAAACATGGGATTACAATGATATATAAAGACCAAATAAATGATTAAGTGTCTTGTAATAAGGAAGCAAGGATAGGAAGTGTGAATGGTGGCAACAGTAAGGAATCCCTTACTGTATAGCAACAAAATTTACAATGAAGATATTTTAGAATTGACTATCAACTGTAAAGGAAAAGGTATAAAGGCTTTCAAAAATGTATTCAGAGATCTTGATGCATCTCTTACTACAAAAATCAGAATATGCAGACAATGATTTTCCCTGTGACATTCTTTGGAAGCAAAAGTTGGAAGCAAAGTGAAAAGGATCTTAAAAATTTTTGTTGATAAAAGATGAGAATGCAATGGATTTTCAAGAAAACA
This sequence comes from Crotalus tigris, assembly GCF_016545835.1. Classification (NCBI taxonomy): domain Eukaryota; kingdom Metazoa; phylum Chordata; class Lepidosauria; order Squamata; family Viperidae; genus Crotalus; species Crotalus tigris. The sequence continues at coordinate 980,754 of NW_024097293.1, forward strand.
AACTAATGTATCACAAAACAAATCTAAATTGAAACTCAAATTGCCAGTATCAGATTATCGTATTTGTGATACATTATTCAAAGACCTCATTTTCTTGAGAAATTCATAATGCTGGGAAAATGGACCAACAGCAAGGTGGAGAGATTGATGATAAAGCTCATGATTACAATGCTGGGTAAATTAAGAAATTAGGTTGGGTCTGAGTAATTCTGGAGAAAGTCTATTTGTTTGCTATAAATCAATACTGTTAAGTCCTTGAAACAAAGGTGAAGGAATAACACACATCTCTGTAGAACAACATTCTTTATTGTACTTCAGCCAAAACTCCAACAATGAGTAGAGGCACGCAGGCCTCCTTTTATATGACCAGATCCCCGGACAACATGTTGCATAATAAGGCCCTTTTCACACCTTGCGCACATGTGCAAAGCCGGTGCCACTCAGTCTGGTCCCGGACAGCTTTTGCAAAGCCCGGGACCCTTGCAATGTCCTGAGCCTGCATTTGCAGGCTCAGGACACAACACCCCTGTCCCCTAGCTTGGAACACCCTGACAACCAAGCATGGAAGGGATTCCTTACTGTTGCCACCACTCACACTTCCTATCCTTGCTTCCTTATTAAAAGTCACTTACTGTATATTCCGGCGTATAAGACGACTGGGCGTATAAGACGACCCCCAACTTTTCCAGTTAAAATATAGAGTTTGGGCTATACTCGCTGTATAAGACTACCCCTCTTCCATGAGGGAGGGGGAAAGGGAGCACAGTTTCTGAGTTCTCATTGGCCACCTGTAAGTCCAAATGAGTAGCTCAGGGTGTGTGCGTGCACATGTAGGCATGCGTGTGACTCCCCGGGTCCCTTCCATTGCCCCCCCCCCCAGTAGCAAGCTTTGGCTTGGAGCAAGCAGGCTGCACACAGGGATCTCCTCCTCTCAGTCTTCCACCCTGCGAATCCTCCACAGCCTCTCCAAGCTGAGTGAGCAGAAAGCCTGCCTGTTTGTCAAAGGCTCTGCCTTGTCAATCGCACACACACCTTGATGAAAATTGCCCTGCCTGCAAAAGGACTTCTCAGCAGTTTTTTAAAGCAACACTACCAAGAATGAAATTGGAGACAGCCAGAATGTTTAGGGAAGAAGGAAAGGAAGCAGTTAATAAACCAAGTAAGAAAGGCATTCGCCCTTCGAAAACTTGCATTTCCACAAATGTGATAAGTTGCCCCCTTTTCAGGTAATGGGGGGGAGTAAATGCTTTCATTTTAATTTGTTATTAAAACTCAGTGCACTACAGTACTTATAGATGGGAGCCAGATTGACCAGCCAGGATCTGTCATAAATAACACCACAAATGCACCATGCAAGTTTATTTAGGCGGGGGGGGGGGGGGAAACTGCTTACATAAGCTCAGTGGAAGTCGACAGGCGAAAGGATTGTGTAGCTGTTTTCTGTCCCCACTCCATTCCTGCTTCGTAAATCCAAGAGGAATTTAGCTGACACCCCTCCCCTTCCAGACCCATAAGCTCCGCCTCCCCCAAGCTACTCTCACTGGCAGTGAGAGGTAAACGCTGAAAAGCCTGCATGAAGAAGCACTGAGAAGTGCCTCGAATGGACGCAGATGCTTAGGTTTGTTTTCATTATATAAAAAAAACCACCCTACAACTCTTTTCCCCCCTTCCCCATTACATGGGCCATCCCTTTCTACTTCCTTTGAATGAATTAATCAGGGAATGGCCACTCCCAATCCGCAGTTCTGGAGGGGTGGGCAAGGAATTGGGATGCAAAAGGGAGGGAAGAAGAGAGGAGACGGTTTGCAATGTAGCATTATAGAATGGGGATTAAACCTCCAGGAAATCTTACTGTCACGACAGCCAGATAATGCCTATCGTACTCCCAGTATAGAGGCTGGAAAGAGATATCTTTAGTTGATCGGCTTGTTTTAATAATAACCCTAGGACTCTTTTTGAGTGAGGGGGGGGGAGAGAAAACTTGCTGAGTAATATTTTTCCGGCGTATAAGACGACCCCCGACTTTTGCGTAGATTTTAAGTGTTTAGAAAGTCGTCTTATACACCGGAATATATGGTAATCATAACCAAAACAAAATACATTATTACATTATTCATAAGGGTAGTACCCCTTGTAACTGGACAGCAATTTTACAGTCTGAAAGATATTTGGGGGGCCCCTTGGTCTTTTGCGACCTCCTCGGACTGGGAGAGTTTCCTGGGTCCAATCCATGACCCTTTATGTTTGGTGAGCCAAGACATGGATGGCCACTTACTTAGGAGACCCTGGTGTTGTTGCCTGACCTACCTGCTCACTTGCCAGGCTCAGTAGGTCAGGGCTTTGCTGGCCCCCTTACCTGGTTGATCTGCCCCTCTGTTGATTGGCTGAGCCCTCTACACTCAACCCAACATCTCTTGGAGGGGTGGTAGTCCCTGGATCCACAATGGACCCTTCTTGGGAGCACTGTCCCTCGCCTCCATGGTTCATGGGGGGATAATCAAGATTAGCTGCAGGCCCCCTGTGTCCCGTGGACCCCAATGTGGTGCCTGAGGTTCCAGAATCAGGAGCAGCCTCTCTGTTTGCCCCCCTTACAGAGGACCTCCTTCTGGGAACAATTGCAGAATTGAACCTGCTTCCTTGCTGTGTTGCCAGTTCTCTTGCAGGATGTGAGTTGTGTGGTCAGTCTCCCTGTCTGGAGTGTTACTGGTTCTGGGTGAAGAATGTGGATGCCCCCGGTGTGCGTCCATGGCTGGAGTACGTATGGGTGTATGTAGTAATTCTCTGCCCCATGATTTCCTGTTCGGAGCACTTGCGGAATCTTGTGATGGGGAGTCGATGACCCCCTCAGCGGCAAGTAATGGCTGCTGACATTGATCCACAAAATGCACTCTATAACCTTTCTCCCCCCCCCCAGTGCAGAGCCAGGAGTGGAAGGATGTAAGTCCAGCCGCACATGAAGCTGATCTATGTGCTGCCTAAGAACGTGGCCATCGACCAAGGACACTTCATAGGAAAGAAGTCCAGAGACCTTGCAGACCACAGCTGGCACCCAGGTATGACCAGGCCCATAGTTCCGAGTCCAAACCGGATCGCCCATGTGAAGGCACCTTGGAGCCCTTGGATGTGGCACCTGAGATGTCACCCGGTCAGGATGCAGCCTGTCCAGCTTAGTAATGAGCCGGCTACCCCAGCGGAGTTCAGCAGGACTCTTCCTGGTGGATGTGCAAGGTGTGGTGCGATGTGCAAGAAGAAAGTCTGCTAACCTGTGATGCCAGTCACTGTAAGTCAGTCTTGGTGGTGTGCACCATACGCTCAGCCATCCCATTGGTGGATGGATGGAAAGGAGCCGAAGTTGCATGGCGGATCAGGTTGGCTTGAAGAAAAGCCTGGAACTCAGAAGAAGTGAATTGAGGACCGTTATCTGAAACCAGAACATCTGGAAGGCCATGAGCTGCAAAAATACCTCTCAGCACCTGGATAGTCTTGGCAGTAGTAGTGGAGGTCATAGGAACAACCTCTAGCCACCTGGAATGCTATCAACAACAACTAGGAAGAATTGCCCCTGAAAGGGCCCAGCGTAATCAATATGTACCCTAGACCATGGTGTTAGGGTTTCCTCCCACCTATGAACCGGGGCCTGAGGCATTTCAGGCCAGGACTATTGGCATGTACCTGAGCCTCGATGGCTTTATCAAGGCCAGGCCACTACAAATGGCTGCGCACAAGCGCTTTCATCCTGATTATCCCAGGGTGTCCCTCATGTAGAGAAATTAAGATTCTAGACCTCAATGAGGCAGGGATCACTACCCTACTTCCCCATAACAGGCAACCCTTGAAAGTGGACCACTCATGCCTCTTATGCCAGAAACTTTGGAACTCAGTATCAGGGCACTTGTCAGGCCAACCTGACAACATCCATGACAACACACGTGTAAGTGTGTTATCAGTGGCAGTTTCTGCAGCCACATCCCTAGCATTGAGGGGAGACTCAGGCAACTCTTGAATGGACAGAATATTAACTGCTGGAGCAGGACCAGGCTCCAAAACTGGCAGGGGTAATCTACTTAGGCCATCAGCATGGCCCATTTCCTTTCCAGGTTTGTGAATCAAAGAATAGTCATATGCTGACAGAAAAATGGAGCATACGAGGAGACAAGATGTGTGGAGTCTGTTTGGTAGTAGTAAACAACCCCAGCAGTGGCTTATGGTCAGTGTAGATCATGAAGTGACGGCCATAAATGAAATCATGGAACTTCTTAAGGCCAGCCACAATGGCCAGCGCTTCCCTATCAATCTGAGCATAATTATGCTCAGTAGAAGACAGAGTTCTAGAATAATAAGCCACAGGGACCTGTGTCCCATCAGCCATCAGATGGCTAAGAACTGTCCCTACTCCATATGGAGAAGCATCACAGGCAATACAAACAGGTAGTTGCTCATTGAAGTGAGCTAACACAGCATTAGAAGTAAGCAAGGCCTTAACCTCATTGAAACTTTTTTCATGGACCCTGGTCCACTGCCAACAGGCTTGTTTGTCTAAGAGCCTATGCAAAGGTTCAGCTATTGCAGCTTTATTTGGCAGAAATGCATGGTAGAAGTTCAAAAGGCCCCAAAAGGCTTGAAGTTCGCCTTTAGACTTAGGGCTTGGGGCCTGCTGAATGGCTTTTAATTTAGCATCAGAAGGGTAAATGCCTTGAGCATCTATCCTGAATCCCAAGAAATCAGTAGAATTGACTCCTATCTTACACTTGTCCTTTTTTTAACGTAAGGCTTGCTCTCCTAAAACGAAGCAAGACAGCCCTTAATCTTTCTGCCAATGTTTGAGATGAGTCCCCTGCAATGAGGACATCATCAAAATATGGACAGGCTCTGGGAATACCCCTCAGTGTGTTTTCCATGACACTTTGAAATATACCAGGGGCTATGTTCACCCCAAATTGCAATCTCTTTACTTTAAAAGCTCCTCTATGGGTCACAATCATTTGAGCTTCAGCAGCTGCCTCATCAACAGGCAACTGTTGATAAGCCTGTGCCAGATCAAGTTTCGCAAAGATGCGCCCCCCTTTTAGGGAAGTCAAAATGTGACTTACTACAAGTAATGGATAGGCATTTTGCTGTAGTGCCTTGTTTAGTGTGCACTTGTAATCTGCACAAATACGTATGTCCCCATTTGCCTTAAGAGGCGTTATTATGGGAGTTTCCCAAGGGCTGGAATCTACAGGTTCCAAGATGCCCTGCTGGAGCAATTTGTCCAGTTCAGCATCAATCTTGCCTTTGAGGGCAAAAGGTATCCTCCTAGGCTTGACCCTAATGGGTGTTATGGAAGGATCTAAGTATAATGAAACTGGAGGCCCCTTAAAGGATCCAAGCTCAGAACTAAAAACATCTGCAAATTCTTTACAGACTTCTGCAAGGCTTAGCATTTGCAAATGGTGCAGCCCCGTGACTTGGATTCTCAGAGCCTCAAACCAATTGAGTCCAATGAGACTCGTGCGTTCACCCCCAACAACCAACGCATCTAAAGGACCCTCAAAATTCCTATACTGTACCTTAAGGGTAGCCTCCCCCTTAACACACACCTTAGAATTCTGAAAGTCTGGGAGAATCATGTTGGATGGCCTGAGTTTAACTCGAAGGCCACAACTGCTGCAAATCTTCCTGAATGTGTTGAGGGAAATTATGAAAAGAGCGGACCCAGTGTCCAATTCCATGGATAAAGGAACCCCTTGCAACCTTACTTTAAGGGACAGTTTCTTCTTTAGGGGTTTATGTGTGCCTGTCCTTAGAACACTTCTCTGTGTTGCGCAGAAACCCACCCTATTTTGGCTGAGGATCCTGGTACCTTTCAGATGCAATTCTTCTCTAGGTTGTACTTTCTGACGGCTCAAACAGACGGATGCGATGTGCTCTACCGCATGCTCTGCAAATGGCGGAATGGAACCGGCAATCAGCTCGTTTGTGGTGTCCTCCACAACCAAAGCATGGAAGGGCTGTTGAAGCCTTTTCTGCTCACTCTTTCTGTCTTCTTCTGGCTGCCTGGTAAAGCTTGTCCACCTCATCTTCAGGAACTTCTTCCGAATCTCCTCACACATTCTCCTGGTGGACGGCGACAGTCTTCGCAGAATTTCTTGTGGGCCACATGTTCTTTACTGCCCCTCCTGCTGCTTCCTCTACTGTAACCTCTCGAAGAGCATCTTGGAATGAGACATCTTCCTTAGCAAAAATCTTTTGCTGCAAGTCGCTATTCCTCACTCCACATACAAAACGGTTGCGCAACCTTTCTTCTAAGTCTTTAAACTCACACGGTCTGGCTGCTCTTCTCAAGGCTGCAGTAAAGTCCTTTGCAGATTCTCCTGCTTTCTGATCCTTCTGTTCAAATGTGTGTCTCCATGCAATGAAGGACAACTTGGGCTGGAAGTGCTCTTTTAGAAACTTTTTAAAATCTGTATACATTACACCTTCCAGAGAGGCAGGGGCTACTAGGTTTTCAGCAATCTCAAAGGTCTCTTGACAGCACACGCACAACAAGGTGGCAGCCTTAAGCCCCTCTTCACAAATTTGGTTGACTCTGAAGTAATTCTCCACCCTCCCATTTTTCCAGGTGTGAGATGTCGAATTCAGACAAGCGGCCAATCTTCACCATAGTGGCTGGCGCTTCACCACTCGCTTCTTCAGGGAAAGGGTCTTTCAGCTGAACTCATCCTCCAGCGACACTGTACTGGCAGGATGGCTGCTGCTGTTAACACCGTTTTCCCTCTGCAGGACTTCTTTTGGGTGAATCTTATAGCTTCCTGTTGTTTACCAATTGAAGCATCCCACCTTCATCGCCAGTGTTAAGTCCTTGAAACGAAGGTGAAGGAATGATACACATCTCTGTAGAACAACACTCTTTATTGTATTTCAGCCAAAACTCCAACAACGAGCAGAGGCATGCAGGCCTCCTTTTATATGCTCGGACAACATGTTGCATAATAAGGCCCTTTTCGCGCCTTGCGCATGCGCGCAAAGCTGGCGCCACTCAGTCTGGTCCCGGGCAGCTTTTACAAAGCCTGGGACCCTTGCAACGTCCCGAGCCTGCATTTGCAGGCTCAGGACACAACAAATACTAACTTGATGGTATCTAACAATCATATATAAAGGAAACATATTGAATACAAAACCTCAATATTTACTTTTCTAAAAATGTTTTTCAGTATTCAGAAGGGCATGTTTCCTTGGAAGAGGAAAAGAAACTGCTTTCATTTTTATAATGTTTTTCTTTTTAGGCAAATATTGATCAGTTCAAAGAGCTAGATAAGTACTTTAAACTACATTTTCTTTGCCAGAGCAACTAATGAATCTTGACTCATTGTGGAGATGAAATAGCTTTTTATCAGTTTTAGTTTGGGAAAAAATGTGCTGCTAAAGCTATTGAAACAGGCTCACCCAAGCAATTCTGAATAGGTATTGGATATATTATTGTCAAGATATAGTTCAAGAACAATAGATAGCTATTCATCCTTTCAGATCAGATGACACACTCCCTCTTGACATCTCTCAAATAGTGTTCAGCTTCCTTGAAGTTCTTCCTCTCTTAGAATGGTAAGTGGCAAATGAGATGTAGGATGGGAACATCTTTCCTCCTGCTACAAAGCTGTCTAGAAGCAGTAGTCCTCTTTGCCCAATTCCTGTCAATGGCAGAAAACTGATAGTGGCAGAACAGGTAGAGCAATTGTTTCTCCATTCTTCCTCGATCATCAGGCACAGGAGGAAAGGGTCTAGTCTGGACAGTGGCATGGCTAGACATTAATCTGGAGTAGATTGGGTTTTTTGTAGCCCCAGGACTCTTGGACTGTACTTCACTTGAGTGAGCAGGCTGGATTTTGGAAGCATAGTTCAGTAGGCTGAGAAACAGTTGTTTGAATTGCTCAGGATTTTTTTCTTACGGTCCTCAGTCTCTGCAATAACCATTATTGTTGCTTCTAATGCCCTCCTTTATTCCTCTGCTGATGCTTCTACTTATGCATTCAGACTGCACTGAGAAGGGGGCAGAAATATGCAACTGTTGGTTCAGCAGAAGAACAGGAGAGATCATCAGCTCCTGCAGTCAGGAGACTGTTGCAATTGTCAAACTGCAGAGGAGGGAGAGGCTGCAGAAGGGAGAGTAAATGACAATTATGTGTCATGAAAAGAAGGACTATTAAATGAAAAGAAGGACTAGAAGTGACATAATAGTAGTGTTCCAACATATAAGGGGCTTCTACAAAGAAGGGGGGGGTCAACCTATTCTCCAAAGCACCTGAAGGCATAACAACAAGCAATGGATGGAAACTAATCAAGGAGAGGAACCAACCTAGAAATAAGGAGAAATTTCCTGATAGTTAGAACAATAAATCAGTGGAATGGCTTCCTTCAGAAGTAGTGGGTAATCCCTCTCTGGAGATTTTTAAAAAGAGATTGGATAACCGTTTGTTTGAAACAGTTTAGGATCTTCTGCTTGAACGTAAGTAGAAGATCTCTAAGTTCCTTCCACCTCTTTTATTGTATTATTTTGTTATGTTGATACTATTCCAATTTATTATAGAAATTTTGGGCAGAAGGATTTTTTTTTGGGGGGGGGGGGTCTCCCACCTGAGGGTCACCTACTTTTTTGAGCCCAGTAGAGCTACATAATTTTTGACTCCTTTAAACCAGCCATATTCAAAATTAGCAACCAGGATGAAATAAGTATATCTGGGTGATTTCATTGTAATAAAGAATAAAGGAAAATCAAATTTCAAACAAAAATATGAGAGATAAATGTATAGTCCGAATGAAAGAGTGGGGAGAGTGAAAAGGGATGGCAGCCTATCCTGATATACAGTTCCTTGTCCAAATGAATGTAATAGTTATAGTATTTTCAAATAAACAATTTGTGCTTTCTTCTATTTTACAGTGGCCTTACTTTCATTTAATACTAGATACATTTATGCATTTTTAAATAGTTTAACTTTCTCACTTGGTCCTTTCTTCCCTTATTCACACTTATTTACTATTTTTCTTTCGAAACTCCAGCACTTTGATTGAGCTTTTTCTTGATAACATCTGGTTAATCCTCCCAAATAGATCATTTTTTAAAATGTCAGCCAGTGATTCTGCAGAATCCCTCTTTCTGGTCCTATTTGCTGTTGCAGATTCCTCTGTCCTCATAGAATCCTCTTTACAACTCTGTCCTGAATTCATTAGCACTTCTCAGAAAGAGGAAGGTGAGAAATGTAAGAAACAAAAGCCAATATACATATTAATCTATGGATTAATATAGAGAGCTATAGTGAATAATGTTGGTGTAAATTAAATTTAGCTATAGTTTCTTTCATGTCTTAATTTCTGATGGCTTACAGTGGTGTGCCACAACCACTAATTATAACAGGAACAGTATATGTCCATGAAAGTAGTTGATCTGTTAGTAGTAAGAATCTCTTTGTGAATTCCGTCTGAACTCCTTGCAAATTATGCTAACTAAGTGATATGGCTCAGGACCAGTTTTTTTTTTAAATCCCTCCTCAGCACTAATAGTACCATTGTCTTCAACATCTTTCTTGTAAGAGTTAGATAGTACTAAGTAGATGTATATCTCCTTAAGGTCAGTTGAAAAGCGAATTAGGAGTCCTCACTCTTGTTCATGTTTAAGAACATGAGTGAAGAATATTTTGGTCTTTTAGGATCACGACAAACAAGTTTCAGGTTGGTAGCCACAAACTGCATGTGTATCCTTTGCCCACTTCTATAGCTCACATCTACATCTTGCTCAGTGGTATCTCTCCCACCAATTATGTGTACAACTGTTGGAATGAAAAGAGGCATTGTGTTCCTGTGTCATCATTAATGATTGTTGGTCTATCTTGCTATTACAAATGTTCTCAGTAAGTCAAATGATTATGTGTGGGATAGGGTTCAGATAGCTGTTTCCCAAAAGCCCATTTCCAACCTTGCTGTTTCTTCATAAATCATTAGTCCTAGGAAGGGCATGGATTATTCACACACTCCCCCCCCCAGTTCTTTGACAATTATAGGGGAAAAAAAAATCCTTCTTCACAAGGAATAGAGAAGTCCCCATCTCTTTAGTTCCTTGCGGAGGGTTTTATTTTCTTAGTTTCTGGAAAAGATACTTTAAAAGGACAGATAATTTTTTTCCCATTAATCACTCGCAGAGAGTTTTTTCTTAGGACTAAGAAAGAGAGACACAAGTAATTTTACCTCTTAATCCTTTTAAAGAGCTTTCCCTTTTACTTTTAGGATGGTTGGTAGCCAGGCAGGGATTCTTCCTTCCCCTTCCCCTTTCCATAAAAACTGACAATGGTACCTAGCAGCCTAAAAAAAATAATAATGAAAAAAATAAAAAAAGTTCCTTGATTTATGACTACAATTGAGCCCAAAATTTCTGTTGTTAAGTGAAACATTTGTTAAGTGAATTTTGCCCCATTTTACGACCTTTCTTGTCACAGTTGTTAAGTGAATCACTGCAGTGGATAAGTTAGTAACAGAGTTGTTAAGTAAATCTGTTTTCCCCATTGATTTTGCTTGTCGAAAAGTTGTAAAAGGTGATGACATGACCTTGGGACACAGAAACAGTCATAATATGAACCGATTACCAAGCATCTGAATTTTGATCACATGATCATGGGGCTACAACAAAGGTCACAAGTGGGAAAAATGTTTTTTTCAGTGCCGTTGTAACTTTGAATGGTCACTAAACAAACTGTTTTAAGTCGAGAACTACCTGTATACTTAGTAATTCCTGCAGAGCTCTGCAACTTCTAAATTCCATGGTTTGCTATATCTAGAATTTGATCTTCCATGGTTTATGGATTGATAGATTCCAAAGAATGAAATACTTACGAATTCTTCTCTTTCTAGAAATTAGTTGTCCTGGAACAAAGCAATAGAATTTAGGAAGTACAATGTATTTATTCCATCCCCGGAGCTAAGCACATTGTCTATTCTGTGTGTGCCTCTAAATGTTGGATATGGAAGGTTAGAATATTGAATAGGAATCTGCACTGGATAACTATGGTACTGTTTCTTAGTTTAACTTTTCTTGTATAAATGGGGGGGGGGGAGATTATGTGCATTACTTTTGTTGGATTAAAGTCTTCATCCTGGTTCATCCAAGCTGGGAATAAATAAGCAACATGGTGACTGCTTTGGGAAGAAGGTTACAGTTTATTGAAGAGGCAGAAAGATGGTTCTTGCAGGAAAGACCAGAGGAAAGAAGGGCTGAGCACATGGGTAGTAGGTTTTTATATCCTCTCTAGCCTTTTGTTTGGAATAGTTTCCTGTTCCTGTGGTATGAACTTTGAGGCTATTTCCTGTGTCACGTATTCTGACCTGAGTTTAGGTATGCCTTTCTGGCCCTTGTGAGTTAGTCCTATCATGTCCTGTCTCAAGTGGGGTATGCAGATTTTAGGTCTTGAGTTCTCTGGCTCCAACTTTCTGATGGTTTTACATTTGTATTTGTATAGAGCTGGCTTCTGCTTGGGACAGAGACTTGGTTTCTGCTTTTAAAAATACTTTTAAAAAATATATTTTTCTGCCCTTTTAATATTTCCTTCTCTGGGGGGCTCTGACTTCCCACAATTCCCCCTTTGTGCCTTAAGTGTGAGAATGTCACACTTATTGGCACAATATTAAAATTGATCTGGTCAGGGAGACTTGGTAAACAAGTTTTTAAACTGTTAAACCAAAAATACGACATTAATGGGGGCAGCAGAAAAGGACCCCTGCAGTGGCTTCCAAAAGGGGAGCTTGCAACCCATAAAGTTCTAAAAGTCAAGGCAAAAATTTTGTTAGGTGGAAAAGAAATTTATAGTGTCCAATATTCTGTGCCAATCATTTTCAAATGTTGGATGTCACTTCTAGCTTCCAGTCAGGTTTGCACATCCCTCCCAAAATTCTTCACAGCCATGGTTCTCCTCAATACATAACCACTGGCTGCCTATTTTCAAGGGTTGTGTCCTGCCTTAGCTCTTAGTTCAGTACATCCAGGTTAGTAATGTTCAATTAAGATTAGACAATATGCCAGGCTATTAAATTTTTCTTAAATTGCACATAGTGAGCTCTAGGAATCCCAATCTGAGTCCAACAGTGAAGATATTCAGGGCTGAGGTTTGGGGATCTCTTTCCTGCTACTTCCTTAGTCAGAGCATAAGAATTACAAAATTACCTGAGGGGGGCCTGGTTCCCTCCCTCTTGGAATTCGCTGGCAGTTGTTCCTACAAAGCTTTGGTGCAATAGAGCAAAAATCAGCCTGGGGAACTTTACTAAAGGTAGGTGGAGGAGATAGACTCAATGTGATTATGAATGGTGTTTGTGTGTGTATGTGCAGCTACTTCTACAAAACAGGCAATGCAAACATTCTGGATAAATTTCCCCTCCCACCAGATAGAAGTCCAAGGTGTTCAGTACTTGCTGTGCCAACCATTCCCAAATGCCATCTCTCCATTAATACATTCAACTGGCTTGTTACAATACAAATGTGGCAAGAAAGAAAACTTTACAATGACTTTCCGCCCTCCCCTCATAGTCTAATTTTTCTGAGGCTTCACATGGCATCAGTGGCTCCAGGATTTCTTCCTTCTGCTTTGTAGTTTTTCACAGGCATCTGGAGGAATAGTAGGACTTGGGAAGATGTTCCACTCAGGTTGCATGGTGGCTTTTTAGTGGATGGCTGGATTCAAAACCCAATTCCATGGCTCAAATGGATGGAGACAGCATCTGGGTCAGTGTGTTCTGCTTCCAAGGGTAGGGGAGGTCATCTATGCAGGGCTGAAAGACATGAAAATAAAACTCTGCTCCCCCTTTCTGGGTGGACTCTCCCAGGAGAGGCAGACAAAGGAGAAGTAGAAGGGGAAGTAGCTTGTAGGCAGAGTTTGAAAAGGCATTAATATTGCAGTGGCAGACAAAATGAGGACAAAAGAAAGCTGGATTCTGGTAAGAGAACAAACATGAAATGTTTCACTTTTGAACTTGAACATTTGCAACATATTAAAGACAAGGCTTGCAACTTAAAAATGCTGGTCATGTTTCAGGAAAAGGATAGACAGATAAAACCCATTTAGAACATAAAACCCATTTACAACACATTGCAGAATGATTTCCAGGAACCCAGCAGGCAGGAACCCCTCCTCCTTACCCCAAAGAGAAAATATTTTGGCAAATACAGGAAGAACCCAATACAAACTAGTCTGACTCAGCGGCAGCCTGAGGCTAAATAAATAAACACTTAATACACACTGGTTATAAGGAATGCAGAACTGGCTAACAGCAATTAGGATTGACAGGATTAGAATAGAAACACCAAAAGGTACACAACAATAAAATAATTAACACTGGATCCCTCCTGGAACAAAAATTAACACCTTTTGGACAGAATTGAGAAGGAAATTAATCCAAAAACAGACAGTGACCAACAAATCAAAAATGACAATTTTGGAAACCATGAAAGGGTATAATAACTCATGTTTGAGGACCATTCTGTCTAGATAGCCAGGGATTCATGCTGAATGGTCATAACGTTTGTAACTGTTCCAATGAAACAATATACAAAAGAAACGGTTTGCATCCATCAAAGAAAGGGACTGAGTTACTTGGCAATAAACTCACATATTTTCTGGAGGAATATTTAAACTAAACAAGGGACAGTGAGTTAATTGAGATCAAAAAATTACAGGGTTAGCAATGCAAGTAACATAGATGTGTGTGTGGACAAGAATATCAACCTTGCTATCAAGCAAAATCAAGCTTTTAATAGCAAGTGTCACACAAAGTGGATTAACACATAGGTGTCAGTCATAAAGGACTCAAATGTCTATACACCAAAGCACAGAGTATGAACAGGAAACAAGGTGAACTAGAAATTCAGGTAAATGGGGGCAGATATGATATAGTTGTCATTATAGAAAGGTGGTGGGATAAAACCCACAAATGGAACACTTAGCTAGAGGGATTTCAATTGTTTAAAAGAAACAGACCAAATAAAAGAGGTGAAGTTGCTCTTTATATAAGAAATAATTACATATCTACAGAAATAGGGCACAACAATGATGAAAATGGTCTTGAATGCATTTGGGTCAATATAAAAGGGGAAAAATGACATTGCCATAGGTGTATACTATAGGTCACCCAACCATATAGGAGAAATAGATGAACTTTTTGCTAGTCAGCTAACTAAGGTACATAGGAAGCACATGACAATAGTAATGGGGGACTTTAATTACCCTGACATAAAGTGGGAGACAAACTGCACCAAGTGGAAGATCAAACAAATTCCTGACAAACCTTGCAGACAACTTTGTTTCCCAAAAATAGAGAAGGGAACTAGGAGATTAGCCATATTGGATCTAATTCTCACTAACAAAACAAAATGATAGGTGTTGAAGACACAGGAACCTTGTGGGGGGGGGAGTGATCATGCAATATTGGAATTCAACATTATGGAAGCACAAGCAATAGAACACAGTCAAACTAGAGTCTTGGACTTTAAGAGAACTTAGAGAGGGCTTGGGAAGGATTCCATAGATAAGAATCCTCAAAGGGAAACAACTCAAGAAGTTTGGGAAATTTTGAAAAGTGAGATAATAAAAAAACAATCTAGCACAATATCAACAAAGAAGAAAAATAACAGCTGTCAAAAGAAACCAGCATGGTTGCATAAAGAACTCTCTGATAAATTGAAAGATAAAAAGGACAAGTATAAAAAGTGGAAAGAGGGGCACATAACTAAAGCAGAATATCAGCAACTAATCCGAGCCTGCAAAGATGAGGCGAAGAAAGGTAAGGCTCAAAATGAACTAAGGCTTGAGACCAAAGTCAAAAATAATCAAAAAAGCTTCTTTTAACATATAAAAAACAAGAAAAAGTGAAGGAAATGATTGGTCCATTAGTGGGTGAAAGTGGCAAGAAGATGACAAGCGACAGGGAGAAAGCAGAACTATTTAATTCATTTTTTTTGCATCTGTCTTTACACAAAGGGAAAAAAACAGTCCAACTTATCAAAAACAGTACCATAAAAATAGATTAGAAACACAAGTTAAGATAGGCAAGAAAATGGTAAGTGAACACCTATCCAGCCTAGACAAGTTCAGATCACCAGGACCAAATGGATTACTATCCAAGGTTCTCAAGAAACTGGCAGATGTGATCTAGAACCACTGAACTATATTTTTCAAAGATCCTGGAGCACTGGGGAACTACCAGAGGACTGGAAAAGAGTTGATATAGTTCCCCTCTTCAAAAATAAAAATAAATATAGATTTAGGAAACTACAGACCCATCAGCCTGATCTCAATACCTAGGAAGATTCTAGAAAATATAATCAAACAAGAATGAGTGAACATCTAGAGGGAAACAAAGTCACTACTAAAAGCCAACATGGGTTTGTAAAAAAAAAAAAAACCCAGATCATGCTAGACATCTTATTGCATTCTTTGACCCAGTTACAAAATTAGTGGACTAGAGGAATGCTGTGGATATAATTTTCTTGGACTTCAGTAAGGCATTTGATAAAGTTTGTATAGGGTTTCCTGCCTGAGCAGGGAGTTGGACTAGATGACCTCCAAGGTCCCTTCCAACTTTATTATATATTATTAAATGCAAAGGTGAAATCTTTCTAGCAGATGAACTTAAAACATTTTCTCCTGCTAACTTTGGGCTGTTCTTAAGAGTACACAGAGAGAAAGAGGAAAAGAAAAAACAAACAAACAAGCAAACACATTTTTCTTCACCCTGTTTGTTGGTCAGACAAACAGAGTGAGGTATTTCCTTTTTTTGTGGTTTACTTTAAACAAACTTTCTAGCATAATTTAAATTCTTTTCTCTTTGGATTTGAAACAGCAGTCACATTTACCTCACACACAAAGACTTTGACAAACATATATACACAAAGACAAGAAAAACAGAAAAGGAAACAGAAGTCTTAGTTTTACACATCCTAGTCATTCCCACCATAAATTTCAGATAAATAGGGGAAGACAGATCTTAAACATACCATGTGGCTGGAGAGAGAAAGAGAGAGAGAGAGAGAGAAAGAGAGAGAGAGAGAGAGAGAGAGAGAGAGAGAGAGAGAGAATCACTATTTCTTATTTTCTCTTTTAAGTACCTTTATTTAGCCAAACTGGTTTCCCAGCAAAGCCCTAAGCAAAGTCTATTTTTTTTACAAATAGTTTCTCTACTTACCTCTTTTTTCATACCTGCCTGAATGGGTAGCTGATTCCCGTCCCAGGCCTCAAGCAAGCTTTACACTGGGGAGCCTATCTCAACCCTCAAACTAGAACACCCCATTATTCCCTTATATGCAGGGGTTCACTTTGGTTCTATTGGATCTAGTGCACTAAAGCCTCCTAGTGAGACTTCTGCCTACCACCACAGTTTTGGGTCAAAAAGGGACCCATGGAGCACTCTGGATCCCTCATAGAGTACTGGAATGCTCCTTTAGGGATCTACTACCACGGTTTCAGACTAAAAATGAGTCTGTCAAGGACGCTTCTGCTCCCTTGCAGAAGGTACGGGACGCTTTTACCGGCTTTACCTTCACTTTTCACCATCACTGTTTGCAGACTTCAAATGTCTGGGATGACCTCTGCTTGCTTTCCAGAGGTAAGGGACGCTCCTTGCCCGAGGCTTAATTTCCTAACTTTGCTTTGCTTTGCTTTACTTACAGGGCCTTACCTGCTAGTTGCCCAAATCCAACTCTTTCATTCACTCATTCCATTTCATTTTCACACAGCCTCTCCCTTCTCCCTTACAAAAGGTTCTGCGCTCTGACCAAACCCCCATGCTTTCCAGGATCTGACACTTGAACAGATCCTTTCTGCAGCTAGGAAAGACCAGAAGGAGCAGAATCCAACTGTGATTGGGAAAATGGTCTTCTCACTTTCACACACAGAAATACACACATTTCTCTCACTCCTCTGGGCTTTAAAGTTAAAATTTAGAGGTACTCACCTTCACCTTCTTTCCAAACCAGTCCTTGAGTTCAAACCCAAAAACTCACTTTACTACCCTGGCTCCACATGGGCAGGGCCTGGGAAACCTATCTACAGACACAAGGGGTCTGCTACCGGCTAGATGGGGCTTACCAGTCTAGTCCATTGGAGAGGTTAGCTTGGAGTCCCATCTGGGGTGCCAAATTGTTGGATTAAAGTCTTCATCCTGATTCATCCAAGCCGGGAATAAATAAGCAACATGGTGACTGCTTTGGGAAGAAGGTTACAGTTTATTGAAGTGGCAGAAAGATGGTTCTTGCAGGAAAGACCAGAGGAAAGAAGGGCTGAGCACATGGGTAGTAGGTTTTTATACCCTCTCTAGCCTTTTGTTTGGAATAGTTTCCTGTTCCTGTGGTATGAACTTTGAGGCTATTTCCTGTGTCACGTATTCTCACCTGAGTTTAGGTGTGCCTCTCTGGCCCTTGTGAGTTAATCCTATCATGTCCTGTCTCAGGTGGGGTATGCAGATTTTAGGTCTCTTTGTCTTCTTGAGTTCTCTGGCTCCAACTTTCTGATGGTTTTACATTTGTATTTGTATAGAGCTGGCTTCTGCTTGGGACAAAGACTTGGGGGCAAGGTTGGTTTCTGCTTTTAAAAATAGTTTTGAAAAAATATATTTTTCTGCCCTTTTAATATTTCCTTTTCTGGGAGGCTCTCACTTCCCACAATTTGAAGAATTGAAGGAAAATATAATTCATCCATGATCAATCAATGCCTTGGTGATCAAACTAAATGGTTAAAATATCGGATTTATTTATATCATATCCTTAATTCTTTTCATTAAGAACAAATCTTTTTTACATGCAGAATATAAGGGATTGCTCATGGCCAGGCCTGCATCTTCTCTTTCATTTACACAAGAAAATAAACTTTCTACATCTGCACCAATGAAGACCCAGCTGATGGCAGGTTTTGGTGGGCCACAACATGAAACTATGGCTTGGATGTCATGTGGAACTTTGTGCTGATATAAGTGAGTTGGAAGGTCACTTTGATAAAAGGTGGTGATTGGTTTAGGAAAAATAGAGTTGATTTTAGACAGATCTGAGCTCTGTACAGAGCATAAATTGGTATCTATCAGTAGCAGGGTTAATTTATAATCAGAGACCAATATATAAACAGAATCATAGGCATTTGATGTGGAAGTTGTATTTGTAGCCCCTCAAGGCAACAGGGGTTACGTATAACTGTGCAATCCTGGGGGAAAAAAGCACTTAAGAAGTGCAGATGGGAGTTATGCCTTGTGCCTTCCAAAATAGCCTTTTGCCTTTGACTCTGAACTGCTGATCTTTGAGATTTTCTCATCTTTCCCTTTTTCTATAACTAGAATCCAGTCCCATGGGTCCTATTTTTCCTTTCCTCCGTAAAGGTAGATTCTACTCATCTTGTACAACAGATGGGGAATCCAATGGGAAATCCTGGTATTCTCTCAGCAGTAGCTATGATGTGGATCCTAAATGGGATCTGTTTTGGTAAGAACCTAACATGTATTTTTAGGAAAAGAAGTACAAAAAAAATTCACAATATTAAAATGGGATACAAACAAAAACATTATGAAACATGAATACAAAAATGTATAAATGGAGAAAAATGCATATTAAAAATTCAGGGGATTCTTATGGGATGAAAAAACATATGACCTAAGCATTACTGAATTTAAAATTTAAAAAATGAGAATCTGAGCAGAATCAGTATAATTTCCTAATTGTGACTTTTTTCTTAAGCTGTGAAGCAATAACTGTCAGATGAGATTCTGAAGTTTTGTTCATGTGCACATATATTTGGATCCGGGGGAAAATGTGGTTTATTTGTTCTAATACTAAAGTTACCACTTCTCCAAAATGATACCGCATATCAATGTAATAACAACAATCAAAAGCTATTATGATAGCAATGATAACAACAACAAAGATGATGTTGATAATAAAAACTCCTACTATGTTGATAGCAATGATAATAATGATAACAACAACAAGAATAATAAAAACTTATTTCAAAATAACCTTGTATGAAATGTATTTATGGAACAATGGCTTACTTTGTCACAAGAGCAACCTGTGTATCTTTCTTTCTTCTACATACCATTCTATATTTTTACTTGATCTTTGAACTATTTATCACCTCATTCCTCTTCCTTTCCAACTTTTCTTAGATTTTTCGACCCCTCTCCAGTAGTGGGATTCAGCCAGTTCACCCCATTTCAGCAGAACGGATAGCTAATTTTTTATTGCCCAGGCCCAGAATGGACTTCCAGATGTAGCATACACACAGAGAACCAGTTGTTCACATATTTGAATCCCACCACTGCCCCTCTCCCTATATATGTAAGAGCCCAGTTAACAATGGGGATGCTTGTTGGTGAGAGGGTGCCCTGAAAGCCAAAATATTGGGTATAGCCTGGATGTGCACATCCAAAGATGTGTGACTTTCAACTGTTCAGTTGTGCTTTCCATTGTGACCAGAAGCCATACTTTCACTGGGTTTTATACATTCTGTATAAGACACAGTAGCCCAGCTACATTAACTATAATTACATATTTATATTGCCAATCGGAATAATGCATCATACTGAACAAAAATGTGATATGTTAGATTTTGATGTAGTGTATTGTGTAAATCCAGACATTGTGGACTGTAAAGCATGGTGAATAAATCAAGATATGGTATGAACCCAGTCAATGGTTGGGTCACACAATCTATGGTCAGGCTAACTATAGTTAGAGTGATATGCAATACAGGGCAATATATATACCATATTTTCTGGCGTATAAGACGACTGGGCGTTAAGTCAACCCCCAAACGGTAATTTAAAAGGTATATACTGATCACCAGCCATGCAATTGTATTATAGCTATTATCTTTTTGGAATTCTGAAATATACTTTTTCACCATAGTTTCAATTTCTAATGCAATTAATGCTTTTTAGGAAAAAGGAAACAAGGTAACCACAAAATCCCAGTTAAAAAAAATTAATATTTTCCAAAAATGGGTGACTCTTTGACGCAGGTTTTATATAGTTTTTTAAATATCATCTTGTGTTGCCCTTTTATTTGCATTTAATCTTAAAAGTGACAGGGAAAAAAAACTGCATGCTGAATTGGAACTATATTTAATGGTTCTACCACAGCAGTGCCTATTGCTAAAGAAAAAATTTGCCTACAGAAGTTGTGGCTATTCCACAACTTCTGTCCCTGTCCTGCCACAGGAGGACAGGGACAGCCAGGCGTCTTACCCCCCCGCAGCTCCTTCATGGGATTCCCCATCAGGCAGAAGAGCAGCGGCCTGGATGCGGTCTGGATGCCTGGATTCCCCGGCGGGGGGTGGAAGTGTTTCCAGGGCAACAGAAGCCTTGTTTTATTGGCATATTGGCATGGGACACTTAAACTCTCATCTGGACAGCTAATCCTCGTGCCAAGGGGTGAAGAGCATGGGGCGCAGGATATGGGGGAGTTTGCTTTGATGTAAGTGGTTGAGGGGGGCTGCCACCCCTGCCTCCACAATGACATAGTTAATAACAATCCGATCAGGCTTCACTGCATGGCTGCACCCCCTCCCCCCACATACTTCATTCTGGTCCCTTTGGAGAGAAAGAGAGAAGGGAGAGAAAGCATGTGTGCGTGTGTGTTTATGTGTGTGTGAGAGGGAGGGAGGACTCCCCTTTTTGTAAGTTTGCTTGCTCCATCTGCGAGGCTCTCCATTCCCCACACTTTTGCTGGCCAGTACCTCACCTTCCTCCTCTTCCTCTTCCCTTTCCCTCCTGGCTCGCCTTCCTGTGTCCGAGGTGGCCTATGCGTTGCCGTGCGAATTGGCAGCCCGGACTCTCATTTAAATGTCCCCTGCAGTCAAATAGCACTGGGAAAACGCTGGGGAGAAAGAGGCGGAGTTAGAAGGCCCGCCTGGGGTGAGCCGCAATAAAGCGCCTGAGGAGAAGTGGGCATGTAAAGGCAGCCGGATTACCTCATCCCATTCCGCCCTGGGAAATATTTCTCCGTTTCTGGCGAAAACCACTGCTCTGCAGTGCGAAGGGCTGCTGTGCTTAAAATGAAATAATTTCTGGGGTTGTTTTTTGATATGCTAAGGTGGGGTTTTTTACCTCTGGATCTTTAAGCAAAATGCCATGTTACTTTTTCTTGTTCCTCTAATGGCCCCACTTGCAAAATTCTTGATTGCAAATCCAATTCTTACAACTGAACCATTTGTGGCCAACCTCTTTGGTTTCTTTAGGTACCCGTATTTTCCGACGTATAAGACGACTGGGCGTATAAGATGACCCCCAACTTTTGAGAAGATTTTCATGGTTTAGAAAATCGTCTTATACGCAGGAAAATACGGTATTTCCGTATATTTGATAATTGTGGTTGGACAAAGGTGGAAAAAGGTGCCAAATAATGAAATGGGTATTGTAAAGTCCTTGTGCAAAAAGAAAAAAGGTGCATATTTACTTCAGGCAATATTATTTTGGTGTCATTGTGGCTGGTTGCAGATGCAACTGCTTCTATTGTCCATTGCAACAATTTGGTTTCTGTAATAGGGACAAGGTTATGATAGAAGGTGAAATAGGGAAGCGAAGCAAATTTGTTAAGAACAGGTGCAATAATCATGTGAAATTCTCAGTACAAAAAGAGGCACAAAAAGACAATGCCAATTGCTTCTGCAGAATACAGAAGAAGAAATAGGACCAAGAAAACAATACCTGTACATGACATCATTTGTGTCCCTCATCCCTGAAGAATATTACCAATAGGATGGGACAATGGGGAACCATTACAGTACAGCAAAACTGAGGAGCTGGATCTGACTGAAAACTAAGCTGTCCTAACAGAGTTTGAGTTCTGTAAAATAAGAACTATGTAAAGTTTAATCAGAAAAGGTGTTTCTCCATCCTGGGAATATTAAGACAGTGGTCCCTAACATTTGCAGCTTGGCAGCCTGGTGTGTGAGAGTGGGGGAAAACAGGGCCATGTAAGTGAGCAAGTTGAGCCATGTGCATGTGCATTCTGGCCCGCCACTTACGTGGCTTGGTTGCGAATAGGTCATGGCCCAATAATGGGCTATGGCCTGGGGATTGGTGATTAAGATGTGTGGAATTTGAAGCCTTACTGGGAAATTCCAGGATATGGGAGAACTAGGTGTGTATACATCTTAAAATTGCTTAAATGGAAAAACTTGGTCTAAAAGATGAATGGCCTCCAATCCCTTTCCTGTGCTCCCAAGAGGCCCAAAGTAGTGCTGGTGGGGAGTTGCAGTGTTCTTTCCATCATAAAGATGGGTGTGCCTCCAAGCACCTGAATTTTGATCACATCACTATAGGGCTGCAATGGTTGGACCTTTGGGCAGGGATTGTAAATCCTTTTGTTCATTGCCCTGCTAATTTCAAATACTCACTGAATTAATGGTTATAGGTCAAGAACTACCTGTATTGCAATCAGAGAGTCCCAAGTTTAAATTTCATCTCACTCTGAAGACCACTGGGTGACATTTGAAACGTTAAGCACTATCCAACCCATTTCACAAGGGGTAAATCTGCAATGAAGAATTCCATTGATTAGCATCTTGAACCCACAAAGAAAAGGCAAGGACATTATTTTGATATGGAAAGCAAACACTGCAGCTTTCCTGAGAAATAGACCAAGATGGGGAAGTTGCATTTATGCAAATCATTGCAAACACTCTGAACAAATACACCCCTTCCTGTTCTTGACTGTGAAGTAGGCCAAAAGCTCTAAGCTGTAAGTTTGTCATTATTTCCTCTTTCAGTTTTCATTGTTTCTTTTCAATAACTTTCCTTTACATTATCAATGCTCCTAATGTTTAATGCCATATAGCTGTATGGGTCAAACAATTACTGCTTTTCAGAGGCTGTATTTCAAATGGCTATGGGGATGAGTTAGAAACAAGGAGATAAGTTCTAGTTCTTCCTTAGATATGAAAGACAGGCAGAGGTCTTTTGGCCAGTCACTCTCTTTCAGTCCCATTGACTTCAGAGGGTTGCTATTATGGAGAAAACGGGATAAGGGAGAACTAGGTGTGTTTGCCAAGTGAATTCATTGAAATAAAAATGGGATAGAAATATATATGCACCTTCCTTGGCAACAATATATTGTATGCCCTTGAATGTCACTGCATTTTTAGGATGTATGTCTAGATATTTTATTTCACAGTCCAATAGACAGCCTTTTGATTTTATGGTGATCTCCCATCCAAACATCAACTAGATCTGATCCTGCTTAGTTTGCAAACAAGGCTGGCCAAGTAATTGCCACTGCTTAAACGAATAGCTCAAGGAAATTAAAATAGCAATTGTTAAAAAGTTGGCTCTGCTCAGTTGTGAATCAGACATTTTAGTATGTAAAGTAAATATTTTGGCCATTATATTACTGAGTTGTTTCATGAGTGCAATTTGCACAGAGATTAGGGAACCAAAGCTAGAAAAATGCAAAAAAGGAACTTTTCCTTTAAAGGTGCTCATTGTGTGTGCATAGGTGTCCATTCTAATGCTTTATTTTTTTTAAAGTTTTCCAAAATGTATATATGTTCAAAAAGACCCACCCATATAAAATAATTGGTAATTACATTTCTGGCATAAAAGATAATTGTCCACTAGCAGTCTATGATTGTGGGCAATTTAGATTAAACGGATGATGAACTGTGCTAAAGCTGAGCTAAGGCTCCCCAATCAGCAAAGAGTATTTTTAAACTAGTTTAAGGCTTTGCTGGCAAGGGCATTGTGGGAGTGCCCTTTTTTCCCAATTTTTCCTTGGAATTTTTGGTTAAGCATGTTTATTTTCGTGACTAATTGAATCAGTGTGTCATAGGATAGCTGTGAGAGGCTTTTAAAAAATAGACAAATGCTTTGATGCATTTGTAGCATTACCCCCTCAGAGGCCAGCCCAGCCCCGCTCCCCTCCATCGTGCTCTGCAGTAAAATGTCTTTTCTAGCAGAAGCTCACGCAAAGTGAGGAGGTGGTAGACTCTCGTCATCTAATATCATCTAGATAGACCAACAACTTTATCCAGGTTCATATCCTCTACTGTCCATTCCATGAGCCTTTGAAAATTCGCCGGAGCCCCTGATAGCCCCTTTGGCATTCGGTTAAATTCGTAAATTCCCAGTGGGCAGATGAACGTGGTTTTCTTCCTATCCTCTGGATGCATGGGGATCTGATGGTAATCACTCCTTAAATCCAGAACACTAAACCACTTTGCCCCTGACAAACAATGCAGGGCATCCTCTATCCAAGGGGTTGTATACTGATCAGGGATCGTCTTCTGGTTAAGAGTGCGGTAATCTATACACATCTTCCAGACCACCACTATAGGGGAAGCATAAGGATTACAGGATTCCCTAATGACCCCAGTCTTTTTCAGCTCTGCTAGATGCTCCCTAAGATTATCCAGGTCACTTAAGGAAATCCACCAAGATCTCTCCCTAAAAGGTTTATCCCCCCCTTAGTCAGATTACATGCTGGGCACTCCTAGCACAGCTCACATCAAAACCATCTCTTGAGAATAAACATCTCCACTTCCAAAGCTGGTCTCTCGCTCTCTCCTGCCACTCAGGAGAAAGCTGTGTATTCTTGGGATAGAACTGATCCATCAAAACCTCCCCCTCAGTCTCTCCCTTACCATCCAAAGACCCAGTTGGAATAGCTGGGCTCACCTGCCTCAACAACATCTGATTCCCTCAGCCATATAGGGAGGCACGTGATATTCTGAACCCCAACTGAGATCCTTTTGCCTGCCATAAAACCCGTGTGGAGATTACCTCTGGAATTAATTCAACTCCACCATTCTGTCCCTTAGGGCTGGGTTCAAGAATGAGATACAGGCCAAGTTGTTCCCAATCTAACTTAACAGAAGCCCTCAGACACATCACTTCCTCTGGTTGTATTATCCTCTTTTCCCTATCCAATTTCCATAACTGCCCCACCCCCTCTGCAGGGGCCTGATACTTCCACACCAAACTTTGACATACTGCAGGGTGAACATCCCTTGCTATCAGGTCATTCCCCAAGGGAACAACTGGGGTGAGTAATTGCCTAGTCAAACTGGTGTTTGTCCCCACAATCAATGAACCCTGACTAAATCCCAGGGGGCAAGTGCACACAACAGCCAGAGTATCAAAGATCTCTGTATACCCGACAATAGAAGGCCCAAATGTCAGCCATATGGTTAAATATCCATCATAGGGAAATTTCTCAGTCCCAATACTACAGATCTTCAAATCACTCCAGTTCCTGTATGGGGATATACGTTAAATATTTGTCATAAAAATCCCTATATAATAACGTGACTTGTGCACCTGAATCCAAAAGGGCCTTAGTGTAAATACCTTCCACCTGCACTGACACTATTGGAGAAGGGTCCACCAGCTGCTGAGGAATCCCAATGGTGGGAAACCCAGTGTTTGGTTCAACAACCCGCACCTGATTCTCCAAAGACTGTCGCTAGGGTCCCATGGCTCCAGCTTCTGACAATTCAAGGGGATGGAGGTTTCTCACTAAAGGGGGTACTCCTGTCACTCCCATTTTTGATGAGGGTTTCCAAGGGAACCCTCTCTTGTCGCGACTGACTGATATTACTGGGCACCCAGCTAGCTCCCTCACTGGGGGCCCTTGACAGTTTCCTGACTGCACTGAGTTCCCCGATCTTCTGTATGGTTTTTTACATGCATGCTTATATTGCCCCACACCCCCACAATTGTAACAAACCACTAGTCTCATTGAATTATTAACCAGGATGGATGGGTCCATCCCACCCATCAGTTGGCCCAACCTGGCCTCCATTCGGGAGCAGGTCACCCATTACTGTCCAGGAAGCCATTATCTTAATTAAATCCAGTATCTGGGCTTTCATCGTTGTTAACCGATCATCATCCTCCCTCGTCTTTCCCACTCCTGGGCCTAAGGGCTGCCCTACTGGCAACTTGGCTGTCACCTCCTTAGCCTCCTCCACTACCTCAGTTGCCTGCACTCTCCTTATAAGCTTGTGATACTCCCAAACAGTCCCTCTAGCTTCGACCTTTATTTGGCCCCCAACAGGGTCCAAAGCCAAAGCACCCCAGGAGCGTTGTTCTATCCTGGCCTGTTCTACCTTGGTTGGATCTAATCCCCCCCCCTCCACAACCTGATATAATAATCTATTCAGGCACCTTATATATTCAGACAGCTTCTCATCCCTCTTCTGATGCATGTGTTCCAACTGAAACAGTAAGCTAGAGACTGTCTTTGCAGATCTAAATTCATCATGCAACAAAGAGAGATAGATAGTCATGCACAGTAAAATGTCCCCGGCTCAATGTTAGACTTCTAATAACTTCTGCAACAGGACCCTTTAAACTTTCTCTAATTCATTGTCTTTTCTGGGTGTCGGGTATATCTCATTCCTCAACTGCTTGTATTGACTGTTCCATCCAAGCTTTGTACTTTTTTTCCCCTTCTGGCACAGGTTGTATCCCCAAAAAAGTAGGTAAATTCCTATATCCAGCCCTTATGCAATAACCCCCCCATCAGCTTTTGGATGGAAGTCAAAGTTCCCCCCGCCTGTATGAACCCTACTTCCCCTATCCCCATGGGTAAGGAAGCATGCTTCTCTTTCTCCTGGCCTAATGGTTTGGTCGAAGGTGTGCCCCATATAGTCGGAAAAATTACCCCTACTCTGACATCTTCTGTCAGTTGCAAACTTTCAACCTGAAAGCACTCCAGAATACTCTTCTTCCATTCCAGCAGTCCATAAAAATGGGGGAATCCCGATCTACCCTCGTATCTATCACATATATACTCTGATCCATGACAAGAACCCTCAATATCTGTAAAATTTGCTCCTCTGACCAAACATTGCCAGGAACATCAATTACTATACTCGTTCTTACTTCACTATTCTGCTCTTCGCACCACCTGATAGCCACGTTAGAGTCCATTTTGTTCACTTGCTCATATCCCTACACAAGATCAACCCTCTCTTGCTAAGGGGGGCAGGCAGGGAATCCTAGATGAGCACCCCACATGTAGCGTTATCCCCTCAGAGGCTGCCAAAGCCCAGTCTCTCCCAGCCCTGCTCATTTCCGTCGTGCTCTGCAGCTGCACTCTCAAGTGTTAGTAAAGTGTATTTTCTAGCAGAAGCTGACATGAAGTGAGGAGGTGGGGCTTTCAGAAACAAAGATGACCAGCCCCTAGCCCTGATAGTCAATGCGTGATGGTTTTTAACAGCCCCAGGCAGTCATAGCAGCAATAGTCAATGATTTCACAACGACCATTTGGAAACAAATGGGGTGGGGAAAACCCCAGCTCCAGGCAGTGATAGGAACATAAACTAAGGTAGTCAGCGTTCTGCAGTAACAGATCACCCCGCAAGGGCTCCCCACAATGTCTATAACTTGCACATGTAACAGTAATCAAAGTTCAGATGGCCGCTAGTCTTCAAAGCAGTAATGACCAGCCTCTCCTTCTGCTCTGTCATTGCTTGCAGTCTCAGGTCTCGTCAGTGTCAACGCTCCCTCCTTTATTGTTAAAATCTGAATTTAGCAACCCCAGCAACTTTGTCTCTCCTCACTGTGTCTCTTGCCTCTGCTCGGGATATCTGCCCTGTGAAAGAAAGCAGTAAAATTCCACCTTCTCAGGACACCATGGAGACTACGGAATTCCTGGTCCTAGTTAGCTTTACAACTTCAAAAAAAACCCAAAACATTATGCCCCTTGATGCTGTTGATAGAAAAATATTATTGGGTAAATTGACAAACTGTTCCTTATTTTCTAACATTCTGCAGCACTGAAGAAATGATATTTTGGGAAAACCTCCTTCCATTCTAGAGGTCCCCAAGTCTGATTTCCTTGTGGGCTCCAGAGTCTGTGAGGAAGCCCCTACCTCTTCTAATAATCTCTATCTTTATTTACATTTTTTGGTTGTTTTGTTCAGTCACTAAGTTGTAATAATAATAATAATCCCCCAGTGAGACACTACCTTGACGTGGTTGTGGGGCTTGTGTACTCTGAGGAAGATGAGAGCTATGCCAGAGGTTCAACCATACTTGACAGGTCTCATCAGAGGAGTCAGACAAAGAGTGTCTCTCCCATAAAAAATATGGTGAGACGTAAATTTCAGAATGCCATACCGGCTCGGACGTCGCCCGGGTTAACAAGGTCCGCGCTAGATATTGGAGTTCCTGGATATCTGGTGAAAAATGGGTTACAGGACTCAGGACTGTTGGCTGAGCAACCAGGGCCAGCAGCTGCAGAACTACTGGAAGAAAAGGTGTTTACCCGTCGCAGATACACAGTGATGGAAAACAAAGGAATAATGATCTGTTACTACAGATCAAGTCCAACAAGACGAGGATATCTAAAACGAATTCACCAATTCTGGAAAGAACAACATCCAGAATCAGAAATAACAGAACAGAGACTAGCAGATCAACGCCGATTTATAACATGAAATAAAGTATTTACAGAAACAGAATTGGACGAACTGCAAAGGTTTACCCAGGGCAAAGAAATCAAAGCCTTACAAGAAGTAATTCAGAATGTAGAGGCAAACCAGGGGGAGTTGGCAGTGAAAGAATCCAGTAGAGATATACAACTGTTCTCATTTGGAAACCAGGCACCTCTTCCTCAGGAAGAACAAAACCCTCTAACTAAAGAAATAAAAGAATTGAAACAAAGAATAACTGAGCATCTAGAACAGCACAAAAACAACAGAATAAGGCTGCCTGCATTGAAGCTTGTTCCAAAGAAACAGCTAGCACAAGCATTAAAAGATGCAAATACTGCAATATCAAGTATAAGCACCAATTCACTGCAAGAAACAAACCAACTAATGTACAGCACAGCTGCAGTTATAACAGAATACCTGGGATGCAAAATCAACAAAGAAGAAAAACAAACAAACAGTGCACCACAAAAATGGAAGGTTAGACTAGAAAATAAGATCAGCAAGTTAAGATCACATGCAAGCAAGCTAGAACAGATGAAAGAAAAGAAGCTGAAGAACAAGAAGACCAAAGAATACCTAATCAAGAAATACCACTTAGAAACAAGGAAGATCAAGGAAGCACTGGAAATAATAAAGCAACAAATAACAGCTATAGCCAGGAAAATCAGTAGATATGAAGCTCGAATTGCAAACTATAGGCAGAACCTCCAATTTCAATCCAATCAGAAACGTTTCTACCAATCCATCAATGGAGAAACTGCAAGGAATCAGTCAGTACCTGACAAGGAAGAAACAGTGCAATTCTGGAAGCAGATATGGGATAACCCAAAGAAATACAACAAGGATGCAGCTTGGTTAAAAGAGGTGGATGCAAATAAAACAGAAGTTGAAATGAAAGAACTAGTAATAACAACAAAAATGGTAGAAAAAAGAGCAAAGAAAATCAAAAATTGGTCAGCACCAGGTGAAGATGAACTGCATGGGTTTTGGTTGAAACATCTAACTGTTATACACCCACTCATTGCCAAGCAATTCAACAATATACTACAAGGAGGAGAAATTGAAAAGTGGCTAACAACTGGGAAAACCTACCTAATAATGAAAAATCCAGCAAAAGGGGCAACACCAGGTAACTACAGGCCAATTACCTGCTTACCAACAACTTTCAAATTACTAACTGGTGTGGTAGCTGATGCAGTACAACAGCATCTAGTTGAAAACAATCTCTTTCCACCTGAGCAGAAAGGAAACCGCCCCAATAGCAGAGGAACAAAAGATCAACTCCTAATAGACAAAATGATCTTGGAAAACTGCAAGAGAAGGAAGACCAACCTGAATGTGGCAT
Source organism: Crotalus tigris (assembly GCF_016545835.1). Taxonomy (NCBI): domain Eukaryota; kingdom Metazoa; phylum Chordata; class Lepidosauria; order Squamata; family Viperidae; genus Crotalus; species Crotalus tigris. Next base: position 1,010,526 of record NW_024097293.1, read on the forward strand.
GGATTGACTACAAAAAGGCATTTGACTCTCTGCCACATGATTGGATAATCAAGTGCTTAGAAATAACAGGAGTAAGTAGAAACATCAGAAAATTTGTGCAAAAATCAATGGCACAATGGAAGACACAGTTGCAAATCAATGGTGAGAAGCTGGGAGAGGTTAATATCAAGAGAGGGATATTTCAAGGAGATTCATTATCACCATTACTATTTGTTATTGCACTGTTTCCTCTGTCAAAAATACTGAATAACTCAGGACATGGTTATCAAACATCAAAAACATCTGCTAGACCAGTGGTTCTCAACCTGTGGGTCGGGACCCCATTTGGGGTCGAACGACCATTTCACGGGGGTCGCCAAGCAAGGCTGTCCGCCATTTTTTCCCCTTTTCTTTGGCCACGCCCCTGGCACCCGGTGATGTATAAGTGGTTGGGGGTCACCACAACATGGGGAACTGTATTATGGGGTCGCGGAATTAGAAAGGTTGAGAACCACTGTGCTAGACTATCCCACCTCCTTTACATGGATGATCTGAAGCTGTATGGAAAAACATCATCTGAAATAGAATCGCTGCTCAACACTGTCCGTATATATAGCCAAGATATTGTAATGGAGTTTGGCTTGGACAAATGTGCCACACTTACTATCAAACAAGGAAAAATAGTGAAAACTGAAGGAATCAAGATGCCCCACGAAAATAACATTAAGAGTCTGGATGAGGAAGAGTACTACAAATACTTGGGTATCCTTCAAGCTGACAACATCAAGCACACTGAAGTCAAGAAAAAGATTAGAGGGGAATACATCAAGAGAGTGAAGAAGATCTTAAAGTCCAAACTCAATGGAGGAAATACCATAAAGGCAATCAACACCTGGGCAATCCCAGTCATTAGGTACACAGCTGGAATAGTGGACTGGACTCAAGCAGAACTAAAAGCAATGGATAGGCAGACCAGAAAAATAATGACAATGAATCATGCCCTTCATCCACGCAGTGACATTGATAGACTTTATCTACCAAGGCAAATAGGTGGGCGTGGAATGCTACAAGTACATCAGATGGTTGAAGAAGAAAAAATGGCTTTGGAAGAATATCTGAAGAACAATGATGAAGATGCACTGAAATTAGTATATCAGGAAGGCTTACTAACTACTGGAGAGACCAAACTGGCCTACAAGAAAGACCAAATGAAGAACAGAATAGAGGCATGGGAAGACAAAGCACTACATGGCCAATACATGAAAAAAATAGCTGGGAAAGCAGATAATAATAAAACCTGGCAATGGCTAAGAGCAGGAAAATTGAAGAAAGAGACCGAGGGACTAATTCTGGCTGCACAAGACCAAGCCTTAAGGACAAATGCATACAAAGTCAAAATTGAGAAGACAGCAACAGACAGTAAGTGCCGCCTATGCAAAGAAGCTGAAGAAACAGTGGACCACTTGGTAAGCTGTTGCAAGAAGATTGCACAGACTGATTACAAGCAGCGGCATGACAAAGTAGCAACAATGGTGCATTGGAAGATCTGCAAAAAATATCATTTGCCTGTAAGCAAAAACTGGTGGGATCATAAAATAGAGAAAGTCATAGAAAATGATAAAATTAAACTGCTCTGGGACTTCAGAATTCAAACAGACAAGCACCTGCAACATAACACCCCAGACTTAACAATTGTCGATAAGAAAGACAAAAAAGTCTGGATAGTGGACGTGGCAGTGCCTGGAGATAGCAGAATAGAAGAGAAAGAACTGGAGAAGATAACAAAATACAAAGACCTACAAATAGAAATAGAAAGACTGTGGCAAAAGCAAGCAAGGGTAGTACCAATAGTGATAGGCTCCTTGGGTGCAATCCCAAAACAACTGGAGCACCACTTGAACACCATTGGCATTGACAAATTTGCTATTAGTCAATTGCAAAAGGTGGCCTTATTAGGAACTGCTTCCATCCTGTGATGATACCTGTAATACCATCAAACATCCACATCTGCCTATCCCAGGTTCTGGTAAGGACTCGATAGGTAGACAAAATGCCAAATCCAGTCTGAACATCTGGCTGACTGTGCGATGATCCATAATAATAATAATAATAAAGTTGGAAGTCATCTAGTCTAACCCCCTGCTCAGGCAGAAAACCCAATACCATTTCAGACAAATGGCTGTCCAGTCTCTTAAAAACTTCCAAGGTTAGAGTATTCACAGCTTCTGGAGGCAGGTTGTTCCACTGATTAATTGTTCTAACTGTCAGGAAATTTCTCCTTAGTTCTAGGTTGCTTCTCTCTTTGATTAGTTTCCATCTGTTGCTTCTTTTTTTTTATTGAAAATTTTTAAAAGTTTTACAAATATACAACCAAAAAAAAATCAACCCTCACCCCATCCCTCCCAAGCCCACCCCTCCCTCCCCCCTCCCCGAACTTCCCAGAACTGAATATAGGCTTATCTAAAATTTTAAAATATCTAAACAAATTTTACATCTTATAATAATAAAATATATATAAACATTGATAAAAAAATACTTAAAAAAGAAAAAAGAAAGAAAGGAAAGAGAGAGAGAGAAAGAAAAGAAAAGAAAAAAAAAGATAAAAAAGAAAAAACAAGAAACAGAAAAAGAAAAGAAAAAACAATCTATACAAATTATAAGAAAGCTAAATGATATTTTTCCATATCCAAATTATATTGTATAAAATTTATCCATTTTTCCCATACAACAAAAAATTTCTCTTGAGATTGCACCTTTAAGAAAGCCGAAATCTTTGCCATTTCCGCCAAATAAGAAACTTTATAAAACCACTCTTGCAAAGTAGGCAAAGAATCCTTCTTCCAATATTGTCCAACTAACAGCCTAACGGCTGTAATCAAATTTAACATCAGTATAACTTCCTTAGCATCACAGTCAGTAATAATACCTAATAAAAATAATTGCGGGGTAAATTTTACCCTCCTTCTAAAAATTCTTTGAATATTCCACCATATCTTAATCCAAAAGGCTTTTATATTTTTACACGACCACCAAATATGAAAATAAGTAGCATCCAAACAACCACATCTCCAACATTTAGGCTGTAGATCAGGGTACATAATGGACATTTTCTTTGGATCAAGGTGCCATCTATAAAACATTTTATAAAAATTCTCTCTTAAGTTCTGTGCTTGTGTGAATTTAACATTCCTCACCCAAATGAGTTCCCAAGTATCCAGTGAAATTGATTCACCGATATTTTGTGCCCATTTAATCATACAATCTTTAATTAATTCAGATTCTGAGTCCATTTCCACTAAAACCCCATAAACCCTCTTAATATGGGTTGGTCTTTGATCCCTTACTTGTTTGATGAGATTTTCATCTTCCCTAAGCCATCCCATATTACAATCCGTCTTCCATCTATCCACTATTTGTCTATATTGAAACCATGAATAAGTAAAATTTTCATGTGTTAAATCTTCCAAAGATTTTAACTGCCAATTTTGACCATCCCATCTAAGTAGTTGTATATAAGAAACCGTATCCATCTTGACTCCTTTCTTTATTCCCTCTATCGCATGCCAAGGTATGGCCCATAATGGTATTTTAAAATCACTTCTATAATATTTCCTCCACACCCTAAGCAAAGAAATTCTTATAATATGAGATTTAAAAACCCGGTCCATTTTTTTATTAAAAATTAAATAGGCATGCCATCCAAAAAGTAAATCCCAGCCTTCCAAATGGAGTATTTCTACATTTGTTAAATTCACCCAATCACTAATCAATGTTAGTACCACCGCATCATAATACAATTTCAAATTTGGTACCTTGAGTCCACCTCTCTCATGGAAATCTTGCATAATTTTAAGTTTGACCCTTGGTTTCTTCCCTGCCCAAATAACTTTGTTAATACCTTTCTGCCATTCATTTAAGTTAAGTTCATTCTTTAAAATAGGTAACATTTGAAACAAAAAAGAAACTTTGGCAGAACATTCATTTTAATAACTGCAATTCTGCCCATAAGAGATAACTGTAAATTATTCCAATTCATTAAATCCTTCTGTACCCCAATCCACAACTTTTCATAATTATTTTTATACAGTTTTGCATTAGAAGCAGATAGTATAACCCCCAAATATTTTACCTTGTCAACAACTTCAAAATCTGTTAAATTGACCAAAGTCTGTTTATCACAATTGGTCATATTTTTTGGTAATATTTTGGTCTTATTATTATTAATTTTAAAACCCGAGACACACCCATATTGCTGAATCAGTTGTAATAATTTAACTACCGAATAAGTAGGTTGACACAAAGTAACAACCAAGTCATCTGCAAAAGCTCTTAACTTATATTCTTTTTTATTAATTTCTATTCCTTTTATTTCTTGAGACTCCCGAATTTTAAATCAACAAAATTTCCAATGTTAAGACAAACAATAACGGAGATAATGGGCATCCCTGTCTTGTACCTTTTTCTATTGTGAAAACCTCTGATAAACCCCCATTTACAATAAGTTGAGCAGTCTGTTTTTGATATATATTAGATAAAACTTGTAATATATTTTGTCCAAAATTCATCTCCTTAATTAAACATAACATAAACTGCCAATTCAACTGGTCAAAGGCTTTTTCAGCATCCAAAAATATCAGCCCTGCAGGGACTTGGTTGTTTTTATCTAGATATTCTAATAAATTAATAATTTGTCTAACATTATTTTTCATATACCTTCCAGTTATAAAACCCGATTGGTCCTTATGTATAAGCTGCTGCCAAACCCCCATGAACCTATTGGCTATAATTTTTGCAAAAATTTTATAATCCATATTTAAAAGAGATATGGGCCTATAGTTCTTAGGCAAGGTGAGATCTTGGTCCTCTTTTGGAATCAAAGATATAAAAGCATTATGCCATGACGGAGGAATCTCTAAGCCCTGTAATATATTATTAAAAAGCTCACATAACGGTTGGGTCATCTCTTCTACTAAAGTTTTATAATAAATAGACGTCAAACCATCCGTACCCGGCGCCTTGCCTAATTTCAATTGCTTAATAGCTGTCACAACTTCCTCATTGGTAATTAAACCATTAATCTCTTTTTTCTGATCTTCTGTTAATTTAGGAAAATTAGCTTTACTTAAATAATTGCTTAAATCTGTAGTTTGTACATTAGTACTCTTATATAATTTTTGATAATAATCTAAAAAAGATTTCTTTATCAATTCTTTCTGATAAACCAATTTACCATTATAATTTATTTTATTTATAATTCTCTGTCTCTGTTTCTTTCTTAACTGATAAGCCAACCATCTCCCTGGTTTGTTAGCATTACAAAATGTATTTTGTTTCATGAACAATAAGTTGGTTGCAGCTTGATCAGCCATAAACATATTAAATTGTGTTTTTAACAATTCTATAGCTCCTTTAACCTTTTCATCTAAAGGATTTGAAATTAAAAGTTTCTCTTTTAATTTAATCTCATCTTCTAATTCTTTACGTTTCTGAGTCTGCTTCTGTCTATAAAAATTGTTCATATTTATCAAAATCCCACGCATAAAGGCTTTACTTGCATCCCATACCATTGACATTGATGTTCCCTTATTCATATTTAAAGCAAAATATTCCTTTAAACATTCCTTTAGTTTTTGAACATTTTTTTCTTGTTTAAATAAATTCTCATTCAACCTCCAGGATCTCATCTCTTCTTTCTCAGCGACCAATTCCATCCAGACTGGACTATGATCTGTCAATGTCCTAGGAAAGATTTTAATATTCTTTACCCTATTATATAAATCTGTTGTAATAAAAAAAAGTCAATCCTTGAAAAAAATTTGTGTCTATCTGAAAAAAAGGTAAAATCTCTTTCCTCTTGATTACGTTCACGCCAATAGTCTCTCAATTCCCAATCTTCTTTCAATTCAAAAAAGGCTTTAGGTAATTTAGCCTGTTTGAAAAAAATAGAAGAACCTTTTTTGTCCTTTTGTGTATCTAAAACACCATTCCAGTCTCCCATTAATATCACGGACCTATAGTCCAACAGAGTTATTTTCTGATGTAACAACTTATAAAATTGTTCCTGTTGCTGGTTTGGTGCATACAATCCCACAATAAGTATTTTCTTACCATATAAACCAAGTTCAACCATAACATATCTTCCTTGTGGATCTGATTCTACCAAACAAGCTGGTAAATTTTGCTTAACATAAATTACCACACCCCCTTTTTTCCCAGGGGCAGGAGATATAAAATGAGATCCCAAACGAAGGTTAGCTAAGTATTTTTGATCTTTAAGTAAAATATGAGTTTCCTGCAAACAAATAATGTCATTGTTGTGTTGCTTTAGATAATGAAAGATTTTCTTTCTCTTCTGGGGGATGTTTAAACCATTAACATTCCAGGTCAGGAACTTTGCCATCTCCCTCAACCAGGAGCCTGGAGAAGATTCCCTCAAGATCTGCTACTGAAGAATGTGTTGCAGAACTTTTGGGTCTTGCTCCTCCCACCGGCATTGAAACAATCTGATGAGCAGATTCTTTAGCTTCTTTCTTCTGTTGCTCCTTTTCCTTACGTTTATATGCTGCACGGGTCATTCTCTGTTCTTTAACCTCTGCTTGATGCATCCATTCCACCTGCCCAGCAGCCATCAAGCCTGATCCCTCAGACTGCTGTTCCTCCTCTTTATCACTCAAGGCTTTCTGAATAAATGAAGATGAGCCTGCACCCAGGACCGTGTTATAAAATTCTTTAGCTTTAGCAACTGTGTTAAGTCTATAACATGTCCCCGCATGGCTCAAAACAATACCCATCGGAATCTCCCATCTAAATGAAATCAATCTTGCTTTGAGTTCATTTGCTAAAAAAGCAAAATCTTTTCTGCTTCTTAAGATTTTGGATGGGATTTCCTTTAAAATAATAATATCTTGAGCAGTAATCTGGAATCTTTTGTTATAAAAAGCTTGTAAAATCTGATTACGCAGAGGCTTCTTAGCAAAGTAGATCACCACATCTCTAGGCAAATTCTTCTGTTTCGCAATCCAAGAATTAACTCTGTAGATTTTTTCCACTTCTCCACATAATTCATCTTTGTCTATATTCAGAACAACAGCCAAATCATTAATCACCATTTCCATCAGATCTTGATTCTTATCTTCTTTAAGGCCTCTGATTCTCAAAGCATGTTCCATCTGTCTGTACTGAAACATAAGGATATCATCTTGTGAGGTTTCCACTTTTTTTTCCATATCTTGAAATTTATAATCCAAAAATTCTACTTTTTCTTCAACTTCTTCCACTCTGGAGTCCAGCTTCACAACCACAGAAGCCAATCCAGATAAAGCTGAGACTATGTCTTCCCTCAAAATAGTATTATTCTGTACAAACAGCTCCTTCATTTCCTTCTTCAATTCTTCCTTAGTTTCAGATTTGCTCTGTTCCAGAAGTTGCTTCACTTCCTCCCTAAATTGAGACACAGCCTTTCCCATTATATCTTTTAAATCTTGTGCAGATGTGCCTGATGGGGGAGGAGAAGGTGGAGATATAGCATTAGGTTGTTGCACCGGTGGTGTTACTTTAAGTTGTTGTTGAACAGTTGCAGTAACAGGAGAAGAAATCACATTAGAAACTATAGAAACTGGTTGTCTCTTTGAAGGCATTTTAAAGTATCTTTCTTTCTTCTTAAAAAAGGGAAAAAAAGTACTTAAATCCTTACAAATAAAAAGACCAGGAAAAATACAATAAAAATAAAAACTCCCAAGGCAGTTTAAAAGAAGAAAAAAGACTTAAGAAAAAAAACAATGTTAAGCATACAGTTCAATCAGTCCGTCTTTTCTTTCCCGAGATAGGAAAAAAAAACTTTCAAAACGCCATTTTACTTTCACTCTCACTTTCCGCCCCAAAAAAAAGAAAGTGAAAAAAAAATCAGCTTAAACTAAAAAGAAAAAATTAAAGAAAATAAATCTCTAACTCTAAGTAAAATCCTTTAAACAGTTCTGTCCGCTTTAAAAGTCACTCACCAAGCAGCTTTGAGTGCGGAGATGGTAGCGGTGTTTTGCTTTGCTTCCGAAGAAGCAAAGACAGCTGAGAGGCGGAGAAGGCAATGAACTCCGAGGGAGCACTCTTTCTACCCCCCTAAAAAAAAATCCAGGGAAGGTTAAGAGGTTCTACCTCTATTCATGCAGTCTCTACCCCTTCCCTTCGCCCGGGAAGGGGATTTCGAACCGCGAGCCAGCTGATGAACGCTGTGCTCCGCAGATCTGACACCGTCTCAGAAGGACGGCTACAAAGTAGCCGCCATCATCGCCGCTTTAACCACCGGAAGTCTCTCATCTGTTGCTTCTTGTCCTGCCTTCAGGTGCTTTGGAAAATAGCTTGACTCCCTCTTCTTTGTAGCAGCCCCTGAGATATGGAACACTGCTATCATGTCCCCCCTCATTCTTCTCTTTTCTTGTGTCTGACACTTCATGACCCCATCGACCATAGCATGCCAGGCTTTCCTGTTCTCTATTGTCTTCTGGAATTCATCTAAATCCATGTTCATTGCATCAATGACATTAACTAACCATCTCATCCTCTATAACAATTCACCATGGCCAACTTGTCACAGCCAACTTGCCAAAGGACAACTTACCACAGGACAACTTGTTGCTGGACAAAAAATATACTAATAACAAAGAAATGGTGGAATGGAATCATTAAGGAAAAGATCTAAAAGGAGGGACAGAATGCAATGTGATCGACAAAAATTTAAATATTTTTTTATTTATTTTAAATAATTAAACAGAATTATTAAATTTTTCTGCAGTGAGTTGTCCCATAACAAGTTGCCTATGGCGAGTTGTCCAATGCCACAATGAGTTTGCTGTGGCAAGTTGTCCCATTCCCCTCATCCTTTGCTGTCCCTTTCTCCTTTTGCCTTTAACCATTCCCAGCAACACGGTCTTTTCCAAAGAGTTTTCTCTTCTCATCTTTAGTTGCATATGAATAGCAATGTCCACAAAGAGAATCAAAATTAGCAGGATGATGGATAGAGTATTATGAAACAAACCGTGACCTCTTTTGTACATGTGCTGATAACATGTTCAGAGGAAGCAGAACACAAGGATCTCTCTGTCATTATACCACTTTTGATATCCATCCCCTCCCCAACCCAGAATCTTAGTTCATCTTCTTCTAAGTTACCATGTTATACAACTAGTTCCTTAGCATTCAGATTCTTTTTATTTCTGTAGAGAAATAGGGTTTAATCGTTTCCTAATCACAGCATAATTTCTTAGGTTACATTTCTTTTGGAGATCTTGAGCCTAACTATGAAAATTTACACCCACTTATCTGAAGGGCAGAATATTTTTTTTGGGGGGGGGGAATTTCTGGTTTAAACATTTTGATGCAGCTACAAGACAAATACTGCAACTTGAATCAGCAGTAGCCCTTTACAGCAATATCTGGATTTTGACTCAATTTAATATAACATTATTACTTGTTATCTGTATTGAGTGCCTGGTAAGAAAAAGAATCCAATGAAATATCTAATGAGGAAGTTGGTCACCTTGAATAAATTTCTGAGAAAGTGCTCCTATATGAAGAACAAATTTACAGCAGCTGCCAAGTTACATATTCTACGTAGACATCGGAAGCTGATAACCTCCGGGATACCTTTGGAGAACATAAAAACATGGTACTTTCCAAGTGCATTTAGAAGGAAAATGGCCTCAACCATAGCATTCTTTTGTTCTGAACTCTTTGTCAATTGCTCATTGCAAAAGGTAAGGGAAATATGTCAAATATTTTGGGTTGATTCATTTCACCTGAGACAGTATATCACTGATCTTTGCTTTAGAAGACAAATTTTCAGAAAATATTAATTTAGAAAATGTATATGCTGTTTGGATCAATTGCATGGCTTGTTTCCTGATTCCAAAGCAAGGGAATGAACAAATGCTTAGCAGGGAGTTTTTTCAGTTCTGATCTTGTTTTCTTTTTCCATTTTAGCTCCTCATTCCTGTGTCTTCCCATTTATTTACCAAGGAAAATCCTATTCTTCTTGCACTGAAGTTGATAGTCTGAACCACTCATGGTGTGCCACAACTTCAAACTATGATAAATCTCCTCAATGGAAGTATTGTGCTATTAAAAGTTTGACATATTTATATTTCTGGGTTACGAGAGAGAGAGAGAGAGAGAGAGAGAGAGAGAGAGAGAGAGAGAGAGAGAGAGAGAGAGAGAGTGCAGTTTGTCCAGTTCAGCATCAATCTTGGCCTTGAGGGCAAAAGGTCCCCTCCTTGGCTTAACCCTGATGGGGGTGATTGTTGGGTCTAACCTTAATGAGACTAGAGGCCCCTTGAAGGATCCAAGCTCTGGACTAAACACATCTGCAAACTCCTTGCAGACTTCTGCCAGGCATGACATTTGCAAACTGTGCAGCCCAGTGATTTGGATGCCCAGAGCCTCGAACCAATCGAGTCAAATAAGGCTCATGTGTTACCCCCCCACTACCAACACAACTAAAGGACCTTCAAAATCCTTATACTGCACGTTAAGGGTGGCCTCCCCCTTAACATACACTTTAGAATTTTGAAAGTCTGTGAGAATTATGTTTGAGGGTCTTAGTTCGGCTCAAATGCCACTACTGTTGCAAATTTTCCTGAATGTATTGTTAGAAATAATAGAGAGAGCGGACCCTGTGTCCAACTCCATAACTATAGGAACCCCTTGCAAACTTACTTTTAAAGACAGTTTTTTCTTTAGGGTTTATGTGTTCCTGTCCTTAAAATACTCCTGTGTGATGCGCAGAAACCCACCCTGTTTTGGCTGGGGACTCTGGTATCTTTCAGACGCAATGTCAAACTCAGAAATACGCCCAATCTTTGCCATTTTCTCTCTACTCTTTCTAATGTGGGGGGGAAAAAGGGTTATTCAGCTGGGCTCACCCTTCAGCGATGCTGTGCTGGTAGGCCTGAGACGTGCTTCCAACGCCGACTTCCCTCTTCTTTAGGACTTCTTGTGGGTGATTAAAGCTTGTATGTTTGAAGCTCTTCTGATCCCACCTTCGTCGCCAGTGTTAAGTCCCTTGCGAAATCAGAGGCCTGGAGACTCATTCTGCAACAACTCAGTTCTTTATTCTCTTCAACAGCAAAACCCAACAGACGCTAAGAGGCTTGCAGGCCTCTTAAGTATACCTGGATCCCCAGGCAAAACCACAACAGCTGATTGGCGCGTTTTTGCGCCTTGCGCATGCGCGCAAGGCTGGCACTGCGCTGTCTGGTCCCGGGCAGCTTGCTGCAGCCCCAAAACCATAGCAATGTCCCGAGCCTGCTTCTGCAGGCTCAGGACATAACACCAAAGGTTTCACATATTTACATTTCTGGGTTACATTATTCAGTAGGGTTAGGAGAAGCAACAATTGTTATTTCTGAAACAGTTAACTGATTCCCATTCCTGATTCCAGAGCAAGGGAATGAACAAATGCTTAGCAGGGAGAATTTTCAGTTCTGATCTTTTCTTCTTTTTCCATTTTAGTTCCTCGTCCCTGTGTGTTTCCATTTATTTACCAAGGAAAATCCTATTCTTCTTGCATTGAAGTTGATAGTCTGAACCACCCATGGTGTGCCACAACTGCAAACTATGATAAATCTCCTCAATGGAAGTATTGTGACACCAAAGGTTTGACATATTTACATTTCTGGGTTACATTATTCAGTAGGGTTAGGAGAAGCAACAATTGTTATTTCTGAAACAGTTAACTGATTCCCATTATAAAGTTTATGAGACTAATCTGATATAGAATTAAGACAGGCATTGCAGAGTGTTTGCATGCACCTTTAGTGAGCTTCCCAAACTTTACATTATAATTACTGATAAACTAATGAAACTACTAGAAGATTTTTTTCATGATGTCTTCTTAGCATTTACAGTCAGCACCTTAAAATGACATATACAGAGGCTTCAGTGTACATTGAATGCATTGATATTTTACTTTTCTGGAAAGGAAGAAAAGTGTCTTACTGTTATGAAATTAAAATCTAAAGTTAAGTGATGTAAAATATTGCTAAGACAATTTATATGTTTTAATGTTTTCCCTGTATTTAGAATATGGAGGTTGTTAGAGAATTTTAAATTCTCTATTGGTGAAAAATAAATCAGAAGCTCTCACAGTTGACGGCATTTTGCTGATTCAAATAACTTTATATTTATATAAAAATATTTACAATACCATTCTTCTTTACATCAACATAGCTTAATGAAGACTTCTTACAGAGAAAGACCAAAGACAAACCTTGAGACTGGAAATCCAGCTCCTAACTCAATACTCTTTTTGCACAGACTCAGTAGCCCTTTCTTCTCATTGGCTGACTGAGTTACCACATGACTCTTCCTGTTCATGAATATTCCAACCCTACTCCCTTCATGACAGGAAGAGACATCAGACCTATTGACTTAACACATTTTCCATAGTGAATACCACCCAATGGTTTATTCATCATGTCTGCCAAATTATCTTCAGAAGAACAATGATGTAAACTAATCAATTTTTCTTTTATAGCTTCCCTGACATTACAATGCTTAATGTCTATATGTTTACTTCTGTTCTTCACCCTGTCACGAGTTGCCATTTTTATACAGGCAGCATTGTCTTCAAATACCTTTACAGATTCTTTTACATTAATATTTAAATCTTGCAACAACTTCAGAACACAATTCAGATAAAGCAATAAACTCTGCTTCCGCTGTTGAAATAGCAACAGTTGTTTGTTTTCTGGACTTCCATCCAATCAGAGTCCCTCCAAACAATATTATAATCCCAGAATTTGATTTCCTTGTGTTTATGTCATTTGCATAGTCACTATCGACATAACACTTTAATTTCAATTCCTCAGTAATCTGTATTTGAAGACCCAAATTTATAGTTCCCTTTAAATATCTGAGAACACTTTTTACACCCATCCAATGTAACTTTGTAGGTGCAGCAGTAAAACAACTCAAAATGCTTACTGCGCAAGCTATGTCTGGTCTGGACCACTGTGATAGATATAACAAACTCCCTATTGCTGAGTGATATATCTCTTGATCACAGGTTTCACCTTTGTCCACACTTAAACTGTTATAAAAATCCGCACTCATGGGTGTGGGAGCAGTATTGCAATCCTTCATATTATATTTCTTCAATAACTGCTCAATTTTTCTCCTTTGACTGAAAATATAACTACCTTTTTCATTTTTCTGTATCTCTACACCAAGATAATTTTTTATTTCTCCCAAATTCTTTAATTCAAATTTCTTTCCTAATTTATCAGCAAATTCTTTAACTTGTGATGCATCCTTTGTGATGAAGCAAAGATCATCCACAAATGATAACAGTAGACAATTCCCTCCTTGTAACTGTCCAGTATATATACAATTATCAGCTTTGCAACTTTTAAATCCAAGATCCTTTAAAGCAGTATCTAAACAGATATTCCAGTTTCTGGCTGACTGCTTCAGCCCATAAGTAGCCTTGTTTAATTTATATACCATGTTAGTTTTTGCAATTTCATATCCTGGTGCTTGGATCATATAAATTTCTTCCTCTAACTCAGCATGGAGGAATGCAGTTGTGATATCAAAGTGCCAGATTTTATGCTTATATGCCGCTGTCAACGCCAGTGCTAATCTTATACTCTCACTTTTCACAGTTGGCGCAAATACTTCATCATAGTGCACATTCTTTAATTGTGAAAAACCTTGTGCCACTAACCTGGCCTTATACTGTATATCATTATTTGGCAATACCTTTTTCTTATATACCCACTTACAACCCACAGCTTTGGTTCCCTGTGGCAAAGTCACTGATTTAAATACTTCATGGTCTCCCATGGATTTCATCTCTTTATCCATGGCCTCCTTCCATCTTTCTTGTTCAGCTTTTGGTAATGCCAACACCTCTTTATAACTTCTTGGCTCATACCACACATTGCAAACCTTTACCTTGCTAGCAGAATATCTATCAGGCGGAATTCCTTTGTTACATTGCTCTGACCTATGTAGTATTAACTGCTCCTGTGTCTCAAGTCCTTCTGGCTTCATGTCTTGTTCAGCCTCTCCTCCCTGAACATGGACATCTTCAATAATGATTTTTTCATCATTAGATGAGTTATTGTCATTAAACAGATCATCGTCATTAAGTGAGACATACCCAGAATTTGCATTAATTCTGTCCTAATTTTGTTCTGCAAAATTAGCAGACCTTGAAATTATAATTCTTTTACTTCCATCACTAAAGTGATATCCTTTTGACCCTGGCTGATAGCCCACAAACCTGAGCTTTCTTGCCTTTTGCTGTCCTTTTCTTCTGATTGCTTTTGGAATATGTACCCATGCAGTACTTCCAAAAATTCTCAAATGTGCCAGTGATGGCTTTCTCCCATATAGAATGGCATATGGAGTATTATTAAGGGAGGAATTCCACAGCCTGTTAACTATATAATTGGCAGTCAATATGGCTTTTCCCCAATATGACCTGCTGAAACCAGAATCCTCCAATAATGAATCTTTCATTGTTTGCAAAACACCATTCCTTCTTTCAGCTACACCATTCTCTGCTGCTGTGTAAGGATTTGTACGTCTGTGTCTTATCCCCAACTGCCCCAACCATTGTTGGAATTTAGTAAATTCAGTACCTCTGTCAGTTTGCAACTGACACACTTGTTGTCTGTATCTTCTCTCTACAAAACTTACCCACTGTTTGAATTGTTGTAGCACCTCTGTCTTTGCTCTAAGCAAGTAGCAAAACGAATACCTGCTATAGTCATCAACAATTACCAGTGCATATTTTGCTCCTCCCAAACTGGCTTGCATAGGTCCCACCAGATCTGCATGGACTAGCTCTAGAACTCTTTTTGTTTGTCTTGTGCTACATTTACTAACTGGGAATGCCTTTGACTTCGATGCTTTGCATACTGCACAGTCCAAATATGTTTTGCATCCCTTCAAATTTAGCCCTTCTGCAAAATCTTGCATTTGCTGCAAAACTTTAAAGCTTGCATGGCCAAGTCTTCTATGCAGAAGATGAACACATGAATCATGCTCTGCAACATTCTTAAATATATGGGAACATTGAACCTTTTGTCCCTGCAATACATATAGATTATCTTCCTTTATGCCTTCTGCACAAATATTCCCATTCCTTTTGATGAGACATTTCCCATTTACAAAAATGACCTCAAAACCTTGTTTGTCTAAATTAGACACACTTAACAAATTATGTTCCATCTCAGGTACACAAAGCACATTGATAAACTTTGATTCCAAATATGGAATTTTTACATCGCCTCTTCCAATGACTTTTGCTTTCTGGCCATTTGCCAAAGCCACAGCTTCTTGTGCTACTGGAACAAACCTGCAAAATAATTCAGAGTCATTAACAATTGTTTCACTTGCCCCACTATTTATTAGCCACTTGTCTCTGTTGTTGCTATAGCAAACTTTTGCAACACCAAAATGTTCCTTTTGCAAAGCAGTCCTTTTTCAAAGCAGTCCTTTTTCCTTGCACAAATATCTTTTTCTGCAAATTGTTTCTCTGCAAACAGTTCCTTTGCAAATGTGTCTTTTCTCCACAAATGTAGCAAGTCTTTTCCCGCCGAGCAGCAAAATCTCTCCTTTGTTGCAATTTGGTCCGGGTTTGATCTGATTGTTTCTTCTCTGGAGACTTGCAGTCTGGACCCCCTCCTCAGGAATTTCTCCTCCTCATGGCTGTTTCTAAAATGGTGTTTTTCTTCTTCATTAAGCAAACATGCCTTTAAAGCCTCAAAATTTAAGTCTTGCTCTTCTTTGCACTCAAATATTGCAGAAACTATGTTCCAGGTTTTATCTAAACTGTTCAACACCAATAAAACCTTCTGGAACTCAGGGAATTTAATCCCACGTTGTTCTAAGTCCAAAAATAAACTTTGCATTTTATTTAAATGCTGTTCCACAGATTCACCTGGTTGCAAACAGGCTCTGTAAAGTTTTCTTGACAATTGCACTATGTTGCAAGCAGAAACATTCATGTGCACAGCTCTCAATTTCAATCAAATCTCCTTTGCAGTCTTTAAATTTGCAACATTTAGAAATTGTGCATCATCTAAATTCAAGATGAGATAAGTCATTGCTTGATCATGGCTTTTCTGATCTGCAGCTGCAAATACTTGTGGTGGATTTTCAACAATATACCACAGCTCTTTTGCTTTCAGCAAACATTCCATTTTTGCAGCCCATATAATGTAATTCTTCTGGCCCAAACGAGGCACACAACTTTCCTTAAATTTCATTGCAGCCATTCTGCTAATTCTGCTTTGTTCTTATACTTTCTAAACACAGGCAATTTCTTCCAGCTTTAAATTACAATGCAGTCCTTAGTAAACTCTGGGCCCATAACCTGTTAGAGAATTTTAAATTCTCTATTGGTGAAAAATAAATCAGAAGCTCTCACAGTTGACTGCATTTAGCTGATTCAAATAACTTTATATTTATATAAAATATTTACAATACCATTCTTCTTTACATCAACATAGCTTAATGAAGACTTCTTACAGAGACAGACCAAAGACAAACCTTGAGATTGGAAATCCAGCTCCTAACTCAATACTCTTTTTGCACAGACTCAGTAGCCCTTTCTTCTCATTGGATGACTGAGTTATCACATGACTCTTCCTGTTCATGAATATTCCAACAGAGGTAATTCTCGAGGACAATCTTGTGTTTTCCCCTTTAAGTACAAAGACAGTGTGTTTTACTCTTGCATCAATAAAGAGGAAAAAAGGGGAAGATTTTGGTGTGCAACAATGAATTATGATAAAGATAAGCGATGGAGCTACTGTGCTGATACCAGTAAGATAACTGTGTGATGTTAGCTTATTTGTTATTATTGGCATGGCTAGGCTATCTGAAGAAGGAAACTTTTTAATTCATAAGAAAAAACATAAACAAAGGAAAATTGAGTTATATTAGTGTCTCAGACCTGAATGGTCCTAGATTACAGAATAGGTGCATAAGTAGATGGGGCAAGAGAGAGAGAGAGAGAGAGAGAGAGAGAGAGAGAGAGAGAGAGAGAGAGAGAGAGAGAGAGGGAGGGAGGGAGGGAGGGAGGGAGAGAGAGAGAGAGAGAGAGAGAGAGAGGGAGAGAGAGAGAGATGTGTATCCTCATGTTCTCCACAGATTGATCAAAATAGTTCTGGTCACAATAGCTATGAAAAGAAAATAGCTCAAGAATGTTAGCAAAGTCACTTGATAATTTAACAAAGCAATTATGAGAATAATCTATACATTGAGACATTTGAATTAGTGTATACTCAAATCAGTTAACCCAGCATCTCTATCAGTGTAGCAATTTCTACTGCTCTGTAGCCTAAGAAAGCAGGGGAGAGTGCAGATTCTTTGTAAATGGGTCATTACTGATAGGAGCATATAAGAACTAGTAATAAGAAATGCTCTTAAATGAAGAAATGCTGTTTCTTTTTTACTTTGGAAACTGCTAAACTGTATGTATCTACCATTTGTATATTAAAAAATTGACCATCTACCATTCCTTCTAGGACCAGGTTCATATAAACCAGTGTGGCCTGTCAGACAACAGATATGATTCCTCAGGTAGGACAAAAAATAAATAAATAAGGAAGAAGGAAATGCTTTAGAGGCTTTAGGTTGGGTGGCTGTGGAAGTTTCTCAGATGTTTTTATATTTATATTTTGTATTACAACATATCTAATGTTGTCCCACAATTTTTTCTTGCGTAAGATGGACAGGTGCTGCTGCTTGGCAAGGCTCATGTAAATTTCTAGTTCCCATTTTGGAGACACCAAAATTTTCAACCTTTTCACGGATTGTACCACTTTTAGGACATGACAATATTCGAGTACCACCAGTGCTTAGCAAGATGTCAAAAACTTGATGACTAAAAAAAAAAGGGGAGGGGGAATTTTGGGCTTTACTGGTTAAATTTGTTTGTTGTTATAAAAATGGCTAGTTATAATATTATTGAAAAATAAAAAGTTGAGGTTCAATATTAATGCTTCCTCCTACTGCAATAGAGGAAGTCAGAAGTCAATGCCTTTTCTTTTCCCCTTCTCCCCTTCACTGTCCCCCTTTTCTCTCACCTTTTGCTCCCAAAAGTCCCCCCCTCTGTCTCTTGCCCTTTGCTGGCAAAGCCCCTCTCTCGCTCTTTCACTCACTCACACTTTGCTTGCAAGAGCTGCTCTCTCTCTTGCACACGCTTTCAGCATTTTTATCCGTTCTGAATGAATTGGGTATGATTTTTGTTCCTGCCAAATAAAACAGACCACAAAAAGTCTTTAAAATGTTTTAAAGTTATCATAACTTCCTATAAGTAGAAATCTTGAACTCTCCTGAACTTTATGATATAACTGTATTGTTTTCTTTTTCCCCTCAGATTACCAAAACCAATGCTTTGATTCCAGGGATGATACTTTTCCTGTCAAAGTTATGATATATGCCATCTGTCACGTTATCTTCATAAACATTATTAGTCTAGGCTTACTACCAGTAGAATCTATCAGACTTTGCATTACTTAAGAAATTATTTTATTACCAGATGTGACCAGCTTCTAAACTCCACATGTTTGCTGTATAATTTTTAGCAGCTTCCAGAGAACCTTCTTCTGTGCCATCAAACTTGGGAAGAAATCCATGAAGCCTCTGCCATTTTATTATTAGTTTAAAATTCTTATCTTCAGAGTATTATAGGCTGAAAGGTTTAAGCTATAGCTTTTTAACCAATTTGCCATACAATATTTTAAAAACTGTTAAAATGTTTTTTATGTCACTTTATTCATTGTAGCATTCAACACTGGAAGGTTTAGCAGAAGGAAAGCTTCCTCACCTTCAGAATACTTTATAGCCTATGTTTAAGCCACTGATTGATCAATCAATCTGAATGTCCATTTTTTAAACTGCCATTTGTCCATTCTTATGCAAATATATGTGATTATGGTGGAAATTTTGCTTTGAATTGCTGGACTTTTCGTGATCATTTCTAAACTGCTGATTCTTTGTAATAAATATTCCAAGCATCAAACTGGAGCACATTCTTTTTCATTGCCTGGATTCCATTCTCAAGATTCAGCCTTAAGGCAGATTGCCTTTGCTCACCTTCTAGCTGCACCTCCTATCAGCTGGGCCTGCCTGTCACTAGCTGCAAGGAAAAGGAAAGGCATGGTGGGAGGTAGGGCAGACCTCTCTGGAGTGGTATGGAAAGAGATAGGTACACGCACTGATGGTTGTAGCCATCCAAACCATTCAACCCACAGCAAGTTTTCACATGTCAGTGAACCTAGCTGTCCAAGGCCCCTTATAGTCTACAATACTGCTGGTGGGGAGTTGCAGTGCTCCTTCAGTCATAAGGGTATGGAAGCCAAGAAAGCTCTTAACTTGGCATACAAGGAGTACAAAAGTGAGACTGGATATGGCAATAAAGCAATTCTTAAACAGTTACTTACATTCAAAAAACAATTCAAGCAATTGATTGCATTCAAGAAGAGACAAGACACAAGATCTTCTTGGGAACAGCTCATCGTGGCAGCAAAGAAAAAGAACTCCTCCTTATTTTGGCGTCTAATAGCTTGCCACTCTGAAAGAACCTATATCCCATTAGACTGTCATATATCTCCTATAACCTGGGAACTTCATTTTCGGAGAATGTATGAAGACCCCTCTAGCGAGAGTACAAGGTCTATAGTGAATGATTTACCTGAGTGGCCTCCAGTTTCAGAGTCTGAAATTAAATCCCCCATTGGCCAACTGAGGATCGGGAAAGCTCCAGGAGCTGACTTCATTTCGGCCGAATTACTAAAGAATAATATGGAGTGGTGGATACCCATCCTGGTAGTGCTGTTCACCCATATTGACTCCACCGGCCATGTCCCAGAGGATTGGGACTTGGCAATTGTGGTCCCAATTTATAAAAAGGGAAAGAGAGGCGGCCCTGCCGATTACAGACCAACAAGTCTGCTAAATATAATCAGCAAACTCTATGCCAAATACCTTCAAGATAAATTAAAGGAGTGGCTGGCTCTTGAGAACCTGATTGCCGAAGAACAAGCTGGGTTTAGGGAGGGGAGAGGCACCATAGATCAGTGCTTAGTTCTTCATCATTTGATTGAAAAATGTGCATTAGATAGACCTGTATCATTATATGCTGCCTTTATAGATCTTAAGTCAGCTTTTGACACGGTTACAAGGACTAAGCCAGTGATGGTGAACCTTTTAGAGACCGAGTGCCCAAAACCTGCCCGTCCACCCCCACTCTGCCTCCTGCCCTGGCTGCTCTACCCCCACCTATCCCCTACCCCACCTGTATGCAGGGCCAGCCAGTGCTTCCATGGCCCACCGCAGATCGTCAAGGCAGCCCTGCAGCACTCCCACCCTGTAAAAAGGCCAAATGCACCCTGCAAAAAGGCCAAAATGGTACTCATGGTATTTAAATAGCCACAAAATAGAGCAGGTAACCATCTTTAAATACCTAGGGGTGGTCATCCATGCCACTGGCTCGCAAAAAGCCCATGGAGAATACGCGGCTGAAGATAAATTCTCCTCTTCATGGATCAAGGCAGTTGAGTCCAACCTTGCCAAACTAGGCTTCTTGTCAGCCTCAATTCTCAAATTGGACTATGACCAAGTAAAGCAAATCTTGCATCAAAGGGTAGAGGACATTGAGAGGCAAACGGACTTAGGTATAGCTCTGCTGTTTCTCTCTCCAAACTTTATTAGATACGTGGTTACACCTGCCAGGTGTCTTAGTCAGTTGGAGTCAGTAAATCACTGAAAGCATTCTCGCTTGCACAGTGCCATGTGTTTCCATCGGCCGTCGTGTATGGCAAGTATAAAAAGACTCCATTGGCAGAAAGACTCTGCTCCTGTGGCTCAGGAGAGGTGGAGTCCATTGGACAGATACTCCTTCGATGTTCCTTCTATAAAGCTATCTGGAAAAACCATATCCTCCCCATAATGGATAGGTATCCTGGTCGTTCGGAAAGTATTTATCTCCAGTGGCTGCTTAAGTACAAGCAGGCAGTGATCACGGCGCAGGTGGCTAGATTCTGTGCAATAGCACTGGGGTTTCACCAGAAATATAAATAAACATTTTAGATCTTTTTAATAATCTTTTATAATCAATTTTATTGCGTGTTTTTATCCAGCATAATACACTCATTCTTGTTCTTAACTGTGAAATAAGCAAGAAGTCCTAAGTTGTAAGTTTGTCATCTTTTCTTCCACTTTTCAGTGAAAAGTTTTCTTTTAAATTTCAAAACGCTCCTTATGTTTAATGTCATATAGCTGCATGGGTCGAACAATTACTGCTTTTTAGTGGCTGCATTTCAACTGATATAATCAGGGCTTTTTTTTTTGTCATAGAATGCCCAGAATGGAGTTCTGGCATGTTTTTGGGATGGAATCTTGTAGGGTAGACAAGGCAGGTTGTATGACATGTGTGAGTTCCAGCATTTTTTCTTTTTTTTTTTTTTTTTACAAAAAAAGCACTGGATATAATGGTATGGAGTTGAGTTAGAAACTGAGGGAAACAGTTCAAGGGAAAATGATGTTTTAAAAATAAACAGGATGAGTGCACTAAAACCAAAGAACAAACTCTGACTTTCTGCCGAAACGACAACATGCCCATATATGGTAGTATGTTGGATGTTGAGGTAACCTGAGTAGACAAGGATGGAGATAATGTATTCCAGTTAGACGCTTCTGATAGATTGTGACCTCTCTGGGCCTTTCCAGCGGGACCAAAGGAGAAGGGAAATAGGCGTTGCTATAGGATGTATAAAAATGGCTGCTCCATGTGGCTCGCGTGTGGTCCATTGCTTGAGAACTTCCTGCGTGAAGTCTTGACTCAGATCCACAGTGCTTACCACTTCAACAACATACATATTATAAAAATATTATTTGTGAAACTGACAAACTATTCCTCATTTTGCAACATTCTGAGGCAGTGAAGAAATTACTTTTGGTGAAAACTCTGCTCCATTCTATAGGTCACCAAGTCTGATTTTCCCAATCAACCAAGAAGCTGGCAACCTCTTCAAATGATCTCCATCTTTATTTCCATTTTTAATTGTTATTGTTCAGTCACTAAGTTGTGTCTGACTCTTTGTGACCCGATGGACCATAGCATGCTAAGTCTCCTGTCTTTCAGATTTTGCCTAAATTCATGCTCATTCTGTCTGTCTGTCTGTCTGTCTGTCTGTCTGTCTGTCTGTCTGTCTGTCTGTCTGTCTGTCTATCTATCTATCTATCTATCTATCTATCTATCTATCTATCTATCTATCTAATCCTCTGCTGTCCCTTCTCCTCCTTCAACCTTTTCCAACATCAGGGTCTTTTCCAAGGAATCTTCTCTTCTGTTGTTTATTTGCATATGAACAGGGTCAAAATTAGCAAATGGTGTATCGAGTACTGCAAAACAAACCCTGACTTCTTTTGTACATATGCATGTTATCATGTGTATGTTTAGAGGAAGCAGAACATAATAATTTATCTATTTTATCAATTTTGATATCCATTCATTCCCTTCCCAAGAAGAATTTTATTTCTTCTTCTTCTCACTACGTTCTTATACAACCATTTCTATTGAATTCAAATTTTACATATTGTTCCTGAAAATCCTGTTTTGATTGTAGAGGATTTAATTATTTCCCAACTACATTGCAATTTTCTGGGTTACACTTCTTTTATAGACTTTGACTCCAACTTTGGAAATTTAATACAAAATATGTATAGGGTACCAGGTTAGGAAGACTCTGGTTTAAAACTTTTTATGTAGCAGCAAGATAATACCATGAGTCAGAAGTTGCTTCTTCAGAGCAATATCTAGATTGTGACTCAATTTAATGGGTTGACATTGATATTTAATTGTTATTTAGTTTTTGTTCTTAGCCTTGCCTATCTGTGAGAAAATAAAACAGTTTAATATCTAATGAGGAAATTTGCACTGCAAATCACCTTGAATAAATATGGGAGGAATGCCTCTTGTTTGAAAAAAAATATAGTTGCCAAACATATATTTTGTTCCTGATGATTGCATAGATGTCAGAAATGGATGATCACTGGGATGCCTTAATGGAGCATATACAAAGATGATATTTAGTGCATTTAGAGAGAAAATGGTTGCCAAGTGCCCAAATAGTGGTCAGGCGACTAGGGAGGTGCTGTAATAGCTTTAAGTGCAAGAATTAGTCATAAGTTACATTTGTCAGTGGTAAACAATTCCTAAATTAATGATTATAAGTTGAGTATTATACCTCTGTTGATGCAGCCTCAAATGGCTTTGTCTCTTTGGGCAGCTGCAGCACACTGTTGACATGCTAATTTGTAGTCAGGCAAGAGGCCCAGAACCTTCCACAAGTACTGTATTACTGTCAAGCCAGATATCACCTAACGTGTACCCGTGTATATATTTTTTCCTACTTGAGTGCAGAACCTTATATTTCTCACCAATAAATAGCATTTGTGTAGAGAACCCAGTATTCAAGTCTATCAAGTTCCTTTTGAATTTTGAATGTGTTTTCTGAAATATTAACAATAACACAGATGGAAAGAGAATTTTGGCTATGCCTTGCCAGGAAGCCAAGATCTTCTGACCATGAGATGAACATGGTGCATGTTCCCTCCTCATCCTGTTCCCCATTTCAAAACCCTAATTGAGCCTTGAGAAGTTTTTGAAGGTTCTAAAGTTAGTCCTTGAATTACAGCCTTTCGTTTAGTGACCATCTGAAGTTACAACAGCATTAATGATTGCAGTGATTGTCATTTGTGACCTTCCCAGCCAGCTTCTAAAAAGTAAAGTCAGTGGGGGGATTCATTTAATGACTGCATGATTCACTTAATGACTGCAGTGGCAAAAAAGTCATAGAATCAGGCATGACTCACTTAACAACCAATTTGCTTAGCAGTAGAAACTTTGGTTCTAATCATATCATATGTCGAGGACTGCTTGTACTGCTAACTAGTTAACTAAGCACAGATATTTTTGACCCTTTGTATTCAAGGAGAATGGCAGAGAGGGCAAAATTAATTGTATTGATTATAGACAGTGGATTAGATAAGGGTTTATAAGAGACTGGAAGTCATTTGTGGACTCTCTCTTGTTAAATACAATAACAAATAGTTAACAGAGGATTTTGAAGACCAGTTTAGACTAACCTATTGATTGCTTTTTTTGTATATACAGCAAACAGATGGAGGGTTGATTTGATGGGTTGATAAATAGATCAGGGACATCTATTAAATATTATTGTGAAAGTTTATTATTACTTGTGGATCTGTTATGTAAGGGAAAAATAATGTATCAGAGATTTTTGATACATTTTTCGGCATTCAAGCAGGGTAGATATTTTATGTTTAATGTCAGTGTGAATGAGCTCTCATGACTTTACTGAACTTACTGTATTTCCCAAGGACCGGATCCAGGAACTTGGTTATATGCCCTGCCACTAAATTATATCCTTCTTCCTTGCATTGGATTGAACTTTTACTTATGCTTTTTCTTATTAATTAAGAAATTTCCTTAATTTCCTTTGGGTATAAATAGCCTAGTTATGCCAAACACACCAGAAAATCTAACTTCATACAGTTATCTTACTGGTGTCAGCACAATAGCTTTATCATTTATCCCTATCTTAACTCACAGTTCTTGCACTCCAGAATTTCCCATTACTGACTCTTCATTTGTGCAAGTGCAAAACTCTTATAATTAAGTGGGAATTCACAAGTTTGTCCATCAGAATTATCTCCATATTCTAAACACAAGAGGAATCATTAAAAGTCTTCTACTCCAACTCCCTGCTCAAGCAGGAGACAAGTAGCTCTCCTGTATCTTCTTAAAAACTTGCAATGATGAAACACCCACAACTTTTGAAGGCAAGCTGTTCCACTAGTTGATTGTTCTCACTGTCAGGACATTTCTCCTTAGTTCTGGGTTGCTTCTGTCCTTAGTAAATTAATAAATTTAATAAATTTTAAAAAATATTTTTTGAAAATTTAAATATATTTTAAAAAATAAAGTTGAATTTATTTTTAAATTGTGTATTTGTATTCCCAAAATTGTTGTGGGTAGTAGTAGGGGAGCCAGAGATTGGTAATCTAAAATCTAAAGTAAAAAATTAACCTGCCCACCTAACAATGGATGAATACCTTTCCTTGCTTTCCAGAAAGGTAAAAGACCAGTGCACTCAATGAACACTGAAGCCCCTGTATATGTCATGTTAAGACTTCTGATTGTGAATGTTTTAGGATTGCATCATGAAAATATAGTTTTATCAGTTTAACAGCTATCAATAGTTATAACGTACTGTATAATTTATTAGCTATATTTCATATCTAAAACAGAATTCATAACAGAAAGACATTTAAAATTAGAGATTTCCAATGGTAGAGTTCACACATCATGATAAATCCCAAAGTCAACAAACCATAATATGATATAGCCAAATGACAGTTACAACTATAACATTCTTCCGTAGTGATAACTATGTGCTTTGAGACACAGGACTCACACCTGGGGCATGGATTGTGTGAATTATCATCCCAATTCTATTTTTAGTCTAATATAAGTAAGCTGTACAGTGATGTGCAGTTAAATTGTGGTGGTGAAAAAAATGGTTAAGCTCACTAAGATGGAGACAAATATTGTGCAATGCCTATTTTAATTATATACCAGACTAGCTCAGAAATGTTATATTGGGAATCAGCTGAGTGTTTCAGTACAATTGTTATAGCTTCTAAAATACTGAGTAATATAGCTCAGAAATATAAATTTGTCAAACCTGCAGTGGCACAATACTTCCACTGTTTAAATACATCATAGTTGACTATTGTAGTGCACCATGGGCAGTTCTTGCTTGCAACTTCAGTACAAGAATTGTAAGCTTTTCCATGGTAAATAAATGGGAAGACACAGGGACCAGGGCCTAAAATGGAAAAAGAAGACAGTATCAGAATTCAACCCCCCCCCCATAGTATTCATTTATTCCCTTGATTTGGAGCCAAAACAAGGTGGGCAATAGATCCAAATACCATATAAATTGTTTAAATTAATGCTTTTTGAAAATGAGTCATCTAGAGCAAAGATCGGTGATGTGCTATCCCAAGAGAAATGAATCAACAGATAATAATTGTTGTATTTTTCTTACCTGCTGTAATGGCAAAAGAGTACAGAACAAAAAGTAGTATGTGATTGCAACTGCATGTATTTATGACAGTTGCAGTATGCTGGAGTCACATGATTCAGGTGTCTTCCCAGCTATCTTCCAACAAGCAAAGTCAATGGAAGAACTCAAATTCACTTAATGACTGCCTGATTCACTTAACAACTCAGTGATTTGCTTAACAACTGCAGCAAAAAGATAGTAAAATCAGCTGTGACTCACTGCCTTGCTTAAAAATGGAAATTCTGGTCCTAATTGTGATCACATGTTGAGTACCTCTATAATATTCAGTACTCAGGAAATGATAACTCCATTCTGTTCTACCTTCATGAGACCATACCTTCGTGAGACTATACGTGTCATAAATACATACCTGGAATACTGTGTCCAACTATGACCACCAACATATGAGAAGGACATGGAGGAGCTAGAAGGAATCCCAAAGGTGCTTTTTCAGGAGGCAACTGGATTTTCTTGTTTTTCTTTGAAGACATTTCACTTTTCATCCAAGAAGCTTCTTCAGCTCTGACTAGATGGTGAGGTATGGAAGTCTGTGTTGTCTGCACCCCAAACTGAACTACAAATGGTTCCTGTAGTCTGCAATGTTTTCTGGAAATCCGTTCATACTCCCACACCATTCAAAGGGTGTTTGTCCCAAAGTGCATAGCTAAATGTCTATGGAGATTCTCAGTCATCCAGGTCAAAAAAGTACCTTTGGGATAGCCATGACCTGGATGACTGAGAATCTCCATAGACATTTAGCTATGCACTTTGGGACGAACACCCTTTGAATGGTGTGGAGTATGAATGGATTTCCTCAATGGCTCTCTAAAAGAATGCAAAAATGTCTGGGGAACAAATGTTTAGTTGATATACCAAATCCAGAAATAACATCTGCATTGTGTAGGGAAAGAAATGTGACATAGTATTTATTGCAAAGTAAATGAGAAGAAAAAAGTATCTCTGAACTGGATGGAAGTCCATCTTTAATTTATTGATAGCATTATTTTATTTGATAAGAAAGCCATGGTAGCCTATTGGAAAAAAAAGAAATACCACCAGAGGAAGAAATAATTAAAAAAAAATACTAGAATGTGCGGAAATGGACATTGCGGTTGAAAGAAAAAGAAGAAACAGAATACTATCAGACTTGGGACTTATTTTATCAATGTCTGGAGAAAAGAATAAAGGATCAGGAATTAAATTTGTGTTAGTGAATAATAAACTCAGACAACATGTTGTTGAATAAGTACTGTTGAATTATATGAAAAAAATAATAAAAAAATTACGAAGAAAAGAAAAGAAATCAATGGTAGTCCTTTATTTATTCAATCAATTTACATGTCACCTTTAGGCAACTCTAGGCAACTTAAATATTAGGGTTAAAATCAACATTATAATATGAAGAATAAATAATGGTATCAATAGCACATGAGGGAAAAATATAACAAAAAATTGAGTTACTCATCATGTAATATAAATCCAACACCACAGAGTAGATTATAAAATACCTTGCCCTAAATGTGGACTAGCTACATTTCTTAAAGATGTACAACAAAAACAACAGAGTCAAGACCCTGTGGAATTCAGGAAGAATGCTATTTTGTAGGGCAAGTGTAGCCACAGATGAGGGCCATCTCCTAAGTCCTGCAAGATAACATTGTTCTTCATATGGGATTTGGAGCAAGCCAACTTTACCAGGTTTTAATGTTTGGTCAGAAGCTACAGGACAAGGGTGTGATTCTATTTGTATCTACATCATTTGATAGCCTATTATCTCTCAATTGAAAAAATGTTGTTTCTTTGTTTAATGTGAAAAGGCTTGAATTGTGTCTATGTATATTAAAAAATCTTCCTACTATTTCTTCTAGGATTAGATTGATGTAGACCAGGAACATGTGTTGGACAATCTGCAGAAATACAGTGATTCATCAGGTAGGACAAAAATAAAAAAGAGAGAAACAAATGCTTGGGATTCTGAGGTTAAAGTGGAGAAAGGATCTGTCTCTGGAAGTATCTCAGTTGATTATTGTTGTGTCCGGAGCCTGCAAAAGCAGCTCGGGACATTGCTATGGTCCCAGGGTTGCTGCAAGCTGCCCGGGACCAGACTGAGAGGCGCCAGCTTTGCGCGCATGCGTGAGGTGCGAAAGCACGCCATTAACTGTAGCCTTTTTATTTATTTTATTTATTTATTTTCAGTGTTTATATGCCACCCAATCCCAAAGGACTCAGGGCGGTGTACAAAGTTAAAACAATGATAAAACAATAAAGTAAAGCAGTCATACGGTGAGTCCAATCATATCCTGGCCCCCCGGGGACATCAGCCCCAGGCCTGCCAGAACAGGAGGGTTTTAACGGCCTTCTTAAAGGCCGGCAGGGTGGGAGTAGTTCGAACCTCGGGGGGAAGTTGATTCCACCAGGTCGGAGCCACCACAGAAAAGGCCCTTCCCCGAGGGCCCCCCAGCCGACATTGTCTGGCCGACGGGACCTGAAGGAGGCCCAATCTATGGGACCTCACCGGTCTCTGGGAGCTGTGTGGCAGAATGCGGTCCTGTAAGTAACCTGGCCCTATGCCATGAAGGGCTTTGAAGGTGATAACCAACACCTTGAATTGCGTCCGGAGACCCACAGGAAGCCAGTGCAGCTCGCGGAGGATAGGTGACACGTGGGCGTACCTTGGCGCGCCCACAATCGCTCTCGCGGCTGCGTTCTGAACCAACTGCAGCCTCCGAACGCTCTTCAAGGGTAGCCCCATGTAGAGCGCGTTACAGTAATCCAGTCTTGAGGTGACAAGGGCATGAGTGACTGTGAGTAAAGCCTCCCGGTCCAAATAAGGCCGCAACTGGTGCACTAGGTGAACCTGTGCAAAGGTCCCCCTGGCCACAGCCGATAGATGTTGTTCCAGATTTAGCTGTGAGTCCAGGAGGACACCCTAGTTGTGTGACTGCACTGAGGGAGGTAAATTTGCCCCCCCCCAGGACTAAAGATGGACCATCCAGTTGGCCTTTGGGAGGCAAGACCCAGAGCCACTCGGTCTTGTCAGAGTTGAGTCTAAGCCTGTTCACCCCCATCCAGACCCTCACATCTTCCAGGCACCGGCACATCACATCGACTGCTTCACTGAAAGGACACGGGGTGGAGATATATAATTGGGTATCATCTGCGTACTGATGATACCTCACCCCGTGTCGCCAAATGATCTCACCCAGCGGTTTCATGTAGATGTTAAAAAGGAGGGGGGACAGGACCGAGCCCTGAGGCACCCATGATCGAGGCGCCTAGGGGTCGATCTCTATCCGCCCGCCAACACCGACTGCGATCTGTCAGAGAGGTAGGAGGAGAACCACCGCAATACGGTGCCGCCCACCCCCACCTCTCCGAGACGACGCAGAAGGATACCATGGTCGATGGTATCGAAAGCCGCTGAGAGGTCAAGAAGCACCAGGATAGAGGAATGACCCCTATCCCGGGCTCGCCAGAGGTCATTGGTCAGTGCGACCAAAGCAGTCTCAGTGCTGTAGCCGGGCCTGAAACCAGATTGAAAAGGGTCCAGGTAATTGGTTTCATCCAAGGATCGCAAGAGTTGAGATGCCACCACCTTCTCTACAACCTTCCCCACAAAAGGGAGGTTGGAGACGGGACGAAAGTTCTTCAAAACAGCTGGGTCCAGGGAAGGCTTCTTGAGGAGGGGCCTCAACACCGCTTCCTTTAAAGGTTGCGGGAAAGACCCCTCCATCAAGGAAGCATTGATTATCACCTGGAGCCAGCCTCGTGTCACCTCCCTACTGGCAGAAACCAGCCAGGAGGGGCACGGGTCCAATAACAGGTGGCGGCATTCATTGCCCTCACGGCCTTGTCCACTTCATCAGGGGTCACAGGCTCAAACTCGCTCCAGATAATATGACTAAGACCAGCCCCTGGCAACTTGGCTGGCACTGCCCAGTCAGAGTCCAGGTCCCTCTGAATCTGAGCGATTTTGTCCGAAAGAAACTGAACAAACTCCTCAGCTCTCCCCTGCAAGGGTTCCTCTGCCTCCTCCACTTTAAGAAGGGAGCGGGTCACCCTAAACAAGGCGGCCAGGCGAGATTCTGCGGACACAATAAGTGCGGAAAAGTGAACATGCTTTGCCGCTCTTATCGCCACTAAATAAGTCCTAAGATAGGCTCTTAATAGTGATCGGTCAGATTCAGAGTTACTGGCCCTCCAACGTCGCTCTAGACGTCTCTTGTGGCACTTCATCTCCCGGAGCTCCTCAGTAAACCAAGGCGCCCTCCGGGGACCATTACCACAGAGAGGTCGCAAAGGCGCAATTCGATCCAGGGCCCCGGACGCCGCCTCATTCCAGGCCGCAACCAGGGACCCGGACGAGTTGTGGACAAGGGAGTCAGGTATTTCCCCAAGCTCCTCCTGGAATCGATCTGGGTCCATTAGGCACCTGGGGCGGAACCACCTAGTCGGTTCCCTCTCCCTGTGATGGGGGAGTGATGCTCTGAAGTCCAGCCTCAATAGGAAATGATCTGTCCATGACAAGGGCGAGATCTCTATTCCCCTTAATTCCAGATCATGTCTCCATTGCCCCGAGAGAAACACAAGGTCAAGTGTGTGACCACCCCTATGGGTCGGATCCTGAATTACCTGGGTCAGGTCCATGGTTGCCATGGAAGCCATGAACTCCTGCGCCGCCTTTGAGCGATCGCCGAGTGATGGTAGGTTAAAGTCCCCTAGTACTTTTTGCCCGGGGATCTGGACACTAAAGCAGAGACTTGCGAGTCTCACTGTTGTTATTGTGCTGAGCAGAAGGAGAAATAAAGAACCATTACTTCTAACATGTATGATCTTCATTCACCATCGAACGAAGGACTTAACAATTATAGAATCTGAAAAATAATTACATCCTATTCAAACTTTATAATATTCTCCCACAATTTGTTTTTCATAGGATGGGCAGTTGCTGCCCAGAAAACCTTGTGCAAGTTTCTAGACCCCATTTGGTAGGCCACAAACCTACTCAAAATTGCAGCTGAGGAAAATTCAGAATAGTAGCTTAAACATTTGAGAAACTTAGCCAAAACATAATAATAATAAAAATCTCCCCGCATTTTTCATTTCTGTTCTGCAGAGCAAGTATTGTTCAATATAGCACCAATATAATTCAGGTATCTGTTTGTGGTCAAAGTAATTTGAATCGTCTGCTTGAATTTTGTGTAAAATGCACTCTGAGGTGCAATTTATAGCACTGAGTACAAGAAAAATAATTTTGGGATAAAAAATAAAGATATAGGCTAAATCACAACTCAGTGATTTTGGTCTGCATACTCCGTTAGTGCTTCAAGTATCCTTTTTAATAAAATATCTACATTTAATAATAATTAATCTTCTAGAGTTTTAGTCTTTTTGCAGTATGAATCTTTTTTTTAACAAGTTTTATTAATTTTCCATTTTTACAAAGCTTCAGGTATTAAGGAAGCAACATAGTGATTGGGTAATACATAGTCCAATAACAAGCTTTTCCATATATATGTCAATTTACATCATCAAAAATTTCCTCTCTGTTTTCCTTGGTTATTATATCAAATTCAAATTAATACATTGCTGGTTATAACTCTAATCCTTTAAGACATTTATCAACAAATTTTGACTTATATGCCTCCAGATCCTGTTTTTAACTTTTATCTGATTTCAGTTACAGTATTCCAGTTAGCTTAATGTCCATAGTATTTAGGTTTTGGATAACCCATAGTTCCCTTAGTTCATTACAGAATAGTTATCAAGTCTAAAATACACTTACTATTTATTCAGCTAAATTCTTAGTTTATTTCACAATCAATTAGATTTTAAAAAATGGTTTTCTTTATGTGACCTTTAATGGAAGAGCCTTAAATTTCACTTAATGGGATAAGGAGGTTTTAAAAGACATTAATTAATTCAATATTCAGGATTTATATCTATAATGGAAATAAATTAGCTACTAGAATAATAGTTTTGAATTATAATATAGAAGATGGATTTAGAGGATAAAGGTTATTTTATTAGTAAGTGATGGTATTAGAATGAGAAGTAGAATATGATTGCAGTATGAATCTTTTGAGCAGCACAGCTTCATTAATGCAGCTGGATTTTACATCAGGTTATTTAAATTTAATTATCAGAATCAAAGCAATAGATTTCTGATGTATGTTGCATCTGAGTCAAAGCTTTATTCCTGAGTCAGACAGGAAAATTTCCATATTAGTTATTTATATCACCTTCTAGTATCTTAGCTATTAATTAAATTAGACTTAATACTAGGATTGCTGTTAGCATAGAAGATCCCCTTGAGCAGAATTCCATTTAGTGCAATAGGTATTACTAACCTATGTGGTAACATTGTGTGGTGTACAGTTTGTACATTGCATTGTGGTGGTCTTACTGAATTCCTCTGCAGTAATAGTTGGGTAATGATGCAAATTACTCAAGGATTGTACATGTGGAAAGCAATACACATATTTTTCAGGTTCTTCATATAGGAAAATATCAAGATGGACTGGTCAGAGGAAGGAGAAAAATGTAGGTTTATGACTACAAGCTTTAATCTTAACACTCTGAAATCTTCAATTATTTTAAGGAATAATATTCATAGAACATATTTTGGTTTCTTAAGGTTCAGTGCTATTTGCTAGTTTTTCTTCCAACATCAGAAAACAAATTTACAGCTTCTGACTTAAATTGTCTTTTTGCTGTCTACAAAATAAAACAGAACACAAAAAGTCTTAAATTGTTTTTAAGTTATCTTGAACTCTCATGAGCATTATGATGTAATTATATCATTTTTCTTCCCCCCCCCCAGAAAATGTGGGATGCTTGTGATTATGGGATAATTTTCCAATCAAAGTTATGATATATGCCATCTATCACTTTATCTTTACAAACGTAGTATTGCACTCAGTCAAGATTGCTAGACACTATTAGGGTTTGCATTACTTTACAGCTGAAAGATTATTTACCGTAATTGTTAGATGTGACCAGCTTCTAAACTCCACATGCTTGGTGTATTTTATAGCAGTTTCCAGGGAACCTTCTTTTGTGCCATCAAACTTTGGAAGGAATCCATAAATTTTCTGCCAATTTATGGTTGGTTTAAAATCCTTATCTTCAGAATATTGTAGGCTTAAAGGTTAAGATACTTTTAAATTAATTTGCTATGAAATGTTTAAAAATCTGGTTATGCTTCTTATGTGCTTTTGTTCATTGTGGCATTCAACACTGGAAGGTATAGCAAAAGATTTTATAGATCATGTTTAAGCTATTGATTGATCAATCAGTCAGTCCATTTTTAGTGGCATTTGTCCATTTTTATGCAAATATATGTGACTATGGGATGTTCTTTTTGTTTTGAATTGTTGGCCTGCTCTTAATCATTTCTGAGCTTCTGATTCTTTGTAATAAATATTCTCAGCAGCAAACTGGAGCACATTTCTTTGCATTTCCTGGATTGGTTTACACAGCTTCCTTAAATAATCTCTACAAATAGAAGCCAACAGAAAAGCTGCCATGGATGTGTTGCAAGAGTTAAAACTATATAAGGAAGGAAAGCAATGCATGCAAAAAGGGAGACACTCTCAAAAATATGGATTAGGAATGAGAATGTGAGAAGTAGCAATGGCTGGGATGATCAACTGTTCAAAAAGATGAATTTGCTACATTTGATCTTTTTTCCCCCAAAAGAAATTTTAGCACAGGAACTTTAATCCAGATTAAGATTCTGGGATAAGAAAGCTTTTCATTAGTGATTATGATCCAGCTCTGGATTGAATGACATCCCTTGACACCCTTCCCCCATTGCATTCTGGGGGGATCTCAGTGGGAAGTCTTTTGTTTGTTACTATGGGGATCCCAAACAAGATCAAAATTGGAGTTAGGTATGGGGTTAGGGTTAGGGTAAAGTAAGGAGTAAAGTCATCTTATTGCTCTCTCAAGACTTTTAAATATCTAAAATACTTTGTAGTGTTTGGTGCTCCAGACAGAACTTATCTACCCCATCTTTCTCTCTTCTTTGGATGAAAAGATAGAGCTAATAGACAGTTAGAACAATTAATCAGTGGAACAACCTGCCTCCAGAAGCTGTGAATGCTCCAACACTGGAAGTTTTAAAGAAGAGACTGCACAGTCATTTGTCTGAAATGGAAACCTACTTGGCATAAAAAGAAAGCTAGAATAAAATTTAAAAGTGTGATCCAAAATTCTACATAATAGATTTAAAAGGCTTTTTAGATATGGATTCATGGTTTAAGATGGGCAAATAAGATATTAGATTAAATAAAAATTAGTTAAATATTTGAACTTAGTAAGAAGATGTTTGTTTGTGTATTAACATGCTTGTGGATATAGCAATTCTGGGTGGGGATTAAAGGAGTTTGATATAGATATTGATTGTTTGATAGATTATAGATTTAAAAAATAGAGTAGAAATGTATTTTTTTGAATATTATTTTTGTTGTTAGAAAGGATAGCTATTTTGTAATGAAAGAAAATATGAGGGATTTTTGAAAAAAGAAGTAATGATATTAATAAAGGATTACTGACTATGTTAAGGAAAAGGGAATGGAGAGATACCTGAAGTGTTAATAACATTTTTATTGTAGTCCCTTAGCCTGGACCTCGTTTGCCTTCAATCTTTACCTGGAGGATTATGTATTTTTCTGGGTGTTGCATCACATGTCCGAAATAGTCTAACTTTTTTTTTAATTGTTTTGATGATTTCCCTTGACTTTTCCAGGTGGCTTATTACAGCCACCTGTAAATCCACATTTCAAATGCATCTAGTCTCTTCAGGTGGCCTTCTGTCAGAGACCAACTCTCTACACCATAGAGCAGGATAAAAAAAATATAACATCTGACAAGCCTGATTTTCAATCTTAGGCTTTTGTCATGATTGCAGAAGACCTTTTTCATTTTGAAGAATGTTGCTCAAGCTTTTTCTATACTTGTCTTTACTTCAATGGTCATGTCCCAGCTTTCACATAAATTAGAACCGAGGTGCATGATCCTTTCAACTTTTTCTAATGATATTCCTTCCAATTTATTGGTAGTTAATTAATGGGTTGTTTGCTGATGACTATGATCTTGGTTTTCAAGGTGTTAAGCTTCAAGATGTATTTTTCAGATATTTCTATGACTCTGTTGATGAGGAGCTGAAGATCTTCATGCTTACTGGCAAGCAGAACTGTATCATCAGCATATCTTAAATTGTTGATCCAAAAACCATTTACTTTCATGCCAGCATCAATGTTCTCCACTGCACTTCATCCATGAGATGAAGAATTTCCTCCATCATCCACTGTTGTTTCTTGTGGTACCCCTCTCCTTGTTTTGAATTTATTAGCTCTACTATTGCATTTTTAAATTTATTCCAGTTCACTTCTACAACTTCATCATTCAGGTTGTTAGTTTCTCTTAAATGAATTTCTAGTTCTTCTTTTATCTTACCTCCTAGTTTAATGATGAAGTCTCTGTCAATTCTTGGTTTAGCAGGATTCAGGTTTTTCATCCTTTTTCGTTTCAGCTGGACTTCGGCAAGTAGTAGATTATTATTGGATAGTATATCTGCACCTGGGTATGTCTTTACTGATTTTACTGAGTTTCTAAATTTTTTGTTTATTGCAAAATAGTCAATTTGGTTCCTTACTATATTACTTCATGTATCTGCTGGTGATCTACAAGTGTAGAGGCGTCTTTTTGGCAACTTGAAAAAAGTATTCATCACACATTGCCTATGTTCCTTGCAGAAGTCTACAAATCTGTCACCTCTACCACTTCTGGTTCCTAAGCCAAAGTTTCCAACTATAGGAGCATCACTTCCTTCTCCCACTTTTGCATTGAAGTCCCCCATGAGTATTGTGATATCATTACTTTTTAGGGTTTTCAGTACAGTGCTTATATCTTCGTAGAACTTCTCTAAATCCTCCTCATCACTGTCAGCTGTGGGAGCGTAAACTTGTATAACATTCATATTTACTGGAGTACTATTTATTTAGATCATCATCACTCTATGGCAGACATGTCAAACTCACGACATCACATGATGTCGTGCGATGTATCGGAGCTTTTTCTCCATTGCCAACAATGGGGTGGGTGTGGTTTCCTGGTGATATGACTGGCCTGAGGGCCGGCAGTTTGACACCCCTGTTCTATCGGATACAAGAATGAAGGACTTGATACATTTATTTATAAGTTTGTTTATAATGGTGTTTGCTATTTTCATCAAAGTAGTAGATAGTATAATCTCCTATTCTACACATTCCATTTTCAAGCCAGCACATTTCACTCACTACCAATATAGAGATATTGTATTTGGACATTTCTTGGATAGTGTTGTGTGTTTTCCAAGCTTCATATAGGCTTCTCAGATTCCACATACCAATTCATAGTTTGGGGTTTATCATGCTTCTATTGGATCAGGAGATTCATAGCACCCCTGCCCCATTTAAGGACTGTCCATACTCAGGGCCATTGTTAGGTTTTGCCATCATTAACATGATTTTCCTGGAAAATATATGTAGTAGTCTTCCCTTTGCTTTCTACACCGCTGTGCACACGCTGTTCAAGTGGCTGTGACCACACCTTGTGCTGTTCTTCTCAAGGTGTTCCAACCAATATGGTATTTGCTTTCAGTCGATACTGGGGAGCCAGCTGTCACTCACCAGGCCAGCTGCCACTCACAGGAGGTATTTGATTCCCTCCAACCCACCATTATAGCATAAAAGCCATACTGGGTAGGACCACCCAGGGATGCATTCTGTGGGTATTCCAGGCTTCCCCTAAGAGGCACTATAACTTGGCACCTATCAAACTCAAAGTCAATTAGCAAAGAGGTTAAACAAACCTGTATTTCTGGCCGACTATTTTTTTTTACTATATTAATACAATAATTGAAGCCTTAAACAAAATAGAATTTCTAGTAGGCAGGATATCCTTGCATCCTTCTGGTATTGCTGGCTTCTACAGTCCTAGATTGGTCCTCACTGCTATCATCCATATCAGAACAAATAATATTTCTCTCTAACTTCTGGATTTTGATGATTCAACATATCTTTCAATCCCTCAGCTGGAAAGGATTCATGGAGTAGCATCCCATCTAACTTCATCAACACCTGACTAAGTGTAAGATCATAGATTGGTAAAAAAAATCAGTACAGAAGAGGGATGGTGAACAGTGAAAATCAAACCTTCTTCCTCAGTCATAGGTCTTCTTCCTTAGTTACAATACTGAGGTGTACTTGTCTAAAAGCTATGATATCCTCATAAAGACTCTCTCTCTCAGAACATCTACAGAATTTGGTACATGCTAAATCAGAAGTCCTACAATGCATCAGATATGGGATGAACCTCCAGCAAATTCACCAACAAAGAATATAGGGCAGTGAAAAAGACTACCTTCTTATTCTGAATGGTGAATTCTGAAGATTCCTGGAATGTTGGCATATCCATCTCTCTGGGCGCAAGCTTTAATAGTATGACAGGGATACCTGGCCTACTTGGAGGATTGTGGTACATTAGATCAGAAATAACCTTCAGCTGGAATAAGTGTTATAAAGACATCTGACTGGTCACATATTCAGAGAGAACTGAAGTTGAACTTCCACCCAACCATAGCTATGAATTGGCAATCAATAGCACAAAAATGAAGGGGCACTGTTCTTTCACTGCCACAATTACTCATTATTACCATGACAGAATCAACTCAAATTCCACCATCCAAGGTGTCAGTTTACAAGATAGCTTTATAAAAAGAGATTCACAGCTAAAGTGCTGTGTCTCAGTCCCAAATACTCCCCCATGTACTACATAGATTAGGCTCCCTAAATGATTTTCTAGCTATATTAGATTGTAGCATGAATCCAAAATAAGGTAATTACTGTTGAGTCATTAGAAGAATGCATTTAAATTGATGGTTTTATCAGCCTTTTTAAATAGAGCAGATCTTGAAACAACACCATAGGATAGTTCTTGCATATTTCCATGAGTGCCTTCTTCTTGAATCTATAATGTCTTTTCTTTTGTGGTGGTGCTATCTAGAAGAAAGGATTTACCTGGGCATTAGAAACATTTACTTGGGCATTATTATCTTGGAACAATGCTTGACATTTCATGAAACTGACTATTGTATTTAACTAATATTACTATCAAAGTTATCCAGGATTTCATCAGAAAGAAGTTCCACTGGAGTTAATGTTATATAATTCCTTAAAACTAAACAGGGACAAATAAGTGAAGCAATCTTGCTGAGAATATGTCATCCTTAATTAGCTGAATGGCAGCTGTTGCAACCCTTTATTTTATTTTATTTATTTAAAACATTTATATAGCCATTGATCTTGTAACTAACTCTGAGTGTTTTCCAAGCAAACTGCTAGACAATTTTAATTTCACTGTTGGTGAAAAATAAATCAGAAGCTCTCACAGTTGACTGCATTTATCTGATTCAAATAAATTTCTTTATAGTCATATTAAAATATTTACAATACCATACATTCTTCTTTACAGCAACATAGCTCAATGAAAACTTCTTACAGAGAGATACAGAGACAAACCTGAGATTGGAAATCCAGCTCCTAACTCAATACCTTTTGCACAGACTCAGTAGCATTTTCTTCACATTGGCTGACTGAGTTACCACATGACTCTTCCTATTCATGAATATTCCAACACAAACTGATTTTAATCTGCTTTTGTTTGTCTCCTAAGAAGCTGGGGATTAGGGCCAGGAATGTATTAGGCAAACAGTTTGTGTTAATGCATTCTGTTGAGTGTGTGTGTTGCAATTTCTCATAATCCCTTCCTCATCTATGAAACATTAATTTCTCTTCTTGCAAATTTCTTAAAACTGGGCAAGCATTACAAAACATGAGGGAGTGGGGAAACACAGACACTTGATTTTCCACTTAGTGACCCATCACTTAATAGCCACATTGCTGGTGCCAATTTTGGTCACTAAACAGGGGCTAATTGTACCTCCACTGAAGATGCATTGTAGCAGTATCAATCACACCAATGGGCAACCATTCCCTCTAATGATGTCATGGCACTACCACTTGCAAGAAGGCTTCTATTAGGTCCAGAGCGCGCGCGCGTACCCGCGCCCACACACACACACACACACACATCGCTAGAAAGAGCCCCAGCTGATATGTGGGTAACACAAAATCTAATGGCTTTTGGCTGTAAGATGGGATGTACGTGTCAAGTATCAAACTCCTTTCCTTTATATTTTTACTGAAGCAAATGGCATGTACTTTGTACTTCCTTTTCAGTTGAAAGTACTGTTTGTTCCACTTTTTAACTTTATCATCCTTGTACCATGGACAACTTTTATGGATATAGATGAACACAAATCTCCTCTGTCTGAATTATTTGCAACTTCCATTAAAGGCAGGCCAATTTGTGGTTACCATCTGATGAACTGTGCAGAAAGTCCCAAAAGGTCATTGCGAGCTCAACAAAATACACTGTGCTCCTTGATACTGCTAATAGAAAACTTTTATTGGTGAAACTGACAAATATTCCTCATTTTGCAACATTCTAAGGCAGTCAAGAAATTACTGTTTGGGAAACCTTCCTTCAGATCCTCAAATCTGATTTCTCTGTGGGCTCCACAGTCTGCCTAGAAGCCCTCTACCAATAATCTCAATCTTTATTTGCACATAAGCAGCAGTATCAACAAAGAAGGTCAAAATTAGCAAGATGATGGATAGAGTATTATAAAACAAGGCCGGTCCCTTTTGTATATGTACAAGAATTAATAGAACATAATACTGTATCTTCCAATTTACCAATTTTGATATCCATCCCCTTCCCAACCAAAAATCTTATTTCCTCTTCTAATTTATCATCTTATACAACCAATTCATTAGCATTCAATTATTTCTCTTGAAAATTAAAAATAGAACATGCCAAACCAATCTTATTTCATTCTTTGACAAAGTGACTAAATTAGTAGACCAACGAAATGCTGCGGACATAATGGACTTCAGTAAGGCATTCAACAATGTAGACTGCAACATACTTTTTGGTAAGCTTGAAAAATATAGAATAAACAGTATCACCACTAAATGGATTTGTAACAGGCTGACAAACGGTACTCAACAAGTAGTCCTTAATGGAATTACATCTACATGGAGGGAAGTAAGCAGTGGGGTACTACAAGGTTCTGTCGCAGGCCCAGTACTCTTTAATATCATCATAAATGACTTAGCTGAGGCAATAGAAGAGAAACTCATCAAATTTGCAGATGACACTAAGCTGGCTGGAATAGCTAACACCCCAGGAGACAAGCTCAGAATCCTAAAAGATCTTGACAGATTTGAACAATAGACCCTATTAAATCAAACGAAATGTGGAGAAAAGCAAGGTTTTACACCTAGGCAGAAACCAAAGGTACAAGTACAGATTAGATGAAACCTGGCTCAAAAACAGTAACTGTGAGAGAAACCTTGGTGTTCTGACCCAGACAGAACAAACTGCTTTAAGTCCAATCTAGGGCAGACAGATAACTCAATAGAAATTATTGCAAAACAGATAAATATGTTTATTCAGAGGAAATACTTGCGATTGTGTGGTTGTTTCTTCTGTATCGGTCTTATTAGCCACCTACAGACACATTGTTGATGGCCCATAACCCACAAGATGTCAAGATCTTCATCGAAATCGATGGACGAACAACTAGATATTACTCATCTGTTCATTTCCATAGGTAAATTGATGATGGATTTCCCCCTCTTCTTCTGCATAAGTATCACATGTTGGCAGGACCTCCAAGCCATGTGGCTAGGACACTTGAGGCTGGATGAACAAAGGCATTCCAAACTGGGCACGTAGCCAGTATGTCCTGAGAGGAACTCAGAAACTCCTCCCACTGACCCATTAACATGAGATGGCTGATTAACTAAACTGCATTTCCCATATTCCATCTCTGAAGGAAACAGCACTTAACTCAATAAATGCCAGATATTCTAACATACTGATACATGCTCTCTAGTTAGGGTTACATAGAGCTATACGAACCAGAACACTTGGAGTCCTAGCAGATGATCACTTAAATATGAGTTAGCAATGTGTGGCAGCAGCCAAAAAAGCTAACACAAACAGAGGCATAGAATACAAATTATGTGAAGTATTATTACCGCTTTATAAATCCTTAGTAAGACTGTACCTGGAACACTGCATCCAGTTTTTGTTACTATATTACAAAAAAGATGTTGAGATTTTGGAAAAAGTGCACAGAAGAGCAACTAAGATGATTAAAGAAATGGAAATTATTAATATGAATAACAGTTGCAGGACTTGGGCATGGCTAGTCTAAAGAAAAGAAGGACTGGGATGACTTGATAGCAGTATTCAAGTATTTGAAGGGGTACCACAAAGAAGAGGGGGGTCAACTTATTTTCCAAAGCATTAGAAGGCAACACAAGAAACAATAGATGGAAAGTAATCAAGGAGAGAAGCAACCTGAAACTAAGGAGAAACTTCCTAACAGTGAGAACAATTAACCAATGGAAC
Source organism: Crotalus tigris (assembly GCF_016545835.1). NCBI lineage: Eukaryota > Metazoa > Chordata > Lepidosauria > Squamata > Viperidae > Crotalus > Crotalus tigris. The sequence goes on from NW_024097293.1 coordinate 1,052,201, forward strand.
AACTTGCATTCAGAAGTTGTAGGTGCTTCATCACTGGATGTTTCTAAGAAGAGACTGGACAGCTACTTGTATAGGATCTCCTACTTGAGCAGGGCATTGAACTAGAAGATCTTCAAAGTCCCTTCCAGCTCTATTCTGGTTGATTGATTGATTGATTGTAGCAGATTTAATCATTTCTCAATTATACTGCAACTTTCTAGGTACTCTTGCAGACTTTAGGCTAAACTGTGGAAATGTACTCCAACATATCTGGAGAGTACCAGCTTAAGGAGTTTCTGGTTCTATGTATCAAAGAAATTTGCACAGGATACCACCTTGATACCAATAAAGGAGAATATTTGTAGTTCAGGGTTGAAATGAGGGGTTCTTGGTGCTCTCTAAGCTTGGTTGTTTTCTTGCAGACATTTAGTTCAAGCTAGATAATGTCATCAATGCTAGACATTGTTGAGAGGAATTCCCCCGTTTAGTCTCTTCTAGCTGGGATTTTTGCAAACAGCGCTAGAAGAATAAATAGAACATGAAGCCAGCTACTGGAAAGACAGGTTTAATCATGGCGATTAAAGTTGACTGACAATTCAGCATGAATCCCCGGCTAGCTAGGAAGAGGGGTCCCCAAGCGTGAGTTTTTATACCTTTTCATGGTTTTCAAAACTGTCATTTCTGATTCATGGAACAGTGTCTATTGATTGGTTAATTTATCAGATATTGCTCAAGAAAAAAGTTAGAAGATCTGATGTGTTTCTATTTGTTATCTATTTGTTATTATTATGTTCTTTTTGGCTTCCGGTGGTTGCGTCAGTGCCGATGGCCGCTGTTTGACATTTGCCCGTCCCGGGAAATGGTAAAAGCTGGCAAAACAGCAACGATCAGCTGTTTTGTGGCTTGAAACTTCCCTCCCAGGCGTAGGGAGGGAGGTGAGCTTTTGCCTGGATAGAGGTAGAGTCTCGCAACTTTTCCAGTTTTTTTTTCTGGGAGGTGAAGTGAGAGCTCCCTGGGAGTCTGGGTGTTGCTCCATTTCCTTGGATGCCTTTGTTCTCCGAAGAGAACGAAGCTAGATGCTGCCTCCACTGCTGCTATCTGATGGGAACAGTAAGTTAACTCAAAAGCAGACAGAGCGGTCAGGAAGAGAAGAATTGATGATTTTACATCTACTCCTGTTACTATTCTAACTGGAGTGAAGAAATATGGCAGAGGTCACTTTCTTTGTTTGAGAACTTTCACTTTCTATTTTTTACTTTCTATTTTTAAACTGGCAACAAAGTTTTAACAATGTAATAGACTTGGTTCATTTTAAAGGGGAAAAATTCTTATTCCCTTTTTTAAAGGGGGAATTGTTTTTTTCTTCTCCTTTGTTCTTATATTATTATTTTTTGAAAAAGGGAAGGGGGGAAAAACCCCTCCCTTTTTTTAAAAATGACTTCAAAACATCCTGGATTTCCTTCTCTTTCTAAAACTTCAACTGCCTCTCCAGTAACTCAGACTGTACAACAACCCAAACCTAAACCTTCTCCACCTTCGCCCCCACCTCAGGCACTTACACTTCAGGATTTACAAGATGCTTTAGATAAGACTTTGGAAAAATCACTAGATAAAACAGCAGAGCTTTTGGCTCAAGAAAGTAATGAGCTCAGGAAAGATATTGTTTTGGCACTCCAAGGGCTTGCTGGCCTTGTGGAAAAGATTGATGACAGGGTGGATGAAGTGGTCAGTAATGTTGAAATATTACAAGATAGAGTAGAAAAAATAGAAGAAAATGTGGATGCCACACAGAATGATATTATAATGTCACAATACAGAGAAATGGAACATGCTTTGAGAATAAGGGGCCTGAAGGACAATATTAAGGAGAATTTGAGAGAAGAAATTGCAGCAGAACTGGCCTCTATTTTGGAAATTGATCCCGAAGAAATGTTGAAAGATATTGAAAAGATTTTTAGAGTTAATTCGTGGGTTGCCAAACAGAGGAAATTACCAAGAGTTGTAGTGGTCTATTTTGTGAGAAAAGCACTTCATAATGAAATTATACAGGCCTTCTATAAACAAAGGTTTCAGATTGCAGCTCAGGATGTGATAGTTTTAAAGGAAATACCTTCTAAAATTCTTAGAAAAAGAAAAGACTTTGCTTTTTTGGCTGAAGAACTTAAGAAGTGACAAATTCAATTTAGATGGGACATACCTGTGGGTATGGTGGTGACTTACGCTGGTACACGATACCGTCTTAATACAGTTTCAAAAGCAAGAGATTTTTATGTTACTATTTTAAAAGCAAGTCCACCACCATTTCCAATATCAAAGAAAGATGAGAGCAAGGCAGAAGCACAGTTGTCTGTAGGTTCAATGCCATCTTTGGGAGAAGAATTGTTGGTTGAAGTTATGCAACAGAATTTGCAAATAACAGAAGACCCAAGGGAACAGAAAATTACATGCGCTGCTTATAAATGTAGAGAAAGACAACAACAACAACAACAACAACAACAGCAACAAAAGGCAGATGATGGAAGTTTACCACAGTCTATTTTGGAGCCGGTGGGAGGAGCAAGGCCAAAGAGATCATCGACTGTAAATCTAGATGCTTTGTTCCAAAGGCTTCATCCTGCCAAGGATGGCAAAGCTTCTAACCTGGAATGTTAATGGGCTTAACTTACCACAGAAGAGAAAGAAAATCTTTCATTATTTGAAACAACACAGAAATGATATTATTTGTTTACAAGAGACTCATATTATTTCTAAAGATCAAAAATATTTGTTTAATCCCCAGCTGGGGATACATTTTATAGCTCCTGCTTTGCAGAAAAAAGGAGGAGTAGTTATCTATGTGAGAAAGGAGCTTTCACCGAAGTTAACTGATTTTGACTTACAAGGAAGATATGTTATTATTGATTTACTAATAAATGATAAGAGAACTCTTCTTGTTGGTTTATATGCTCCCAATCAACAACAAAAACATTTTTATAAGTTGATTCACCAGAAATTATTATGATGGGAGATTGGAATGGTGTTTTAGACTCAAGTAAAGATAAGAAGGGTCCTTTTAAAGTTTCTGACCATGCAAGACTTCCTAAAGTTTTTTTTGACTTAAAGGATGATTTGGAACTTAGAGATATTTGGAGAGAACGGAATACTGAGGAAAAAGACTTTACTTTTTTTCGGATAGACACCAATCTTATTCTAGAATTGATTTTTTCTTGGTTACTAGTGATTTCCTTTCTAGGGTGAAGAATATCAAGATATTTCCTAGAATAATTTCAGACCACAGTCCGGTATGGTTGGAAATTTCATCGGAAGAAAGAACTAGAAGGACTTGGAGGTTGAATGAGAATTTATTTAGATATGAAGAGAATATACAGCAATGTAAAGGTTATTTAAAGGAATTTTTTGCTTGGAATATGAATAAGGGCACTTCGATGCCAATGGTATGGGATTCTTGGAAAGCATATATGATTTCTATGAACAATGCTTACAGATGTAAACAGACCCAGAAACGTAAAGATCTTGAAGATGAGATTAAATGTAAGGAAAAGATTTTAATATCAAATCCAATGGACAATAAGTTAAAAGTTTCTATTACTTTGTTGAAGGAGTAATTTAATATGTTATTAGCAGATCAAATGGCAACTAATTTGAGGTATGTGAGACATAATACATTTTGTAATGCAAATAAACCTGGTAAATGGTTGGCTTATCAATTACGTAAGAAACAGAAATCGAGGATTATAGATAAAATAATTTATAAAGGTAAAGAAGTCTACCAACAAAATTTGATTAAAAAGTCTTTTTTAGATTTTTATTCTAAATTATATGCTAGTGAAAGTATACACATTTCAGATATAGAAAAATATTTACAGGGAGCACATTTTCCTAGACTTACGAGTGATCAATGTGATGGGATTAATGGTTTAATTACTACTGAAGAGATTATTTTTGATAAACAATTGAAGGTTGGTAAGACTCCAGGTACTGATGGGTTAACAGCAATTTATTACAAGATGTTATCTGAAGAAATGATAGAACCATTAAAGGTACTTTTTAATGATATTTTATCTGGAGCAGAATTACCTCCATCTTGGAGAACGGCCTTCATATCATTAATTCCAAAGGATGACCAGGATCTGTCCCAACCTAGAAATTATAGGCCTATATCTCTTTTAAATATAGATTATAAGATTTTTGCAAAGATACTGGCAAATAGATTAATGCAGGTTTTGAAACAATTGATTCATACTGACCAATCTGGATTTATAATGGGGAGATATATGAAAAACAATGTAAGACAAATTGTTAATTTTATAAAGTATTTGGATAAGAACAACCAAATCCCTGCTGCTTTAATATTTATAGATGCTGAGAAAGCTTTTGATCAATTAGATTGGAATTTTCTATTGAAAGTTGTAGAGGAAATGAATTTTGGAGATAAATTCTTGTCTGCTCTCAAGGCCATTTATCAACAACAATTGGCACAAATTATAATTAATGGGGGATTAACAGACGTATTTAAAATAGGAAAAGGTACAAGACAGGGTTGTCCTTTATCCCCCTTGCTATTTGTATTAACAATGGAGATTTTACTTATTAAAATTCGAGATTCATCTAGATTAAAAGGAATAAAAATAAGTAAGATTGATTATAGGCTGAGAGCTTTTGCTGATGATTTGGTTGTGACATTATCCCATCCAACAGATTCGGTCAAAGATTTGGTTGAAATTTTAGCACAGTATGGACAGGTCTCTGGTTTTAAGGTAAATAAGAATAAAACTAAAATATTATTGAAAAATATGTCTAGGAAGGGAAAAGATTTTATAGCTGAAACAACCGGTTATGAAATAGTTAATAAGGTTAAGTATTTAGGAGTTTATATTACAACATCTAATGGAAAATTGTATAAGAATAATTATGAGCGCTTATGGGTTAAAGTTCAAAAAGAATTAAATGATTGGCAAAAGCTACAACTATCGTTATTGGGGAGAATTTCAGTAGTGAAGATGAATGTTCTACCAAAGTTTCTTTTTTTGTTTCAGATGATACCCATTTTAAAGAAGGATGCTAATTTGGATGAGTGGCAGAAGGGTATTAATAAATTTATTTGGGGCGGGAAGAAATCAAGGGTAAAGTTTAAGATTTTACAAGATGCTCGAGAAAGAGGTGGACTTAAAGCACCAAATTTGAAATTATATTATGATGCAGCCACTTTAACTTTAGTAAGTGACTGGCTCAATTTAACAAATAGAGATATTCTTGTTCTTGAAGGGTGGGATTTATTATATGGTTGGCATGCATATTTAATTTTTGATAAGAAAGTAGATTTGGTCTTTAAGTCACATATTTTAAGATATGCTTTACTTTGAGTTTGAAAGAAGTATTATGGATGGGTTGAAGTTTAAGTAGTTCAGATAAAGTAGAAATAGTCTTATTGTATATAATATTAATGTTTTAATTTTGAGAGAGGAACTGCTCGGGCATTTCCCCTGGACCACATCAAGAGGGAGAAGAAGAAGGTGAGAAGTAAGTAGGAAGGTGGAAGTGAAGGAGGAGAGGGGGTGAGTGAAGAAAAAGAGGGAAAGAAGTAAGTTGGTTTGAGGTGGGATGCGGTTTGGGGGGAAATGGGTGGGCAAGACTGAATGTGGTGTGTATCAATTTGTTTTATTTTTTATCTGAAGTATTTGTAAGATTGTTATGTATTGTAAAGTTGAAAATAAAATTTTTTACAAAAATAAAAAATTATTATGTTCTTTTTGTGTCCTTGTTCTAATCCTGTCAGTCTTAATTGTTGATTCCAGCATTTTAGTTTATTTTAAATGTTTAAGCTAACACTTAAATTGTTTGTTTGCCTGAGGTTGTTTAGCTTGGTCTGAGTCAGACTGATTTTCTTTGCATTGGATTTTTTCTCCCTGTATTGGCTAATGTATTTTGTTGGATTAAATTATATTTTTTTTATTGGAGTGAAGGGAATTTCTCATCAAAATCATCAGGATTAACACTGACAATATTACTTAGCTTGGGTAATGAAACCTCTGCAAGAAAACAACCAAGCTCAGAGAGCATCGAGGACCCCTCATACCACCTTGAATAAATTTCGGAGGAACTGATGGTGTTGGAAGAAATAAATAGTTGCCAAAGCACCTATTCTGATCTTTTTTCTTCTTCCCAATTTTACATTTAAGTATTTAGAAAGCAACATGGTGATTGGGTTAATCAATAGTTCAGTAACAAAATCTTTAGTACATATCTCAGGTTACATCATCAAATGTTTCTTCTCTATTTCCCTTAACATTTACTATATCGCATTTAAGCTAGTAAATTTCTAATTGTATCAAACTCAGTGAAAACTTCATCCTCACATTTATCAATACATTTTTTGCTTATACATATCTTAATAGATCTTCATAAATAATCTGTATCCTGTTATTAAGTTTTACCTAATTTTTAGTTTTTAATTACAGTACTCCAGTTTGACCTTTAATATCCATAGTATTTGATTTTCAGGTAATCCAAATTCCCTTTATCTCACTTCATAAAAATGTTTATGAAGCACCTATTCTGTTCTTGATGATCATGCAAATATCAACAATTGATGACCACTGAGATGCTTTATGGACTATATAAAAGCTTGGTACTCTTGATAAGAAAAAATAGAAAAAGATGGACATCTAGATAAAAAAAGCATATTTATCAACTTTGCTGAAATAAAATAACTCCATGTGTTTTATAGTTTGGCTAAGTAGAAGGCCAGAGGCTTGAAATGTTTTTTTTTTCCAATTCTCAAATATATTTTAAGACAAGTTGCACAGGAGGAAGTGAAAATCATAGAATTGCAGATGTTGCAAATATTCTCAATTATTTCTAAACTAAATATATAGAGCATAGAGCTTGCTGAAAGAGTTACATTGTGAAAACCTGTGGTCAGTTATGTACATAGATATATTTGTAACTCCTGTAGGAGTTTTTAGCCATATAAGGCAAAGGAAATTTCAGGATTGTGTGTTTTGTGGTTTGGGAGTATAAAAGAGTTGGCTGAATTCAACAATAACCCACAGGCTTTTAGGGAAATCTCCCTGTGTCCTGCACAGAATAAAGAAATATTGCTTCAATCTTTGTCTTAGTGTGTTCAATTTGGTTTCAACACACAGTCTTGAAGGACCCAGTGTTGGGCTGTGACATCCCTCTCCAGGGCTGTCAGGTGCATTTAGAGAGAAAATGGCCACAATCACAGCATTTATTTTATTCAGTACTCTTCTTCAATCACTCCTTGCAGCAGGTAAGGAAAATGTGTTGATTCTTTTCACCTGGGATAGAATATCATTGATCTTTGTTTTAGGAGACTGATTTTCAGGGAGTGTTTATTTAGATAATTTAAATAGTGTTTAGTTCTGTTGCATGACTCATTTCCTACTTCTAAATCAAGGAATGAATGCTTAGCAGGGAATTTCTTAAATTCTGATATTGTCTTCTTTTTCCATTTTAGTCCCTCCTCCCTGTGTCTTCCCATTTATTTACAAAGGAAAATCCTACAATTCTTGCACTGAAGTTGCAAGCCAGAATCGCCCATGGTGTGCTACCACTGCAAACTATGAGAAATCTCCACAATGGAAGTATTGTGCTACTAAAGGTTTGACATATTTACATTTCTGAGCTACATTACTAAGTAGGGTTAGGAAATATAACAATTATCCTGATTCCTTTTATAATGTTTCTTGGCCTAAACTAATATATAATTAAAACAAGCATTGTAGGATGTTTGTCTGCACTTTTGTAAGCTTAACCTAGCTCCACAACAACAATGCAACTACTCATCAATGTGCAGTTTAATTATACAAGACTAAAAAGATCTAGTTGAAATGACAAGCCATTTAATCCCTGTCCCAGAAATGGGTTCTGTGTCTCAAATTGTCAAAAAAGAATTTATGTATTTTATAAAAGTGCCTGTGGTTTGGCTACATCATAATAACTTTTCTGGTTTATCATGATATGTGAACTCACTCCTTGTGAATCTCTTATTTATAAATCCTGTTTTATGATAGTCTCTTTTACTATTTCTAGAAACCAAGGAAATTGGTTTGCTAGATGGGCAGAGAAATTTCTTCCATAACCCTGAACCCACATTAGGATAAGACTATTCCAAAGCAACATTCAATTTTCAGTCTATTTTGGAAACTGGATACTTGTTTTTAAACATTGTGCTTGAAACATAATAGCAATAGCACTTAGACTTATATACTACTTTACAGTCTCTAAGCAGTTTACATATTACCCCCAACAATCCGGGTCCTCATTTTACTGATTTTAGAAGGACGGAGCTGATGAGAATTGAACTAGCCTGCAATACTGCATTCTAACCACTGCGCCACCATGGCTCATAAGATGTATGACTCTTCAAATGCACATATGACAAAGGGGCTCAATAATATGAAAGTAAAATCTGAAATACTATACAGAGCACTGTTAAAATAATACATTTTACTGCTTTCTCTTATGCTTAGAGTACAGTGGTAATTCTGGTGGAAAACAATGTGTGTTCCCCTTTACGTACAAGAAACGTACATATTATACTTGCACGAATGAAGATGCAGAAATAGGAAGATTCTGGTGTGCAACAACTGGAAGTTATGATAAGAATGAACAATGGAGCTACTGTGCTGATACCAGTAAGATAACTGTGTGGTGTTAGCTTATTTGGTGTATTTGGTATGTCTAGGCTACTTGTACATAAAGGAAAGTAAGAAGACCTTTTAATTGATAAAAAATGGATAAATAAAGTTGAGAGTGGTGCAGAAATGAATACATTTTGGAGGAAGAGAGAAATGATACTATATAGTTTAGAGGCAGAGCATATAACCAAGGTCCTTGATTCAGTCCCTTAAATCTTGAGAAATAGGTTAATGGTCATGGAAGCTGATAATGTTCAATGTAAAATAATGGTTGAATTAGGGGTGGACAATTAATTTCCCCAAAGAGCATTGAGGAACTGGGGCTGCTGTGGACTGTCAAACCAATAACTCCTGACTGAACTCTACCCACTCACCTGCAAGTCTGTGCTTTGTTGAGCCCAAGTCCCTTCATATGATGACCACTGCTGCCTTTTCAGGTTGCTCCAGGTAAAGGCTGAGCACTGTGCAGGTGCAGAAAAAGGCTTTCTCTCCTTGCCTTCCTGTGACTGCCAGCCAAGAGACAGAGCACCTGATCACTGTGCAGAGCCTAATATGGGCTTCTTTTCCTGCCCCTGCAGAGCACTTACTGTATTTACATTTGATTTTTAATTTCCAATTGACTTCACACAGGCCTAAAGGGACAGCCAAAGAGATGAATATGATTGGGGGCCATAAAATGCCCAATTCTAGTTTATTATAGTAGTATCTCCAATTTGAACAGTCATATGAGATTAAGTAATGTGGTTCACCTTTTCAAATAGAAAGACTTGTTTTTAGTATAATTTATGACATACTGCAGTTGAGCCAAAAATACATTAGCTTAAATGCTGAACTCAATAGTGATTACTGACTCTCTTACTCATATTTTCAACGCTGTTCAGGACTAGCTGCAAATTCACAGGGACCATGTGTGTTTCCCTTTATCTACAAGGGACAATCCTACTCAGCTTGCACAAAAGCTGGGTCTTCTGTGGGAAAGCTCTGGTGTTCTTTAAGCAGAAACTATGATGCACACCCGAAATGGACTTACTGTACACCCTCAGGTATGGAAAAACTCATGATAGAAGGAAATACTTTGGACATTCCTGTTATCTAGTTCTGCTAATTATTAGACTGGAAGAGAGGAGAATCATGTACAAATCCATACTAAGTTGCAAAAACTCTGGGGACCAATTTCTACCAATTACCATTTATCAATCCAATTTACCTCTGAGGAGTGTACTGGGAATAACATTGATGAACAAAGCATAGAAAGATGTTATATATCTGAAGTAAGACAATACAAGAGTAAATAAAGTCATTTTTGTCTTAGAAATTGATTCTTGAGGACTACAAAAACATATCCATGTTGGGTTTTTGGGCAACAAACTAGAACTGATTTGCCATTCAGGGATATGTTTTCTAATTCTCTATAAGCATGAGATTTCTTATTGACCTCCATCACCAGTGATAGCCAGAAGTGATCTGTTTAGGTTTTCATGGTTGGCCAAGAGCTGCTACCTGTTCAGTTTAACACACCTCTAATGAGAAGTGGTAGAAGTGCATTGAAAAAAGTCACTAAGTAAACAATTTACTTGGGCCATTTGAAGCAGAAAGAAGATGTCTAATAGTTGACAGTTGTAGTTGAAGGTGAAAGCAGAAGGGCAACTGAAGGTCAGATAACAGAAGATTGATCCATAAATTCCTATGGAAGGAAAAATTATGTGTTATTGTACAGAAAAGACTGTGATTAGATAGTACTTTAGCTTGCATTTGTATTATATGTTTATACATTTTTATTTTCTCAGCCCACCTTTACATAGGGAAGGATTAGTAGGAGCCATTGGGCAAATAACCAATTGAATTGAAAAAAAATAGTTTTAATATTTCAAATTAAAATCAAATTATAACTATTTAAATTGAAAGTACTTGCTGGGCCAATCTGATGATATCTTTAATAGTGTGAAGCTCACAAAGGTATCATGACATAAGGAAGTGCAGTGCTTTGGATCCAAAGTTGATAATGTGCTTCGAAATAAGTAAGAAACTGCAGATTTCCCTGGAATACGAGGAAAATGCATGTTTAGGGTTAAAGAAATGCAGGCATACAGCCATATACAGTCTGCATGCCTAGGTCTGCTCTAAAACACCTTTTTGACTTTTGATTTAAGCCCTGTCCATCCCTATTAGGATTGTGAGTGAGGAGACACTCAGCAGCTGTGGAGCAATCAGTGGCAATGAGTTCATCAAGGAAAAAAAGTGTTTCTCTCAAAATGCCCTCAGAATGCTATCTGATAACCTTTTGCGATTGTAGGAATTAATCTTCAACTATTAAGTTATTCCTTTGTTGGAGGATTTGGGAAGAAGTAATGGCAGGTGGGAATAAACTTGGAAGGCAAGGGGGAAATAATTGAATGAAAGTGAGCTTAGTCCATAGAACTTATTTTAGGAGTCCTGCTTAATTCTTTCCCCCATTATATTTCCTTTTCAGAACACCTTCCTTGCAAGTTTCCCTTCAGATTCAACAACAAAATTTACCTTTATTGCACAAAAGATGGTGCTTATGATGGCCAATTATGGTGTGCCACAACTGCAAACTATGACAGCAACGGTAAATGGAGGGCATGTGCCACTGAAGGTAGGAGAAACTACAATGTGGTATAGGCACCTGTTTTTCCCTTTCCCCCTCAAAATCCAGGGACTCTGAATGGCTGCAATGATATTTCAATGGAATAAATAAATGTCCTGTCAGAGGGGAATTTTCATGTAACATGAGATGTACAAATCAAGATCTTCAATTACAGATAAAAATGAAGTCCAGATTAAGGACGGGAAAACAGGTCCGTGTGAGTCAAATGAAATATTTGCAGTGGATGGATGTGAAAGTGGAAACGAAAAAAAAAAAAATAGGGAAAATGAAAACACTGGAGTGAAAGATGCATTCTTGGTGAGGGACAGCAATAAGATTAATTGAAATGGAGTAAACAACAAATATTGTGGATGGTGAGGTAAAAATCCCAGTGTTTAAAAAAAAAACTGTAGAGAAAGGATGCAGAGCATGGCTTGTGGAATTCTTCCAACTCTTTTACTGCAGTGGTCACATGTTTCTGTGCATATGTGAATTAGGAAAATATAAGGTGGGCTATGTGTGATCCAAGCTGGGTTACATGATGAAGGATGAGGCTTAGACAGGAGCAACCAACCATATTTTAAGCTTCTCCTCAACTGTTTCTACCATAGGAATTCCTCCAGGGAGAGTTCAAATTTATTTATTTTTCTGCTGCCGTGCTTCATCCAATCTGTTTTAGATTTGATCTTTCTTTTGCTGCCTTCTGTTCCCATGCCCAATTTGTTTTCATTCTGTTCAGTTTTCAGACAAGTAGCACAATAAAGGACAGAGTCCCACTCTTCTTTACAGCAGCAGCAGCAAAATAAATAAAATAGGATATGAGCATTACCTATATATTGCACATTCTGACAAGGCATCTGAGAAGGAAATACAGGTAGTCCCCAGTTAAAAACTGTAATAGGGGCCAAACTCTGTTGCTAAGTGATGTGGTAATTAAGTGAAAGATCACATGCTGGATTTATAGCAGTTCTGGTTTGGTTGTTAAGTGAATTGTATGTGGTTGTTATGCATGACATCATGAGACTATGATTTTCAACTTAGTGCCAATTTCTCCATTGATTCTGCTTGTTGGAAGCCATTTGTGAAGCTTGCAATTAGCAACCATGTCACAGTGGGACACTGCAATCATTATAAATGCATGCTGTTTGTGAATCAGGATCACATGTCATAGGCTTTTGTTTGTCAGCTTGTCCTAACTGACTATCAATCACCCGTGCTTGTTAGACATGAAATTATGTGATTGTGAGTTTTGATTTACTGATCTTGTCAGAAATCAGCTGGGAAGGTTGTAAATACTGATCATATGATCCAGAGATGCTGCAACTATCATAAATACATACTGGTTGTTAAGCGCCCAAATTTAGGGATGATATGATAGTCATAAGTACATGGACCTTTGTAAGTCATTACTTTTCAGTGCCATTATAATTTCAAACAGTTATTACATGAATGGTTGTAAATTGAGGTTGATTTGTAGAATCTTCAAGGACTCACCATGGTTAGATAAGAGTTTTGCAGGGAACTGGAATGTGGAGAAGACATATTCCATACATCTTATGGTCTGAGGCTCTTTGACTCCTGATTTATCAGCTTCAGTCTTTATAACGGTCCTCACTCGTAAGATGTCTCTGAGCTTGTGAAAGTTTAGGTAAGTGTTGTCTCTGCAGATAATAATCTATTTCTTGTATGTCAAGTTCCTGCTTCCTGTAATGGTTGCAGTAGAACTTGTGAAAGGGCTTTATAATGAGATTATTATCTGTTATTATCTTGTGGCCTTCATGGATTTTCATTATCATACTTATTTTGTCTTTCGTTTCTTAATTTATATGCCAGCCATCTTCCTGGTTTATTAGAAACTAAAAGTGTTTTTGTTTCACATAATTTCAGTTTAGTTTCTATTTCCTGAAGTGTTAACATGGACAACTGTTGACATAACAGTTTAACTTGATGTAAAATTTTAAAGTTCATTAGCATCTTTATGATTCAATTTTTTTCTTTCAAATTTCATACAATATTTTTTCTGACACTTCTTTTTTAATGTATATTTTATTGATTTTTATAGTAACAATCTTTAGTATCTAGTAAGCAAGATGTTGTCTGGGTTTATATGTTTGACATTAATATCATACAATTTCAATTCCTACCCTTTATTCCATTTGTTTAACCATTTATAAAAAAATTTCCAATGTTTGAAAGTATTCTGAATCTTGTTTCCCCTTCACTTTCAATGTGAGCCTATCCATTCCTGCACAGTCCAAAATTTTCTTAACTATGTCTTCTTCAGATGGTGTTTCTTCATTTTTTTCAGTATTGAACAAATGTAATTCTCACTGCTGTTAATATATGTAATATTAAGTATACACATTTTTATCATAATTTTCTGAAATTATACCTAAAAGAAATAATTCCGGTTTATAGTCTATATGTGCTCCTATCATCTTTTCTACCCATCTATGTATTTTTGACCAATAGTTCTTTGCTTTAGGCAGTGGTGGGATTCAAATATGTGAACAACCAGTTCTCTGTGTGGATGCTGCTTCCGGAATTCCATTCTGGGCCTGGGCACAAAAAATTAGCTACCGGTTCTGCTGAAGTGGTGCAAACCGGTTGAATCCCACCACTGGCTCTAGGGCATGTCCACCAAAGATGATTATATGTGCCTGGATTTTGTCTTTATTTCCAACAATTGCTAGACATAATTTAAAGCATTGTTGCTAGTCTTGCAGGTGGTAAATGCCATCTAGAGCAGCGGTTCTCAACCTATGGGTCGCGACTCCATTTGGGGTCGATTGACCATTTTTGGGGGGTCGCCAAAGGCGGCGATCCGCCATTTTCTCCCCTCCAGGGGTGGCGCCGCGCATGCGCGCCACGCATGGGGGCAGCCCCCACGCATGCGCGCTGCGCATGGGGCAGCCCCCCACGCATGCATGCCACACATGGGGCAGCCCCGCGCATGCACGCCGCGCATGGGGCGCTGCGCATGCGCACCGCACATGGGGGGCCCCGCGCTGCACATGCGCATAATGTTTGTGTGACGGGGGTCGCCGTCACACAAACGTTGAGAACTGCTGATCTAGAGAACATTTTATATAAATTTTCTTTATAAGTAGCTGCCCTTGTTATTTTATAGATTTTTTCCCATAAGGTTTGCCATTTTTCTAACTCTACATTGTGCCCAAAGGTTTTTGCCCAAGTTATCAGTGTTTCTTTAACTAGTTCATCTTCCATCTTTAAATTTAACAGAAAGCTGTACAGTTTCTTAATCAATTTGTCATCTGATGACAATAGTATCTGGTCTAACACTGTCTGGTCTTTGTAAAAACCATATATTTTTGCATCTTTCTCATATCTCATTTGCATTTGCAGATGTGGCCACCATGCTAGCTCAATGCCCTATTCTTCCAATTCTTGTTTAGTTTGTAGTTTCCCATCAGTATTCAAGATATCTTTATAAGTCACAAGTTTCTCATAATTAATTAAGTTTGGGTGTACAAACGCCTCCATTGTTGAAATCCATGCTGGTATTTTCATATAAGTTCTTGATTTTATCTTTTCCCACTGACACTTTTCTTCTCTAGACAATTATGTTGTATAAAATGGGCCCCAGATGACTGGCATCTCAAGCAGTCATTAAATTCGTCCCTTTATTTGGGTTATAGTCAAAATATCCATTTAATTTCTTTTTTACAGCTCTTTATAATTATCATTTTTTGTTGAATAGATTCATTTAATCTTCACCTATGATTCAAAATCTTTTTTCTAAGTATCCAAAGAATTGGGCCAGAAAAACAATGTGTGTGTGTGTGGGGGGAGAGCGCAGGAAATACACTATTTTGCAAGAAGAGAGATTAAAGAAGTAGCTTGGAAAAATGGAGTTTGAGGTCCTAGACCTTCAGTCCTTGATAGGACAAAGAATAGGATTTCAGGGAACTGAAATGTTTATGGATAAGATTAAAGTTCATCCCAGTACAAAGGCTACCTCCTTTTTTATTTTTCTGTTTTCAATGTCTACAGAATATGAAGGTAACTCTAAAGGCAAGCGCTGTTTCTTTCCATTCATCTACAATGGGAAAACATTCAATTCTTGCACCAATCAAAATTCAGACAATGGAAGATTTTGGTGTTCTGTCACAAGGAACTATGACACAGACCGTCAATGGAGCTATTGTGCTGATACAAGTAAGATAAATCAGAAGTTGCTGTATTAAGAATCAGAAATTAGAAAATGGAAGTCCCTTAAAATATCTGGGTACAAATTTTTAGTTGACATACCTAGGAATAATATCTATGTAATGTAGGAAAATAAACGTGCCATAGTGATTATTGTAAACTAAAAGAGAAGAAAAAGGTATCTCTGACTTGGATGGAAGTAAATCCTTAATTTATTGATATCATTATCCTATTTGGTTAGAAATCTAGGATAGCTCTTTATTTGTTTAATCAACTTGTATGTCAGTTCTAGGCAACTTTAAACATCTTACATGTTAGATTTAAAATCAACAATTTAATAATATAAATAATAATTAATGATACCAATGGCAAATCAGAGAAAAGCAATAATAAAAAAGAATCCAGTTATTCATTTTGTAATATAAATCCAATACTAGAGAGTAGATTATGAAGCACTTTGTCCTAAGGCCTGGCAGAAGAAAAAGGTCCTTAAAGATGTATGAAACTGCAGTAGAGTCAAGGCTGTATAGGAAGAATGCTGTTTTGCAGAGTGGATGCAGCTGCAGGGGAAGGCCATCTCTTAGGTCCTGCAAGGTGACACTGTTCTATATCTGGGATTTGGAGTTTGCCAACTTTATCAAATTTTAATGGCTGGACAGTTACAGGAGAAAAGTGTGATCCTGTAGGTATCCAGGCTATATGCCATTTGATAACCTATTATGTTTCTTTTTTCCTTTGAAAACAGTTAAACTGTATCTATGTATATTACAGAACTGACCATCTACCATTCCTTCTAGGACTATAGACCAGGAAGACCTGTCAGACAATATGTGTAATTCCTCAGGTAGGACAAAAATGTAAAAATGGGGACAAAATGCTTGAGATACTAAGGTTAGGTGGGAAAAGGATCTGGTCGTGGAAATTTTTTCAGATGATTATAGAGTCTTAAAAATAGATATATCCTATTGCAGTGGTTCTCAACCTGTGGGTCGGGACCCCATTTGGGGTCGAATGACCATTTCACGGGAATCGCCAAACAATGCAGTCTGCCATTTTTTCCCCTTTTCCTTAGCTGTGCTACTCCCTTTTATTCTATTGGCTTTTGAAAGCCAATAGAACTCTCTTGAATAGAGTCTAATTCTATTGGCTTTCAAAAGCCAATAGGAATTGTCCAGGCTGTCTCTGCCCTGCTGAGCCCGCCAAAAGTCCCATTCTGCAAATGGTGCTGTACCAGTTGAGTTGTCCTCGACTTACGACCGGTTGAGTAGTCCTCGACTTACGACTGGTTGGGGGTCCTGGCATTAAAAAGGTTGAGAACCACTGTCCTATTGGAACTTTTCTAATATTCTCCTACAATTCTTTCTTCATATATGGGTAACTGCTTGCTTGTTCAAGTTTCTAGTCTTCTTTTGCAGATACCAAAACTCCTCAAGATTGCAGCTGATGAAAACACTAAATAGTAATTTATGCATCTGATCAGCTTAGCCCAGAACATACTACAAATATTTACCTGCATTTTTCATGTCTATTCACAGGCCAGTTCTTGTCCTACATAATAGCAGAAATATAATTCAGATTCTGTTTGAGGCCATAGCAATTTGAAACATCTCTTGACATTTGTACAAGAAGTGCAATTTATAGCATTGCCATGCCCTGAGCAGAATTCCATTTAGTGCCATCCAATTATTTTATTTTTTAGATATTCAAAATTTATTAAAGATTACATTCACTTCCAGCACATGCAAGTACACTTATTTGCCTTAAAAAATAAAAAATACAAAAAAATTGCAACTGGTACCCCTGCTTTATAAAACCATTATGTTGTGCCCAATTTGTACTTTGCATCATGGTGACCTTGCTTAATACTTCTGCAGTGATGGTTGGATAACGATGCAAATACTGGTGAGGGAATGTCCACGATTCTGCCTGTGGAAAACAATATATTTTTTTCCAAGGTAGGTATTGACTTCTTTTTAGCACAATAGAAAATAATAACATTACAACCTCAACTTTTTACTTTTACACAATAACACATACTAGCCTTTTCTATAACAACAGACTTATCTAATTAGCAAAACCAAACTCAAAGTTTATTTTTTTTCTATCACAAACACAAAATCCAGAAGCAGTTTCCAAATGGAAACAAAATTAGATATATTCTTTTCTGTGAATAACACAGAATTTAAATCATTCTTTTTTCTTGGTATGGGAAATAATATATGTTTCTGTTTACACTTATTAATCTTTATAGACTATCATCATTGATGTTAACATCATTCACTATACCGTTTCAGATTCTTTAACCTTAAAGGGGAAAAACATTTTTTAACATTTATTTTAAAACTCTATTTTTTTCTTTAAAAATATTTCTAAAATCAACGAATTCTAAATTCTAATGCATCTTTTTTATTTTCTTTTAAAATTAATATATTCAAATTTACTTTCAATAATATTTTACAAGCTTTAGGAATTACTCAAGCACTGTATATGAAAAAAAATTCAAACTCACTTTTATAAACTAAAGATTACATTAAAGCTTTCTTTCAAGTACATATATCAGACTTGCAGAAATCCATCCTAACTCCAATTAACTAGTTAAATTTAAGTCACTCCCTGCAGCTTATCCTGATAGAAAATATCTTTTTCTCTTGAATGTCTATGAAGTCTCATTTTCTCAAAGAATTCTCAACCTTCTTAGTATCTATGAATTAAAACCCCAAACTTGTCCTCTTGAGAATTATAGATTTGCTTGGAGCTCTTCTCCTGGAGAGTTGTATTTAAACCATCTTCATAACAGTTTATCATCAAAGTTTAAAAACAGATTTTCCATGGTTTTTTTTTAGTTTGCCTGCAGCAATTCTTTTCCTTATCATTTAACAATAAAGGAGTCCCAAAAATGGCACAAATCTTCATATTGAAAAAGAACCTCTTTTAGCTAGTGAAGAGAATAACCCCATTAAATGACTAAGAAGTTAAATTCTTGGCTTATTGTCCATCTGAAAAATAAATTCCAAAATGGCGGCTTTTTCAACAATGAAATGATTGCAGCCTCTTCCTTTAGCTGAGCAACTCATGAACTTATCAAAAGCACAGCTCCTGAGGCTTCCTGAAGACTGCTGCTGTATGGAGGATCTCCCTAACCCAGGATAATAATATAAACCAATGTCTTTTTCTTCCATTAGTAAACTTAAAAAGAGATAAGCCTTCTTAGGATGGCCATCTTCATAGGATTTTTTCCGCCATTCTACTTCATGTTTTCTCCTTTTCTCCTCTCCTGGTTTCCCATTATTTTCATTTTCTTTGTATTTTATATTCTGATAAATGGAGGTAGTGAAGTAAAGAAATGGAGGTAGTGACAGATTTTATTTTTCTGGGCTCCAAGAGCACCTCAGATGGGGACTGCAGCCAAGAAATTAAAAGACGCTTGCTCCTGGGGAGGAAAGCTATGGCAAATCTAGACAGCATCCTAAAAAGCAGAGACATCACCCTGCCAACAAAAGTGCGTATAGTCCAGGCCATGGTTTTCCCAGTTGCAATGTATGGCTGTGAAAGTTGGACCATAAGAAAGGCTGAGCGCAAAAGAATTGAGGCCTTTGAACTATGGTGCTGGAGAAGACTCCTGCGAGTCCCTTGGACTGCAAGGCGTTCAAACCGGTCAGTCCTAGAAGAGATCAACCCCGACTGCTCTTTAGAAGGCCAGATCCTGAAGTTGAAACTCAAATACTTTGGCCACCTAATGAGAAGGAAGGACTCACTGGAGAAGGGCCTAATGCTGGGAAAGATTGAGGGCAATAGAAGAACGGGACGACAGAGAATGAGATGGCTGGATGGAGTCACTGAAGCAGTAGGTGTGAACTTAAATGGACTCCAGAAGATGGTAGAGGACAGGAAGACCTGGAGGAACGTTGTCCATGGGGTCGCGATGGGTCGGACATGACTTCGCAATTAACAACAACAACAATTCTGATAAATTAATATTTTTTTTAAAAAAATCAAGAAAATGCTGAGGTGGGACAGAGGGAGGAAGAAGTATAGATTTATGTCTACATGCTTTAATCTGAACACTCTGAAATCTTTAATTATTTTAGAGAATAATATTCAAAGAACATGTTTTGGTTTCTTAAATTTCAGAAAAGATAAATATGTTTTTCTCCCTAAATTATATGTGACATTGAAGAGTGGTCTGAATAATACTGGATGCTCATGGTTTCTTTCTTTTTTTCTAAATGCAACCTATGTAGAATATTCATCACTTCTGAATGAATTGTCTATATTTTTGGTGTCTACAATATAAAACAGAACACAAATAGATTTTAAACTTATTTTAAGTTACAATAACTTCCTGGAAATATTGAACTGTCTTGAACATTGTAACTGTATCATTTTCGTTTTCTCCCCAGATCACAAAAATCAAGACGATATTGGATGTTTGTGGTTCCAGGATGATCATTTTTTAATGGGTTATGGTTATGTGCCATCTGTCACTTTACCTTTGCAAATTTATTGCGGCAGAAAAGACACATCTAGGTTTGCTGGAAGCTATCACACTTTGCATTATTTTACTGAGACCCGTCTGTATTCATAATTATGCATTAAAGAATCACCCAAGAAATTATTTCATTGCCAGATATGGCCAGTTCCTAGACTCCATTTGCTTGCTGTGCCACTTTTTAGTAGATTCCAAGGCACCTTTATTTTTACCATCAGAATTTGTAAGGAATCAATTAATTTCCCACCATTTTAAGTCTACTTTAAAATTTTTATCTTTAGAATATTGTAGGCTTAAAAGATACTTTTTAATTGAGTTTCCTTGTAATGTTTAATGTTTAAAAAGCTAGTAAAATATATTTCCTATGTTGCTTTTTTCATTATGGCATTCAATATTGTAAGATATAGCAGAAAAAAGCATACTGGCCCTTGAAATATTTTATAGATCATGTTTAAACTACTGATCAATCAGTCTGAATGCCCATTTTCCAATGGCACTTGCCCATTCTTATAGAAATATGTGTGATTATGATATCCTGTTTTTGCTTTGAATTGCTAGATGGCTCCTGATCATTTTTAAATGTCTGTTTCTTTGTAATAAATATTTTTAGCAGCAAACTAGAGCGTATTCTTTTGCATTGCATGGATTGGTTTACATAGCTTCCACAAATAGATTACTTGATTTATGTGTGATAGTTGGTCTGCTGTCCTTTTACATTTTGAATTAATCATAAAAATGAATTGATTTTTCAAATTGTCAAATTGATTTGGAAGTACATGATTCTATTTAACTATATGATCTGAATTATCATTCTGATTTATAAAATCAATTCAGTTGGGGGATTTGACCAGATTGCTTGTGAAACTAATCTCCAAATTGCAGCTCCTGCACAGTTTTACACCATAATGCTAAATGTAGGAACTTATAAATGCAAACAGGAGCTATTGATTTTCATCTGCTTGAGATACAACATGAACCTGTGTTGTTGCAAGCCAACTGGATACGCTGAGCTGCAATAGCACATTAAAGAGGTTAACTTTCTCACAGACTGGTTGATTTGCATAGTTTTTTTTTCAATGGCAGAGTCTTCCAGTGCGTAATATGTATGCAAGAGCAACTAATGGCAAAGTAATTACACTAAATAGCTTCCTATTAAACAAATGGATCAAATTTTAAAAGTCAACAAGCTAGATGGAGATCTGCTTTCATGACCAGAATGTATTAGTCACCCATAGCATATACAAACAAGTCTGATGTGCTACTTGCCTTCCTGACCTTTGCTTCCTCTTATTTGGAAGCACTAAGAATACAGAACAAAATATAGAATAACAAAACTGGAAGAGACCTTAGAGCTCTTCTAGTCTAACCCCCTGCTTAGGCAGGAGACCCTATACATTTCTGGACAAAGGCTATCCAATCTCTTCTTATCAGCCTCTACTGATGGAGCACCCAGAATCTCTAGAGTAGACATGTCAAACTCGCAACATCATGTGACGTCGTGCAACATATCGGATGGTTTTGCCATTGCCGGCAATGGGGTGGGTACGGCTTCATATTTAAGAGGTTGTTCACTAGAACTCCTAGATCCCTCTCACAGTTACTGCTGTTGGGCCACATACCACCTATTCTATACCTGTGCATTTGGGTTTTCTTGCCTAAGTATAAAACCTTACTATTTTCTTACTAGTTCTCTGGTAGTTCCCTGGTGCTCCAGGAACTTTGAAAGACATACATCCATGGTTCTGAGATCATGTCTGCCAGATCCTTCAGAACTCTGTGATGTAATTCATCTGGTCTTGGTAATTTGAAGTCATCTAGAGCAGTGGTTCTCAACCTGTGGGTCGGGACCCCATTTGGGGTCGAATGACCATTTCACGGGGGTCACCAAACAATGCAGTCCCCCATTTTTTCCCCCTTTTCCTTAGCTGTGCTACTCCCTTTTATTCTATTGGCTTTTGAAAGCCAATAGAATAGACTCTCTTGAATAGAGTCTAATTCTATTGGCTTTCAAAAGCCAATAGGAATTGTCCAGGCTGTCTCTGCCCTGCTGAGCCCGCCAAAAGTCCCATTCTTCAAATGGTGCTGCACCAGTTGAGTAGTCCTCGACTTACAACCGGTTGAGTAGTCCTCGACTTACGAGCGATTGGGGGTCGTGGCATTAAAAAGGTTGAGAACCACTGATCTAGAGTGAATAGATGTTGCCTTTCCATTTTATTGCCTATTTTGACTTGTATTCCTTCTCTGTCTTTTATGATACTTCTTTTGGTAGGTTGGACTGTTTTTTCCTTTTCTGTAAAGACAGATACAAAGAATGAATTAAGCAGTTCTGCTTTCTCCTGCTGTCCATCAGCTCTTTTCCCTCTTCTCCTATTACTTGACCGATTGTCTCCTTGACTTTTTCTTGTTTTTTACATGCTGAAAGAAGCTTTTTTTGTTATATTTGACATTTGTTGCAAGTCTTAGTTCATTCTGAATCTTACCTTTCTTGACTTCATCTTTTCAAATTGGGTTACATGCTACTATTCTGCCTTAATTATGTGCCCCTCTTTTCATTTTTTCCACTGTCTTTTTAACTTTCAGTTTATCAGAGAGTTCTTTATGCATCCATGCTGGTTTCTTCTTGGATATTTTCTTTTCTTTTTCAGTATATTGTGCTAAATTTGGCTTTTATTCATTTGTATGAATATATTTATGGAACAAATCCAAAAGTGCACGTCATATATAAAAAATTCAAAAATTTCCAAAACTTTTTAAATTTGTTTTTAAAAATTAATTATAAACATTTCAATTCTGAAATGTAGTCTTTTGGTCCCCCTTGTGGCTAGTGCTGAAGTAAAACTTAAATGCAAAACAAGTTGCCTTCTAGATATAGTTTGCAATCCAAAGATGTAGCATTTGGGTTACAGGAAACAGTTTGTAGTCCTAATAGGAAAATAGAAAAATAAATATAAAGAGAAGCTTTCTCTTCAATAAATATAATGCATTCAGGGGAGACCGGCAAATCCTGGATAGCCAGAATGCAAGCCGCTGGAGTGGGGTCTGGCTCTAAGTATGGCAGTTTGCTAAGGCTGTCTGCGTGGCCCATTTCCCAGCCTCGATTGTGAATCAGATTGTAATTATAAGCTGAAAGAAAAATGGACCATCTCAGCATCCTTGGAGAGAGAATCTGAGGTGTTTGTTTGTCCTTTGTGAACAGACCCAGGAATGGCTTATGGTCCATAAAGACCGTGAAAGGCTGACCATACAAGTAATCATGAAATTTCTTAATACCAGCCACAATGGCCAGTGCCTCTTTATCTATTTGGGCGTAGTTACATTCCACCGAGGACAGAGTCCTTGAATAATAGGCTATTGGAATTTGTCTTCCATCAGCCTTTAAATGACTCAGCATAGCCCCCACCCCATACGGGGATGCATCACAAGCAATGCAGACAGGCAGGTTTTCATTAAAATGCATCAATACTGAGTTTGAAGATAACAGTGATTTGATTGCTGAAAAACTCCTCTCGTGGACGTTCATCCACTGCCACTGTGCCTTCTTGTTCAAGAGCCGGTGTAATGGCTCTGCCACTGCCCTTGTGTAGTAGAAGGGCATGATAAAAATTGAGCAGTCCCAAAAATGCTTGAAGGTCCCCCTTTGATATGCTGAATTGCTTTAAGCTTGGATTCAGCAGGATGAATGCCTTCGGCATTTATGTGGAAACTGAGGAATTTGGTCAAAGCTACCCCAATTTTACATTTCTCCTTTTTCAGTTTCAGGCCCACTTCACGGAAATGCTGAAGGACAGCCCTGAGCCATTCTGCCAATTTCTCTACTGACTCCCTAGCTATGAGGACATCATTGAAATACAGACACATGCCTGGAATACCTTTGAGCGTGCGCTCCATCACACGCTCAAATCCTGGGGCGACATTGAATTGTAGATGCTTCACCCTGAAAGCTCCCCTGTGAGTAATTATAGTTTGAGCTTCTGCCATGGCATTGTCCATGGGCAGTTGCTAGTAGGCTTGAGCCAAATCCAATTTGGCAAATATGCGATCTCCCTGTATTGACGGCAAAATGTGGCTGACTATAGGCATTGGATATGAATGTTGTTGAAGTGCTCTATTAATAGTGCACTTATAATCCGTGCATATGCGCACCTCCCTGTTGGCCTTAAGTGGTGTAACTATGGGGTTTTCCCACCTACTGCTGTCTACTGGCTGCAACACACCTTGTTGCACCTTGTTGCACCAGCTCTGTGTTGATTTTGAGTTTGAGGGCAAACGGCACTCTAAGAGGCTTGATCCTTACTGGGGTTATGGTAGGATCGAGGTGGAGGGTAATTGGAGGACCCTTGTACTTCCCTAAGTCATGGTTGAACACATCAGCAAACTCTTGGCAAACTGATGACAGGTCCACTGCTTGCGTTCTGTGTATGCCAGTCACGTGGATGCTCAATGCATCAAACCAGTCTAGCCCGATGAGGCTTGTGCGATTGCCTTCAACAACTACAACGTCAAGGGGACCCTCAAACTCTTTGAACTGTACTTTGAGTGTGGCTTCTCCTTTAACTGCTATGAGGGAGTTTTAGAAATCAGTTAATAGGAGATTCAATGGCTTGAGTTTGACTCGTTTGCCACAGCAACTGCAAATATGGTTAAAAATTCAGTGGGAAATTATAGATAGGGCTGACCCCATGTCTAGTTCCATGTTGCATGGGACTCCATGAAGCTTGACTTTGAGCCTCAGCTGCTCCTTCATGGGGCGATGGGCACCTGTTCTAAACACATTCCTTCTGCTGGCACAAAAACCCCACTCTGTGTTGCCCCGGGGCCCTGGTACCTTTCCTGAGAAATTCTTCTTATGGAATGTCCCTCTGGCAACCTTTACAGATGGTGACAATGTGGCCTTGCTTGCCGCATGCCCAGCACATTGCTGTGCAGAACCTGCACTCCAAGCATCTATGTCGGCTTCCACAGCCCATACATTGAGTGAAGAGAACTTCCTTGTAAGTGGCCGTTGAACTCTTGCTGATGGCTTCTGCAGCAGATCGATTTTGTGTTCCATGTTGGGGACGTCTCCTCATGGTGGATGGTTTCTGGGCTGGGAGTGTTCTTGGAGGGCCGTAAGGCTTTTACAGCTCCCCCGGCAGCTTCTTCGGCCATGATTTCCTTTAGAGTGTCTTGGAACATCAAAGTCTCTTTCACGAACAACTTCTGCTGAAGATCCCTGTTCCTCAACCTGCAAACTAAATGGTCTCTCAGTCTTTCTTCGAGGTCTTGGAAATTGCAGAGCCAGGACGCCTGTCATAGGGCAGCTATGAACTCAGCGGCAGACTCATCTGGTTGTGGCTCCCTTTGTTCAAAGGTATGTCTCCAGGCAATGACTGAGAGCTTTGGTTCAAAATGATCCTTTAGCATTTTCTTGAGCTCAGCATAGGTGACTGATTCAAGTATGGCTGGTGTGACCAGGTTTTTGGTGATATCGAATGTCACCTGGCCGCACATGCACAGCAGCATTGCAGCCTTTAAGCCATCTTCACTAACTTGGTTAGCTCTCAGGTAGTTCTCAACGAACAAAATGTAAGAGCTCCACCTCTTGGGATGCGACACTTTGAACTCCGACAATTTTCTGAGCTTGGCCATGGTGAGTTGTCTCCAACCTCGCAATGCCTTGTGCTGCTAAGTCTTCTGTTGTTGTCCTGGGGACAGGTCCCTCAGGGTATTGGCCTCCAGTCTTGCTTGCTGGCAGACAGAGGAAGGAACATAATTCCTACCAGGGCACTGAGGCCTGGACTACCCCTAATGACTTTTAGCTCTTTCCCTCTTCGCAGCACATCCCATCCTCATTGCCACTATTATGCTTCTAGTTCGGTGAGGCATTGACGAGGCAAATGATGCAAACAACAACTCTTTATTCAGTTTACAACAGAAGCAGCCCTAACTGCTGATTAACCAGTATTTATACAGTTCATCACTAGGCGGAAACCAATAAAACTGAAGCAGTTTTTCCTGCTTAAAGCTAATCTAATTAACATGTAGACAGTCAGTCTGGAGCTTAAACAGGTGCAGCCATTTGACCATTTTCAACAGTTTCCAAGTAATAAACCTCAATACATAACACTTTAAGATTTTTGAGGTTTTTAGAGATACTTATTTCTGAGATAATGTTAATCTCTGATCCCCAAACTGACTGAACTGTGTACAACCTCAGTCCCAGTTCTAATTTGCTATCGAAAAATATTTGCAAGAACTGAGTTCATGTGGCATTGTAAGGTAAGGAAACACAGCTTGTGACCTAGCACTGAAAGCACTGGATCTGGCTCTTAAATTCCTCTAAAATGGCTATAAGGTTACCTATATATTTTTCTGCCTTTACATGAATTTTGCTGAAATGTCTGTCTGTTTCTGTCTGTCTATTTCTGTCTGTTTGTGTTTATTTCTGACTGTTGTTTACAGTCACTAACTTTGGGTTTCTGCCATATGAATACCCTTCCCATCTATCAGAATTCAGAACCAGGTTCCCTTGTTTGGAAACTTTAAATGTTTCTCTATTGGCAGTGGCAGAAAATGGATCAAAGCACTTTATTAACAAAGATTAGGTTCCTGACCACCAAAGAGCAACTAAATCAAAATGACACATGAATGTTTCTGAAGCTGAGTCATTGCTTCAAGGTTTGGCAACGAGCAATGATACTTAGCACTCACTTCAATTATTACTTTGAACATCCAGATGATCAATATTGGAGCTTTTATCATTTGGTTCTTATCTCCCAGAGACCATGATATGCTAGCTTTAGTTAACTATCTTATTTAGCCACTATTGCTTCATTGCTTCACTAATGACTAATTCCTGTCTGTGCAATGCTGTACAGAATAGTGATAGTAAAGATTTATTATCTAAACAAGACTAATTTACTATTCAAGAAACACAAGAGAAACTTTATGCATAGCAGATAATGTCAATGAAAGGACAACTTCTTTGCTGTTCTGACTTCTTAGCTCAGACTTAGTAGTGGGTAGATAATAGTAGCCATAGAAAATCTACTCTCAAGTTCCTCCATCTTCTTTGATTCCTTCTACTTCATAGAAAATGGAATGTAGGTGAGCCCTTTTGTACCTCTTCCTGAAGTTTTCAACTTAAATTTACCTAAATTTAGTGCTACTAATTTCTTAAAAGCCTCCTTTACATCATTGTTCTGGAGGCTATATACAATGGGATTGAGCATAGGCACCACAACAGTGTATATACAGATAATCCCTTGTGGAATTCTGGAGCTTGACCTCTTTGGGGAATGACATACAAGATAATGATAGTCTCATAATACAAACTCACCACTATAATGTGGCAGACATATGTTGAAAAAGCTTTCTGTCTCCCAACAGAGGAAACTATACTGAAGATAGCTGAGATAAGATATGCATAGGAAATGATGATGAATAGAAAGGGATTTAGTGTGGCAATGATAGAAGAGAGAAACACAGTTACTTCTGTCAACTTGCTTTTCTTGCAGGATAGTTTTATCAGCTCTACCACGTCACAAACAAATTGGTCCATTTCATTTGTGCTATAAAAGTATAACCTGGAAACACTCCCAACTGAGACAGTAGAGAGACAAAAGCCTGAGAACCAGGAGAAAGTTGCTAGCTGAAGGCAAAGCTTGAAGTTCATGATGATGTGGTAGAAGAGTTATATGGCTAAATAGTGATCAAATACCATGATTGCAAGAAGGAAGCATTATATGATACCCAAACTGATATAAAGAAATAATTGGTGATATATTCACTAAAGGAAATAGTTCTGTTTTCTGCCACACAGTTGGCCAATATCTTTTGGAGTGATGACAGAACTATAAAATGTCTCTAAGAAGGAAAGGTTAGCTAGAAAGAAATACATGGGAGTGTGAAGGTGCTGATCAGTCACAACTAGAATCACTATAAGAACATTATCAATTATAGTTACAATATATTTGCCAAAACAACAGAAAGAGTAAAATTTGAAGTTGATGTAAATTTTGAAAGCCAAAATTTGTGTTCTCTCTCTCTTTCTCTCTCTTTCCTTCCCCCCTCTTTCTCTTTCTTTCCTCTCCCTCTCTCTTTCTCTCTTTCTTCTCTCTCTCCCTCTCTTTCCTCTCCCCCTCTCTTTCTCTCTCCCTCCCTCTCTCTCCTTTTCCTCTCTCTCTCTTTCTCTCTTTTCTCTCTCTCCCTCTCTCTCTCCTCTCCCTCTCTCTCTTTCTCTCTCTCTTTCTCTCCCCTCCTCTCTCTTTCTCTGTCCCCCTCTCTCTCCCTCTCTCCGATCTTCTGCTCACCTGGCAAGCTGGCTTCAAGCTGTTCTCCAACAGATTGGCTCTCTCCTGCCCTTCCTGCTTCCTGCAGAGATGCAGCCAAGGCAGGGACCCCACCCAATAAGCTTGTTAGCTCCTCGAAAAACACGGTGAGGCCACTCTCTTTTTTACACACACACACACACACACACACACAAACACACACACACACACACAGAGAGAGAGAGAGAGAGAGAGAGAGAGTTAGAGTTAGAGTTAGAGTTAGAAGGGAAGCGAGCGCAAGTGCATCTCTCTGTTTCTGTCTCCATTTGCAAAGGAGGCTGGGAGCCGCAGGGGAAGGCTCAAAGAGCCACATGCGGTTCTGGAGCCACAGGTTGCCAACCTGTGGCCTATACATAATAAATTTTGTTCATACCCTCCCAGGAAAAAGGCCCCTTGCACCTGTTATACCTGCATTGTTTAACTGTTTAACCATGACCTTTAGCTTAGCATAAGTTCTATTTTTATTTTTGTGTTTCCTCTGCTTGCGGTTATTAAGTATTAACCTACTTATATAAGCCACAACAGCTTATCCTGTATGTGCCAAAGTCCCTAAAGTTAAACACCTAAGTTACTCCATTTTATAAACTCACTCCTTAAATTTTAGTTATTAAGATTAAATGTCATTAAGCAATTTCTAATCTATATATTTGTATATAGATTATACAAATACAATGTATACAATGTGGTGGGTAAGACATCAGGTTGGAAACTGAGAATGCTAGTCCTGCCTTAGACGAAAACCTTAGTGACCTTGGGCCAGTCATTCTCTCTCAGCCTTTGAAAGGAAGCAGTGGCAAACCACTTCCAAAAATCTTGCCCTGAAAATTGCAGGAGCTTCTTTCAGGCGGTTGCCAGGAGTCAAGATTGACCCAAAGGCTCAAACAAGCAAACAAACATTGCCTCTCCATAAAAGCTATCATCCAAGAATGGCTCAACATTTTAAATAAACAAATACATCAGTAGTTTTCATCCAAGGCAGTACAAATAATCAACTAAAATGTTAACTCAATTATTTCAGCATTTTCTGAAATTCATTATTTGCCTTTTGGCACCAGGGTATGGGCCTGGGTTTTTATGTTTGCATTCATGCAAAAGCATATTCATATACATAAGTACTATACTTCATTATTCTTAACCCCTGATTTGTTAATAAAGGGTTGGGGATCAAGGAGAATGTGATGAAGCATGTGCTGCAATGCAAACCATGTTCCTCACATACCTATGTATGTCATTATACTGCAAGTATGAGAGGACAAAGTTTGCATTTTAATGTTATCATTTTGAAGTCAGCATAGTTAGGAATGGATACCTAGGCATGGGATATTCCAACGGTTTGCTCAAATGTTCTTATAAACAACTGATAGCCACCTCAACAAATACTGTCATTTTAGAATCATCTAGGAAACATTATAATGTTGATTGTAATTCAAGGCTTTCAAATCAGCTGATGCACCTGGACCACATTGTGAAATCAAAAGGTGCTTTCAATGGATGTACAATCTGCATTTTTAGGCAATCCCAATTACTCCTGTGGTAATTAAAATGATTTAAAAACTTGATTGGCAATCAGCTGACTTTGAGTATTAATAATTTAAAACAGATGCTCTTTTCAAACTGGGCTTATCCCAAAGCTTAAGTGTCAGTGAAATACTTCAGAATTGTTCTTATATCCTAACTCTTTCAAATATTGCAGCATTTACTGCTGGAAATACTGTGGATGTGGATGATATAAAGGAGGATCTTAATGATACTGACAAGATTTTCTGTCCTGGAGGATTCCTATGACAATATTTTTTTCATCCTTAGATAAAGATGGTTTATGAACAAAGTTTTATGCTTTTATTTTTAAGGACTTTATAAAATGTTGTTGTTGTTAATTGCAAAGTCATGTCCGACCCATTGCGACCCCATGGACAACGTTCCTCCAGGTCTTCCTGTCCTCTACCATCTTCTGGAGTCCATTTAAGTTCACACCTACTGCTTCAGTGACTCCATCCAGCCATCTCATTCTCTGTCGTCCCCTTCTTCTATTGCCCTCAAACTTTCCCAGCATTAGGCCCTTCTCCAGTGAGTCCTTCCTTCTCATTAGGTGGCCAAAGTATTTAGTTTCAACTTCAGGATCTGGCCTTCTAAAGAGCAGTCGGGGTTGATCTCTTCTAGTTCTGACCGGTTTGAATGCCTTGCAGTCCAAGGGACTCGCAGGAGTCTTCTCCAGCACCATAGTTCAAAGGCCTCAATTCTTTGATGCTCAGCCTTTCTTATGGTCCAACTGTCACAACCATACATTGCAACTGGGAAAACCATGGCCTGGACTATACGCACTTTTGTTGGCAGGGTGATGTCTCTGGTTTTTAGTATGCTGTCTAGATTTGCCATAGCTTTCCTCCCCAGGAGCAAGCGTCTTTTAATTTCTTGGCTGCAGTCCCCATCTGAAGTGATCTTGGAGCCCAGAAAAATAAAATCTGTCACTACCTCCATTTCTTCCCCATCTATTTGCCAGGAATTGAGAAGGCCGGATGCCATGATTTTGGTTTTCTTAATGTTGAGTTTCAAGCCAACTTTTGCACTCTCCTCCTTCACCCGCATCAAGAGGCTCTTTAGTTCCTCTTCACTTTCTGCCATTAGAGTGGTATCATCTGCATATCTTAGGTTGTTGATATTTCTCCTGGCAATCTTAATTCCAACTTTTGATTCATCTAGCCCTGCTTTTCTCATGATGTGCTCTACATATAAGTTAAATAGGCAGGGCGACAGTATACAGCCTTGCCGGACTCCTTTTCCAATTTTGAACCAATCAGTGGTTCCGTGTCCGGTTCTCACTGTTGCTTCTTGACCTGCATATAGGTTTCTCAAGAGACAAATGAGATGGTCTGGTATTCCCATCTCTTTAAGAACTTGCCACAATTTGTTGTGATCCACACAATCAAAGGCTTTTGCATAGTCAATGAAGCAGAAGTAGATGTTTTTCTGGAACTCCCTAGCTTTCTCCATGATCCAGCGTATGTTGGCAATTTGATCTCTAGTTCCTCTGCCTCTTCGAAATCCTGCCGGTACTTCTGGTAGTTCTCGATCCACATACTGCTGGAGTCTAGCTTGTAGGATTTTAAGCATAACTTTACTAGCATGTGAAATGAGTGCGATAGTTTGAACATTCTTTGGCATTGCCTTTCTTTGGAATTGGAATGTAAACTGACCTTTTCAATCCTGTGGCCACTGTTGAGTTTTCCAAATTTGCTGGCAAATTGAATGTAGCACTTTTACTGCATCGTCTTTTAAGATTTTGAATAGCTCAGCTGGAATACTGTCACCTCCACTAGCTTTGTTGTTGCTCAGATTTTCTAAGGCCCATTTCACTTCACATTCTAGGAGGTCTGGTTCGAGGTCAATGACCATCTCATTGTGGTTATCTGGGATGTTAAGCTCATTCTTGTATAGTTCTTCTGTGTAGTTTTGCCATCTCTTCTTAATCTCTTCTGCCTCTGTTAGGTCCCTGCATTTTGGTCCTTTATCATGCCCATCTTTGCATGAAACTTTCCCTTCATATCTCCAATTTTCTTGAAGAGATCTCCGGTCTTCCCTATTCTGTTGTTTTCTTCTATTTCTTTGCACTGTTCATTTAAAAGGCATTCTTATCTCTTCTAACTATTCTCTGGAATTCTGCATTCAATTGGGTGTATCTTTCTCTTTCTCCTTTGCTTTTCACTTCCCTTCTTTCCTCAGCTATTTGCAAAGCTTCCTCAGACAGCCTTTTTGCTTTCTTGCATTTCTTTTTCTTTGGGATGGTTTTAATTGCTACCTCTTGTACAATGTTGTGAACTTCCATCCATAGTTCTTCAGGCACTCTGTCTATCAAATCTAATTCCTTAAATCTATTTGTCACCTCTACTGTATATTCATCAGGAATATGATTTAGTTCATACCTGACTGGCCTAGTGCTTTTCCCTACTTTTTTCAATTTAAGCTTAAATTTTGTAACGAGAAGCTCATGATCTGAGCCACAGTCAGCTCCTGGTCTTGTTTTTTACTGACTGTATAGAGCTTCTCCATCTTTGGCTGCAGAGCACATAGTTAATCTGATTTCTATGTTGACCGTCTGGTGATGTCCATGTGTAGAACCGTTTCTTGGGTTGTTGGAAAAGAGTGTTTGTTATGACCATCGTATTCTCTTGACAAAATTCTATCAGCCTGTGCCCTGCTTCATTTTGTACTCCAAGGCCAAACTTGCCTGTTATTCCGGTTATCTTTTGGCTTCCTACCTTCGTATTCCAATCCCCCGTGATGATAAGGATATCATTTTTTGGTTTTAATTCTATAAGGTGCTGTAGGGCTTCATAGAATTTTATATAGGCTTTATAAAATAGCTTCCTTCTAATTTCTGAACCAATGGTCTAGCTTTCATTTATTTGCTTTGATTCTTATTTGGATTGTCAAAATTCCTATGAGGAAAAATAAAATAAGTCCCTTTGCAACCATTATGCTCAACATAACTACTTATAGGTAATTGTCATAATTTCTTAACCTTCAAACCAGTAATTAGAATGTACAAAACATTTTTTTCTTACATTAGCATAGTCAAGTGGAAACTCTGACTGCACCCCAACAAAACAAAACAAAACAGACTTTTTGTCAGTCTTTTGCTACTTTGCATTTATTTATCCACTATATATATATATTAAACTTTTCAGAATCAGAAGATATGGGCATAAATTAAAAAAATAAATAAAACATAATATTGCAGTATAGGAAAATCATTTTCCACAAAAATTCAAGTGCTGTTTTAGACTTTTAAACCTCTTCATGGCATACAGCCTAGTTAGGCCTGCCTGATTACAGCCATCCATCTCATTAGATCTAGCAGAAGAAACAAGCTGTGGATCCTGTCTGTTAAGGAATTCATTTTGGCTGGCTGCTGTGGCATCCGCCTTAATGGATCTTCTTCTGTTTGAAGACTACTTCAAATACAAATTATAAGACACAAGTACAGATGTTTATGAATTGAAAAACTGAAAGCTACATCAAATTGTATATAAACTACTATTATAATTTTAAGAATTTATTGGTAAACTGGAGATCTATGGAAAAACAAATCCATGAAAATGCACTTAGGAGAATGTGGAGAGCTACGTTCATGGATGATTCAGATGAATAGTGAAAGATATTAGACACCTGTCTTCTGGCAAATCTTTCTATTTTTGTCATAGTTTTTACTACTTCTTTGAAATTTCCCCATAGTTCCTTATTTCTCATTTAGGATTCTGTTCCTGACTCTCTCTTACATTCCTGCCAATTTAAGTGGACCCCAACTCTCTATTTTGCCTACATAAACACATATACAAATTTCATGGCTGCTTGACAGAAACTTGATTTCTACTTATGTAATGTAAAAGTATAATCTTCCTCCTGTGGAGACAGAAGTGGGGACAACATAGTGGTTAAATATTAAAGGAATATGCAATCATTCTTTTTCATGAGTTGATGAGTTAAGTGTTATCATTTTCTTCCTTTCAGTTGTGCCCAATTCTCAAAGTCTGCAGTTTTCTTGGCAAGGTTTTTCAGAAGGGTTTACCATTGCCTCTTATCTAGAACTGAGAGAAAATAACTGGCCCAAAGTCACTCAGTTAGGATTAGAACTCATAACCTTCATGTTTCTATCAAAGGAAGTTTGGTTTTAAGTTCTATCTTCTTTTAAATACTTTTAAATACATTTATTCATATATACGCACATAATCAAATACATACCAATTTTACTAATAATGTCTTTATGATGGTTCCCTTCATTCAGTACATCACATGTCAGTTCATGGAAGCTTCAGTACTTTAGATATACTTGTCTTTTTAATAGGTATTGAGGAATTCTCTATAAATTTTAAGTTGCAATGTTTATTTTAATTGTTTTTAAGGTGTGGGGTTACTTCTAAAACTCTTCTAAAAGATTTTCTGATAAACTTAAAAGATGGTCTATCATAAGCAGTTTAATAAAATATTTCTTCCACAATGCGCAAACCTATAAGGCCAAGACAAGTTATATGCATTAAGGAATTAGATCTGATAGACAGATAGACAATAGGGGAACTCAGGCACCACACAGGTTATGTAGAAAGGAAACACAGGGCCACTCACAAAGGACTCAAATGTTTATACACCAATGTACAGAGTATGAACAGCAAACAGGGTGAACTAGAAATTCAGGTTAATGAGGGCAGATACGATATTGTTGCCATTACGGAAACATGATGGGATGAAACCCACACATGGAGCACACAGCTAGAGGGATTTAAATTATTTAAAAGAAACAGACCAAATAAAAGAGGAGGTGGAGTTGCTCTCTATATAAGAAATAACTACATCTCTACAGAAATAGAGCACAACAATGATAAAAACTGTCTTGAATGCATTTGGCTCAATATAAAAGGGGAAAAAAATGACATTGCCATAGGTGTATACTACAGACCACCCAACCAAACAGAGGAAATAGATGAACTTTTTGCTAGTCAGCTAACTAAGGTATGTAGGAAGCACATCACACTAGTAATGGGGGACTTTAACTACCCTGACATCAACTGGGAGACAAACTCCGCACCAAGTGGAAGATCAAACAGGTTCCTGGCAACCCTAGCAGACAACTTTGTCTCCCAAAAAGTAGAGAATGGAACTAGGGGATTAGCCATTTTGGATCTAATTCTCACTAACAGAGATGAAATGATAGACGGTGTTGGAGCCATAGGAACCCTGGGAGGAAGTGATCATGCAATATTAGAATTCAACATTATAGAAGCACAACCAATAGAACACAGTCAAACTAGAGTCTGGGACTTCAAGAGAGCTAATTTCAATAAACTTAGAGAGGGCTTGGGAAGGATTCCATGGATGAGAATCCTCAAGGGGAAAACAACTCAAGAAGCTTGGGAAATTTTGAAAAATGAGATAATAAAAGCACAGTCTAGCACAATAGCAACAAAGAGGAAAAACAACAGCTCTCAAAAAAACCCAGCATGGCTGCATAAAGAACTCTCTGACAAATTGAAAGATAAAAAGGACAAGTATAGAAAGTGGAAAGAAGGGAACATAACTAAGTCAGAATATCAGCAAATAGCCCGAGCCTGCAAAGATGAAGTGAAGAAAGCCAAGGCTCAAAATGAACTAAGGCTTGCAACCAAAGTCAAAAATAACAAAAAAAAGCTTCTTTCAACATGTAAAAAACAAGAAAAACGTGAAGGAAATGATTGTTCCATTAGTGGGTAGATGTGGCAAGAAGGTGACAAGCAACAGGGAGAAAGCAGAACTATTTAACTCATTTTTTGCATCTGTCTTTACACAAAGGAAAAAAACAGACCAACCTATCAAAAATAGTGCCATAAAAAACAAAATAAAAACACAAGTTAAGATAGGCAAGAAAATGGTAAGTGAGCACCTGTCCAGCCTAGATGAGTTCAAATCGCCAGGACCAGATGGATTACACCCCAAGGTTCTCAAGGAACTGGCAGATGTGATATCGGAACCACTGAACTATATTTTTCAAAGATCCTGGAACACAGGGGAACTACCAGAGGACTGGAAAAGAGCTGATGTAGTTCTCATCCTCAAAAAAGGAAAAAAAAATGGATCCAGGAAATTACAGACCTATCAGCCTGACCTCAATACCTGGGAAGATCCTGGAAAAGATAATCAAATAACGAATCAATGAACACCTAGAGGCAAACAAAGTCATTACTAAAAGCCAACATGGGTTTGTCAAAAATAGATCATGCCAGACAAATCTTATTGCATTCTTTGACCAAGTGACAAAATTAGTGGATCAGAGGAATGCTGTGGACATAAGTTACTTGGACTTCAGTAAGGCATTTGATAAAGTAGATCACAACCTACTACTTGACAAGATAGAAAAATGTGGGGTAGACAGAACCACCACCAGATGGATCCGTAGCTGGCTGACCGGCCGTACTCAGTGAGTGGTCCTCAATGGAACTGCATCTATATGGAGGGAAGTGTGTAGTGGGGTGCCCCAGGGCTCTGTTCTTGGCCCAGTGCTCTTCAACATCTTCATCAACGATTTGGATGAAGGGATAGATGGGGAACTCATCAAATTTGCAGATGACACCAAGCTGGCAGGAATAGCCAACACTCCAGAAGACAGGCTTAAGATACAGAAGGATCTGACAGACTTGAACACTGGGCACTAACTAACAAAATGAAATTCAATGGTGAAAAAAGCAAGGTTCTACATTTAGGCAAGAAAAATCAAATGCACAAGTATAGCATAGGTGGCACCATGCTCAATAGTAGTAACTGTGAGAGGGACCTTGGAGTCCTAATAGACAATCACCTAAATATGAGCCAGCAGTGTGCTGCAGCTGCCAAAAAGGCCAACACAGTGCTAGGCTGCATTAACAGAGGGATAGAATCAAGATCACGTGAAGTATTAAGACCACTCTTTAATGCCTTGGTAAGGCCACACTTGGAATACTGCATCCAGTTTTGGTCACCACGATGTAAAAAAGATGTTGAGACTCTAGAAAGAGTACAGAGAAGAGCAACAAAGATGATTAGGGGACTGGAGGCTAAAACATATAAGGTTGCTAGAATTGGGTATGTCTAGTTTAACGAAGAGAAGACAAGGGGGGACTTGATAGCAGTATTCCAATATCTCAGGGGCTGCATAAAGAAGAGGGAATCAAGCTATTTTCCAAAGCACCTGAAGGCAGGACAAGAAGCAACGGGTGGAAACTAATCAAGGAGAGAAGCAACCTAGAACTAAGAAGAAACTTCCTGACAGTGAGAACAATTAATCAGCGGAACAGCCTGCCTCCAGAAGCAGTAAATGCTCCAGCACTGGAAGTTTTTAAGAAGAGACTGGACAGCCATTTGTCCGAAATGGTGTAGGGTTTCCTGCCTGAGCAGGGGGTTGGACTAGATGACCTCCAAGGTCCCTTCCAACTTTACTACTATTATTATTAGAACCATGTTCTGGAAAATCCAGATTATGATCCAAGGCCATTGGTATTGTGCCATTAATTATTCATCTATTGGATGTTGGTCTTATAAGATTGATTAGACTAAGAATTCAGTGCTATGTAAATTAGTACTACTTTTATTGTAATAGCCTTGTAACAGAATCTGGCAAGTCTGAAGAGGCGAAGAGCCTATAGCGTTTCTCATTTATGTTTATGTAAATAATAATAATAATAATAATAATAATAATAATAATAATAATAATAACAACCCCCAGTGAGGCACTACCTTGACGTGGTTGTGGGGCTTGTGTACTCTGAGGAAGATGAGAGCTATGCCAG
The DNA here is from genome assembly GCF_016545835.1 of Crotalus tigris. Lineage (NCBI taxonomy): Eukaryota > Metazoa > Chordata > Lepidosauria > Squamata > Viperidae > Crotalus > Crotalus tigris. The sequence goes on from NW_024097293.1 coordinate 1,089,709, forward strand.
AGGTTCAACCATACTGGACAGGTCTCATCAGAGGAGTCAGACAAAGAGTGTCTCTCCCATAAAAAATATGGTGAGACGTAAATTTCAGAATGCCATACCGGCTCGGATGTCGCCCGGGTTAACAAGGTCCGCGCTAGATATTGGAGTTCCTGGATATCTGGTGAAAAATGGGTTACAGGACTCAGGACTGTTGGCTGAGCAACCAGGGCCAGCAGCTGCAGAACTACTGGAAGAAAAGGTGTTTACCCGTCGCAGATACACAGTGATGGAAAACAAAGAAATAATGATCTGTTACTACAGATCAAGTCCAACAAGAAGAGGATATCTAAAACGAATGCACCAGTTCTGGAAAGAACAACATCCAGAATCAGAAATAACAGAACAGAGACTAGCAGATCAACGCCGATTTATAACACGAAATAAAGTATTTACAGAAACAGAATTGGACGAACTGCAAAGGTTTACCCAGGGCAAAGAAATCAAAGCCTTACAAGAAGTAATTCAGAATGTAGAGGCAAACCAGGGGGAGTTGGCAGTGAAAGAATCCAGTAGAGATATACAACTGTTCTCATTTGGAAACCAGGCACCTATTCCTCAGGAAGAACAAAACCTTCTAACTAAAGAAATAAAAGAATTGAAACAAAGAATAACTGAGCATCTAGAACAGCACAAAAACAACAGAATAAGGCTGCCTGCATTGAAGCTTGTTCCAAAGAAACAGCTAGCACAAGCATTAAAAGATGCAAATACTGCAATAGCAAGTATAAGCACCAATTCACTGCAAGAAACAAACCAACTAATGTACAGCACAGCTGCAGTTATAACTGAATACCTGGGATGCAAAATCAACAAAGAAGAAAAACAAACAAACAGTGCACCACAAAAATGGAAGGTTAGACTAGAAAATAAGATCAGCAAGTTAAGATCACATGCAAGCAAGCTAGAACAGATGAAAGAAAAGAAGCTGAAGAACAAGAAGACCAAAGAATACCTAATCAAGAAATACCACTTAGAAACAAGGAAGATCAAGGAAGCACTGGAAATAATAAAGCAACAAATAACAGCTATAGCCAGGAAAATCAGTAGATATGAAGCTCGAATTGCAAACTATAGGCAGAACCTCCAATTTCAATCCAATCAGAAACGTTTCTACCAATCCATCAATGGAGAAACTGCAAGGAATCAGTCAGTACCTGACAAGGAAGAAACAGTGCAGTTCTGGAAGCAGATATGGGATAACCCAAAGAAATACAACAAGGATGCGGCTTGGTTAAAAGAGGTGGATGCAAATAAAACAGAAGTTGAAATGAAAGAACTAGTAATAACAACAAAAATGGTAGAAAAAAGAGCAAAGAAAATCAAAAATTGGTCAGCACCAGGTGAAGATGAACTGCATGGGTTTTGGTTGAAACATCTAACTGTTATACACCCACTCATTGCCAAGCAGTTCAACAATATACTACAGGGAGGAGAAATTGAAAAGTGGCTAACAACTGGGAAAACCTACCTAATAATGAAAAATCCAGCAAAAGGGGCAACACCAGGTAACTACAGGCCAATTACCTGCTTACCAACAACTTTCAAATTACTAACTGGTGTGGTAGCTGATGCAGTACAACAGCATCTAGTTGAAAACAATCTCTTTCCACCTGAGCAGAAAGGAAACCGCCCCAATAGCAGAGGAACAAAAGATCAACTCCTAATAGACAAAATGATCTTGGAAAACTGCAAGAGAAGGAAGACCAACCTGAATGTGGCATGGATTGACTACAAAAAGGCATTTGACTCTCTGCCACATGATTGGATAATAAAGTGCCTAGAAATAACAGGAGTCAGTAGAAACATCAGAAAATTTGTGCAAAGATCGATGGCACAATGGAAGACACAGTTGCAGATCAATGGTGAGAACTGGGAGAGGTTAATATCAAGAGAGAAATATTTCAAGGAGATTCATTATCACCATTACTATTTGTTATTGCACTGTTTCCTCTGTCAACAATACTGAATAACTCAGGACATGGCTATCAAACATCAAAAACATCTACCAGACTATCCCATCTCCTTTACATGGATGATCTGAAGCTGTATGGAAAAACATCATCTGAAATAGAATCGCTGCTCAACACTGTCCGTATATATAGCCAAGATATTGTAATGGAGTTTGGCTTGGACAAATGTGCCACACTTACTATCAAACAAGGAAAAATAGTGAAAACTGAAGGAATCAAGATGCCCCACGAAAATAACATTAAGAGTCTGGATGAGGAAGAATACTACAAATACTTGGGTATCCTTCAAGCTGACAACATCAAGCACACTGAAGTCAAGAAAAAGATTAGAGGTGAATACATCAAGAGAGTGAAGAAGATCTTAAAGTCCAAACTCAATGGAGGAAATACCATAAAGGCAATCAACACCTGGGCAATCCCAGTCATTAGGTACACAGCTGGAATAGTGGACTGGACTCAAGCAGAACTAAAAGCAATGGATAGGCAGACCAGAAAAATAATGACAATGAATCATGCCCTTCATCCACGCAGTGACATTGATAGACTTTATCTACCAAGGCAAATAGGTGGGCGTGGAATGCTACAAGTACATCAGATGGTTGAAGAAGAAAAAATGGCTTTGGAAGAATATCTGAAGAACAATGATGAAGATGCACTGAAATTAGTATATCAGGAAGGTTTACTAACTACTGGAGAGACCAAACTGGCCTACAAGAAAGATCAAATGAAGAACAGAATAGAGGCATGGGAAGACAAAGCACTACATGGCCAATACATGAAAAAAATAGCTGGGAAAGCAGATAATAATAAAACCTGGCAATGGCTAAGAGCAGGAAAATTGAAGAAAGAGACCGAGGGACTAATTCTGGCTGCACAAGACCAAGCCTTAAGGACAAATGCATACAAAGTCAAAATTGAGAAGACAGCAACAGACAGTAAGTGCCGCCTATGCAAAGAAGCTGAAGAAACAGTGGACCACTTGGTAAGCTGTTGCAAGAAGATTGCACAAACTGATTACAAGCAGCGGCATGACAAAGTAGCAACAATGGTGCATTGGAAGATCTGCAAAAAATATCATTTGCCTGTAAGCAAAAACTGGTGGGATCATAAAATAGAGAAAGTCATAGAAAATGATAAAATTAAACTGCTCTGGGACTTCAGAATTCAAACAGACAAGCACCTGCAACATAACACCCCAGACTTAACAATTGTCGATAAGAAAGACAAAAAAGTCTGGATAGTGGACGTGGCAGTGCCTGGAGACAGCAGAATAGAAGAGAAAGAACTGGAGAAGATAACAAAATACAAAGACCTACAAATAGAAATAGAAAGACTGTGGCAAAAGCAAGCAAGGGTAGTACCAATAGTCATAGGCTCCTTGGGTGCAATCCCAAAACAACTGGAGCACCACTTGAACACCATTGGCATTGACAAATTCGCTATTAGTCAATTGCAAAAGGCGGCCTTGCTAGGAACTGCTTCCATCCTGCGACGATATCTGTAATACCATCAAACATCCACATCTGCCTATCCCAAGTCCTGGGTAAGGACTCGATAGGTAGACAAAATGCCAAATCCAGTCTGAACATCTGGTTGACTGTGCGATGATCCATAATAGAATTGGAAGGGATCTTGGAGATCTTCTAGTTCAACCCCCTGCTCAGGCGGTTGAAGCTAGACTATGATCTGATATATGTGTTCTAGTGCTTCTTGTTAATGTGAAAGAAAATTGCCAAATATTCTGCTTCTTGTGTATACCCAATAAAAATAGAGTAGAATTTGAAATTATTATATTTGAATGGTTCATGGATAGTTAAGGAATGACCTGCTGTGTTCATTTTTCAGGGATATCATGCGTGTCATATGAAATTTGTTGAAACTTATTAGAAGAAAAAGAAAAATGAATGTAATCAAAAGGGACAGGAGTTGGTTGATCAGAATAGATTAATGCTTAAGGTATGGCTAGTAAAAAAAACATATCTTTTGTTTTGTTTTTTTATTAAACCTGTCCCCTTCTCTTCCAGAACTTGATTTCTCTCTACTCATTTTTCTCAAGCTCTTTTTTTCCTTTGAAGTATGCTGAAAATTGAAGACCTGCTGGAATTACAGGTTGCCAGAAATGATTTGAGGGAGCATTTTGGATCCCACTTCAAAAACAGTAGTCTCAAATTTCCTTGTGCCATGCACATATTTCTCTAATGTGTTTCAGCAATGAAATTTGCACAAGAAATACTAATGATGTTACCATACCAAAATAATGATCCTGCTTTTCTTGTTTTTATATATTTTCATAAGTTATGTATGCAAGGCTATCATAAACATACTGTTGTGTCCTGAGCCTGCAAAGGCAGGCTCGGGATGTTGCAATGGTCCCGGGCAGTTGCAAGCTGCCCGGGACCAGACTGGCTTGGGCCGGCTTCGCGCGCATGCAGGAGGCGGGGAACGCACCAAATTGTTGCCATTCTATCGGGGAACGTTGTTAAAAGGAGCTGGGAGGCCTGCGAGCCTCAAAGCTGTGACGGAGTGGAAAAGACTAAAATAAAAGATCTGTTGGAACCACAAGATGTTCTGTGCTCATTCGCCATTAAGCCGAGGACTCAACACTGGCGACGAAGGTGGGATTGCTTACAACAGATAGAGAAGAATTGTAAGCTTACCCAGGAGTCCGGAAGAGAGGAAGACGGCGTTAAATTCAGCACCTGGCCTGCCAGTACAGCGTCGCTGGAGGTAAGCTGGCTGATAGACCCCTTCCTTACAAAGAAGAAAAATGGCGAAGATAGGGAGACTGTCTGAATTCGATGTCACGCACCCAGAAAGATGGGAGTCTTATGTGGCCAGGGTAGAAAACTATTTTAGAGTAAATCAAGTAAGAGAAGATGGCTTAAAGGCCGCTACTTTGCTGTGTGTCTGTGGTCAAGATGCATTTGAAATTGCTGAAAATCTAGCAGCTCCTGCTCCTCTTGAATCTGTCACTTACACAGATTTAAAAACATTATTGAAGGAACATTTTCAGCCCAAATTGTCTGTTATTGCTTGGAGACACACTTTTGAACAGAGGAATCAAAGAGCTGGTGAATCAGCTAAAGAATACATTGCAGCCTTGAGAAGAGCAGCTAAGCCCTGTAATTTTAAAGACTTAGAAGAAAGGTTGAGAGACCGATTTGTATGTGGGCTTAGGAACAGAGACTTGTAGCAGAGACTTTTTGCAAAGGAAGACATATCATTCCAAGATGCCTTGAGAGAGGTCACTGCAGAAGAGGCAGCAGGTGGGGCAGTTAAGAACATGAGGCCTATCAGGAACACTCCAGAAGCTGTTTCCGTGCACCATGAGGGAGTCCAGGAGAGCTTGGAAGAAGATCCTGAAGATGAGGTGGATCATCTCTACCCAGCCAAAGAAAGAAAGCAGAAGGAAGGCAAAGAGAAGTCTTCAGCTGTACCCAAGTGCTTCGGGTGTGGAGGTCGCCACAAGAGGATCGACTGCAGATTCCGTTCTGCAATCTGTAGAGCATGTGGAAAGCAAGGCCACATAGCATCTGTGTGTCTGGGCCGTCAGGAGGTACAACCCCGAGAAGAAATGCGCCTGAAAGGTACCAGGGTCCCTAGCCAAAACAGAGTGTGTTTCTGTGCATCACGAAGAAGGACAGGCACATACAAGCCACTTAAAAAGAAACTGTCACTTAAGGTGAAGTTGCAAGGAGTTCCATTGATTATGGAACTAGACACTGGGTCTGCACTTTCAATTATTTCCATTCACATATTCAGAAAGATTTGTTCTAGCAGTGGGTTCCAGGCCAAGCTTAGGCCATCCAATATAGTTCTAACAGACTTTCAAAAGTCTGTATTGTACATTAAGGGGGAGGCCACCCTTAATGTACAATACAAGGATTTTGAAGGTCCATTAGATGTATTCGTAGTTGGGGGCGAGCGCACAGTCTCATTGGACTCGATTGGTTTGAGGCCTTGGGAATACAAGTTACAGGGCTTCACAGTTTACAAACATTAGGTCTACAGGAAGTCTGTAAAGAATTTGCAGATGTCTTCAGCCCTCAGCTGGGTGCATACAAAGACCCCCCAGTTTCCTTGAAGCTGGATCCCACTGTCACTCGTATCAGAGTAAAGGCAAGGAGAGTACCCTTTGCTTTGAAAGGGAAAATTGATGCTGAATTGGACATATTGATTCAGCAAGGTGTCTTAGAACCAGTTGACTCAAGTCCTTGGGAAACTCCCATAGTTACGCCTCTTAAGGCTAATGGGGACATTCTCATCTGTGCAGATTACAAATGCACTCTAAACAAGGCATTGCAACAGCATGCATATCCTGTACCTGTAGTCAGTCATATTTTGGCCTCCCTCAAGGGGGGGCGTGTTTTTGCAAAGCTGGATTTAGCACAGGCTTATCAACAGTTACCTGTTGATGAAGCTGCTGCTGAAGCACAGACTATTGTAACTCATAGGGGGGCATTCAAAGTCAAAAGACTACAATTTGGAGTAAATGTGGCTCCTGGAATTTTCCAAAGCATAATGGAAAACATCTTGAGGGGTATACCAGGGGTTTGCCCCTATTTTGATGATGTCTTAATAGCAGGAGACTCCACTCAAAATTTAGCTGAGAGGTTGAGGGCTGTTCTGCTGCGGTTCAGGAAAACAGGCCTCAAGCTTAAAAAAGACAAATGTAAAATTGGAGTGTCATCTACAGATTTTCTGGGATTCAGAATAGATGCCAAGGGCATTCATCCTGCTGAGTCTAAATTAAAGGCTATCCTGCAAGCTCCTAGGCCTAAGTCTAAAGTTGAATTACAAGCTTTTCTGGGCCTCTTGAACTTCTACAATGCATTCATTCCTAACAAAGCTAATGTAGCTGAGCCACTTCATCGGCTCTTGGACAAACAGGCAGTGTGGCAATGGTCACAAGCACATGAAGCAAGCTTCAATGAGGTTAAGGCCTTACTTACATCCAATGATGTGCTTGCACATTTTAATGAAACTCTTCCTGCATGCATCGCTTGTGATGCTTCCCCCTATGGGGTAGGAGCAGTACTTAGCCATCTAAGACCTGATGGAACTCAGGTTCCTGTTGCATATTACTCCAGAACCTTGTCTTCTGCTGAGCGGAACTACGCTCAGATAGATAGAGAAGCCTTGGCCATTGTTGCTGGGATTAAAAAATTCCATGATTTTCTATATGGCAGACATTTTACGGTCTACACTGACCATAAGCCTTTGTTGGGGTTGTTTACTACAAACAAACAACCCCCCCATATCATCTCCCCCAGAATGCTGAGATGGTCCATCTTTCTGTCAGCCTATGACTTTTCCTTGGTTCACAAACCTGGCAAGGAAATGGGCCATGCTGATGGCCTCAATAGATTACCTTTACAATTGGTAGAGGCTGACCCTTCCCCTGCCATCAACATCCTTTCCATTCAGGCGTTGCCTGAGTCGCCTTTAAATGCCAGGGATGTGGCTGCTGAATCAGCCATGGACCTTACACTCACTCGTGTCTTATCCTGGGTTTTGTCTGGATGGCCAGAGAGTTGTCCAGGTACTGAGTTTCAGAGTTTCTGGCTTAAGAAACATGAGTTATCCACTTTTCAGGGTTGTCTTCTGTGGGGCAGCAGAATTGTTATTCCTACCTCAATGAGGCCTAGGGTCTTGGCTTCCCTTCATGAGGGCCATCCTGGCATTGTCAGAATGAAGGCGCTTGCGCACAGCCATTTGTGGTGGCCAGGGTTAGACAGAGAAATAGAAGTTAAGGTGCATGGATGCCACCTGTGTCAACGCTCACGCCCAGAAATGCCCCAGGCTCCTGTACATAGATGAGAGGAAACACAGTCACCTTGGTCTAGGGTGCACATTGATTACACTGGGCCCTTTCAGGCTCAATTCTTCTTGGTCCTTGTTGACAGCTATTCAAAGTGGCTTGAGGTTGTACCTGTCTCTTCAACCACTGCTGCCAAGACCATTCAAGTACTAAGGGGGATTTTTGCTGCACATGGGCTTCCTGATATTCTGGTGTCTGACAATGGCCCTCAATTCACTTCTTTCGAGTTTCAAGCTTTCTTACAGACCAACATGATTCATCATGCCACCTCTGCACCATTCCACCCCTCCACCAATGGTATGGCTGAACGGATGGTCTGCATCACCAAGGATGCTTTAAAGAAACTGACCTACAGGGACTGGCACCACAGGTTGGCAGACTTTCTTCTTCCTTACCGCACCACACTTTCAACTTCCACTGGGAAGAGCCCAGCTGAACTCCGTTGGGGGCGCAAACTGATCACCAAACTTGACAGGTTGCAGTTGGACAGACTGCCTCCTAAGGCCACCCAATCCAGAGCACCGCAGTATCTGCAAGTGGGTGCCCCGGTATGGACCCGTAACTATAGGCCTTATCACTTGTGGGTTCCTGCTGTAGTATGCAAGGTTACTGGCCCTTTGTCATACGAGGTCTCTTTGGATGACGGTCATGTCCTTTGGCGGCATATCAACCAGCTACGTACAAGACTGGACTTACCCTCTGAAACTCCTGGGCCTTTTCTGGGTGGGAGGGGGACCACTATGGGCAAAGGGAAGGGTGTTGGCAGCAGCCGGGGTCAAACGGATAGGCCACAGACAGCCTATTTCAAGGTTCCACAAGTGTTCCAAACAGGAATACAAGGGAACAAGAAATCACACAGGCACCAGTGCCTACTCCAGCCAGGGAGTCACCCAGGGGGCATACCCATCATTCACAACTACCATTCAGCACTCCAGTCAGGGAGAATAACCAGGAGCATCCTAATAACTCAAACATTGCAAGAGAGCAGGCACATAAACAGTCAAGTTGGCCCAGTACTGCTACTATTTCCAGAAGGAAGCCTTCCCACAGGGAGGTGGTCGGAGAGGCAAATCCCAATTATGACACCTCTGGCACAGATTGGGGGGCAACTGAGCTTTGGGGCACTGCAGAAACCCCAGACAATCCCGTTATGGGGCTTGGGAGTGAAGGGATGCTTTCCCTTGATAGGTCCAGTGTGGGCTTGGAAGGCTCTAGAGAAATGCCAAACAGTGGCAGATTTACAGAGGGGCCAGAGAGCCTACAATTAGGCAGGTCAACCAGGTTCATGGGGGAGCAAAGTCCTGGTCTGACAAGCCTGGTGGGCAAGCAAGCAGACCAGGCAACGGGGCACAGTTCATGGGGATCACCAGGGTTTGAAAGAGGGAGTAACTCCATGTCATCCTCTGTACAAGAGGAAATAGGGGATTCTCAGAATCCAAGGAGGTCACAGAGAGTAAAAAGATCTCCCAAGTATCTTGAGGACTTTGTAACTTTGCTGGCAAAGCAGAAACAGTGAGAGGGTGCCTGCTGTTGTGCTAATTGGAAATATGGGCATTGGGTATTAATCCCAGAACAATAGCCCGGTACCATTTGTGGCGTGGGTATGGCACAGCTGTAATAGTTGTGCAGGTTTGGGGTTGGCACACCACGCTCATGTTGAGGTCGCTTATAACTACCAATATATTTATAAGTTTCAGCCGGGGGGGGGGAAGGGGTGTTGTGTCCTGAGCCTGCAAAGGCAGGCTCGGGACATTGCAATGGTTCCGGGCAGTTGCAAGCTGCCTGGGACCAGACTGGCTGGTGCTGGCTTTGCGTGCATGCGCGAAGCGCGGAGCGCACCTAATTGTTGCCATTCTTCTGGGGAACGTTGTTAAAAGGAGCTGGGAGGCCTGCGAGCCTCAGAGCTGTGACGGAGTGGAAAAGACTGCAATAAAAGACCTGTTGGAACCACGAGATGTTCTGTGCTCATTCACCATTGAGCTGAGGATTCAACACATACCATATTTGTTTTCATTCTTGTAATCTTAAGGAGCATTTTTAGAATTTTTCCTACTCTTCACCTGTAGCATTAGTATTTTCCTAGGAGCTGTATTTGAAAGTTTTTGAATTCCCACATGCATCACCATCTAGAGACCTGGTTTTTTTCCTTTAGGATAAACCGAGTTAATTTGCACAGCAGGGACTGTGGCCTTTCATATAAGACTAATATAAAGCTGGAAGAAGTCTTTTTTGAAGGCAGTGTTTAATTAAGTTTTTTTCAATTACTCCTTTTATTTACATCAGTCCTGAGCCAAATCTAGATATCAAGGTAAGATTCCATAGACAATCTGGCACTAAGGATGAGAAAAGTTTGTTTTCTTATACCTTCTTACTGAATAACAGACTCCTGCAAAGGTAATTCATTTTTTCCCACATCTATTTATAGCAGTGGTCCCCCACCCCTGACCGTGGACTGGCACTGGACTGCGGCATGCCAGAAATCAGGCTGCATAAACAAGCAAAGCCCGATCCATGGGATGCAGGCAGCACACAAAACCATGCCCCTTCTGGTCTGTGGAAAAACCTTTCACCACAGAACCGATCTCTGATGCCCAAAAGGTTGGGGGCCTCTGATTTAGAGAATCATAAGAAAGGTATGGTACATTTCCAGACAATAACTTTTCATGCCACAGCTTTTCTTCAGTTTTCTTCTTCAACATGACAGGGAACACTATGCCGCAGCATTGCATCTTCCTGTTTCTAATTCTGATCAACTAGGCCTTCTCTCACAGTGGTCCAGTCCATTTAATTCCATTATTACCACAAAATTAAACTTTATTTAAGATTCTTTTGAGTCTTCCTGAGGTTCATTTTAAATTTTTTGAAAAGTTATATTTTTATTATCATTTTACAAAACTTTTGAAGTAGCATTGATTATTCTGTTTTGATAAAAGAAAGCTGTCACTGAAATATAGAAGAGACAGTGAGACAATAGGTGAAATATTAATATATAGAATGGTTCATAAGTTATTTCTTTGGGTAGAAATTCTTGGAACTATAGCATAGTAGCTCTAAAAAACTACAAAAATGAATAGTTGTCTTTAATCCATACAACCTAATGCTTCTGGAAATTTCAATTTGTAAAGTAATGTGCAAGAAAAACTGAAATGGAGCCAGAAAGTTCTAATTTCATGTTTCTATTGCAATCTAGCACGTTTTCCTATTTAAAACACACAGAGAAAGGAAACAGGGCTTCAATTTATCTGTAAACATAATATTTGTGGAAGCTTAAATCAGGAATAAAAAAAAGTACGTATCATATTTCCAACTCAGATGGGAACTTTTAAAGAAGTAAATATCCTCTTACTGAGCTAAGTGATAACATCAAGTTAATCTTGGCTGATCTGAAAAAAGTGAGCAAAGCTATTTGTTACTTGGATTTCAGATGGAAGGCCTTCAGTAAAAAAAAAAAATGAACTAATTTCCTCTGATTCTCACTAGGTTTAGTTAGTGTAGAAAAAAATGAATGGATTGCAAAAGACTTTTGTTCATCTTCAGATGAAAGTTATTTCATTGAACACTTGACTTAACCTTCACTGAATTTAGTGAAATGCTCCCCAAATAAAAATGAAAACCCAACAAGCTTCTGTTTTCTAGCAAAATATCTGACTTGGTTTTCTTGACCTCATGACATTCACCTGTTTGTTTTCAAATGACTTGTTTTTCAGGTCTTCCTATGTTGTGCTGCTGTGGCTTGTAACTACGGAATTGTAAAAAAGGAAAACTGCTTCATAACTGTGACTGTGGCTTTTAAGAACTGCATAAGTAATTTCTAAGCAGCTCAAATAGTTTTTGCATCATACCTGCTGTTATGGCAAAAACAGAACAAGAGAACCAAACAGATATTGCAGCTTTCCATCTGCTGGGATTTGTTGGACTTGGAAATCTACAAGTTCTACTCTTCTGCCTTTTCTTAGTTATCTATATTATTACCATAGTGGGGAACATCCTGATCGTTTTGGTTGTTATTACTGATTCCCATCTTCACACCCCCATGTATTTCTTCCTGAGCAATCTCTCTTCCCTGGAAATCTGTTACAGTTCTAACATCCTTCCAATGATGCTGGCTAATCTCTTATATGGTAGGAAAAGGTCCATTTCTATAACTGGTTGCATGATGCAATATTACTTTTTTGGTATTTTAGGAGTTGCTGAATGTTGTCTACTAGGGGCAATGTCATATGATAGGTGTGTAGCAATTTGTAAGCCTCTGCATTATACAATACTTATGAATGGCAGAATTTGCCTCCAGTTTATAATTGGATCATGGATCAATGGCTTATTTGTTAAGAGCATAGTTTTATATCTGATACATCAATTGAAGTTCTGTGGCCCCAGTGAAATCAATCATTTCTTTTGTGAACTGAATCCAATATTAAAGCTAGCATGCAGTGACACTCACATTATTGAAGTACTAACTTTTTTCATATCTGCTTTGTATATCCTGCTTCCTTTCTTCTTGACTTTGGCATCTTATATCTTCATTATTTCCACTATAATGAGAATGTCATCTGTGAGTGGGAGGAAAAAGGCTTTTTCAACCTGCTCCTCACACCTCATGGTGGTGTCCATTTTCTATAGCACCTTAATGATTGTTTACATTTTTCCCAAAACAGATGGCCTGCGTAATATTAACAAAGTGTTGTCTCTGTTTTATACAATCCTGACCCCTTTGTTCAACCCCCTGATATACAGCCTACGAAACAGGGAGGTGAAAGAGGCCCTTAAAAAAGTGGTTGCTAAATTGTGTACAATTGGAAGGATATACCACCATAATCTAGCATGAACATTTTTTTCATGTTATATTATTCCTCAATGGAATGAAGATTTGGGCTTCTCAAGAATATAATCACATTGATGGATTTCTCTAAAACTGTATTAGGGACATTAAAGAATTTTGCCATGATTATGTCCTCCTCACCTGAGGCAGCCAAAGCAGGGTGAATGGCATATCTCAGTGAATTTTGTTAGCATTCATTCTAATTCAAGAAATGAAGATTCTGATGGGATGTATTCATTATTTTTAAAGGGGCAGCTTAAAATCCAGCACATTTAGAAGAAAAAAAAAGAATTTCACAGAAAGGCTTTTTCTCTCTGGAGCAACCACTTGATTCTTAGCAAATACATAAATGGCTGCTTCAAAGAGGTAGAAGCAGAGGTAATATTGCTGATGACTTTGATAGTGCTGAGTTTTAACCCTTCCCCATTAAACATCTGACCTTTACAAGGAGGAATTTGGAAGGAGCTGTAGGGAATTTCATACCAATCCCAAAGCTGCTTTTATTGAAGTTATTGATCATGACTAGTAGAGGTTAACCTTTATAAAAACTTTCCATAGTTGACAATTTTTCATTTAAAAATATTAAATATTATTCACTTGGAAATATGCTTTTTGGTCTAATTCATCTTATGCCTTCTGATTTCATTTTTTGTTTACATATTTTTTTTAATTTATTTAATAAATAATACATTTATTTAATGTATTTCACCTAGAGTCACAGCTTATGAGATAGGCAAGCATATACATTTGATAAATTATATAGCTATTTTTATGATTCTATGTGTCACCCTGTGATAATTACTAATATGGATAATCACTGATATGCAATATTAGCTATAAAGTATTAGAAACAATGATAAAATATTTAATAGCAAGATCACTGTTTTAATTGACAGAGATATTAATGTTCTGTCTCCAATCCTCCTAAAAAAGTAAGAGAAGCAAATCTTCATTTTTTTTGTTTTTGTCATTACCCAATCATTCTGCCTTCTCCTTATTATCAAACTATCAATGCTATTCCTTAAACTTATGTTTCCAGTTGTTTGGGGATTAGAACTATCTGATATACTGACTAAGGCACTCCCCTGAAATTACTTGCAGCTACTTCAAAAGAAGATTGGTGTAAGGAGTAACTAAGACAATAAAAAGAGAAGGTGGACCATTGCTTTGCACCTGTAAGCTCTTTTGACCATCATAGCAAATGGTGAAACACCAAATGGCAATGATTCTCACTCAGTATGTTGTCATTACAATTGTTTTTCAATTATAATCCTATTAGTTAAATCCACGTGTTTAAAAGTCAAATGGAACTTCTCTTCAAGATGTAATTCACAAAGTAGTTATTTGGCTGCTGACATTTGCCAGTCCCTTCTGTTCACACCCATGAACTATCCAGAGTGCACCACAGGGGGTAGACTAGCTCCACACTTATAAAATTTGATAGTGTTCTGTAATACCATCCAGCTCTTTCCCCAACACCAGTTTCACCTCACATTAGGGTGTTGCAATCAGGTAGGTATCAGTTGATTTCACATTTATTCACACACACACACACACACACACACACACACACACACACAGAGAGAGAGAGAGAGAGAGAGAGAGAGAGAGAGAGAGAGAGAGAGAGAGAGAGTCATTAGAGACAGAATTTAATTCCTAACATTTAGGTCAGTTTACCTAGTAATAGGAAAGAGTAGGAAATGAAATATTACATGAAATATTAAGGAAAAAGACAATGGCAAATCACTTCCAAAATCTTGCCAAGAAAACTTCAGGACTTCAGCATCATTTGATGACACACTCCTATACTTAAATAGCATTACTGACTTTTTTTTTAGTCTTTAAAGTAGCAATTGTATATTGAGAGAAGTTTTAAATATCTGGGAGTTTTTAGATTCCCCTGGCCATTATCATCCAGAGACTTGTTCTCTTCCTCTGGGATAATATAAATTTTTATAGCAGGGACTGTGTCTTTTCATACAGAATAAATGCTAAGTTAGGATTTTTTAAAATCCAGTCAGTTAGATTTTATTTTAGTAAGTTCTTATATTGAGATTAGTCATGAGTTAAATCTAGACATCAAGATAAAATTCTATAGAAAATTTGATGATCATGGTGAGAGAAAATTGAAAGCTTCTACAGAGATAATTATATACTATACTGTTGGATTGTTATTCGTTTTTATGCTATTGGCCAGTCATATTTTTAAATTCAAAATTCATTCTCTGTTAAATATAGAATGGATTGTATCCATACCTTTAAATCAGTGTTTCTCAACCTTGACAATTTTAAGGCTGTGGAATTCTAGAAGTTGAAGTCCACATGCCTTAAAATTGTCAAGGTTGAGAAACACTGATTTAAATGGTAGATATACACTCGGTTCTATATTTAGCAGAGATTGAATTTGGATTTAAAGTGTTATTGAGTCTTTCTTAATTCAGATTCTAATTTTTTAAAATGCATTTTCATAAGTATTTGACAAACTTAATGAACCAATATTATCTTGTTTTGTTAAAAGAAAATTACCATTGAAATACTAAATATTCAAATGGAGAATAGAAGTGCTATGAAACATATTAGAGAGAAATGTGAGAACATAGGTAGGGAAAATCAAAAAAAGAAAATGTATAGTTAGAAGAAAAGTCTGGACACCTCTACCCTCAACTATTTTGTTTTTATCCTTTTTCTTTCTTGCCCATTTCTTTGTTGCAATCTTCAACACATTTCCTATGATTCACTTGAAACCATTAACATTCATTCAATCCAGAAAAACAGTTAACTGATCACAAAACAATAATTTCAAATTCCACATTATTTTTATTGGGTATACAGCAAAGGCAGAAAACATGTCTTACTAACAACAGATACATAGCTTTAGGAGACAGTCTGGTGTCTTGTTCTAGATCACTATTTCTCAACTCGGAACTTTCTGGATGTCTTGAGAATGGAACAGCTGAAATTCTTCAAATCACATTTCTAAACAGACTGGAATGTGTAAGTAGATTGGATTCAAATCAAGCATGCATAAGGGAGAAAAGCTACTTATCTCACCATGTGATATGATTTTGGCCCATCTGGTATTCAGCTAATATTTTCAAAATGATTTCAGGGAAGAGTGCTATGTCACAATTTATTAGGTTCAAATATTCACCAAAGTGGTATTATCTTATTTGCTAGATCAACAATTCCCAAAATTTTCAGCCTCAAACCTTTTCTGGATAATAGCAATATTGATTTTGCTAAACATTCATCAAGTTCATAATGTGAATTGTAGATCCCCAGTATTTCCAGTTAAGGGTCATGAAGCTTGTCTTTTGATTTTAATTTATAATATGTGGTATGAAATAAATTGCCTCCCAAATTCTCACTTCTGTGTATTATACAACCTGCGGGCAAAACTGTTAAGTGAAGCTAGCACCTTCTAATTCTGCCTTTCTATTGCAAATAAGGTCATGTTTTTCCTACAGAGAGAAATAGGAAGAAAACAGCACCTCAATCCATTGGTAAATATGATTTGTGAAAACTTGTCAATATTCAAAGTATGGATCAAATTTTCCAAAATAAGATATTTTCTAAAGTAAATGATCTGGCTGATTTGAAAAAAAGAAAACCTGAAGTAGAGACACATCAAATTAGACCTGAAATGGGAGTCTCTCAGAAAAGTAAGCAGAACTTTAAGCCATTGCATTATATAATAATAATTAACCATAGAGTTTGTTTCCAGCTTATTGCAGGATCATGAATCAATGGTGTATTTATTATGAAGATAAATTTAGGTAGTACTACCTCCAAAATGGCCACAAAAGTCTGGATCCCTCTGTTCCTTTCCCCCAGGCAATTTAGAAAGCAGATCCCTTACCAATAAAAGAATTGGTATATATTCAAACTGATGGATTATAGTTTTTCCTCCCCATAATGCAACTTCAGGGCTCCAAAAAGGGTCGCTGCAATATTTTTCCTGTTGTTCCTTGTATGTTGATAAAGTGAGGGGAGGCTTGGCTTAGGGGTTGGGTTAGGACTGATCGGGTGGCTCCAGTATCCACAAGGAAGGGAATAGGTTTGCCTCCTACTGTTAAACTGACCACAGGTTCTGGGAGGCGGACTGAACCCAGTTGGTCTCAGTCCCACTCCTCTGCTTCTGCCAGGCCTATGAGGGGAGTCCTTGAAAATCCTCTTCTTCTTTCTCTCCCTCCCTGGCTTCTCCCTGGGCCACCTCTGTTGCTCTTCGCAAACCTGCCTCTTCCCCCTCCTTTTTCTTCATCCTTTTCTCTTTCTGGACATTCACCCTTCCAGTGTCCTTCTTCTTACATATGGCACACTGGTTTTGTCCTAACACCATTCCCCGTCCTCTACCTCTGCCACCTCCCCTTGACACCCCCATCATAGCAACTGCCAGCAATTCAGCTTTCCTTTGCATTTTCTGATCCTTTTTCTTTTCCTCCTCCTTTTCTCTTTTCACAAAAGTCTTTTGGGACACTTCATTTGTTTTTTCACTAAATGGGCCATAATGAAATTTCCAAGCAAGAAGGTCTGATGTAGTAAAAGGCATATGTTGAAATAGAGGAGCTGTAGCTGTTTCTGCTGGATCGTCCTTACTGACAACCAATTGATCTATTTGTCTAAGGGGAGCATTCAAAGATGCTTCCTCAGTCTTTGCCCTCGTTTGTTCGGCTATCAGTCCTCCCACTTCTCTGTCTTCTGTTTGCAGTCCCATCCGTTCCTCTTCTGCCTTGGACCCCCTCAGCACCTCTTGCTGAAGGTCCACTTTGGGTCCCTTGATCCTGGACATCTGGTTGGATTATAGCTTGTCCCCAGCTTTTTCTATCTTCTAAACTTTTTAACATAGGGGACAGTTTTGCATTTCTGGATCCATGGTAGAGGTCTTTGCAACAAGCCGAGCCAAACATCAATATAAGGTGCCTGGTGTGGGTGCCCTAACATGGGATTGAACACTAGCTGATGTACTTTTAGAGCAATGGATGGATCTAATGTCCCTGTGCTTGGCCAGCCTATGTTAAAGCTGGGCCAATCTACCTCACAGAAGATCCTCAATTTATGCCTGCTCCACTTAATACCATAATCCTGATCCTCATAAGCAGACTTAAAATGCTTTAACATACACCCCAACAGAGTAAGGGGTACACTTTCACCACCCCCCATGAGCCTCCCAGGGCACCAGACAAGACAAATGAGGAAAGGGGATGAGAGGAAGGTAAGGGGTCCTTCCACTCGGGATTACACTGAGGGTTTCACTTATACGCGCTAGATCCAGGGAGCCGGAAACTCAATGGTCACCGAGGGGAAGTTCGAGCACCACTCACTCACTGCAAACACACACAACAATCCTCCCACCTTATTCCAAAGAGAGGGTGATCAGTCCTCTCCTCCGTCCCTGTTTACAGGGAGGGATTCCTTATTTCCCTTTCAATACTTGCCTGCAGGCGAATCCTTTGTCCTCTAGACGGCTGGAAAGTTACCTAGTCTCCTTACCCTTCACCAGTGGTTCTTGGAGTGGCCGACCGCCAATGCTGGAGCCCTGTGTCACAGGGAAGTCCCTCGGAATAAAAAGGTCTGATGGTGCCTGGGATGTTCCCCCTAACACTACAGGCCCCTGGCACCAGGGTGTGCCCTCCAGGGAGCCCCAAGACTCCTTGCCGTCCTGCCGCGGTCGCCAGATAATTGTTGTGGAAAAAAACCACGATACTTACATCAGAAGACAAGACCATGAAGGGTTGGAGAAAACAGGCTTTATTTTTGCACAATGGTTCAGAGCATTCACATGACAAATTCTGAACCCTAAGTTACTCTGAGGGTGTCACTTTTATACAGCTTGCTGCCCACGCTTAACCTAATAGATGACTTCTTATCTACCTTTAACACACTAAAACAGAGAAGTTTATATCTTGAGCTACATAAGTAAAAAAGGAGAAGTTCACACAAACGGTTGTCTTACCACACCTTTCTGCACGCGTGCTATTTTACAACATCTGTGACTTTTAGTTGACACTGACACTTCTTGTAAAATGGTTTCTACATAGCATGAACACATCTCTATAATTATGACACACAGGTTATATGATTTAGGTTACATTGCACAGCCAAACTTAATATCATCTATTAACTATTATCAGCAACAAGCATTCCTATTAAGATATATTGAACTTTTTCCTGCCCACCTCACTTAGACTTATATATTGCTTCACAGTGCTTTACAGCCCTTCTAAGCAATTTACAGAGTCAGCATATTGCTCCCAACAATCTGGCTCTTCATTTTATCCACCTTGGAAGGATGGAAGGCTGAGCCAACCTTGAGACAATCAGAATTGAACTCCAGTGAGCAGTGAGTTAGCCTGCAGTACTACATAAATTTTTGATAATAATGATAGATTTTAATAGTAACTTCATTGTTTTAATTTACAGTCAATTGTAGGGTACAAGTTTTGTTTTTAGTGTTCCTAGATAAGTGAGAGTAGCAAACTTTCAAATTTTAATTTTCATCACTAGCCAGACCATATGTCCTGTAGTTGTTAGTTGTGGGACTCAAAATATTTTCCTCCAACTGAAACTTCCAACTTTTGTGGATTTACAGGTTCCAAACTCCAACCAGCTTGATCCTTGAAAATATTTAGAGATGCAGTACTAAAACATTGAGAAGGCCACAATCTGGGAACACTAGATGTTGCAAAGTGTATAATTTATTTGCACCTATTTGAGCACTAGGTCAAATGGTGCAGTGATAGAAAGATCTTCAGATGCAGTTCATGTGTCTATTTCTCACTTGTCTTACTACTCCTGACCATGGAACAGTCATTTAGACTTACAGAAGCAAGCTAACATGGTACCAAACCTTCAACATAACATTCATAGTTTTCCTGTTTTTAGGTGGTTTGGTAAAAGATGCGTGTAAAGCCTATCACAAGCATATCACATTTGTTTTAATGTTCAAGTTTCTCTCCCAAGTGTTATTTGATACTTTCTCTTATTCTTGAGAAGCATTTTTGCTATTCTTTAACTATAGCAATAATGCGTTGATACAGATGTCTTATCTGGAATTTTTCAGAAGTCCCTGTGCATCATCATCATCATCATCATCATCATCATCATCATCATCATCATCTAGAGACATGTTTTTTAAATCCCACTTTAGAATAAACTGACTTAATTTGCACAGTAGGGACTTATATGCTTTTGCATATAACATAAATCCAAAGCTAGGACAGTGTCTTTTTTAGAGACAGTGTTCAGCTGGGTTTCATTTCAATTACTCCTTTTGTTTACATCAGTCCTGAATCAAATATAGAGATCAAGGTAAGATTCCATACAGAACATGGTGCTGCAGCTCACTGAATATCAGACATTAGTAGTTAATTCCACACTATATAGCAGGAATATTATTCCTAAGTCTAATATTGGTCAAACAAATCTTCTCTCAGAATGATCCATTTCATCCTAAACACAAAATGAATTGTGATTTAGATCTCTGGTCAATCTCACTGAGGTTAGCTTTTAATTTAAAAAAGGCCAATATTTGTTATTATTTTCCAAAATCAGTGAACCAACACTGATTGCTCTGTTCTGTTAAAAGAAAACCAGCTTTAAAAATAGAAGATTCAGTCTGAGAATGGATGAGCTATGAATATATAGTAATGGTTCATAGGTTGGTACTCTGGCTGGAAATTCTGGGAGCAGCCATTCCAAAATATCTGGAGGATGCTGAGTTAGAGAGAGTTACTCTGACAGATGATGGTTCTTGGGAAAAAGAAGTAGTAACCAAGAATTATGCTTCTATAAAGTTTAAGATTAAATTTCTAAGATACTTTTAAAATTTTATTTCTTATTTTTTTCAGATACACTGTGCAGTTTATTAACTCTGAAGTTTGCCCCAGAAGACCTGGGGCAAATGTACCTATTCTTCTCCCACTTCTCCACCCCAACCTCCACAAAGGGAAAGACTCCTGCTTCTTAGAAGCAGTGTCTATCTAATGGAGCTTACTGCTTAAATATTTAGGATTTTATATATAAAATGTGAAAAGGAATGGAGACATCTATGTATAGTTTTACCCAGATGTACAGCTACTAATTATTGCACATTCCAAGAATGTAAGCCTGAATGTTTTCTTTGCAAACTGAGAGAAAAAAAGTCATATAATATACATGTGAGATGTTGTTTGATTACTAACATTTAAGATGGCTTACTTAACAATAGGAAAAGTGTGGGAACTTGATTCCAAGTTAGAAATAGGGATAAATACCATACTTTGCATAAGTTTCTGAAACAAACAAATAGCAAAAAGACAAGCAGAACAATTATCATATGAGAAAATCTTCATTGGAATGTTTACTAGAAGAATATAATTGGGTTAACTGGGCAGGTGAACAGTGAGCGTGTTGAGTCCTTGGCTTAATGGCGAATGAGCACAGAACATCTTGTGGTTCCAACAAGTCTTTATTTGCAGTCTCTTCTACTCCGTTACAGCTTTGAGGCTCGCAGGCCTCTCTGCCTCTTTTAACAACGTTCCCCGGGCAGAATGGCAACAATGAGATGCGCTCCGCGCCTCGCGCATGTGTGCAAAGCCGGCGCCAGCCAGTCTGGTCCCAGGCAGCTTGCAACTGCCCGGGACCATTACAACATCCTGAGCCTGCCTTTGCAGGCTCAGGACACAACACCCCTCCCCCCCGGCTAAGACTATATTGATAGTTATACGCGACCCAACACAAGCGTGGTGTACCAACCCCCCAACCAGCACCTCTGTTGCAGCTGGGCCTAACCCACGCCACAATGGTACCAGGCTATTGTTCTGGGATTAATACCCAATGCCCATATTTCCAATTTCCACAACAGCAGGCACCTTCTCACTGTTTCTGCTTTGCTAGCAGAGTTGCAAAGTCCTCAAGATACTTGGGAGATCTTTTTACTCTCTGTGACCTCCTTAGAATCTGAGAATCCCCTATTTCTTATTCCACAGAGGATGACATGGGGTTGCCCCCTCTTTCAAACCCTGGTGGTCCCTGTGAACTGTGCCCCATTGCCTGGTCTGCTTGCTTGCCCACCGGGCTCATCAGACCAGGACTTTGTTCTCTCAATAACCTGGTTGACCTGCCTAGTTGTAGGCTCTCTGGCCCCTCTATAAGCCTGCCACTGTTTGACAACTCTGTAGAACCTTCCAGGCCCACATTGGACCTATTAAGGGAATGCATCCCTTCACCCCCCAGCCCCCTAATGGGACTGTCTGGGGTTTCTGTATTTCCCCAAAACTCAGTTGCCCCCCACTCTGTGCCGGAGGTGTCAGAATTGGGATTTGCCTCTCCGACCACCTCCCTGTGTGAAGGCTTCCTTCTGGAAACAGTAGCAGTACTGGGCCGACTAGACTGTTTGTGTGCCAGCTCTCTTGCAATGTTTGTGTTAGTAGGATGCCCCTGGTTATTCACCCTGACTGGAGTGCTGAATGGTAATTGTGAATGATGAGTATGCCCCTTGGGTGACTCCCTGGCTGGAGTAGGCACTGGTGCCTGTGAGATTTCTTGTTCCCATGGATTCCTGTTTGGAACACTTGCGGAACCTTGGAATAGGCCGTCTGTGGCCTCTCCGTTTGGCCCCGGCTGCTGCCAATACCCATCCCTTTGCCCATAGTGGTCCCCCTCCCCCCCTGGAAAAGGCCCAGGAGTTCCAGAGAGTAAGTCCAGTCTCGTACGCAGCTGGTCGATATGCCGCCGAAGGACACAACTGTCATCCAAAGATACCTCGTATGACAAAGGGCCAGTAACCTTGCATACTACAGCAGGAACCCACAAGTGACCAGGCCCGTAGTTATGGGTCCATACCTGGGCACCCATTTGCAGATACCTCCGTGGCCTGGGTTGTGTAGCCTTAGGAGGCAGTCTGTCCGGGTGCAACCTGTCAAGTTTGGTGATCAGTTTGCGCCCCCAGCAAAGTTCAGCTGGGCTCTTCCCAGTGGAAGCTGAAGGTGTGGTGCGGTACGCAAGAAGAAAGTCTGCCAACCTGTGGTGCCAGTCCCTGTAGGTCAGTTTCTTTAAAGCATCCTTGGTGATGCGGATTATCCGTTCAGCCATATCGTTGGTGGAAGGGTGGAATGGTGCAGAGGTGGCATGACGAATCATGTTGGTCTGTAAGAAAGCTTGAAACTCGAAAGAAGTGAATTGAGGGCCATTGTCCGACACCAAAACATTTGGAAGCGCATGTGCAGCAAAAATCCCCCTCAGTACTTGAATGGTCTTGGCAGCAGTGGTTGAAGAGACAGGTACAACCTCAAGCCACTTTGAATAGCTGTCAACAAGGACCAAGAAGAATTGACCCTGAAAGGGCCCAGCATAATCAATGTGCACCCTAGACCAAGATGACTGTGTTTCCTCCCATCTATGTACAGGAGCCTGGGGCATTTCTGGGTGTGAGCGCTGACACAGGTGGCATGCGTGCACCTTAGCCTCTATTTCCCTGTCTAGACCAGGCCACCACAAATGGCTGCACGCAAGCGCCTTCATTCTTACAATGCCAGGATGGCCCTCATGAAGGGAAGCCAAGATCCTAGACCTTATTGAGGTAGGAATAACAACTCTGCTGCCCCACAGCAGACAACCCTGAAAAGTGGATAATTCATGTTTCTTAAGCCAGAAACTCTGAAACTCAGTGCCTGAACAACTCTCTGTCCATCTAGACAAAACCCAGGATAATACACAAGTGAGTGTAAGGTCCGTGGCTGATTCAGGTGACTCAGGCAGCGTCTGAATGGAAAGGATGTTGATGGCAGGGGCGGGGTCAGCCTCTACCACTTGTAAGGGTAATCTACTGAGGCCATCAGCATGGCCCATTTCTTTGCCAGGTTTGTAAACTAAAGAAAAATCATAGGCTGACAGAAAGATGGACCATCTCAGCATTCTGGGGGAGATGATATGGAAGGTTTGTTTGTTCATAGTAAACAACCCCAACAAAGGCTTATGGTCAGTGTAGACCATGAAATGTCTGCCATATAGAAAATCATGGAATTTTTTAATCCCAGCAACAACAGCCAAAGTTTCCCTGTCTATCTGAGCGTAGTTTCGCTCAGCAGAAGATAAGGTTCTGGAGTAATATGCAACAGGAACCTGAGTTCCATCAGGTCTTAGATGGCTAAGTACTGCTCCCACCCCATAAGGGGAAGCATCACAATCGATGCACACAGGAAGAGTTTCATTAAAATGTGCAAGCACATCATTGGATGTAAGTAAGGCCTTAACCTCATTGAAGCTTGCTTTATGTGCTTGTGACCACTGCCACACTGCCTGTTTGTCCAAAAGCCTATGAAGTGGCTCAGCTACATTAGCTTTGTTAGGGATGAATGCATTACAGAAGTTCAAGAGGCCCAGAAAAGCTTGTAGTCTTCTTACTTTGAATGCCCCCCTGTGATTTACAATGGTTTCTGCTTCAGCAGCAGCTTCATCAACAGGTAACTGTGCTAAATCTAGCTTTGCAAAAACATGCCCCCCCCTTGAGGGAGGCCAGAATATGACTGACTACAGGTACAGGATATGCATGCTGTTGCAATGCCTTGTTTAGAGTCCATTTGTAATCTGCACAAATGTGAATGTCCCCATTAGCCTTGAGAGGCGTGAATATGGGAGTTTCCCAAGGACTTGAGTCAACTGGTTCTAAGACACCTTGCTGAATCAATTTGTCCAATTCAGCATCAAATTTTCCTTTTAAAGCAAAGGGTACTCTCCTTGCTTTTACTCTGATAGGAGTGACAGTGGGGTCCACCTTTAAGGAAACTGGGGGGTCTTTGTATGCACCCAGCTGAGGGCTGAAGAAATCTGAAAATTCTTTGCAGACTTCCTGTAGACCTAATGTTTGCAAACTGTGAAGCTCTGTAACTTGTATTCCCAAGGCCTCAAACCAATCGAGTCCTATGAGACTCGTGCGCTCACCCCCAACTACTAATACATCTAATGGACCTTCAAAATCCTTGTATTGTACATTAAGGCTGGCTTCCCCCTTAACACACACCTTGGAATTTTGAAAGTCTGTTAGAACTATATTGGATGGCCTAAGCTTGGCCTGGAACCCCCTGCTAGAGCAAATCTTTCTGAATGTGTGAATGGAAATAATTGAAAGTGCAGACTCAGTGTCTAGTTCCATAACCAATGGAACTCCTTGCAACTTCACCTTAAGTGACAGTTTCTTTTTAAGTGGCTTGTGTGTGCCTGTCCTATAAATGCTTCTTCGTGATGCACAGAAACCCACCCTGTTTTGTCTGGGGACCCTGGTACCTTTCAGGCGCAATTCTTCTCGGGGTTGTACCTTCTGACGGCCCAGACACACAGCTGCTATGTGGCCTTGCTTCCCACATGCTCTACAGATTGCAGAACGAAACCTGCAGTCGGTCCTCTTGTGGCGACCTCCACACCCGAAGCACTTGGGTACAGCTGAAGTCTTTTCTTTGCCTTCCTTCTGCTTTCTTTCTTTGGCTGGGTAGAGATGATCCACCTCATCTTCAGGCTCCTCTTCCGAGCTCTCCTGGACTCCCTCATGGTGCACGGAAACAGCTTCTGGAGTGTTCCTGATAGGCCTCATGTTCTTGATTGCCCCACCTGCTGCCTCTTCTGCAGTAACCTCTCTCAAGGCATCTTGGAACGATATGTCTTCCTTTGCAAAAAGTTTCTGCTGCAAGTCTCTGTTCCTAAGCCCACATACAAATCAGTCTCTCAACCTTTCTTCTAAGTCTTTAAACTCACAAGGCTTAGCTGCTCTTTTTAAAGCTGCAATGTATTCTTTAGCTGATTCACCAGCTCGTTGATCCCTCTGTTCAAAAGTATGTCTCCATTCAATAACAGATAACTTGGGCTGAAAATGTTCCTTTAGCTATTTTTTTTTTTTATTGAAAGTTTTATAAATTTTACAAAAAAGGAAAAATAATACAAAACAAAAGGCAACATATACAGAAAAATAAAACTAAACAATACATATATTAAATAAAAAAAAAAACCCCATCCCCCAGCCCTCCCAAAAAAAAAAAAAAAAACAAAAAAAACCCTCCCTTCCCCCCCCCCTGAGCTTCCCAGAGCAGAATATAGGCTTAAAAAATAAAAATAAAAATTAAATTAAAAACTTTATATTTATATATATAAAAAAATTATCTATAATATATATGAAAATAAAACTTATGAAAAAACTATATAATATTTTTGTATACCCAATCTAAATTGTATAAATTTTATCCATTTATCCCAAACAGCAAAAAACTTCTCTTGCGTTTGTTGCTTTAAGAAAGCCGAAATCTTTGCCATTTCTGCCAGATAAGCTACTTTAAGAAACCATTCCTGCAATGTAGGCAAAGATTCCTTCTTCCAGTATTGTCCTACTAACAGCCTAGCGGCTGTGATCAAGTTTAACATCAATACAACCTCCTTTGTATCACAATCTGTAACAATACCTAACAAAAATAATTGCGGAGTAAATTTTACCCTCCTTCTAAAAATTCTCTGGATATTCCACCATATTTTAATCCAAAATGCTTTTATCTCTCTGCATGACCACCAAATATGATAATAGGAAGCCTCCTTATAACCACATCTCCAACATTTGGGTTGCACGTCAGGATACATATAAGACATTTTTTGTGGATCAAGGTGCCATCTATAAAACATTTTATAAAAATTCTCCCTTAAGTTCTGTGCTTGAGTAAATTTGACATTTCTCACCCAAATAGTTTCCCAGGTGTCCAATGAAACTGGCTCACCAAAGTTCTGCGCCCATCTAATCATACAATCTTTAATTAGTTCCGTTTCTGAGTCCAATTCAACTAAAACCCCATAAATTCTCTTAATGTGGGTTTGTCTTTGATCCTTCAGTTGCTTAATAAGATTTTCATCTTCTCTAAGAAAACCCACCTTACAATCCATCTTCCATCTATCTAATAGTTGCCTATATTGGAACCAAGAATAAGTAAAATTTTCTTGTGCTAACTCTTCCCGTGATTTTAATTGCCAGTTTTGTCCATCCCATTTAAGTAACTGTCTATAAGACACCATATCCATTTTAACCCCTCTTTTTATTCCTTCTATCGCATGCCAAGGTATAGCCCATAATGGTACTTTAAAATCACTTTTATAATATTTTCTCCAAATCCTAAGTAAAGAAATTCTTAAAATATGAGATTTAAAAGCCCAATCTATTTTTTTATTAAATATTAAATAGGCATGCCACCCATAAAGTAAATCCCATCCCTCTAAGTAAAGTATCTCAGAATTTGTCAAATTTACCCAATCACTAATTAATGTTAAAACCACCGCATCATAATATAATTTCAAATTTGGTACCTTAAGTCCACCCCTCTCACGGAAGTCTTGCATAATTTTAAACTTAACCCTTGGTTTTTTCCCTGCCCAAATAAATTTGTTGAGACCCTTCTGCCACTCATTTAAATTAATCTCATTTTTCAAAATTGGTAACATTTGAAACAAAAAAAGAAACTTGGGTAGAATATTCATTTTTATCACTGCAATTCTTCCCATGAGGGATAATTGCAACTTTTCCCAATTCTTCAAGTCCTTCTGTACCCTGACCCACAACCTTTCATAATTATTTTTAAATAATTTTGCATTAGAAACAGACAGCATCACCCCCAAATATTTTACCTTATTAACAATCTCAAAACCCGTCAAGTTGACCAAAATCTGCTTCTCCTGACTCGACATATTTTTAGGTAAAATTTTAGTCTTATTTACGTTAATCTTAAAACCCGAGACCAAACCATAATGATGAATCAACTGTAATAAGTTTACTACAGAATAATCAGGTTGCGACAAAGTAACAACCAAGTCATCCGCAAAAGCTCTCAACTTATATTCTTTTTTATTAACATATATTCCTTTAATTTCCTGAGACTCTCGAATTTTGATCAATAATATTTCCAATGTTAAAACAAACAACAATGGCGATAAAGGACACCCCTGTCTAGTACCTTTCTCTATTGTAAAAACCTCCGACAAACCTCCATTAACAATAAGTTGTGCCGTTTGTTTTTGATATATTACCGTAAGGGCTTGTAATATCTTTTCACCAAAATTCATTTCTTCCATTACTCTTAACATAAAATGCCAATTCAATTGATCAAATGCTTTTTCAGCATCTAAAAATATGAGCCCTGCAGGAACTTGGTTGTTCTTGTCTAAATATTCTAGTAAATTAATAATTTGTCTGACATTATTTTTCATATACCTTCCTGTTATAAATCCTGATTGATCTTTATGCACAAGATGATGCACCACCCTCATAAGCCTATTTACCAAAATTTTTACAAATATCTTATAATCCACATTTAAAAGAGATATAGGCCTGTAATTTTTTGGTAGGGTAAGATCTTGATCCTCCTTTGGAATCAATGATATAAAAGCACTACGCCATGAAGGAGGAATCTCTAAACCCTGTAAAATACCATTAAAAAGATCATGTAATGGTTGGATCATCTCCTCTATTAGAACTTTGTAATAAACAGCTGTTAACCCATCCGTACCCGGTGCTTTCCCTAATTTCAATTGTTGAATTGCTGAGGTAATTTCCTCCTTAGTAATTAAACCATTAATTTCATATTTCTGATCCTCAGTCAGTTTAGGAAAACTTGCCTCAGCTAAATATTTATTTATATCTAGCATTTGTATATTAGTAGATTTATATAGGTTTTGATAATAATCCAAAAAAGATTTTTTAATCAATTCCTTCTGAGAAACTAATTTACCCTTATAGTTTATTTTCTCTATTATTCTTTGTCTCTGTTTCTTTCTTAATTGATAAGCCAACCATCTCCCAGGCTTATTGGCATTACAAAATGTATTTTGTTTCATAAATAATAAGTTGGTTGCAGCTTGGTCTGCTATCAACATATTAAATTGTGACCTTAATAACTTTACAGATTCTTTAATACTCTCATCAGAAGGATTTAAAATCAAAGCCCTTTCTTTTAATTTAATTTCATCTTCAAGTTCTCTACGTTTCTGAATCTGATTTCGCTTATAAAAATTATTCATTTTTATCAAAACACCGCGCATAAATGCTTTACCTGCATCCCATACCATTGACATTGAAGTCCCCTTATACATATTCAAAGCAAAATAGTCCTTTAAACACTCCTTTAGTTTTTGAACATTCTTCTCTTGTCTAAACAAATTTTCATTAACTCTCCAGGATCTTCTTTCCTCTTTCTCTTGAATCAGCTCCATCCAAACTGGACTATGATCCGTCAGTGATCTAGGAAAAATCTTTACATTCTTTACTTTATTATACAAGTCCGTGGTAATCAAGAAAAAGTCAATTCTTGAAAAAGATTGGTGTCTATCAGAAAAAAAAGTAAAGTCTCTCTCCTCTTGATTACGTTCCCGCCAATAATCCCTTAATTCCCAGTCTTCTTTCATGTCAAAAAAGGCTTTAGGTAGCCTTGCTTGTTTAAGAAAAGGAGAGGAACCTTTCTTATCCCTTAGTGTATCTAAGACACCATTCCAATCACCCATTAATACCACTGATCTATAATCAAGCAAAGTTATTTTTTGATGTAACTGTTTATAAAATTGTTCCTGTTGTTGATTTGGAGCGTAAAGTCCAACTATAAGTACTTTCTTACCATATATACCAAGTTCAATCATCACATATCTCCCCTGGGGATCTGATTCTACCAGACAAGCTGGTAGGTTTTGTTTAACATATATAACAACTCCCCCTTTCTTCCCAGGAGCAGGAGATATAAAATGAGATCCCAAACGAGCATTAACTAAATATTTCTGGTCTTTAAGTAAAATATGAGTTTCCTGTAGACAAATAACATCATTGGTATGTTGCTTCAAATAATAAAAGATTTTTTTCCGTTTCTGAGGAGAATTCAATCCATTAACATTCCAGGTCAAAAACTTTGCCATCTCCCTTGGCACGCAGCCTGGAGAAGACACCATCAAAATCTGACAGAGCTGCGTGTGTTGCATAACTCTTGGGTCTTGCTCCTCCCACCGGCGGTGAAGCACTTCCAGGAGAACTCTCTTTGGGCTCTTTTTTACGTTGCTCCTTCTCTTTACGCTTATAGGCTGCACGAGTCATCCTCTGCTCTTTAGCCTCCGTCTGGCGTTGCTTTGCCGCTTCTATCATCCCTGCGGAAACCAAATCTAATGCCTCAGATTGCTGCTCAGCTTCCTTACCACTCAAAGATTTCCGACCAGATGAAGTTGAGCCTGCACCCAGGACCGAAGTATAAAAATCTCTAGCTTTATCAACTGTGTTCAATCTGTAGCGTGTCCCAGCATGGCTCAAAACAATACCCATCGGAATTTCCCATCTAAATGGCATCGATCTAGCTTTAAGCTCATTGGTTAAAAAAGCAAAGTCTTTTCTACTTCTTAAAATTTTGGATGGGATTTCCTTTAGAATGATGACATCTTGGGCGGCAATCTGAAATCTTTTGTTGTAAAAGGCTTGTATAATCTCATTCCGCAGGGACTTCTTTGTAAAGTAAATCACCACATCTCTAGGCAAATTCTTCTGCTTAGCAATCCAGGAGTTGAGTCTATAAATTTTTTCCACTTCTCTCTGTAATTCTCCTTTATCCATATCCAAGGCCAGCGCCAGATCAGTAAGGACCACCTCCACCAAATCTTGATTGATATCTTCCTTGAGGCCTCTAATCCTCAGGGCATACTCCATCTGTCTGTACTGAAACATCAAAATATCTTCTTGTGAGGAGTCCACCTTCCTTTCCACGTCTTGAATTTTGTCATCCAAAGAGTCAACTTTGTCTTCCACTTCCTCAAGCCTTGCGTCGAGCTTAACCACCACAGTAGCCAAACCTGAAACAGCTGCCAATATATCTTGTCGTAGTTCATTATTATTTTCTTGCAATTTAGACTTTATCCCCGTTATCTCTTCTTTGAGATCAGATTTAATTTCTGATTTAATCTGTGAAACAAATTGATTCATTTCCTCTCTCATTTGAACTACAATCTCTCCCATTATGCCTCTAACCTCTTGTACTGAAAGTCCAGGTAGAGGAGGGGAGGGTGGTGGCTGAGCCGGTGGTACATGTTTAGATTGTTGTTGTAGCTGTGCAGTGGAAGTTATAGGAGAAGAAATAACCTTAGGTGCTGAGGAAGGCTGCTGCCTCTTTGAAGCCATTTTAAAAAGCACAATTGTCACTTCCCTTTCCCCTCCAGCCAAAAAGGGAGGAGGAAAGAAAAAAAAAATTTTTTTAAAAAGAGACAAACTATAGTCATTAAAAGTCCAGAGTAAATCCAAAGAATAAGTAGTAAAAGAGCAAACAGTTCAAAAGAAAAAATTCTAAACCAAAAGCAAAAGCAAAAGCAAAAAACAGTCCTTAGAAAGGGAAAGTAAAACAAAAGAGAAAGGAAAAAAAACTCCGACAGTTTCAAAACGCCATCTTAAATCCTTTCACTAGTATAACAAAAAAAGGAGGAAAAATAGTAAAAATCAAAAGATAAAAAAATAAACACCTAAAATATAACAAAAAATCCTTTAAACTGCTCCGTCCGTTTAAAAATTACTCACCAAAATGCTGTAAACACGGAGATAGAAGCGGCGGTTTCTTTTGCTTCCTAGGAAGCAAAAACAGCTGGGAGGCGGAGATCAGCAAGAGCTCCGAGGGAACACTCCTTTCACCCCCTCTAGAAATAAATCCAGAGGGGGTTCAGGGGTTCTACCTCTACTCTTGCGTTCTCTGTCCCTTCCCTTTGCCCGGGAAGGGATTTCTGAGCCGCGGGCCAGCTGATGCGCGCTGCGCTCCGCGGCTCTGACACTTCCCCAGCTGGACGGCTAAAAGCTAGCCGCCATCGCCGTCGCCTCCCACCGGAAGCTTCCTTTAGCTATTTTTAAAAATCTGTGTAAGTGACAGATTCAAGAGGCGCAGGGGCTGTTAGATTTTCAGCAATTTCAAATGCACCTTGACCACAGACACACAGCAAAGTAGCGGCCTTTAAGCCATCTTCTCTTACTTGATTTACTCTAAAATAGTTTTCTACTCTGGCCACATAAGACTCCCATCTTTCTGGGTGCGTGACATCGAATTCAGACAGTCTCCCTATCTTCGCCATTTTCTCCTTTGCAAGGAAGGGGTCTATCAGCCAGCTTACCTCCAGCGATGCTGTACTGGCAGGCGGGTGCTGAATTTAACGCCGTCTTCCTCTTTCTCAGGACTCCTGGGTAAGCTTATAATTCTTCTTAATCAATTGTAAGGCATCCCACCTTCATCGCCAGTGTTGAGTCCTCAGCTTAATGGCGAATGAGCACAGAACATCTCGTGGTTCCAACAAGTCTTTATTTGCAGTCTCTTCTACTCCGTTACAGCTCTGAGGCTCGCAGGCCTCTCTGCCTCTTTTAACAACGTTCCCCGGGCAGAATGGTAACAATTAGGTGCACTCCGCACCTCGTGCATGCGCACGAAGCCAGTGCCAGCCAGTCAGGCTCAGGACACAACAGAGCACATTATGAAAACACTACTGATGAGAAACAGAGTACAATTTCAAACTTTTCTTTGCTCATATATTTACCAAGTGGTTCTTTCTCATTCTTTAGAATAATAAATTATTATTTATTGATAACTTCTTTCTTTCTTTTTCCTTCCTTCTTTCCTTCCTTCCATCTTTCCTTTTCCTTCCTTCCTTCCTTCCTTCCTTCCTTCCTTCCTTCCTTCCTTCCTTCCTTCCTTCCTTCCTTCCTTCCTTCCTACCTACCTACCCATCTACCTACCTACAAAGTATTATCTCAGTTCATGTGTATATATGATATTTGTAGACACATGGTCAAGAATCAAGAAAATATGGATCACATCCAAACAGAAAATTTCTGAAAATGTAAATATTCCCTTGCCCAGCTAAGCGATCATTACTTAGCTGAAAAAAACAACAACAAGCCAAGTCAATCTAATTGGATATCAGATTGGAGGCTCTCAGAAAACTAAGGATAGTGGGGCAGTGACAAATCAAGGGGATATTTACATTTTCAGAACTTTTTTCTTTACTTATAATTTTAGTGCAGAACAAAACATGGATTTCCCAAGATTTTTTGTTCATGTTCAGAACAAATGTTAATTAATAGAATGATAGCATAAACACTATTTCTACCTACTTGACTTAATGTGCTCATAGTTCAATGAGATCCTTCTAAACATAATGATTGCATTAATAATTTCTGTTTACTTTAAATAAATTTAGTATTGTATTAGCAGGCATGGCAGAAACAAAAGAAGAGAATCAAACAAAAATCACAGAATTCCATTTGATGGGATTTGTAGGACTTGGAGATCTGCAGGTTCTACTCTTCTGCCTTTTCTTAGTTATCTACATTGCTACCATGGTGAGGAACATCCTGATCATTTTGCTGGTTGTTACTGATCCCCACCTTCACACCCCATGTATTTCTTCCTGACTAATCTGTCTTGTCTGGAGGCATGCTACAGTTGTAACATCCTTCCAATGATGTTGGTTAATCTCTTTTATGGTGGGCAGACAACAGTCTCTGTAACTGGTTGCATAATGCAACATTGCCTTTTTGGTCTTTTTGTAATTTATGAATGTTGCCTCTTACTGGCAATGTCCTATGATAGGTATGTAGCAATCTGCAAACCGCTCCGTTACACAATACTAATGAATGATAAAGTTTGCATTCAATTTATAGTTGGGTCATGGATCCATAGTTTACTTGTTATGAGCATAGTTTTATATCTAATGTGCCAGTTAAAATTTTGTGGCCCAAATGAAATCCATCATTTCTTTTGTGAATTAAATCCAATATTAAAATTAGCATGCAGTGATATCCGCTTGATAGAACTTGTCACTATTTCATTGTCTGTTCTGAGCATCTTGTTTCCTTTCTTCTTGATTGTGGTGTCTTATATTTTTATTATTTCCACCATCATGAGAATGTCATCTGTCAGTGGGAGGAAAAAAGCTTTTTCAACTTGTTCATCACACCTCACAGTGGTGTCCATTTATTTTAGTACCTTAATCATTGTCTACATTTTGCCCAAAACAGATGGGCTGTGAGAAATCAACAAAATCTTGTGTCTGTTTTATACAATTGTGTCTCCTTTGTTCAATCCCCTGATATACAGCCTACGAAATAAGGAGGTAACAGAGGCCCTTAGAAAAGGAACTGCTAAATTATTTCTTTTTCTTTGATTTTTGTAAACTATTTTTTTAAACTGTAGTCACTGAGAGGAATTGCCAAGAATTGTCTAGAAACATTTCTAGATTTTTTTCATGTTTTTATTTTTTAATCTCCTTTTATCTTTGTCTCTTCTCTTTCTTTTTTTCTTTTTTATTATATTTACTATATTTTTTGAATGTATTTTTATTATATACATATATACTTTTTATAGGAATTATTTTAAAAATATAGAAAAGCATTTGTTAAATTGTCTACAGTTGGAAGAATGTGATGTTGGAGGGCTTCCCCCAGATCAAACAGATGGACAGCCATCTTTCCAGGACCCACGGGGGCCCCTCCTTCTTCATAGGGTGAAATTGAACAGTTTTTTTTAAAATGCTTGTGTTATTCTCTAGTAATCCCTAAATTTAGAGTTCCTTAAGGACAATATTACATTTGTATATTTCTCAAAAACGGCATATTAGAGATTAGGACATTAAAGAATTCTGTCATATACTTGGCCTCCTTACCTAAGAAAGTTAAAGGAGGATGATTGTTACACACAAGTGAATGTTGTTAGTTTTTGTGCTGGTTGCAAATAGTTATATTAAACTTATGAGGTATTTTGGACAATTCTTCAACCTTAGATTTTAAGAAATGCATTACATTTAGAAGAAACTCTTCCAGGAGTATCCACTTGGCTACATTGTAAAATAAGATTATGACTGTATCAAAATATATGATAATTTGGGATGGAGAGACAAAAAGAGAGGTGGAATTGCTATTGAATCTGCCAGTGCTAAGTTATAGCCCCTCTCCAGTTGATTGTCTGGCCTTTTTAGGAAACAGTGGAAGAAGGGACAGAAAAATTCTGTCTGTGACTCTGTTACTTCTTGTCATATTTAAAGCTGTTTCTAATGGAAGCAGTGATTCTGCTCAACAGAGGCTCTTTGTTAGAAATATAAATTTATAAATGTAAATTTAATAAAATAAAAAAGAAATAAATTCTCCCCCAATCAATTTTCCACATTGTTCAACACATATTTTGTTGTTGATAGAGCAAATGATATTGTTTTTTAAAAATCTAGGTATATTGTATTCTGTATTTTATATTTAGATCTTATTGTACAGTAATTCAGAACTATCTAACAATTTATTTTTCATTGTAATCCTAAAATAGATTGGGGAGATTAGATATTCTAAATTGCATAATCCCTTTCTATCTATTTGACCATTAGTCAAATAGTTCTCATCCTGTAAGAACAGTTTTGCTCAATTTTTATTTCCTACACTATAACACCAATATTTTATATAATACATTATGCTCAATAGTTGTTAGTGGGATCACAGATCAATGTTTTATTTGCTATGAAGATTCCTGGAGACCTGCTACTGGTTCTACCATCCTCCAATAATGCTGGCTAATCTCTTGTACGGTGGAGGGAAAGCAATTTCTCTAACTGGTTATATGATACATTTTTTTGATTTTATGGAATGTTATTGTCTAGCAGCTGTGTCTTATGAAAGGTATGTAGCAATCTATAAGCCACTACATTACAGAGCACCAATGAATTATGAAACTTCCCTCCAGTTTATAGCTAGATAATGGATCTGTGGTTTCCTTGTTATGAACATAATTATATATCTAATACTTCAGTTAACGTTCAGTGGCCACAATGAAATTGATTATTTCTTTTATGAATTAAATCCAATATTAAGGTGTGCAGACGCTCATGACCCAAACTAGGTAACATCAGCAGTGCCAGAAGACAATGGGGTTTATGGAGTGGAGGAGAAGAAAAGAAGAGGAGGAGGAGGACAGTTGTGGATTCCTTGGTCATCTCTGAGCTTTGTGGCTTTTTTGTAGATGTCTCATGACCCAAACTAGGTAACATCATTAGTTCACTTATTATCTCACTTTGTGTCCTAAAATGTCTGCAAGAAAACCACCATCTTCAGAGACACCCTCCCTAAGGACCCTTCATTTTAACTCTGTGCCAGAAATATTCTCCTTGATTGGCATTCCGGACCATCTCAGGGCAGAAGAACTTGCCTGGCAGGACCTCATTCCTCTTTCCCACGGGGCACATTGCAATATCCCCATCCTTCCTCCACCATTTCCTGGACCCTAAAGGCCAATGAAGTTTCTCTCAACCGCCACCACCAGCACTCCTGGTTTCTCCGAGCTGCTCCACCACCTCCAGATTTGCCTACCTCTTGGGGCTTCATTTGGATGCAGCACCACCACCCCCGTTTGTGGATCAGGATGTTTCTCCAAAGGCTGACCGCATCCTCCCTCTAGTGGCTTCCCTGACCTTTCATTGCCTCAGCTCCACACAATCTCACACAACCCCAAAATAACCTTCCTGGAGCAAATTCTCCTCCTTTTTTCTCGCTCACCTTGGCTGCACCTCATAAATACCTCGTTCTTCACCTGCTCCCCTCAGACCCATAACTGGTGCCACACTCCAGCAGCCCCACTCCAACTACCAGTGGAGCTGGGTCCGTCAGCAATGGTGGGGGTGATGTTGAGAGCCGGCGGCACCAGTTTCCTTTTGGCTGGCATGGCAGCACTGACAGCAGTGGTGGAGGCTGGGGCTCGCATTCTGTAGCACCTAGCAAGGGACCTGTCTCAGAAGCAGCAGCAGCAGCAGTGGCATCATCATCACCAGGCTTGGCTGCCTAAGCGAGGTTGAGGCTGCAAGCAAGGCCTAAACTTCTCAGCCCAGCCCTGAGGTAAAAATGTGAATAGGTGAGAGGAGGAGAGGAAGGGGGTGTGGCCAAAGCACGAATGTGCCCTTGGACGCATGAGGGAGAAACTGAGAAAAAATTATTTTCCCACCAACTCACCATCCCGCCACTGGCTGGGGCTCTTGCCACCATTCATCCAGACTCTCCTCATGATTGGACAGCTTGCCTGGGAGGTTGAGGCATGCCAGATAAAAAGACAGGTTGGGCCATAATTTGAGGACCCCTGAGCTACAGCTTTTGTGGCTCTGTAGGCAGAACTGCGAAGTTCTTTTCTCTGATAGAGAAGTGGAATGCCAGAGGCTCCGGGAGGGAGGGTGCTGAAGTGGATGGTCGGGCCATTGACAAGAGCAGTGCAGTTGAGAAGAAAGTAGCCTTGGAACAAGTGGGGCAGGTAAGGAAAAAAATCCTTGTTCCCCCCAGAGATTGCCTTTCTTTCTTTACCTGATTCTCAGTGCTGTGCCATTTCTCCTTCGCAATCTGCTGCCACCGCATGCAAGGAAACAAAGGAAGGGCTTTTTTGGGGAAAAAAGGTCAATCAATCAATTCCAACTTTGCAATCTTTCACAAGAAGTTGGAATTGATTGACTGACCTTTCCCCCCCCCAAAAAAAAAACCTTCCTTTGTTTCCTTGCATATGACAGTGGCAGCAGATTGTGAAGGAGAAATGGCATGGGGCTGGGAGTCAGGTAAGGAAAGAAAGGCAATTTCTAAGTGGAGCGAGGATTTCTTTCCTTACCTGCCCCACTTGTTCTGAGGCTGTTTTCCACTCAGACACATTGCTCTTCCCAATGGCCCGACTTCCCACTTCAGTGCCGTCCCTCCCTGAGCCTCCAGTGCTCCACCTGCTGCTTTGGTCAGCTTGCCAGCCCCCACCTCAATGCCCTGCCCACTGTCGCCCAGCACGGCTGCCCCAGGGTTGCAGGGACTGGCCTGGCATAGAAAGGGCATGCACTCCACCCTCCCACCACCATGCAGGGTAAGACTGCTGTGCTCGCCCCTGCTCAGATGCCCTCGTCTCTCCCAAGTGTTATTTTACTAACCTGCCTTTCAGCTGCATTCTGTTTCTCCGTTCACTTCTTAGCCTTTATGTCATCAAAGTTGTTTTTAATCTCATTATGATTTGAAACCATTATCGTTTGAATCTGTCACAGCATTACATACATTTCCTCCTAGAAAATATTTGCCTTGCCTTGAAGTATTGCTCCTGCAGATTTTTGATGTTCCAGGATGGGGCCTTCAGAAGGAGATATTAGCTGAGGTTTCCTGCCACTTTTTGATAGGTATGTAACATCCATTTTGTTTCCCTCCTTCAGACAGTCTTTCACCAGTACCATAGTCTCTGTAATTAGCGTTGTCAAACCAGCCAATCTTAACATCTAAACAACCAAATGTTATATAGGTCTTATTTTATATATGGTTTTTATAATCCAATGCATTTCCAACTACCAAAGCACTGTTAAAAGCAGTATTTTATAATACTTTTTCTATTCAGGAGTCTCACAATTATCAGCCAGTCAGATTTAGAGTCTAGAATGTTTCACTACCTAGGAGCTTTCCAGTAAATTCTCCCTAGATTAGCCAAAAATCAAGTTTTTATTTCTCTGCAAACAATTCTTGAGCTTAGAAATCACAGCTCAGTAAGTATTTATAATTCCAGATTGTCAATAGTTTTTAAAACAAATATAATTCTCACTCTATAGTAGATAGCCCAGTGTGTTTTCTTTCGTCTGTTTCCAGTTGTTCTCTATTTGGCAAGAAGCCACTGAGGTTCAAAGGAACAAGTTTTTCTTTATTTTTGGGCATCTTGCCAATTTCTGAGTCAATGCAGCTGTTGTTCTATGCTCTAATCCTCCACTAGATGTCAGTAGCCATTTATTTTCCAACTTTAAAGTAAAAAAAATATTTTCTTGTAATTTCATCAATAATCTTTCAAATGTAAAGTCTTAACAGTTTTCATGATTTTCAGATTTATCCAGACTGTAGTATTATTAAGTTCATTTCAATATATTTCTGTCCTCCATAAAAATTAAATCACCGCTTCTGTCTATTGAAGGGTGCGGGTGTAGTCCCTTCCCTTCTCACTTTTGGAGGATTTTTTGCTTCTTGAAGATCTTTTCCAGGAAATCAGTTACAAAATAGAAGAGAAAAGATTGATATTCTCACCCAGTTCCAAGCATGCCATTCATAGTTGTTCTAGTTAGTCTTTTGGACTTTGGCTGCTGGTAGCTTGGGCTAGTCACTGGTGTGCAGCTAGCCTGCTGGGTTGGAGGGCTTCCCCCAGATCAAACAGATGGACAGCCGTATTTCCAAGATCCAAGGGGGCCCCTCCTTCTTCATGGGGTGCAGAGATTCTCAATCCCTTGGCCGTATGCCATGGTGCAAAACTGGAAGTCCTCCATTTCACACTTTCTTGTGCTTATATATTTACTGTAATGATGCTCCCTTGTTTGCTAGACCAATTTTAAAAATTTTTAGCTGGCATAACTCAAACCTTTTCTTGAAGGTAGCTAAATTAATATTGCTAGGTACTGTATCCAAGATTGTCTCTAAAGTAAAATATGGGATCACCATTATTTACAACTAAGGATCCATAAAACTGACCTTTTGACTTTAATTTATAATCTAGGATGTAAAAAAAAAACAAATTGCTTCTCAAATTTTCTCGTCTTTTTTCTTTGTTTTTAAATTTTTTTTATTTTCCATTTATTCATACAAAATATAATTCACAAGATAAAATACATTAATAACCATTGGTACCACCTGCCCATTCCCCCCAGGCCGCATCCATCCTCTCTGATACCTTCCCTACTTCCCTCCTCATTCTCTCCTCCCCTCCTACTCTCTTCCCCTCCCCTTTTCCTCTTACCATCCTACTTCCTCCCTGCACCTTCCTCCCCTCTCATCCCTCTCAAACACATGAACACAGCATAGGGGAAATGCCCAAGCAGCACGTCTCTCGTAAACTACCATATCTATAAAATCCTTACCCACCCACTCACCCACCCACCCTCAATCCTCCCTCCTCACTTCCCAGAACAGAGTACAGGGTTATTAATGAGAAAGTTAACAATAAAAAAAGAAAAGAAAAGAAAAAAGAAAAAAGAAAAGGAAAGAAAAGAAAAAATATCATACATAACCTTTAACCTCCCTTAAATTAAATCATCATAAACAAATCTCTACAACATTTGCTATAAAATTTACTCATAAAATAAATGAAACTTTGTAGTCCCATACTTTTTCTGAATATAATCTATCCATCTTCTCCATACAATAATATATCTTTCTTGTGTATGATCCTTCAAATAAGCAGAAATTTTTGCCATTTCTGCAAAATTAGAAACTTTAAATATCCATTCTTTTAAAGTAGGCAACGAATCTTTCTTCCAATATAAGCCTACTAGTAACCTTGCTGCAGTTAATAAATTCAACATTAAAATAGTTTCTTTGTCATTTAAGTCCACAAAAATACCCAATAAGAATAATTGAGGAGTAAACTTTATCTTCCTTTTAAAAATCTTTTGAATGTTCCACCAAATCATAATCCAAAAAGCCTTTACCTTTTTACAATTCCACCAAACGTGAAAATATGTCGCATCCATTTTACCACATCTCCAACATTTGGGTTGTAAATTTGAATACATACAAGATAATTTTTTAGGATCTAGATGCCATCTGTAAAACATTTTATAAAAATTTTCCCTCAAATTTTGAGCTTGTGTAAATTTAACATTTCTAATCCAAATTATCTCCCATAAGTCCAATGGGATTGGTTCCTGGATATTCTGAGCCCATTTAATCATACAGTCTTTGACCAATTCTGTTTCCGAATCTAATTCTATTAAAGCGTTATAAATTCTTTTTATATGGGCCTGACTCTGATCTTTAATCTGAATAACCAAATTTTCATGTTCTAATGTTATTCCCTCTTTCTTATCTACAGTCCACCTGTCCACTATTTGTAAATATTGAAACCATGACTGTAGAATATTTTCTTGCCTTAATACATCTAGGGATTTTAAATGCCAGTCCAAACCTGACCAAATTAATAATTCTTTATACGAAATTTTGTCAAAGTTCATCCCCTTAGAAATTCCCTCGATTACATGTCTAGGAATCCCCCAGATAGGTATTTTATAATTTAACCTATGATAATACTTTTTCCAAACTCGAAGTAAGGCACTCCTCAAAATGTGTGATTTAAAAGCCCGGTCCACTTTCTTATTAAAAATTAAATATGCATGCCAACCATACATTAAATCCCACCCTTCAAGAACAAGAATATCCTTGTTTGTTAAATTAAGCCAATCACTTATCCAAGTTAAGGTGGCTGAATCATAATATAATTTCAAATTAGGTGCTTTAAGTCCTCTTCTTTCTCGGGCATCTTGCAAAATCTTAAACTTAACCCTTGGTTTTTTCCCAGCCCAAATGAATTTATTGATACCTTTCTGCCATTCCTCCAAATTTACATCTTTTTTTAAAATAGGTATCATCTGAAACAAGAAAAGAAACTTTGGTAGAACATTCATTTTTACGGCTGAAATTCTCCCCAACAGTGACAATTGCAGTTTTTTCCAATCATTTAAATCCTTTTGTATTTTTGCCCATAATAATTCATAATTATTCTTATACAATTTTCCATTTGGAGCAGTTAAATATACTCCCAGGTATTTAACCTTTTTCACCATCTGAAAACCTGTGGCTTTAACCAAACTTTCCTTATCATTAACTGACATATTCTTAGGTAATATCTTAGTCTTATGATTATTGACTTTAAAACCAGAAACTTTCCCATACTGTGTTATAAGTTCTAATAGACAATCAACCGCTCCAGTCGGTTGTTCCAAAATTAAAACCAAATCATCTCCAAAAGCCCGTAATTTATTCTTTCTTATCTTTATAGCCTTGATTACTACTGATTCTCGAATCTGGATCAGCAAAATCTCCAATGTTAAAACAAATAACAATGGGGATAATGGACATCCTTGTCTTGTCCCTTTTTCAATATTAAAAGTCTCAGTCAGTCCCCCATTAATAACAATTTGAGCAGATTGTTGCTGATATATAGCTTTAAGTGCATGTAAGAACTTATCCCCAAAATTCATTTTCTCTACCAGTGAGAATAAAAATTTCCAATCTAATTGGTCAAAAGCTTTTTCAGCATCCAAAAATATAAAAGCCACAGGAATCTGATTGTTCTTATCCAGATACTCAATTAAGTTAATAATTTGTCTTACATTATATTTCATTTATCGCCCTGTTATGAATCCTAATTGATCACTGTGAATCAGATCCTTCATAACCTGCATTAATCTATTTGCCAAAATTTTAGTAAAAATCTTATAATTTACATTTAATAATGATATTGGCCTGTAATTCTTAGGCTCTGTAAGATCTTGATCCTCCTTCGGAATCAATGATATAAACGCTCTTTTCCAAGAAGGAGGAACTTGTGCTCCCAACAAAATACTATTAAAAAGCTTCTTTAATGGCTCCAGCATTTCTTCAGATAAATTTTTATAATACGTTGACGTCAATCCATCTATTCCTGGAGACTTTCCCACCTTTAACTGCTTAATAGCTAAACCAATTTCCTCCACAGTAATTAAACAATTCATCCCATTTTGCTGTTTCTCAGAAAGTTTAGGAAAATGTACTGATTGTAAATATTTATCTATATCCATTCCCTTTATATTGTCACTTGAGTATAGTTTTGTATAAAAATCTAAAAAACTCTTTTTAATCAAACTTTGCTGAAAAACCTTGGTACCTTTATATTTTACTTTCTCTATAATCCTAGCCTTCTGTTTCTTTCGTAACTGATAAGTCAACCACCTCCCAGGCTTATTCGCATTACAAAAAGTATTATGTCTCATATAATGCAGATTGGTAGCCACCTGATCTGCCATCAACATATTAAATTGTTCCCTAAGCATCTTTATAGAAACCTTTAAGTTATTGTCAGTTGGGTTAAGAGCAAGCACTTCTTCTTTTAGTTTAATCTCATCTTCTATTTCCCTACGTCTTTGTAACCTTTTACCCTAAAAACTTTATTTAAATGAATCAAAATTCCCCTCATATACGCCTTACTGGCATCCCAGACCATGGACATCGATGTACCCTTATTCATATTTAAAGCAAAAAACTCCTTTAAATACTCTTTACATTTTTGTACAAACTCTTCCCAAGTAAACAAATTCTCATTCAGTCTCCAGGGTCTTCTGTTCCCATCTTCCAAATGTAGCTGCATCCACACCGGACTATGGTCTGACAAAGTCCCGGGAAAGATTTTTACCTTCCTCACCCTAGAAAGAAAATCACTAGTAATCAAAAAGAAGTCAATCCTTGAAAATAACTGATGTCTATCCGAATAAATGGTGAAATCTCTATCACTTGTATTCCTCTCTCACCAAATGTCAATAAGTTCCAACTCTTCTTTCAAATAAAAAAAAGTTTTGGGTAATTTAGTTTGAATGAAATTTTTAGAAGAGCTCTTTTTATCTATAGTTATATCCAAAACTCCATTCCAGTCACCCATCAAAATTACAGATTTATAATCCAACTGAGATATCTTCCCATGCAAAAGCTTATAGAATTGCTTCTGTTGTTGATTAGGGACATATAATCCAACAATAAGAACTTTCTTGCCTTGTAGCAATAATTCCACAAAGATATATCTTTCTTTCTTTCTCAGTTAATTTAGCCGATAAATTTTTGTTCACATAAATTACAGCATCCCCTTTTTTCCCTGGAGCTGGAGCTATAAAATGTGATCCCAGATGAGAATTTGTCAGATATTTTGAGTCCTTTGAAGAGTCTCTTGCAAACATATCAAGTCATTGTTATGTTGTTTCAAATAGTGGAAGACCTTTCTCCATTTCTGTGATGAATTTAAACCATTAACATTCCAGGTCAAGAACTTGGCCATCTACACCGGCCTGAAGCCTCTGAAGCATAGCCTGAAGATCAACTGTCGAAGATCTTTTAGGTCTTGCCCCTCCCACAGGCTCTATAGTAACCGTTCCTTCTACTTTATCACCACTCTTCTGCTGCTGCTCTTTTTCTTTATGTTTGTGGGCAGCTTGTGTCATCCTTTGATCTTTTATCTCAAGATTCTGTACAGGCAACACCACTTGTTCCATGACCATCAATGAGGAGGCTCCTGCCATAACAGGCTCTTCAATTATCCTTGTTTTTGGAGGTGAAGACGGTCTTGCCTTTAGAATAGAGTGATAAAAATCTCTTGCCTTTGAAACTGTAATTAATCTGTAACGTGTTCCATCATAATTCATTGCTATTCCTCTTGGAATCTCCCATCTAAACTGAATTTGATGACGTTTTAACTCATCAGACAGAAAGGTAAAGTCTTTTATACCTCTTAAGATTTTTGGAGGTATTTCTTTTAAAATTATCACATCTTGAGCTGCAATTTGAAACCTCTGTTTATAAAAAGCCTGTATAATTTCATTGTGAATAGATCTTCTGGAAAAGTAAATAACCACATCTCTTGGTAGGTTTCTCTGTCTGGCAACCCGTGAGTTAACTCTGAAGATTTTTTCTATCTCATTCCCAACTACTTCTGGTCTCCATCCAAGGTTAAAAGCAATATCGTTAACAATAAACATCTTTTAATCTTCCTGGGAATTTTTTTTCAGTCCCCTGATACGCAGTACAAACTTCATTAATCTGTATTGTGAGATAGTTTGTTCATCCTGTGTAATTTCTATCTTATTCTCCACTTCCTCCATTCTAAATTCCAGTCTTGCTGCATTTTCAGTAATCTCCTCGATTTTATCATCAATCCTTTCAATATGCAGAGCAAGACCTTGAAACGCAAATAGTATATCATTTCTGACCTGCTTATTTTTTTTCTCCAATAGTTTTTCTGTAATAGCCCCCTCTGCAATTATAAGATCTTTTACCTCCTCTTTAATATCCAAAGCATTCATTTTTAAAGTCTCTTGTAAGTCTTTAAGAGAAATTGCAGGAGGAGGGGAGGGTGGGGGTGATTTTGGTTTAGACTGAGAAGCAGGTTGAATCATTGGGGAGGAGATAGAAGCTTTAGGGACAGAGACCAAACGTTTTAAAGCCATTCTGTTAAATTCAAAGGAGCAAAATTCTTGCCTCTATAATATCACAGTTCTTTAAATAGTAATAAAAAGAAAAAGAGAAAAAAGGGAACAAAATTCTTGCCTCTATATTTAAAACATG
The DNA here is from genome assembly GCF_016545835.1 of Crotalus tigris. Classification (NCBI taxonomy): domain Eukaryota; kingdom Metazoa; phylum Chordata; class Lepidosauria; order Squamata; family Viperidae; genus Crotalus; species Crotalus tigris. The sequence goes on from NW_024097293.1 coordinate 1,134,447, forward strand.
AACTGTATCCAACTTTTAACTTTATTGCAAAATCAAACAAAAAGACAGTCGCCATTTTGCCTTTCACTTTCCCTTTCTTCAAAAGGGAAAGTAAACAATAAAAGGGGGAGAAGATGCTTGCAGGAGTTAAAGTCACAATCAATCTTAAATCCACTTTCTCCTGGTCTGCTCCGTCTGCATTTAAGTATTTACAAGCCTCCGAAAAAAGCAGATGTGGGAGCAGTGCTATGCTTCATCCCAGAACTTCGGGACAAAGACGTCCTGGAGTGCGGAGTTGGCTCAGGCTCCGAGGGAGCTCTACCCTCCGATCCCCAAAATTATGGGGATCCAGGGGAGCTCTTTCCTCTACCTGAGCGGCTCTTCTCTTCCCTTTCTCCCAGGGAAGAGATTCAAGCCTCGGGACAGCTGATTGTCAAAGTCCCGCCGGCTTTTACACGACCCAGGAATGGGCAGCTTTGTGAAAAGCTGCCATCGTCACTGCTTGATCCACCGGAAGTCAAATTTTCTCCTCTTTGTACCACTTAATTTGCAAGATAAAGCTGTGAAATGGAATTAGAAATTTCTAATTTTGTATTTCTATTGCAAACGATGTCATGCTTTTCCTACAGAGAGATAGGAAGAAAACACTACCTCAGTTCATTGATAAATATGAAGTTTGTGGAAACTTAGATCAAAATGAAAAATATGGATCAAATTTTCCCAAAAAAAACAATAAGAATTTTTCTATAGAAGCAAATGGTAATATCTAGTTAATCTTGGCTGATCTACAAAAACAAAAACAAAAAACGATGTAGAGACCCATGTTAGACATTAGATGAGAGGTTTTCAGGAAAGTAAGCAGAATTGGGAAATTAATATCTTCTGAACCTCATTTCATAATATTAAATAGTACAGAAGAAATGAATGGATTGCCAAAGAATTTTGCTAATCTTTAGGATGGGGAATTAATTGCTTTTAATAAATTGGTGTTATACACTCAATATAGTTGTGATTCTACAATTTCATTTGGCACTGGCATCTGGAGAGATGTTATCTTCCCTGAGGAAAACAAAAGACTAATGTACAGTACAGTTTATATGCTGTTTTATAAATAAATGCCAAATAAGGATGATGCAGTTTCAGAGAAACAATGTACAATCAGGATTTAGATTAATTATTCAGGCAGATTTAATGATATTGATTAGAAAAGATTTTTTAATATTATTTTGACTTTGGCATTGATAGTGATAGAAGTCGTAAAGCTGCTCACTACACAGAGAAGCTGCTTTTAAAGGTAAGCTATTCCCCCCTCCCCCCATTTAGAATAGTAAGTAAAAGTGTGATAAATTTTCACAGATCCAACTAACATGACATAAAAAACCTTAGCAGTGTCTTTGTTCATAGTTCAAGCCAACTATGCCTTATGTTAAAAGGCATTTCAGCTTGGTACAATAAATACCAATTTCTTGGATTTTAAGAAGTCTTTGTATGGTTTATTTTTAATGTTTTTAAATGTGTCTTTCAAATATGAAAAAAAGTGATTAATCTCAGATGAAAAAACTGTTTAATTATTTGAAACTGACATTTGGAAAATTGATATAAGCAATGATTAACTTTTGATAACTTTATAATATATGAACTGAAATAATTAATTATTTATCCTATTCCATAGTTGTAGTTAATGCAGAAGATAGTCAATACTCGGAATGAAGTTAATAAGTTCTATGCATATCTATCAAAAATTAAATTATACTGAATTCAGCAAGTCTTCTCTCATATATTGTAAATATCTAAGTGTGAAGTTGGGTGTTTGATTTTCTATCTTTGATTTATGCCCTATCTTAAGAGTGTAATTATCTATCATCTCTCTCTTTCTCTCCCTCTCTTCATACACACATACACGCATGCACTCACATACTGCTTTTAAATCCATATAAAAACAGGAAGAAAATGGAGAGAGCATGTTAGTGACTTATTATAGTTGAAATTGTGAACATCTACGAAGGCTAAAATTTTACCAATGAAATACTGTATGTTCATGATGATTATTTTAGATGCCATCACCCATTATATGGGCATGCATCTAGGAATTTCCACAAACAATCTGGAAATGTCTAAGAACAATAGATGATCTTTCTTTTACTTATTTACATTCATCCTCTGGTCTTCAAGTGATTATTTCTCAAGTGTTCCAAAACTGGACAGTAGTTGTGCTTTATAGCTATGGAATTGTTCATGAAAAATTACTTACACTCACCTTAGCCATGAATCTATTGTTTGACATTTGCTTTACAAATATGTCCCTTGTTCATAAGAAATGGGTAACACTTTGAAAATGTAAAATGAATGTTGTATTTTCTTTACAGATATGAGCTAGTAAATATGGAAAAAAGGGAACAAAGAAACTTAACAGATATCATGGAATTCCATTTGGTAGGATTTGTAGGACTTTGCAGTCTGCAGGTTCCGCTCTTCTGCCTCTTCTTACTTATCTATGTTGCTACTATGACTGGGAATATCCTCATTATTTTGCTGATTGTTGCTGATCCTCATCTTCACACCCCCATGTATTACTTCCTGAGTAATCTCTCTTGCCTGGAGATCTGCTACAGTTCCAACATCCTTCCAATGATGCTGATCAATGTTTTGTATGGTGGGCGGAGAACAATTTCTGTCACCGGCTGCATAATGCAACATTATCTTTTTGGTCTTTTTGGATCTTCAGAATGTTGCCTCCTAGCAGCAATGTCCTATGATAGATATGTAGCAATCTGTAAACCACTGCATTACACAATACTAATGAACAGTAGAGTGTGCATCCAACTTATAGCTGGATCATGGATAAATGGTTTACTTGTTATGGGCATAGTTTTATATTTAATGTGTCAGTTAAAGTTCTGTGGCCCCAGTGAGATCAATCATTTCTTTTGTGAATTGAATCCAATATTAAAGCTAGCATGCAGTGATACCCGCTTGATTGAACTTGTCACTATTTTGATATCTGTTGTATGTATCTTGCCTCCTTTCTTCTTAACCTTGTTATCATATAGTTACATTATTTCCACTATAATGAGAATGTCATCTGTGAGTGGGAGGAAAAAGGCTTTTACAACCTGCTCCTCACACCTCATGGTGGTGTCCATTTTCTATAGCACCTTAATGATTGTTTACATTTTGCCCAAAACAGATGGCCTGCGTAATATTAACAAAGTGTTGTCTCTGTTTTATACAATCCTGACCCCTTTGTTCAATCCCCTGATATACAGCCTACGAAACAGGGAGGTGAAAGAGGCCCTTAAAAAAGTGGTTGCTAAATTGTGTACAATTGGAAGGATGTACCACCATAATCTAGCATGAACATTTTTATTATTTATATTATTCCTCAATGGAATGAAGATTTGTGCTTCTCAAGAATATAATCACATTGATGGATTTCTCTAAAACTGTATTAGGGACATTAAAGAATTTTGCCATAATTATGTCCTCCTCACTTGATGCAGCCAAAGCAGGGTGAATGGCATACCTAAGTGAATTTTGTTAGCGTTTAATTCTAATTCGAGAAATGAAGATTCTGATGGGATGTATTCTAAAACAGATGGCCTGCAAAATATTAACAAAGTCTTGTCTCTGTTTTATACAGTCCTGACTCCTTTGTTCAACCCCGATATACAGTTTACGAAACAGGGAGGTGAAAGAAGCTCACAGGAGAGCAGTTGTTAAATGGTACAAAATTTAAAAAATCTAGTATAATTATTATGAATTTTTTAAAAAAATTTGGTTTGATCTCTAATAAATGAAAACATTGGTCCCTTTACATTGATTCTTTCTCCATTACATATGAGGATTTATCTAAAAATATCTATAAGAGATAAAGAATTCTTCATTAAACTCTATGATTATTATTGTGAATCTGTGATTATTTTTTTTTTGCTAAGTTACACTGTTACAAATTTCTTGTGGGCCTCCTTTGTGGAAGTTGCAAGTGTGAATCCACAGTCTCTACTTGGTCTGGTGACAAACTAGTCAGTCAATTTCTTTAGCAGCCAATGGATCATCATTTTGTTGACCCCCCTAACCCCCCCCCAAAACAGACTCTTCACTTGTGTGAAAAATGATAGCAAGAAAAAAAAATGCTGTGTTTCTTCTCGCTCTGCAGAATTAAGAATTCTTTGTTTTAATGCAGCAATGTCTACTCAAGTCTGATGGGATTAGGTATAGGAGGAAAAATAGTGGACTTTGTTTCTGAGATCCTAGGAAGGAGACCCTGGAGAGCTAGAGTTGCACTTTGCACCAAAGTAATTGAAGGGAATGAATCTGGATCCCAGTTTAAGGATAGTTTTGTGTTTTGGGATTAGAGGCATCGAAGCACAACACATGTTGGAATCAAACTCCTTTATTGCTAGTAACTCCACTTCACTCATTCTGCAAACAGGCACACAGGCCTTTTATAGTTTTCCAACCCCCAGGCAGTCCCGCCAATCGGAATCCCTCTTTCTTCGCGCCTTGCGCATGCGCAGAACTCCAGCGCCAGCCAGTCTGGTCCCAGGCAGCTTTTAGGTTGCCCAGGACCATTTGCAATATTTCTGGGCCTGCTGAGTTGCTTCATCAGGCCCAGGACACAACACCCCTCGCCCCTAGATAGAACACACACAATTCCAATTGTTCACATTAATAATACTAAAAAAAGTAATAAAAAGAGGAAATAATATTTCTGCTCAGACGTAGACAACATTCTTATAAAATAATAAGATTATAAATTCTTAATTTAAAGTGAAAAATAATTATGAGGTATTATGGGTAAATGTGTAAAAGAATTTAAATTCTAATGATCTCTGTTGGTGAGAATTTTAGTGATTAAGATGAATGGTTTGCTGAAACTTCTTAAGTAGGAGGGTATTAATAGATTTTCTTAGGGGTAAAAAGCAAAGAGCCAAGTTTATCAAATGTAAGTTTGTTGGTTAGGTTATATTGGAGGGAAAATTTTGTGTTTATTATGGATGAATGGTTGTTTAAAAGAAATATACACCCCAGCAAGGAGAAGATGGATAAATTACATGTAGAGTAAATATGGGTTAGAGCTGATATGGGTTTAAAAAATATTATGTAGATTATGAATAATTTTTAGTTTTCAATTTGGAAATGCTTATATTGTTATTTTTTTTGTATTCGAGTTAAAGTACATTATTGATTTTATTATTTATATAGTTGGATAAGTTTATTTAGAATTTGCTTGTTTATTTGTAACCCTCTAACCAGCTCTGGGAAGTGAGGGGGGAGGGAGGGGGTTATTCTAGGGGGGATATTGTTAAAAACTTGTATAAAACTTTTCAATAAAAAAAGATTATCTAACAACCCACCACCCTTTAGTGTAGACTAAATGTATCTATCTTCTACCAGCGTAGGTTCCATTACCTTGTTCCATACATCAAGGTCCCTTTGTACTGACAGGAACCTCACATATTTACCTAGATGCTTAGGAGGGACCTTAGCCCGTTGTGACCTACACAAGGTCAGGGAGGGTGCCTGGCCTGTTAGCTCACCTGCCCGGCTAGGCAGACCAGGACTTGTACCTAAGGGTGCCTGGCCTATCAGCCCGTCTGGTGGGCTTGCTAGACCAGGACTTTGATATTCATAAGTTGCAGGTGACCTCTGTTGAGACATGTTAGTTAAGTTATCTGGGCTCTCTCCAGGTCCCCTTGATGGCGAGGGAATCCCCCAACCCACTGATGGAGCTGATGACTTCCCAACTACCCTGGATTGCTCCTGGGAACTTAGTCCCTCGAGCCCATGACCTGTCTCGGATGTGACTTGTGTTGCAAGAGTGCCCCAATAGTCCCAGTCCCCTGTGGCCGAGGTGCCAGAGTCAGGAGCCACCTCTATGGCAAACCCCTTCTCAGGAGAATTCCTGTCTAGAGCTCTTGCGGATGCGCCAGCCACCCCTTGGGATGACTTTCTATTCAGAGCAATTGCTGATGAGCTGGACTCCCATTCGGCATAATAGCTGAATCGTGAGGATGCCTTTGCATCCTGGGGAATCCCTAGTGACCTGCGGCAATTCTCAGGAACAGTGAGATTATGTCTTAGAAGGTTGACCTGAAGTGTGACCAAATTCCTGGGCCCCCTCCCCCCCTCCCCCCAAAAAGCAGAGGCAGGGGCGGCAATGCCAGGGGACAACTGCCAGCGCAGTTGGTCGATGCGATGCTGAAGGACGCAGCTGTCTCCCAAGGTCACTTCATATGATAGCGGTCCTGAGATCTTACAGATGACAGCAGAGACCCAGAGATGTCCAGGACCATAGTTCCTCACCCAGACCAGATTGCCCAGCTGGAGTCTCCAAGGAGCCCGCGGCTGTGATACCTGTGATGCCACCCGGTCTGGATGCAGTCTGTCTAACTTTGTTTTGAGGCAGCGGCCCCAGTGTAGTTCAGCTGGGCTCTTCCCAGTGGTAGTGCAAGGTATGGTGTGGTGTGCAAGAAAGAAATCTGCTAACCTGTGATGCCAGCTGCCATGCATTAGTCTTTTGAGAGTGTCTTTGGTGGTATGCACCATTCTTTCAGCTTGCCCATTGGTGGAAGAGTGGAAGGGAGCTGATGTGGCGTGTCGTATCAAGTTGGCCTGCAGGAAAGCCTGGAACTCACAAGAAGTAAATTGAGGACCATTGTCAGAAACGAGAACATCAGGAAGCCTGTGGGTTGAGAAGATTCCTCTTAACACCTGGATGATCCTGGTAGTAGTAGTGGAGGAGACAGGTACAACTTCTAGCCACTTGGAATGGCTACCCACAAGGATAAGGAAGAATTGCCCCTGAAAGGGCCCAGCATAATCCACATGTACCCTTGACCAAGGGTTTTGTGTCTCCTCCCACATGTGTACAGGAGCCTGAGGCATTTCTGGCCATGATTGTTGGCACACCTGGCACCCATACACCTGGGCCTCGATAGCTTTATCAAGCCCAGGCCACGAAAGATGGCTGCATGCAAGCGCTTTCATGCGCACAATGCCCAGATGTCCTCATGCAGAGAGAACAAGACTCTAGACCTCAGGGAGGCTGGAATAACTACTCTACTCTCCCATAATAAACACCCATTAAAGGTAGACAGTTCGTGCCTCCTTTGCCAGAAGCTCTGAAATGTAGCATCTGGACATGTGTCAGGCCATCCTGACAACCCCCACGTCAGCACGTGTGTAAGCATGTGATCTGTGGCAGTTTCTGCAGCCACATTCCTAGCATTGAGGGGAGATTCTGGTAGTTCCTGAATAGAAAGAATATTAATAGCAGGGTCAGGATCTGCCTCTATTTGAGTGAGAGGTAGCCTACTGAGGCCATCTGCATGGCCCATTTCTTTGCCAGGTTTGTGAATGAGTGTGTAGTCATATGCTGACAGGAAGATGGACCACATCAGCATACGTCGAGAAATAATGTGAGGGGTTTGTTTGGTTGTTGTAAACAATCCCAACAAAGGCTTGTGGTCAGTATAGACCGTGAAGTGATGGCCGTATAAGAAATCATGGAATTTCTTTATGCCAGCCACTATGGCCAAGGCTTCTCTGTCAATCTGAGCGTAATTATACTCTGTAGATGACAGAGTCCTTGAATAGTAAGCCACAGGGACTTGTGTCCCATCAGCCTTTAGGTGACTGAGTACTGCACCCACCCCATAAGGGGATGCGTCACAAGCGATGCATGCAGACAGTTCTCATTAAAATGGGCTAATACCGCATTTGATGAGAGCAAGGCTTTGACCTCCTTAAAACGCCTGTCATGGACTTTAGTCCACTGCCATGGAGCTTCCTTGTCTAAGAGCTGGGGTAGCGGCTCAGCCACTGCAGCCTTATGGGGAAGAAAAGCATGATAGAAGTTAAGAGGTCCCAAGAAAGCCTGAAGCTCGCTTTTGGACTTAGGACTTGGGGCCTCCTGAATGGCCTTCAATTTAGATTTTGCAAGGTGGATGCCTTGAGCATCTATTTTAAAACCTAAAAATTCTGTGGAAGTAACATCAATTTTGCATTTGTCTTTTTTTAATTTGAGGCCCACTTGACAGAACCTCAGCAACACAGTCCTTAATCTATCAGCCAAATTCTGTGATGACTCCCCTGTGATGAGGACGTCATCGAAGTAGGGGCAAACACCTGGAATACCCCTGAGAGTGCACTCCATGAAGCTCTGAAATATGCCAGGCACAACATTCACCCCAAATTGTAATCTTTTTACCTTAAAAGCACCCCTATGGGTCACTATTGTTTGGGCCTCAGCAGTTGCCTCATCAACAGGTAGCTGTTGATAGGCCTGCACTAAATCAAGTTTTGCAAACAGTTTTCCCCCTTTGAGGGAGGCCAGAATATGACTCACTACTGGTACAGGATATGCATGCTCTTGCAAAACTGTGTTCAAAGTACACTTATAGTCTGCGCAAATTCGGACTTCCTTGTTAGCCTTTAAAGGTGTCACAATTGGGTTTTCCCATGGACTTGAGTCCACAGGTTCCAAGATGCCCTGCTGGAGCAGCTTGTCCAGTTCAGCATCAATCTTGCCCTTGAGGGTGAAGGGCACCCTTCTAGGCTTAATCCTAATAGGTGTGACATTTGGGTTTAATCGCAAGGCAATGGGAGGCCCCTTGTATGAACCAAGCTCTGAACTAAACACATCCACAAACTCTCTGCAGACTTCTGCAATTCCTTGAGTTTGCAGACTATTCAGGCCAGTCACCTGGATTTCCAGGGCCTCAAACTAATCAAGTCCAATTAGACTTGTACGATCACCCCCAACAACCACCACATCTAAGAAGCCTTGGAAAACCTTACACTGTACTTTGAGTGTGGCTTCTCCAAGCACATTGACCTTTGAATTTTGAAAGTCAGTAAGAATTAAGTTCAATGGCCTGAGTTTGACTCGACGGCCACTACTGCAGCAAATCCTTTTAAAGGTATTGTATGAAATAATTGATAGAGCGGACCCAGTGTCCAGCTCCATTGATAAGGGAATCTCTTGTAATTGTACATCAATGCAAAGTTTTTTTTTAAAGGGGCTTGTGTGTCCTTGTTTGCAAGATGCTTCTATGCAACGCGCAGAAACCCTATGTTGGCTGGGGACCCTGGTACCTTTCCAAAGGAATTCTTCCCGAGGTTGCACCTGCTGGCAACCCAAACGGTGGCAATGTGGCCTTGCTTACCACATGCCCAGCAAATGGCGGAGTAGAACCGGCAGTCCGTGCGCTTGTAGCGTCCTCCGCAACTGAGACACTGAAGGGCCACTGGGGCCTTGTCTGGTTTCTCTCGCAGTCTTCTTACCACCGGCTGGTGAAGTCTGTCCACCTCCTCTTCAGGATCCGGGTCTTGATGGATGGTCGCGATTGCTTGAGCGTTTCTGGCGAGCCACAAAGCCTTCACAGCGCTGCCTGCTGCTTCTTCAGCTGCAACTTCACGTAAGACATCTTGGAAGGTGACTTCACTTTAGCAAAGATTTTTTGCTTTAGCTCTCTGCTTCTCAGGCTGCAGACGAAGTGGTCTCATAAGCGTTCTTCCAGATCCTTGAATTCACAAGGCCTGTCAGCTTGTCTCAAGACAGCGATGAACTCAGCAGCAGACTCGCCTGGCTTCTGGTCTCTATGCTCAAAAGCATGCCTCCACGCAATCACAGAAAGCTTGGGATGGAAGTGATCCTTCAGCATGTTTTTAAAGTCTGTGTAGGTGGCAGACTCCAGCAGTGCAGGGGCTACCAGGTTTTCAGCCACATCGAAGGTGTCCTGACTGCAGACACATAGCAGGGTTGCTGCTTTCAGGCTGTCTTCCCGAACCTGGTTAACCTTAGGTAATTTTCTACCCAGACCACATAAGAGTTCCAGCGCTCTGGGTGAGAGAAGTCGAACTCTGACAGACGTCCTATCTGTGACATCTTCTGCTTCGAATGCCTTGCTGCAAGCCTTTGTTGATGGGAAGGGCCTGTTTGCCAAGCTCACCTCCAGCAATGCTGCACTGGCAGGTGAGTGCAGAGCTGGATGCTGATTCCCAGGCTTCAGGCTCTTCAGATGAGGCTTATCCTCTTCTTACTGCCCTTTTCCTTGCAGTGATCCCACCTTCGTCACCACTTTTGTGTTTCGGGATTCGAGTCATTGAAGCACAACACATGTTGGAATCAAATTCCTTTATTGCTACTAACTCCACTCCACTCACTCTGAAAACAGGCACGCAGGCCTTTTATAGTTTTCCAACCCCCAGGCAGTCCTGCCAGTCGGAATCCCTCTTTCTTCGCGCCTTGCGCATGTGCCAGCCAGTTTGGTCCCGGGCAGCTTTTAGGTTGCCCGGGACCATTTGCAACATTCCTGGGCCTGCTGAGTTGCCTCATCAGGCCCAGGACACAACAGATAGTATGCCCCAAATAGAAGAGACAGAACATATACATGATAATTTTAATTTACACAAAAAAGTGAAAGAAGCAGCAGGCCTCTACAAAAAGAAAACCAACAACTTAGTTGACAAACAAGGGAAAATTATCTTAGATAAGGATGAAAAACTAAAAAAATGGAAGGAATATATTGAAGAACTTTTTGAGGACACTAGGGATGATATAGATATGGGAAGTATAACAACTGGACTAAATATCACTATGGAAGAGGTTGAACATGCAATAAAAATAGCAAAAACAAGAAAAGCCACAGGACCTGATGATATCCCAGTAGAAATTTTGAAATTGCTGGAAGACAATAGGAAGAATTTTTTACTGCAGCTCTTCAATCAGATATATGAAACAGGAAAGATATCAAATGATTGGTTAAAATCAACCTTTGTGACAATCCCCCCAAAAATAAATGCAAAGAAGTGTACCAGATACAGAACAATAAGCTTAATGAGTCATGCTCTGAAAATATTCCTGAGAATAATTCACACAAGAATATACAACAAAATTGAAGAGCGTCTAGGTAACACAATTTGGTTTCAGAAACAATCTTGGTACACAAGATGCGCTGTTCAGCATTCAGGTTCTTGTACAGAGTTGTAGAGATATCAATCACAGTGTTTGCATGTGCTTCATTGATTTCGAAAAAGCTTTTGATAAAATAAGACACAGCAAACTATTAGAAATCCTGAAACAAGTGGGACTAGATGACAAAGACATCCAAATAATAAAGAATCTGTATTGGCATCAGGTAGCAAATGTGAGACTAGGCCAAAAATACTCAGCTGATGCAGAAATAAGAAGAGGGGTCAGACAGGGATGTATTCTGTCTCCACTGTTGTTGAATATCTACTCTGAATCAATCTTCAACAAGACACTGGAGAACATCGATGCTGGCATCAAAGTAAACGGTGTTTGGATCAACAACTTAAGATATGCTGACGATACAGTTCTGCTTGCCAGTAAGCATGAAGACCTTCAGCTCCTCATCAACAGAGTCACAGAAATATCTGAAAAATACAGCTTGAAGCTTAACACCTCAGAAACCAAGATCATGGTTGTCAGCAAACAACCCATTAATTTACCACCAATAAATTCAGAAGGAATACCACTAGAAAAAGTTGAAAGGATCATGCACCTCAGTTCTAATTTACATGAAAGCTGGGACATAACCATTGAAGTAAAGACAGGGATACAGAAAGCTTGAGCAGCATTCTTCAAAATGAAAAAGGTCTTCTGCAGTCACGACATAAGCCTAAGACTGAAAATCAGGCTTGTCAGATACTATATTTTTTCTATCCTGCTCTATGGTGTAGAGCAATGGTTCTCAACCTGTGGGTTGCACAAGCCTTTCACAGGGGTCGCCTAAGACCATCAGAAAACACATATTTCCGATGGTCTTAGGAAGGGCTTGTCAACCGCCTTCTCTCCCTCCCCCCTCCGCTCCACCTCACTTGTTTGTGGAAAATATGCTGCTTGGTGGCAGTCTGCATGAACTCTACCAAATGTGCCCTGCAGGGGGCGCATGAAGAGCGCAGGCACAGAGCAAGGCCCCGCCCTCCTCAGAGACTCATTGTGCAGCAACCAGATTGACTTCTTCTCGTGCACGCAGGTCAGTGAAGGGGAGGCCGCCGCAGCACCCAACTCCTGTGCCCGTCACCTGGTGACCCCCCAAACTTGCACCAGCTGACGCAAGAGGGAGGGAAGGAGGAAGGGACTCCTCCTCCTCTCCTAAACTTCAAAGCACGATCAGCTTCCCAAGGGTACCACAATCCTCATGAAAGCAGGGGAGGGGGGAGAAGCAAAGGGGGCAAGAAAGCTTGCGGCGGGCTCGAAGGAGCCCCTATCAGTGTTGGTGATGAGAAATTCCCCACAAACCCAGGGAAGGGGTGGAGAAAAGGTGCCCCCTTTGGAAGGAAACCGCCACCTTCTTCTCCTTGGCTTTGCGCTCTTCTGTTCCTAGGCAGCCGGGCTGGCAAGACTCTCCTGGCTGGAACTTCCTTTCCTTCCCTCCCTCTTGGTTTCTTCCTCCTTCCCTCCCTCTCCCAACGAAGAGGGAGGGAAGGAAAGAAAAATGAGAGAGGGAAGGAAGGAAAACAAAAGTCATAAATCATGCATTATATACTACTGAGTTTTCCCAAAAATAAGACTGGATTTTATTTTTTTTTTTGTCTCTAAGGTCTTATTTTCAGGGGATGTCTTTTATACTCACCTCCAGCCGGTCCACTTCTTCTGGGTGAAGGAACAGCTTCATTCTGCAGCTGCATTCTGGCCTGCATTTCACAGTTAGGCCTTTCCAGAAGGCCTCTGCAGCCAGCTCGGTTCTTGACTGCAGTGGCCTTCTGAAAAGGCCTCTGACTGCAAAATGCAGGCCTGGCTGCAGAAGATGCCACAAGGAGCAAGCAAGGAGAGGCCTAGCTGTAAGGTAAGTGGGGAAGTTCTACTCCCCACCCCCACCCTAGTGTTCCTTGCCCCAAAACTAGGGCATATTTTTGGGTAGGGCTTATATTAGGTCCACCCCAAAAAATCAAGCTAGGGCTTATTTTTGGGTAGGGTTTACTTTTGGGAAATATGATATATATATGAGAAGTGCAACTTAATTTTTAACTCAACAGTAGGAAAAAACTTTTAATTTGAAATTAATATCAAATTAGTTAATGTATTCCATGTAGGATGAAGTATCATACTTTGAATAGCCTTCAACAGCAGCAAAAAGATAAAAAGTATAGTTATCATATCTTTTTTTGTAATATATTTTATTATTATTTTTTTTTTAAAAAATATAAATCACAATAATTGGTGAACAGTGTGTTGTCTGGGTTTACATTTGTAAAACAGTCACTAACAATTGATTTCTATAATTCATAATCCACATAATGGTTTTAGTTGATTTCCTCTTTTCCCAAAATATCCTCTTTTGCAAACATTGAGTTAATACAATTCTTATTGTTTTGATAGATAACAATTAAATATATATTTTTCCCAATATTTCTAAAAATAATAATCATATCAATATAATATTTCTTTTCTATCCAATTATTCTGGTTGTCTTCTTATAGATCCTGTTACAGTCCTTATTTTAATTTATTTCTCCCACCAAATTCTAGTTATTCTTACTGGTTAAGATTTTCTCAAAAATTAATTACATTTAAAAATTTAATTCTATTTTTTCCATATGAACCATCTCACACTTTTCCATTTCTTAAGGAATAGATAAAACAGTGAAAAAAAGAAAGAGCAAGAGTAAAGAAACATAAAAAATAACATACTACTTAAAATATATATCCCTTCTAAGCTAATATATATTTGTTTCCAAAATTTCTTATTCTTTTTAACCATAATTAAATATATGTTTAATCTGTAAATATTCCATTTAATACATCTAGTCATCTAATCCTTTAACTCTTATTCAAAACACTTTTTATCCATTATAGTTTTCTTAAATTCAATCACATTTAAATATCTAAAACATTACCTTTATTTAAATTATTTAAATTTTTTATATTACTCATATCAAGAAAGAGAATAAAAAAGGGAAAAAAAGCATACTCTATTATTTAGGGAATTCATCCCTCTTAGAATGACATACAGAGAATGAGATGGCTGGATGGAGTCACTGAAGCAGTAGGTGTGAATTTAAATGGACTCCAGAAGATGGTAGAGGACAGGAAGACCTGGAGGAACGTTGTCCATGGGGTCGCGATGGGTCGGACACGACTTCGCAATTAACAACAACAACAACAGAATGACATATATATTCCAATTTTTTTCTATTTCTTTAACCATATTCAAACAAATGTTTCTTTTTAAAGTATTCTCTCTGGTAAGTCCCATTGTCTATTTTCTTAGTTTCCAATTTAGTCTTTTTCCTTTGCCTAGTGTCTTTCTTAATCAATGTATTTTGCTGAATCAAAAGGTTTTTTCCATACGTTCGTAAATGTTACTGTAGATATAAAAAGTAAATCAGGTGAAGTGTCTTTGTATGGGGCTTCTGCCTTTCCGTGTTTGTTGAAAATCTTTTTCTTTTTCTTTCTCTCCGCTTCTCTTATAATTTCCTTTCTCTCCAATGTTCCTGACATCTCTACGTTTTATCCAATCTGTTTTCTTGTCTTCAGATTTATTTTGTAGTCTTAAGGGATAAGTTGTTTTTCCAATTCTTGTGAATTGGATTAAATCATGTTTCCTTGTTTTGTTAAGTCTTTAAGTCTCTATTCTCAATTCTATGCCCATTTATCTGTTTTATCTGCTCCTTCTCTGTTATTGTTTTCTGGGAATTTTTTTGTTGTAATGTTTACTTGGATATAGATTGATTTATATTTTCAAAGTTATTTTGGATTTCTTTGTGGTTTAAAGTCATTGTTTGAATTAGTTGCAGTATGTTTTCTTGATACGTTCTTTCTACATGTCTCTGATCAGTGATGGCCACGAAATTGAGTTTTTCTCTTTTTCTTTTCTCTGCAAATAGCTTTAGAGTCCCAATTAAATAGATATTTGTAATCCAAATAGTTCAAAAAAGATTTTTTCCTGAAATTTATAATTCTCTCTTTGTCTACAGCCCAGATTATTGTCTTTTTTTGTCACAGCTGTTCTTTGTTGTTAAAGATTTGAAGTTGACAAACACAGATTAGCTTTTCCCAGGTTTTGCCAAGTCTTATATTAAACTCATAGCTGTCATAGTCTTCATCCACTAGGTGTCAGCAATTATTTGTTTTTCAATTTCCAAAATGATCTTTAGAATGAGATTCTTAACCATTCAAACAATTTTAGATTTATCCAGATTTAAGTTTAAATCTGGAGGAACTAAAGAGCCTCTTGATGCGGGTGAAGAAGGAGAGTGCAAAAGTAGGCTTGAAACTCAACATTAAGAAAACCAAAATCATGGCATCCGGCCCTCTCAATTCCTGGCAAATAGATGGGGAAGAAATGGAGGTAGTGACAGATTTTATTTTTCTGGGCTCCAAGATCACCTCAGATGGGGACTGCAGCCAAGAAATTAAAAGACGCTTCTCCTGGGGAGGAAAGCTATGGCAAATCTAGACAGCATACTAAAAAGCAGAGACATCACCCTGCCAACAAAAGTGCGTATAGTCCAGGCCATGGTTTTCCCAGTTGCAATGTATGGCTGTGAAAGTTGGACCATAAGAAAGGCTGAGCGCAAAGAATTGAGGCCTTTGAATTATGGTGCTGGAGAAGACTCCTGCGAGTCCCTTGGACTGCAAGGCATTCAAACCGGTCAGTCCTAGAAGAGATCAACCCTGACTGCTCTTTAGAAGGCCAGATCCTGAAGTTGAAACTCAAATACTTTGGCCATCTAATGAGAAGGAAGGACTCACTGGAAAAGGGCCTAATGCTGGGAAAGATTGAGGGCAATAGAAGAAGGGGACGACAGAGAATGAAATGGCTGGATGGAGTCACTGAAGCAGTAGGTGAGAACTTAAATGGACTCCAGAAGATGGTAGAGGACAGGAAGACCTGGAGGAACGTTGTCCATGGGGTCGCAATGGGTCGGACACGACTTCGCAATTAACAACAACAACAACAACAACAACAACAACAAGTTTTAAATTTCAGGTTTTATATTTACTTCACTTCCATATATTTTGATCCTCCATAAAAAGATTAATTCACTGCTTCCGTTAGTATAAGGGTGGGGCAAAAATCCCCCTCCTTCCCTTTCAGAGGTATTTTGCTTCTTAGGGATCTTTTCCAGGAAATTAAATATAGAATAGAAAAGAGAAGATTGAATTCCTCACCCAGTTTCAAGCACAACTAATCAGTTATGCTGGTTAGTACTTTTCGACTTTGGTTGGTAGTAGCTTGGGCTAGTCAATGCAATACAGCCAGCCTTTCTCCTGTCCAGTTAGAAGGCTTTCGCCAAGTTGAATGGAATGGCCGCCACTGTTCCAGAATCGCTGGAGCACCTTTATTTTTTTTCTGCCTCTCCGGGGCAACTTAGACCCATTTAGGGTTCCCTGGCAGGGCGAAATTAGCCATGGGGGTGCAGAGAATCCTCAAGCCCATGACTTGTCTCTACCACACAAAACCGGAAGTCAGTTATCATATCTGATAATCCCACAACAGGATGTATATTTACAGAATATGATTGGGATGAACAGACTGCACAAAAGTTCCAAATGGGACTGAACATTTTCTGAAGAAGTAAATATTCCATTGCTTAGCTATATGATAGCTCCTAATCACTCTTGGCTGATTTGAATAAATAAAGTAGGGATACATCTTCAGATGGGAAATTCTCTAAACTAAGTAAGTTTTGGGAACGAAACATCAACTAAGAAAAAAAGAAGAAGAAGGAATTTACTTTGAATCTCATTTTCTAATTTTTGTTATTTAGTAGAGGAAATGAATAAATTATGAAAGATTTTTGTTCATCTTTAGAATGAATATTAGTTAACTGAATGGTGAAATAAACACTATGTTTATACTTGACTGAATTTCTCTTCAGTGACATTTTCCAGAAATAAACAAAAGCCAATAAAGATGTTTTCTAAATACAACATCTGATCTTTCTCTGGTCTTGTTATGTTCATTGATATGTTCTCAAATGACTTTTTCCTCATGCCCTCCAAAGTTGTGCTATTGTAGCATGTAAGTATGAAATTATTAAAATAAAAACCACTTTCATGCACTACTATGTATCTCATGCTTATGTACTGCTTTATAACTGTGTTCCTTGGTTCTAAGTTAAAAGCTAAAAGTGCAAAAATAAATTCTGAGCAACTCAAATGAATTTTGTATCATATTTGCAGCCATGGTAGAGACAAAACAAGACAACCAAATAGAAATCACAGAATTCCATTTAATAGGATTTGTAGGAATTGGAGATCTGCAAGTTCCAATCTTCTGCCTCTTCTTACTTATCTACCTTGTTACTGTGGTTGGGAATATCCTCATCATTTTATTAGTTGTTACTGATCCCCAACTTCATACCCCCATGTATTTCTTCCTGGGTAATCTCTCTTGCCTGGAGATCTGTTATAGTTCTAACATCCTTCCAATGATACTGGCTAGCGTCTTATATGGTGGGCGGAGAACAGTATCTGTAATTGGCTGCATATTGCAACATTGTCTTTTTGGTCTTTTGGCAGCTTCTGAATGTTGTCTCCTAGTGACAATGTCCTATGACAGGTATGTAGCAATCTGTAAACCACTGCATTACACAATGTTAATGAGCAATAGAGTTTGCTTCCAGCTGATAGCTGGATCGTGGATTCATAGTTTATTTATCATGAGCATAATTTTATATTTAATGTGTCAGTTAAAGTTCTGTGGCCCTAGTGAAATCAATCATTTCTTTTGTGAATTACACCCAATATTAAAAATAGCGTGCAGTGATACTCACTTGATTGAACTTGTAACTATTTCATTATCTGCTTTGTGTATCTTGTTTCCTTTCTTCTTAACTTTGGCTTCTTATATTTTCATTATTTCCACCATCATGAGAATGTCATCTGTCAGGGGGAGGAAGAAGGCTTTCTCAACTTGCTCCTCACACCTCATGGTGGTGTCTATTTTTTACAGCACAATGATCATTGTCTACGTGTTGCCCAAAACCAGATGTATTGCAAAATGTCAACAAAGTCTTGTCTCTGTTTTATACAATTATGACTCCTTTGTTCAATCCCCTGATATACAGTCTAAGAAACAGGGAAGTGAAAGAAGGGCTTAGAAAAGCAGTTGAAAAATTATACCTTTTTCTTTAACATGTCATTTTCTTTGGTATCTTTTGAATGCATTTCCTACAATATATGTAATTTTGTTTTTATTAAACTATTTTTTAAAAAATGTATTGCTGAGAGGAAATTCTTTCACAAATTTTCAGGTGCCTTTTCTTTATTTTTTCATGTTTTCTGTTCTTTTATTTTCTTTTTTCTATCTCCCTTTTTCTTTATCTCTTCTCTTCCTTCCTTTTCTTTCTTTTCCTCTAAAATTTACTACATATTCTCTTTAATATTTTTTATCATATATGTACTTTTTAAATAAAAATTATTTTAAAGGATAAAAACTGTTACTACATTGAACATAATTGGAAGACCACATCACTGTCATGTAATTTGACTATTTTTAGATGATTGTCTTATTCTCTAATAAACTCCTTTGAGGACATCATTACATTTGTATTTTTCTCTAAAATAGCATGTAAGAGATTAGGAACATTAAAGAATTCTGCCATGTACTGCCTCTTTACCCAAGAAACTCTTCTGCCTCTTTACCCAAGAAACTCAAAGGAAGTTGATTGATACACAGAAGTTAATGTTGTTAGTGTTCATTGCACTGTAAAACAGAAAGCTCTGATAGGTTGCAATTGATTTTGTTAAATGTATGCAGTATCTTGGAAATTTTTTTCAATCTTAGAACTTTAAGAAATGCAACATATTTAAAAGAAAAGAAACACTTCCAGGAGTACCTATTTGGTTATATTTGAAATAGGATCATGGCTGTATCAAAAAATGGTATTTTGGGAGAAAGAGACAAATAAAGAGGCAGAATTGCTCTTGGATTTGCCAGTGCTGAGCTACAGTTCCCCCCCCCCAATTAATTGTCTGCCCTTTTCAGGAAACAGTTTGAAAAAAGAGATAGAAAAAAATCTATGTCTGTCACTCTGTTACTTCATGTCATTTCAAAATCTGTTTCTAATGAAATACGTGATTTAGTTCAACAGAGATTATAAGAGAGCCAATACGATCTAGTTGTTAAAGTATGAGACTAGAATACAGGAAGCTTGAGTTCAAGTCTTGCTTTAAGCGTAAGGGCCAGCAGAATGACTTTGGACCAGTCACTCTCTCTCAGCCCAACTCATCTCACAGGTTTTGTTGTGGGGAAAATGAGAGTAGTAGTAGTAGAAGATATGTTCACTTCTTGGAGTTATTTATAAAAAATAATAAAAGTTAGAATAAAAAGTCTCTATAAATAAAATAAATGAATAAAACCTTCCCCCAATCAAATCCCCATGTTGTTTACATTTTATTTTATTTGTCAATAGAGCCAATAATATTGGTGATTTTTTTTACTTTACATTTAGTTTGATTGTACTGTATTTCAGAATTATGTAACAATTTATTTTTCTTTCTAATAAAATATGTGCAATCCAATGCAAAGTACTAATATCCATTAACAATATTGTATAGCAGTAATTATACATTCTAATATCTTAGTGATATTGTATAAGAATAAATTGTTGAGAATAAATAATATATTATTTAATACAGGAAATTTTGTTGTTTTAATTTATACAGACACACACATTTAGGGTGCATCTTTTGTCTTCAGTGCTCCTAAATAACTGAGGGAAGAAAATCTTTACATTTTGTTTTGGTTATCACCCAGCCAAAATACCATACAGTTGTGATTCTAAATTCTGTTTCCCAAACATATGTTTCCAGATGTTTGGGGTTTACAGCTGTCAGAATTCTTGGGCATTGGAAATTGTTAGAGGTGTGGCCCTGAAGATACAATTTGGGAAGACTAGATGTAACTGTATCATCTCTTTGCATCTATGATCCCATTTGACCAGTAGAGTAAGTGGTGCAATGATAGAAGTGTTCTGTTCTGTGCGTTGGTAAGGCATTGAGATGAGGCAGTGTAACAACAGTTGCTTCTTTATTCAAGCTTCAACAGAATCAACACAAAATGGTGCGGATCCCTTTTATACCCTTTTGCAGGGAACAGCGTCAGCCAATAAATGCAACATATTTTCCTGCTTTGCGCGTGCGCAATAGGCTGGAGAAAGCCTGTCTGGCCCGGGCAGCTTCCTGCACCTGCTCTGTCAATCACGGGCCCAGGACATAACAAGAAGGATCTTGAAATGCTGTCCTTGTATCTGTTTCTCACCTGTCCTATTTTGCTCCTGGCCATAGACTACTCATTTGGACTAGCAGAAGGAGGACCTTATGATACTTTTCTCCATCAAAATTACATTAGCTGATGAAACCATGAGGAATTAGAAACTGCTAAAGGTTAGCAGGGCAGAAAAGTCTCATGTGCTGAGAAAGTTACTGCCCTGAAATCAGTTGCAGCTTCTTCAGTAGAAGATTGGTATCATGAGTCTCTAAGACAGTGAGAAGTAATGCTGGGGATTTTTGACTGCTAGGGCAAATGGGGAGAGACAGATGAGGATAGGGCTCTTCACTCAGTATGCTGTCACTGAAAATGACTCAATGGGAAGAAGCAATGTTAAAGTCTCTGTCTCAACCAGTAATAGAATAGAATATTTTATTGGCCAAGTGTGATTAGACACACCAAGAATTTGTCTCTGGTATATTTTTTAAAGAAATATATTGTTGTGGATTTTAAATGAGTGACATATACTTTTGGAAGTTATGTAGCTATACAAAGGGAAAGGCAGGAATATGAACCAGCTGAATAAAGTAACCACCAGGTGGCACTGTAGTCTTGTAAAAGTCTTTATTGCAGGGTTGTCAAGCTGCTTTATTGCAAAAAGGAGATTAATTTTTCCCATCCAAAGAATAAAAAAGAAATAACCCAATAACAGAGTAGTCCAACCCCCTCCTCAAGCAGGAAATTAGACAAATGATTGTCTAATGTTTTCTTAAAAATGGAGCACCCACAACTTCTGTAGGCAAGTCATTCCATTGATTAATTGTTCTAATTGTCAGGAAATTTCTCCTTGGTTCTAGATTGGTTCTAGAAGATACCTATATCTCTCTTCAATCTCTCATTCCCTCTACAGAGAAATTTGCAAAGGATAGAAGGGAGATTATGAATTAGGAAAAGTATGAGACTATACATTTTAATGTTACAAAAAACACTGAATATATGCTGTTCAGCCTACAGAATTTGTTGGATTGATATGCTTGATGGACTAATATAATTCAATACTACAATGTTCCATTTTACACCCCTTTAAATTGGAGTGACAGTCAAGAAGAAAGAATTGACTAATTTGTGGAACAGAACCAAAGGAAATGTGTTTTACTGATGATGTTTGTAACATGCTAAAATAAAGATTTCTCTCAATCAATTTGAGTCTTGATTATTTTATCTATATAGCACACTTAGCAGGGTTATGGACCTAATTTGTCTTCTTCTGTGATTTTTAGTTTAATTTATGCAATAACATTTGAATTTCCAAATGGTGTCCCATCCAAATATTAACCAAGCCTATCCTGACTTAGTTCTGATATCAGTCATGTTCAACTAAATGCTGGCAAGATACCTAACTGCCTCTTAAAATATATAATCAAGGGTTTATTGGGCTAGAAGCAGGAGCCAGAACTATTACAGCAAACAGAGGAACAATCTGTCTAGTTGACTTTCAGTTCCTTTCCCAAGGTTGTGAATTAAAAAAAAACAATTCATGAAAATTCATTTGCATTTTATCTAAGGAAATGTTTTTGAATGCTTTCTGCAGACCTTTGTGCATCTTTCCAAGCAATTTATAGTCTAATCTATATGTGTGAGCATTTTTTTTCTGGGTAATATATTTAATGCAGTTTTTTTGCTTCATATATGTAATGTTATGGGCATTTTTATTTTGGAAGCTATTTATCTAAAAGAAAATAAAGATAAGCTTTATTGGAGAAATAACACACTGGTAGGAAAGCCTGAATTATTTAAATCTCTACAGCTAAGAGTCTTCTCTATTTTGTAGAGCAGGTGAACCAGTGGAAAACATAAACAAGAGCTTAGAATCAGAATATAAAATAGTATTAACTGAGGAAGGACACAAGAGATGAACAGTAGACAGATTACATAGAAATATGCAAAGTAAAATTTGTATACACACAAAGGAAATGAAATATATTTTGGGAACTTTCTGTAGATCTATTGCCCTTAGTAATCAATAGGTTTTAGGTATCATTTCAATCAATCAATATGACTAATTGATATTATTTATTCCATTTTGAGGCCATGTTCTCTAGTAAAATTATTGTTAGATGCGTTCTTTTATTCTACCAATTAGGCTCAGGTATAACCACTTCCACTGCTAAAAAAGTAACTAAATTCCTAATATAATTAAAATTCAGAATGTGCTTAGATTATTGTGTACTAAACAATAAAGCTCCAAACAAAAAGATTAAAAAAAATAAAAGAGATATAAAAATATAAGAAAAGGGAAAAGGAAAAAGAAAGATAAATAGATTAAGAAAAGAGAGAGAAAAAGAAAAAAAATAAAGAAATGTTTTCTGATCATCTTTATAGCAGTTAAAAACACAGTTAACACATTTCCACACTCCCTCTCTCTATCCAGAGACTAATAACTTTCAATATCTTCTCCTCAGCTTGATGGTCATAGAGAAAATTATTCTGAAAGCCTTTTCTTTAGTAAGAAGGAAGCATTCAAAACCCCAAATTCTGAATGAGAGTGCCCATCCTGAAAAGTAAAAAAAAAAAAAAAATGCCTTTCCCCAGGTAAAAAGTTGATTAAACCTCATCAGAACACTGATGGACTAAGCCCTTGGTTATGTATTCAGTGATTCTCAACCTTTTCTTCATCACAGACCCCCTCTAAATGCTTTTTGTGGCCATGGACCATGGCCACAGACCCCTAAGACTTAACTCAAGATTTAAATCATAACATTTATTCAAGTCTTCACAGACCTCCTCTGATGACGTTATGGCTTCCCAGAGGTCCACAGAATACAAAATTTCCTATTCATAGTATTAGCATAGATGGACTACAAATTGCCAATCATATATCATGACAGTAAAAAAATATGTTTCTAAAGTTGCACAAAATGCAAAATTTTTGAATTTATTGTGCAAAAATATTGTGCTAGACACCCATGGATAATGATGGTTCTCTCAACAATCAGCAAGTTTGCCAATAGTTTTGGCAGCAAGACAGAACTATGGCATGTGTGTAGGCAAGACAAATTTCCCAGGAAGAAATACATTGGGGTATGAAAATGCTCATCAGTCACAAGTAGACCAGGGGTTTCCAAACCCTGAGGCTCAGAGGCTTGTTAGGAAATGGGCCACACAAGTGGCAGGCAAATGAGTGAAGCTTCATCTGCACATGTCCAGGATCTAGGTTGAATGTGAAATCAGATCTGCAGTTTTTGCTTTTTCCAGAGAGAATGAACAAAATAGTAATATTTGCAAGAGGTGTGTTTGCTCAGTTAGGCAAGATGCTGGCTATGACCATACAGCCAAAGTGCCACGCCTTTTTACATCTGTCTCACATCACACAAAAAATAAGCAGAGATTTTATCATTCTGTTGCTGCTACATCTTGAATCATCTCCTTCACTATTTCTGTGAATGCCTTGAAATAAATGCTGTTTTCATTTTCAGCATCCAGCATTAGAACAGTAAATACAATAAATTATTTTGATTTCTTTATTAATTTGAACCTATCAGCTTTCAGGATAAATTTTCTGAAACGGATTTAAAATGGGTCAAAAAATTGAAAAGCTCTGAAGACACATAGGTTTTTACAGCAAAGTGCCCAAATGTGATCACATGATCATGAGAAGGGCCTGATATTGGAACTTTGAAATTGGGTCTTAAGTAGCTTTTAGGTAGTCCATCGTAAGTCAAGAACTACCTAGATAGGACAATTAGTCATAAAATATTATTATGAATATAAAATGTCTGCCAGTATAACACATATTGCTTTATACTTTGGTTAGTAGAAAAGGTTGCTTTTTCCAGGAAGAATTATACATTTCCAAAGCCAGTTTTTAGCATCTGAAATGCAACACTTCTCCAATTTCTCAGTACAGTTCTTTTAGGCTGTATTCTCCATGCATGGTACACCCGTATTTCCTAACAGTCAAATTCCAAAGTTCTGGTATATATTTCAATATAATATTAACATAGTTTTAATATTTAATGTTTCCATAAATCTACAAATACATTCTTTGGGAAATCCAAAACATTCAAATTACAATTTATGGATGTTACAAATTATTGTAAGCTGCTCAGAATCACTTTGGAGAGTGAGATGGACAGGACATAAATGTATTAAATAAACAAACAAATAAATCAATTTTAAATTCAAATTCATTGATACCATAATAACATGAAGCCATTGGTCATTCTTTAGAAGATGTCTGAAATATCTCAGAAATATACATTTTTAAATTATTCTTAGGTTTCAATGGAAATAGGCAATGGTTTTTCTTCTGTCGTGAATAACTAATCCATAATCCATCATATAATGTATTGATATGAATTACTTGAAAATGTTGAAAAAAACGGTCATAAGACTCTGTCAATTAAGTGCCAGACTCTCTGTCTACATACTCATTAACTTGTGGGAACTAATACTTGAATCCTATTGGCTGCTGCCTAGTTGCTGAGTGTATAAATAGGGGTGGAATGGCAGTTATCCAGGCTTCTATTAAACCTTAAATAAAGAGTTGTTGTTGCACCTGCTGCTTCGTCAATGCCTCATCGATCACCAAACATAACACATCAAATAAGAGAGCATCCCAGATGCCTCTACAGCAGCCAAAGCACCAAAATGAGCCATCAAAACAAGCTTAGGTAAAAAAAATATGGACATTGTTGTGAACTAAAAATACCAAATTCAATCTAGAATCAGAAAAACTCATTGCATAATAACTAGCTTAAAAATAAAATATGTATCTTAAAATATGTATCTAAAATCTTCTAGTAGTCTCTTAGATTCATAAAGGACCTGTTTCCATCTCCCACTCTCAATTGTGGGTAGCTATGTACATACGTGCACCTATTCCATAATGGACAGAGATGAGCTTGTATATATATATCACCTTCCATTGAAAAATTATGAAGGTAAGGCCTTTGCCTGATTAGAAAGGAAATTTGTGTGGGAGAGTTTGGCTTACTTCAGTAATAATTAAGTACAGTCCAAGGCTGATATGTCTTACCTGAAAAGGAGAGACCAATCACTTTGCCTGATGGTGCCTGTCAGAAAAAGAAATTATGGTCACTGTGATGTTATCATGAGATTACTATCTGAGTAAGAGAAAGTGACCCTTGTGACTTTATGTTGCCTGCCTTACAGTGGGTAACTCTCAGTTTCAAACTGATCTTTCTTACATTGGGTGAAAATTGTACAGTATGAGTTATAGTATCTATCTATTTTTCAAAAAGCTTTCTTGATTAGAATTCCAGAATGGAATAGAAGATTTCTTTCCTGTTAAGTTAAACTTAAGTTATTTAAAATTTGCCCTTATAGAATAGTGGAATCAGTGCATTAGCATCCAGAAATTAATGTATTCTTATGTTTAGGACAAAGAACATTTTACAGTCCAAGGCAGGGGTCCCCAACCCCCAGTCCATGGACTGGCATCAGGCTGCAGCACGTGAGAAACTGGGCCGCATGAACAAGCAAAGCCCCATCCGCAGGATGCAGGTAGTACATGAAACCATACTCCTTTGTCCGCAGAAAAACCTCACTCCACGGAACCGGTCCCTGGTGCTCAAAAAGTTGGGGACCTCTGGTCCAAGATATTACTTTCCTCACAGATCAAAATGAATGATCAATAGAGTAAAACAATTATTTTTATAATTGCCTGGGAGAGATTCCAAGATATTACAGAGTGTGGATGGTAAATATATGGGTATATTCTACAAGCAAATATAGTACAGCAAATCAGTTATTTGTGTATGATTGTACCTTGCAGACTCTTAAAATGTGCTTCTTGAAAAAAGATTTCAAATGCATCAACTAATCTTTGAAATGAATGAACATTGAATAAGTCAAATATCCCCAGGATAACTGATTGATAAAGGCATCTTCGGGATTTGGACATGGATTACCTCATAGTTTCCTCAGAAAACCAAAAGATTAACAGCAAATCTCCTCTAATTTAAGAGTTAATGGAAAATATTTTAAGGACAGTTATTTTTATCATGGAGAATGTACAAAGTGTGCTACTGCTTCCTACAAGAACTTGAAAAAAACATCTATGCTGAGTTTTGGAACATCAGTGAATCTGAGAGTAACTTGTAGCTAGTAAGTTTTACTTTTAGAAACTTCTGTACTTGGGAAGACATTTTAAAATTAATACATTAGAATAAAAGAGAGATTCACATGATAATGTGTTTTACTGTGATGGGCAAAGTCATTCAGTATCTAATTGTGATTTAGCAATGTAATCTAGCACAATGGCTGCATCATTCTGCAATTTCCTTAATTCAAATGTTTGGAGACAAAGGACTAACAACAAAAATTGAATCTATACTTTTAAATGAAACCAAATTATTTTTATAGCACTCTCTTCCATATTTTGCCTATCTTTAAATAATGAAGTACTCATTTGCTTAATTCTATTACTTCTTTACTCAAGTTAGAAAGTTTCTACTGTAAAAAGAAAAAAGTTTGAAAAGATTACAGAGATCAAGAAGGAACTGCCTAAGGTACTAATGGTGAGGATGAAATGCCAAAAAATTAAGTTACTTAATTGCTTATGTTTTTATTACATGAAATTCAGAATGTTGACTTCTGAACAGATTACATTTTAAAGTAATTTTAGCTAAAATATAATATAAATACAAATGCTAAGGTAATGTTGAAGCTAAACAATACTAAAAAAATAGGTTACTTAGCTAATATGTTCAGCATGTGAAGAAAAAAATATAGAATTATGAATTTTAAACAGGTTGCATGTTGAGTCTGCCACAGTGCAGAGAGCTAAGAAACTACTACTGTAGATGCTAAAATTGTATAATAAATAAGAGATTAGGATGAACTGACTCATAAACTTCAGGTGAAAAACAACAGATGTATTAAATCTGAATAGTTCCGTTAGGACTATTTCTATAAAAAAGTATAAAGTTTGGATCTCTGTACTAGTGATATTTTAATTTCTGCCAAATGATGATTTAACTTAATACCAGTGCATTTTTTCTAAAAAAAAAAAAAAAAAAAGTGCCGGAACTCACACACATCATACAACCCGCCTTGCCTACCGTACAACGTTCCATCCAAAAAAGGTGCCGGAACTCCGTTCTGGGAGTTCTATGAGAAAAAAAGCCCTGCTTAATACCATGATGGATAGTTTCAATGCTGATCAAATCCTCCTTTCCATTTTAAAGCAAAGTGCCAGGCACTTATGTACCATCTGAAAAACAAAAAATAGTTGCAATGATACCCTGTTATTTATGTTTCTCAGGATCTAAAATGGAATATCATTCCCAGGACCTGAAATGGAATGCCATGTCTTATATTTAAGATAATCAGTAGACATTATTATATATAGCCATTAATATGTTTAAAAGAATTTTAGAAAAAAATATTTTCCCTAGAGGAAGTTCTATTTGGAAGGCAGTCTCATAGTTTTTTGTTTTGTTTTTGAATTCTGTAGTAATCCCATTCTTTGTGAAGAGATGTTTTTAATCTTCTTTTTTAATGTTTAAATCAGTAGAAATAATTTTGTGTAGACTTAATTATTTCAGTTGTTTCAAAGAGGTCTAGTTCAGAATTTTTCTCATTGGAAATAGAGACTCAAAATTTTTCTGTCTTTGGTCATCTTGTTTTACTGTTCCTGTTAGATAACACCAATCTTCCATGAGGATTGCAACAGAAAATAATTAAGTTTCTGATTTACAGAAAGTGGAATATAAGAACATCTCAAGAGAATAATAAGAGATCATCAAAGAAAGTATACTGCTTAGCAGTCATATATGGTAGCATGAATTATTTTTGTGCAGTAGGTTGTTGTTGTTGTTGTTAATTGCGAAGTCGTGTCCGACCCATCGCGACCCCATGGACAACGTTCCTCCAGGTCTTCCTGTCCTCTACGATCTTCTGGAGACCATTTAAGTTCACACCTACAGCTTCAGTGACTCCATCCAGCCATCTCATTCTCTGTCGTCCCCTTCTTCTATTGCCCTCAATCTTTCCCAGCATTAGGCTCTTCTCCAGTGAGTCCTTCCTTCTCATTAGGTGGCCAAAATATTTGAGTTTCAACTTCAGGATCTGGCCTTCTAAAGAACAGTCAGGGTTGATCTCTTCTAGGACTGACCGGTTTGAACGCCTTGCAGTCCAAGGGACTCGCAGGAGTCTTCTCCAGCACCATAATTCGAAGGCCTCAATTCTTTTGCGCTCAGCCTTTCTTATGGTCCAACTTTCACAGCCAAACATTGCAACTGGGAAAACCATGGCCTGGACTATACGCACTTTTGTTGGCAGGGTGATGTCTCTGCTTTTTAGTATGCTATCTAGATTTGCCATAGCTTTCCTCCCCAGGAGCAAGCGTCTTTTAATTTCTTGGCTGCAGTCCCCATCTGAGGTGATCTTGGAGCCCAGAAAAATAAAATCTGTCACTACCTCCATTTCTTCCCCATCTATTTGCCAGGAATTGAGAGGGCCGGATGCCATGATTTTGGTTTTCTTAATGTTGAGTTTCAAGCCAACTTTTGCACTCTCCTTCTTCACCCGCATCAAGAGGCTCTTTAGTTCCTCTTCACTTTCTGCCATTAGAGTGGTATCATCTGCATATCTTAGGTTGTTGATATTTCTCCCGGCAATCTTAATTCCAACTTTTGATTCATCTAGCCCTGCCTTTCTCATGATGTGCTCTGCATACAAGTTAAATAGGCAGGGCGACAGTATACAGCCTTGCCGGACTCCTTTTCCAATTTTGAACCAATCAGTGGTTCCGTGTCCAGTTCTCACTGTTGCTTCTTGACCCGCATATAGGTTTCTCAAGAGACAAATGAGATGGTCTGGTACTCCCATCTCTTTAAGAACTTGCCACAATTTGTTGTGATCCACACAATCAAAGGCTTTTGCATAGTCAATGAAGCAGAAGTAGATGTTTTTCTGGAACTCCCTAGCTTTCTCCATGATCCAGCGTATGTTGGCAATTTGATCTCTAGTTCCTCTGCCTCTTCGAAATCCTGCCTGTACTTCTGGTAGTTCTCGATCCACATACTGCTGGAGTCTAGCTTGTAGGATTTTAAGCATAACTTTACTAGCATGTGAAATGAGTGCAATGGTGCGATAGTTTGAACATTCTTTGGCATTGCCTTTCTTTGGAATTGGAATGTAAACTGACCTTTTCCAATCCTGTGGCCACTGTTGAGTTTTCCAAATTTGCTGGCAAATTGAGTGTAGCACTTTTACTGCATCGTCTTTTAAGATTTTGAATAGCTCAGCTGGAATACTGTCACCTCCACTAGCTTTGTTGTTGCTCAGATTTTCTAAGGCCCATTTCACTTCACATTCTAGGATGTCTGGTTCGAGGTCAGTGACCATCTCATTGTGGTTATCTGGGATGTTAAGCTCATTCTTGTATAGTTCTTCTGTGTAGTTTTGCCATCTCTTCTTAATCTCTTCTGCCTCTGTTAGGTCTCTGCCATTTTGGTCCTTTATCATGCCCATCTTTGCATGAAATGTTCCCTTCATATCTCCAATTTTTTTGAAGAGATCTCTGGTCCTCCCTATTCTGTTGTTTTCTTCTATTTCTTTGCACTGTTCATTTAAGAAGGCATTCTTATCTCTTCTAGCTACTCTCTGGAATTCTGCATTCAATTGGGTGTATCTTTCTCTTTCTCCTTTGCCTTTCGCTTCCCTTCTTTCCTCAGCTATTTGCAAAGCTTCCTCAGACAGCCATTTTGCTTTCTTGCATTTCTTTTTCTTTGGGATGGTTTTAGTTGCTACCTCTTGTACAATGTTGCGAACTTCCATCCATAGTTCTTCAGGCACTCTGTCTATCAGATCTAATTCCTTAAATCTATTTGTCACCTCTACTGTATATTCATCAGGAATATGATTTAGTTCATACCTGAGTGGCCTAGTGCTTTTCCCTACTTTTTTCAATTTAAGCCTAAATTTTGCAATGAGAAGCTCATGATCTGAGCCACAGTCAGCTCCTGGTCTTGTTTTTACTGACTGTATAGAGCTTCTCCATCTTTGGCTGCAGAGCACATAGTCAATCTGATTTCTATGTTGACCGTCTGGTGATGTCCATGTGTAGAGCCGTCTCTTGGGTTGTTGGAAAAGAGTGTTTGTTATGACCATCGTATTCTCTTGACAAAATTCTATTAGCCTGTGCCCTGCTTCATTTTGTACTCCAAGGCCAAACTTGCCTGTTATTCCGGTTATCTTTTGGCTTCCTACCTTAGCATTCCAATCCCCCATGATGATAAGGACATCATTTTTTGGTGTTAATTCTATAAGGTGCTGTAGGGCTTCATAGAACCGGTCAATTTCATCCTCTTCAGCACCAGTGGTTGGGGCATAGATTTGGACTATTGTGATATTGAATGGTTTGCCTTGGATTCGAATTGAGATCATTCTGTCATTTTGGGGATTGTATCCCAGTATTGCTTTTCCTATTCTTTTATTGACTATGAAGGCTACTCCATTTCTTCTGAGGGATTCTTGCCCACAGTAGTATACCTGATGGTCATCTGAGTTAAATTCACCCATTCCTGTCCATTTTAGTTCGCTGATTCCTAAGATGTCGATGTTCAGTCTTGTCATCTCTTTTTTGACTACGTCTAGCTTGCCTTGATTCATGGATCTTACATTCCAGGTTCCTATGGAGAAAAAATCTTTACAGCATCGGACTTTCCTTTCACCACCAGATATATCCACAGCTGAGCGTCCTTTCGGCTTTGGCCCAGTCGCTTCATTCTTTCTGGTGCTACTAGTACTAGCCCTCTGCTCTTCCCCAGTAGCATATTGGACACCTTCCGACCTGAGGGGCTCATCTTCCAGCGTCATATCTTTTTTCCTTTTAGTACTGTCCATGGGGTTTTCATGGCAAAGATACTGGAGTGGTTTGCCATTTCCTTCTCCATGGATCACATTTTGTCAGAACTCTCTGCTATGACCTGTCCATCTTGGGTGGCCCTGCACGGCATAGCTTATAGCTTCATTGAGTTACACAAGCCCCTTCGCCACGACAAGGCAGTAATCCATAAAGGGGGTGCAGTAGGTAGAGATTCTTATATAGGTCTATAGTTCTATTCAGTGCTTTTTTCGTAAAAAAAAAGGTGCCAGAACTCACACACATCATACAATCCGCCTTGCCTACCCTACAAGTTTCCATCCAAAAAAGGTGCCGGAACTCTGTTCTGAGCGTTCTATGACAAAAAAAGCCCTGGTTCTATTCTGCAACCAATGGTGTCTGCAAAAAAACTTGAAAAATCAAAATGCTGCTGGAACCAGACAATTGAAACCCTGACCCATTTTATATGTGTCATGACACTAAAAAAGGGTCAGGATGCCATTATGATGGCTTTCATCCCCATCTGGATGTTCTAGAACAAGCCGTCCATATCCAGCCTTCAATCAGTAAATAACATATATAATGTAAAAAATATATATGTCTGAATTTGGCCAGATGAATACTTGGGATGAATTTATTGAAAAATATTCAAATGGATTAACAAATTATTAATATCTAAACAACACAGAAATCTAAAGGGAAAGTTGTTAATGCTAGATATCCTTTGGGATTCACTATTCATTTGCATAAAAAATGAACAAATTAGCAGCAAATCTCCCAGGATTAATTATTTTAAATGTTTATGAAAAGTATTTAAAAACATTTCTGTCTCATAGTAGGAAATGTTCAAATTTATCCAGCATGGAAATTATTTATAAATAATTTGAAGAAATAGTAACATTAAGTCGTGGAAGATCAGTTACTAGGCCAGTTACTTGTTACAGGTAAGTTTCAATCCAACTTCAGTATTATTGTATGTTCTGGGAAGATAAGGTCCTCTTTCATGATATAGTTTTACATAAAGATATTGGCAGGCTTCCCAAATTATGCTAAACTGTAATATGGGTTTATTTTGGTTCATCATGCTTTGAGAAGAAAATGATTATAGCTGGGAATCATGATTTTAATGTGGGTCCAGCCACTGTGATTTATTCAACAATCCATTTTTTAAAAAATCATACATGTTGGTAATGTGTGACTCCAGCCCTAGCATTATCCCTCCAAAGAATTTTGGATACAGAATAAAGGTTTCCTAGCTCATTGTTGGCAACTAAAGGACAAGTTCTGTCTTTTAGGGAAGGTAACATTTTGGATACTTGCAAAGGGATATCTCTCTTTCACTGAGTCACAAATAATTATATGGATGGATATATTATAATAATATATAATAATATTAATTAAATATTATATATAATAATATATAATAGTAGTAAAGTTGGAAGAGACCTTGGAGGTCATCTAGTCCAACCCCCTGCTCAGGCAGGAAACCCTACACCATTTCGGACAAATGGCTGTCCAGTCTCTTCTTAAAAACTTCCAGTGTTGGAGCATTTACTGCTTCTGGAGGCAGGCTGTTCCACTGATTAATTGTTCTCACTGTCAGGAAGTTTCTCCTTAGTTCTAGGTTGCTTCTCGCCTTGATTAGTTTCCACCCATTGCTTCTTGTCCTGCCTTCAGGTGCTTTGGAAAATAGCTTAATTCCCTCTTCTTTATGGCAGCCCCTGAGATATTGGAATACTGCTATCATGTCCCCCCTTGTCCTTCTCTTCATTAAACTAGACATACCCAATTCTAACAACCATTCCTTATATGTTTTAGCCTCCAGTCCCTAATCATCTTTGTTGCTCTTCTCTGTACTCTTTCTAGAGTCTCAACATCTTTTTTACATCGTGGTGACCAAAACTGGATGCAGTATTCCAAGTGTGGCCTTACCAAGGCATTGAAGAGTAGTATTAATACTTCATGTGATCTTGATTCTATCCCTCTGTTAATGCAGACTAGCACTGTGTTGGCCTTTTTGGCAGCTGCAGCACACTGCTGGCTCATATTTAGGTGATTGTCTACTAGGACTCCAAGATCTCTCTCACAGTTACTACTATTGAGCATGGTGCCACCTATGCTGTACTTGTGCATTTGGTTTTTCTTTATCTAAATGTAGAACCTTGCTTTTTTCACCATTGAATTTCATTTTGTTAGTTAGTGCCCAGTGTTCAAGTCTGTCCAGATCCTTCTGTATCTTAAGCCTGTCTTCTGGAGTGTTGGCTATTCCTGCCAGCTTGGTGTCATCTGCAAATTTGATGAGTTCCCCATCTATCCCTTCGTCCAAATCGTTGATGAAGATGTTGAAGAGCACTGGCCCAGAACAGAGCCCTGGGGCCCCCCACTACACACTTCCCTCCATATAGATGCAGTTCCATTGAGGACCACATGCTGAGTACGGCCGGTAAGCCAGCTACGGATCCATCTGGTAGTGATTCTGTCTCCCCACATTTTTCTATCTTATCAAGTAGTAGGTTGTGATCTACTTTATCAAATGCCTTACTGAAGTCCAAGTAAATTATGTCCACAGCATTCCTCTGATCCACTAATTTTGTCACTTGGTCAAAGAATGCAATAAGATTTGTCTGGCATGATCTATTTTTGACAAACCCATGTTGTCTTTTAGTAATGACTTTGTTTGCCTCTAGGTGTTCGTTGATTCGTTGTTTGATTATCTTTTCCAGGATCTTCCCAGGTATTGAGGTCAGGCTAATAGGTCTGTAATTTCCTGAATCCGTTTTTTTTCCTTTTTTGAGGATGGGAACTACATCGGCTCTTTTCCAGTCCTCTGGTAGTTCCCCTGTGTTCCAGGATCTTTGAAAAATATAGTTCAGTGATTCCGATATCACATCTGCCAGTTCCTTGAGAACCTTGGGGTGTAATCCATCTGGTCCTGGCGATTTGAACTCATCTAGGCTGGACAATTTTCTTTAAACAATTATATAATTGTTTAAAGAAAAACATTTGCAGTGATTAATGAAGGACTAAAGGGAAACTATTTTCCTTTATGCAGGAATAGAGTCAGCAAAGAACTTACATTTCCAAAGTTAGAATATTCCATGCAATATTGAAAACTCTTGGTTTTCACATTCTCTCATTCTAGAGGAAGCAAAGAGTGGATAGAAAGGCCATATTGACATAGGTCAACTAAGAGTTTTACTGTCATTCTTGAAGAAAAGTGATCAAGAAGTAGTAGTGGAGACGGAAAATAAAGATCCTTGGGCTACCCAAGCAACCAGCTTGCTCATGATTCAGCATGAGCCACCGATCAGTTTTTGAGGATAAAAGTACATAACATCATTTGTTCTATTTGCCCCTGGCCTATCAGGGTGAATGCCTCCACCTGTC
This sequence comes from Crotalus tigris, assembly GCF_016545835.1. Taxonomy (NCBI): domain Eukaryota; kingdom Metazoa; phylum Chordata; class Lepidosauria; order Squamata; family Viperidae; genus Crotalus; species Crotalus tigris. Next base: position 1,168,859 of record NW_024097293.1, read on the forward strand.
CTTTCCTGATACACAATGAAAAGTGTGCTTTCTAACATGTTGGGGTACATAATGCAACTCTCTCTTCGTGGTTCATTTTATTGTGGGAAGCATCTCTACTCCAATTGGCCACTGTGTGTATGATAAGAATACTCTTTTTCAGTGGATCTGTTCTATATAGCTATTATTTCTAAGAATTCTCTTAAGAAACAATGCAGTATGGACATGTTTTAATCAAATGAAATTGACTAGAATAGCTATGGGATTTATATATTATATGTACTACATGGGCATTTTTAATAATATGATTTGCAGAACAAGTTGATTGAGGACTGACCAAAGGAAAACATTTTTATGAATGTTGCAACAGGGCTATGCTTCAGTTTCATTCCCTAAAAAAATTGGATTTTGCTTATCATAACCATCAGAAATCATGATTTCCAAGACAGAAAATAGGAGAAAACACACTTATGTGAAAACTTGACTAATAATACTTACTTTTTAGTCATATATTCCTCACAACTATTTTTTTGATACAGTATAGGAGAGGAACACTTGAGAACATTAGTTATCCACTATTCCTGAAATAAGTATTTATTAAACAGAGACAGAGACAGAGAAATAAGAGAGTTTTCAATATTTTGGATTTAAACATGCATTTTTAAAAACTTATATTCTAGATCTGATGAGACATTTCATGAATTAAGGAAATGCCAGATATAGAAAAGAGAAACCAGACAGCCATTCAAGAATTCATCCTTCTGGGTTTAGAGACTTTTCCGGAGCTGCAGATTCTTCTTTTCTGGTTCTTCTTGGTGATTTATCTGATGACAATAACTGGAAACCTTCTCATCTTTCTGCTAGTTGTGTCGAATCACCATCTTCATACCCCAATGTATTTATTCTTGGCAAATTTGTCTTTGCTGGATGCTTGTTATAGCTCCACCATCTTACCCAAACTGTTGGCCAATTTGTTGACTGGTGACAGAACTATAACTCTACATGGATGCCTTGCCCAATGTCATATATTTGGGATTTGTGCAGGTATAGAAACCTATCTTTTGGCTGCAATGTCTTATGATCGCTTTGTGGCAATTTGTAGACCTTTGCCCTACACTTCTGTTATGAATATAAAATTCTGTTTCCAGCTTATAGCTGGAATATGGATAAATAGTTTGATATTCAATGGCATTCTGGTGGCTCTCATGGATTCATCGCCCTTCTGTGGCTCTAATGTCATAGACCATTATTTTTGTGATTTTCTCCCACTGGAGAAATTATCCTGCAATAATAGAAATTTTATTGAACCCATTGCCTTCTTCATGACTGTTATTTTTACAGTTGCCCCTTTTCTATTGACTCTCATCTCTTATATCTGCATTATTGGCACTATTATAAAAATCAAATCCACTATTGGAAGGCAAAAAGCCTTTTCAACTTGTTCTTCTCATCTCGTTGTAGTTTGCCTCTATTATGGCACATTAATCATTGTCTACATGCTGCCAGACTCTCCCACTATGAGACCCCTCAATAAAATCTTCTCCATTTTTTATACAGTAATGACACCTTTGGTGAATCCCCTAATTTACTCTTTAAGAAACAAAGAAGTTCATAAAGCCCTAAGACAACTTTACAGCAAAGTGATCATTTTGGGCCAAAGGTATCCCAAACTATCTGTCAGTGCTTAATTCATTAGCTAGTATTAATGTTGAATCTCAATAAAATATATTAAATAAAAGATTTTTAAATGTTTTCTTATTTAAAGGGGAGGATTCTGAACATGATCATGTTGGGAATATTTATAGGTACCAGGATTGAAATACACTGACTTCCATCTTTTTCTTGCAATTCTTTCTTTTCACTGCATGAATTTGTATGATGATTCCTTTTAGCATATTTTTATTATGGATTCTAGGAAGTATAAAGTTCTATGCAAACTAATTTTTCCTAATAGTTATTGTGTTTTTCAAAATGTTTTCATACAATTATGTATTTGGATGTTGTATATGTATAAAAATGGTTCAGTGAGCTTTTGAAAATATTCTAAATATTCTAAATATTCTCAACTAGAACATGTTATACCATTTTTCTTGTGTTTTTCCCTTATCTCTCATATCTATTCTGAGAATAAAAATCAGGTGTAAAGTTCATATATATTTGGTTTGGAGATAATTGTAAAGCTTAATTCACAACTGCTTTATTCCACTAATATAGGAATAGAACATTTTAATGTAACTGTAAACTACTTAAAATGTGTTCTATAATTCCACATTTCACTGCTCAGTTTCAATGGTTTTTTAATATGAAAAAATGCAAGATATCATGGTCACTTTCCGTCAATGTTTCTGCTAACTCCTCTTAATCAACTAAATTCTCCCTCTTGAGTGATCAAGAATATTTGATTCTCTTTTCAGCATGTCAGAACTTTCAGAAACTAAACATTTCCTGGATGAATTGTGTTTATCAGAGTTTATCTCCAATTATACACACCAAACAATTTTTATTCTTGACTGCAGAATCTTGTGTATCCATCTTAAATTCTGTTTTGTGAAGGCCAATCAATCAATCAATCAATCAATCAATCAGAATAGAGCTGGAAGGGACCTTGGAGGTCTTCCAGTCCATCCCCCTGCTCAAGCAAGAGTCCCTATATCATTTAAGACATGTGGCTGTCCAGTCTCTTCTTAAAAACCTTGAGTGATGAGCACCCAGAATGTGTGAAGGGAAGCTGTTCCACTGGTTAATTGTCCTCAGTATTGGGAGGTTTTTCCTTAATTCCAGGTGGCTTATTTCCTTGATTAGTTTCCATCCGTTGTTTTTTGTCTTGCCTTCTGATGCTTTGGAAAATAAATTGACCTCCTCCTCCTTGTGGCAGCCTGTCAAATACTGGAATACTGCTATCATGCCCCCCCCCCCAGTCCTTCTTTTCTCTTTTCTTTTCCAAATCCTGCAATCATTCTTCATATGTTTTAGTCTTCAGGCCTTTAATTATCTTACTTGCTCTTCTTTGTAGTTTTTCCAAAGTCTCAACATCTTTTTTGTAATGTGGTGACCAAAACTGGATGCAATATTTCAGATGTGACCTTATTAAGGCTTTATAAAACAGTACTAATACTTCACATGATTTTGATTTTATGCCTCTTTTTAGCTTTTTTGGCTACTGCGGTACATTGCTAATTCATGTTTAAGTGATCATCCACTAGGACTCCAAGGTCCCTTTCACAGTTACTGTTGTTGAGCCAGGTTTCATCTAATCTGTACTTATACCTTTGGTTTTATCTGCTTGAGTGTAAAACCTTGCTTTTCTTCACATTAAATATCATTTTGTTAGATAGAGCTCATTGTTCAAGTCTATCAAGATCTTTTTGGATTCTGAATTTGTCTTCTGGGGTGTTGGCTATTACTGCCAACTTAGTGTCATCTGCAAATTTGACGAGATCCCCTTCTATTCCCTCACCTAAGTAATTTATAAAAATATTGAATGGTACTGTAGTACCTCACTGTTACTTCCCTCCATGTAGATGGAGTACCATCAAGGACTGCTCATTGAGTACAGTTTGTCATCCAGTTACAAATCCATATGATGGTGATGTTGTCTATTCCAACTTTTTCTAGCTTACCAAGGAGTAGTTTGTGATCAAATACCTTGTTGAAATCTAAATATACTATGTCCACAGCACTTTGCTGGTCTAATAATTTAGTCATTTTGTCAAAGAATGACATAAGATTGGTTTGATATGATCTGATTTTAACAAATCCATGCTGGCTACTAGTTATAACTTTCTTTGTTTCTAGATGTTCACAGATCTATTTTTTCCAGTATCTTCCCAGTTATTGATGTCAGGCTGACTGGTCTGTAGTTTCCTGGATCTGTTTTCCCCCCTTTTTTTGAAAATGGGAACCACATCATCACTTTTCCAATCCTCTGGTAGTTCCCCACTGCTAAAGGATTTTTTAAAGATATGATACAAAGTTTCTGAGATAACATCTGCCAGCTCCTTCAGAACTCTGGGATGTAATCCATCAGATCCCAGTGATTTATATTGATCAAGGTCAGACAAGTATTCTCTTACCATTTCTTGCTCATTTTAATTTTTATTTCTAATCCGGTTTTTACAGTTATTTTTTTGGTAGTTTGGTCTATAGTTTCTTTGTGTGAAGACTGATGCAAAGAATGAGTTAAGTAACTCTGCTTTCTCTCTATTTCCTATTACTTCCTTGCCATCTTCTCTCTTTAGTGGATCGACTGTTTCCTTGTCTTTTTTTTGTTACTTATATATTGAAAGAAACTTTTTTTTTATTATCTTTGACTTCTGTTGCAAGTCTTTGTTCATTCTGAGTGTTTGCTTTCCTGACTTCATATCTGCAGATTCGAGTTATCTGCTTTTATAGGGTAAGCATAAGCTATTGGAAAACATGAAAATGTATTTAAAGTAGTAAGAATCCAAGGATAAAGGAATTCCGTGAGACAAAAGGGAGAGCCAACTGAAATTTAACTATGAACCCAATGACTGAGACTGACACCAGAACGAAGCCAGTGGACTGCAAACAAAGGACACTGAGCAGCAGTAAAACACAGCTAGGTGGCAGCAAACCAGAGACTGTGAACAGTATGGTAGACCTTGATTAGCAGTGCTGCAGAGCTACATGACAGAGGAATAAAGTGTCCCGAGGAGTGACTATGGGCAGTGAGGTGAATTAGCAGTGGCACTGGATTGCCTCTCAGATAGGCCACCTCTCATCTGGGCCATCTCTCATCTGGGCCATTTCTCAGCTTGGTCACCTCTCAGCTGGGCTACCTCTCTTCTTTTGTTCAAGGAGTTCAAGTTCTCTTTTTAATCCCTCCTGTAGCTAGCACATACTCTCCCCTTCACCAATCATTCTTAGATATTCAAGTTAGAAATACACCTGATCACAAATTAGATATGTATCTGTAAGGCCTATTTCTTAAGTTCTCCTGATAAGCACCATAGTTAAATTTTAGTTGGCTCTCCCTTTTCTCTCATGCAATTGCCTTATCCTTGGATTCTTACTACTTTAAATACATTTTCATGTTTTGCAATAGCTTCTGCTTACCCTGTAAAAGCAGCCACTGACTCACAATGGGTAATTGTCAGCTAGCATGTGAGAGATAATCACATATCTATAGCTGGAGCACTTGGAATATCCATAAGACAAAGGACAAAATCCTTGGATTACTAATGGAGAAAGCCACCATTAGAGCAAATAGAGGACTGTATTTGATACTAAAATTAACAAACTATTAAGAACTTGAGTATAAAAGAAAACCAAAAGTAATAAATTTCATTCAAACAGGGATCTGTTTGGTAGGGAAAAAAATGTGCAAGCCTCTCCAAGTTAGAGATGGAAAGATCACTATTAATAGCAAGCAATGTCACAATAAAAATAACCTCTCTTCTGGAAAAGAGTGGTGAGAATGAAACCTAGGGGAGGCAAAGGGAGGAGTGATTATATGAGATGCTGAGAGAGAATGTTTAATTGCATGAGCGATTAAAGAAACTTAGAGCAGTCTATGAAGCTAATTAGGAATGCACTGAAAAAAATATTATTTAGATTTCTGTTCTTTTTCCTATTCTATTATATTATCATCCTTAATAGATTTAGAGAAAAATAGAATCTCAGAGGAAAAAGAGAATGTTGGAAAGAAGAAATCTGTCAAGTACTAATGAGCAGAGTAGAAATGGGAGATACTGGGATATTTGTTTTCCAATTGATACAATTTCAGAAATCCTAAGCTTTTCAATATCCTCTAAGTGACAGGAGAATTTTTTTTATTCTTTTCATGAAAGATGGGTGAGCCAAATTCACCATGTGGGAGATCTTCTTATTTCCCATTTAATTACCACTAATTACATTGTCTTTAGAAGCAACAAACTACATTTTCCATTACATCAAAAGTGTATTTGAACCATACAGAATTCAACTTCATTATTCGTTTGTTTGTTTGTTTAACTTATATACTACTCATCTCACCTACAGGCAACTCTAAGTGCCTTACATTCAATAAAAACAAGACAAAAACATGAACATATGAAAGAAAGAAATAATAACCCTAAAATTGTTTTAAATCCTACTAAATAAGGGATACAACCATGGATCCCTTGATCTATCTATAGTAATGCATATACTTGGCCATAAATGGTCCCTGTGAAGATTCTTTCAATCCATATAATTTTTTTCTCTTTCATACTACAATAGGCACAAACAATTCAAAACAATTTCTAGGAAATAAGATTTTGGATGCAATGTGTGGGAAATGTTCTCACTTTGTTCCCAAATGCCAAACTGTAAAAGTAGCAAAACAAATTACTTTTTCAGAGTTTAGATAGTACCTTGTTTGTGAGGTTATATGAGATCATAACTGAATTAATAAAATTTACAAATATGAGAAGCTTCATATAAAAAAGCTCTATTAACATTGTTATTAATATTCCCAGCTTTTCCCGCTAAAATTTAATCAGAATAGAGGTCTTCATTGTATTCTACAGTCATCCTACAATATATCTGCCTTTAAGACAAGGATTGGCAACTAGAGTATTACAGACATTCACTAAGGTGTCTGCCACCTGATCTGAATGTCAAAAATAAATACTGAAAGCAAAAATGCAATATGATTCTGGTGAACCTCAAAACAGAATGCCAGTCTCTGTTACCTTCATTTCCATGAACGCTTCTATGGCCTATGGAAGCAGAACACAGGGTGGGTGATGACATCACAGTGCTTTATCTAGAAGTGACATTCCTACTGCCCTCCCTTCTCCCGACCAAGAAGGCAAAGAGACAATGGTATAGGAGAAAACAATCTGAGCAAATAAGGTTGTACTTGGAGTTCTGTGTTGTTAAATTTAATTTTAATCATCTAGGAAGCAACCAGTAACCCTTAGGGTCATCCTTTCAGAATTGTTTCCTTACCAGGATCCGAGCACCTTCAACAAGGATGAAGCTCCAAATATGATGCCTTCACTTGAAAAGTGGGGCATACACTCAGAGATAGCCCCTGTCGTGTGAGGCTATATAGCACAGTCAAATGACAGCACAGGAAATGATTTATGACTTGTTATATTATGTCATAAGCTAGTATAATAGATGCTAGGTATTATTATAGCTAGGTTTGGATAGATGCTAGGTATGCACCCCCATATACCTCAGAGGAACTGTAGTTTTGAATATGAAGGATTATAAGCTAGAACAAGGGACCCTGAAAGGTATCAGATGTCTCAGACAACTCTGTTGAGTCAAAGAAGGAAAAAAATGAGGAGATCTGTGCTGGAATTAATTTTATTTAATAAAATACTGTACATAGTTGAAGAATGGAATTGTCTGTCATAAAACGAGATAATGGCCACCATTTTGAAAAGTGATTAGATAATTTCATGGAGCATTGCTCTGTCAATAGGTATTAACCTTGATGGCAACTCAGTACCACTGAAATCACAATTCCATTGTCTATCCAACTATATTTTTTCCCCTTATAATACTATAAATGTCAAATGTGCTTAGCTTATCTTGGCTTTGATAGCAAGAATTGCAAGAGGAAGGGGAAAGACCAATTTCCTGAAGGCAGGACAAGAAGCAACGGGTGGAAAATAATAAGCAGAGAAGCAACCTAGAACTAAGGAGAAACTTCCTGACAGTGAGAACAATTAATCAGTGGAACAGCCTGCCTCCAGAAGCAGTAAATGCTCCAACACTGGAAGTTTTTAAGAAGAGACTGGACAGCCATTTGTCCGAAATGGTGTAGGGTTTCCTGCCTGAGCAGGGGGTTGGACTAGATGACCTCCAAGGTTCCTTCCAACTTTACTACTATTACTATTATTACTATTCTTCTGCCTGTGTTAATTTTTTCAGGTTTTGATGGGTTTTTGACAGTTTCCAGACTTGGAAGGCAATGTGTAGAGCTGATTTTGTAATACTAACCTCTTAGAATGATAGAATCACAGGGCTGGAAGGTGCTTTGGAGGTCTTCTAGTCCATCCCTGCCTAAGACAGGGGACCTTATTGCATCCAGGACAAATGGATATCCAATCTTTTCTAGAAGACCTCCAGTGATAGAGCACCTACAGCTCCAGAAGGCAAGCTGTTCCATTGATTGATTTTTCTCATGGTCAAAATATTCCTTCTTTATTCCAGGTTGGATCTCTCCTTAATGAATTTCCATCCATTCCTTCTTCTCCTGCTCTCTGGTGCTTTGGAGAATAGGTTGCCCCCCTTTTCTGTGTGACACTCTTGGCACCCAAGGAGGGGAATTGGAGTATGGGGTATCTCATGGGTTGGGGGGGCCTTGGACTGAGAGCTACATAGGATGGACTTCCAACATGGATTTTGTAGTACTCTTGCACTGGCTAACTAATTTCGGATTTTTTTTATTTTAAATTTGCTTTTAAATGCATTGCTAACAATCACATTATCAGACTACTTATATAAATTGCTTTTAAATAATGTTCTGATTCAGTTACTTATTAAAAAGTATGTTGAGGCAGAACCTAGGACCAGGTTTGGCTATCAGGATGGGCAGGGCATGTGGGCCTGTATTGGGCCTCCAATGGCTTCTTCCACCCATGAGGCAACCCAGGCTCCATTTAATGATTCACACATTGATTTTACATTTCATTGGGGAGAGCAGGGATGTCAGGGTCATTATGTGAATGTTTCATCTAATGATTGCCACAACATGTGACTGTAACGGACAGGTTCCATTACAGTCGTATCTCAAGGACTACCTGTATGAAGCAGTGCTATTGGGAACTTGATGCTGTCTTTATTGGCTATCAGAAAATTGCAGGGGCTGTTGTAGAGTGGGAAGCAGAATTGCTGTTGTGCTGGAAGGGGTAAGCAAAGTTTCATCAGCAAGAATCAAATGTGCAATCTTTTCATATAGGATCCCCACTAACAGCACCTTAAAAATCTTGTTGAAGAAGAGTTCTAATGTGCTTTCAGTGGGGATCCTATTCATTTGTCTGGAAGAAATTTCAAGGCAACATAGAAGCAGACTGTCAATGCTAAACATATCATATAGCATAGCAATATATTGAAATTGCAATTATATCAGTAGATAGTACAAATCACCAGTTATCAGCTGGGGATGTTTGTACCCCAAAACTTACAAAATACACTTCTTGAAAAAAAAACCACTAATCAATCAAGTAGACTTAAAAGCTAATATGACTAAATAAGATAAATATTCATATGGGAAATTATGCAATGTTGGCATTTCCTTTGGGGTTAAGAGATGGGTTACATCAACAGCTCTTATTTTAAGAGCTTATAGAGAGTATTTATTGTGGAGAAGGTATACAAAGTGTAGTTATTTTTTGGAAGAACATGAAGAAACAGCTATGTTGATTGCTTCGACATCTAAGAATCAGAGAATAATATGTTAACAAGTAAGTTATACATGAGGTGAATTTGATAATTAGTTCATTAAAATATAGGCTAGGCTCCTAACATAATATGGGTAACTGTGGCATCTGAATTCAATCAGTATAGTGATTATGGATCATCAATGTGATTTGAGTAAAATTAGTTCATCATTCCATAACATGTTAAATCCAACTATTGTTGGGCAAATAGCTCCCTACACAAACTGAGGCTGTACTTCAAAATTAACTCATTTTTTCACCTTGTTTTTCTTTTATGATATTCTATATTTTTTCAGTATTTAAACAATACTCCATTCATATTAAAATGGTGTAATTGTTTATGCAAGGCTCTTGTGAAAAACAATATCTGAAGAAAGCCCACAAATTAAGGATGAGGTAACTGGAATACAGTAGTAATGTTGATAAAATAAAGCTGAGTCATTTAATTGCTAATATTTTCAGCAGCAGCAGTATAGAATGCTATCTTTTAAACAGATTCTATACCTTCAGATAAGTTTAGCTTGAACAGGAAAATAAAATAAAATAAAAGGACTAAGATAGTGTAGAATCTCTTTTAAAAACCCTAGATTTCTTATTAATCTACCAAGAGCAAAATAATTAACTATAGGGTTGTATAGGTTAAAGTTTTTTTAAAAATACAAAATGTTATTGTATGATGAAACTACTAAATGTTATAATAGTAGGGTAATACGAGGATAAAATTGCATGCAAAATCTCCAGCCAAATATAAAAAAGAGAGAAAGACACAGGGAGAGAAGGAGGGGAAAATAGTAATAATTTCACAGCCAATGAATCATATGTAAAACATCAGATGGCTCCTTATTAAAATATTTCCCTCCAAGATTTCCATTACTATTTCCCATAGATCCATTATGTAAAACAAATCTCTCAAATTAAAACAAATTATTTCTGAATTTCAAAAAGTTGGATAAAGTTAGACTAGACATTTATGACCAAATAAACTTCACAGGATTATATCTGTTTTCTTTAGCTTTCTAAAAGTTTGGAATACCAAAAGCATAAAAATTGTGTACTACTGCCCCATTTTTACTATAGGTAGTCCTCAAGTAATGACCACAATTGAGCCCAAAAATTCCATTGCGAAGCAAGATAATTGCTAAATGAATTGTTAAATTGTTAAGTTAGTAACACGGTTTTTAAGTGAATCTGGCTTCCCCATTGACTTTACTTGTCAGAAGGTTGCAAAAGGTGATCACATCACCCTGGGATACCACAAATGCATACCTGTTGCCAAGCGTCCAAATTTTGATCATGTATCCATGGGGATTCTTCAATGGCCATAAGTGTAAAAAATAATCATAATAGACTTTTTCAGTGCTATTGTAACATTGAACTGTCACTAAATGAACATCTGTAAGTTGAGGACTACCTGTGTGGATATTTTATTTGCTGCCAGGGTAAATCTTAATAGAGATTTAATGCCATGCCATGATGGGTTGGGTCAAAGCTCATCTGCTTCTCCTTCCCAGTTTAAAAGAGGCACCTTTGTGGAATTTGATAGCAAAACCTGGTTGCAGCAATTCCCTCCCATTTGTGTTTCCCAGAATGTGAAATCGATGGTCATGACAGTTCTTACCTTTAAGGTGATCAATAGCCATTATTATGTGCATCTATTAATACAATTCTCTCTTTTAAAATTTCAGAAATTTGTGAGCAGCATCCTTTTTTTGAGTTTTATTGTTATCTTCTATGCTGTGTGAAGACATATTTCTTTTCTTCATTTTTTAAGAATGTCTCAAATTATTTCATCTGGGAAAAATTATTTCTCTGTGATAATTTCTCTGTCTTTTGAATTCAAATGAAACTTTTCATTTAAAACATGTGATGGCATCATTGTTTCAATGAAATCAAAAACATTCACATCTTATTGACCGCGGATGCTTATATTGCTACACAATTTTATAATTTAGAATAGAGAAATGGGAATTAAGGAGCATCAGAGTCAAAAAGTGATGGAATTTTAAGAATGTTATGTTTGTAACCATGCAACATAAAACTCATTTTTTATTATTTTGCATTGCAGGGGTGTTAAAAAATTTACAATCAGCTCACTTTTAGCCTATTTCTTCTATTTTTTTTCTAACCCTTGATTTTTTTTCCTGACCTTTTCAGAAAAAGTTGGGTGAACACTGGGGCAGAAGCAATTTTTTAATGTCAATCATTAGCAGTCGCACTTAGACTTATATACCGCTTCACCATGCTTTACAGCCCTCTCTAAGGGATTTACAGAATCAGCATATTGCCACCAACAATCTGGGTCCTCATTTTACTGACTGCAGAAGAATGGAAGGCTGAGTCAACCTTGAGCCGGTGAGAATCAAACTTCCGAACTGCTGGTGGCCGGCAGTAAGCAGAATTAGTCTGCACTACTTCATTTTAACCACTGCACCACCATGGCTCTTTATTATCATTGCTATAATAATATTTATTAGTAACAAATCTGATAGGAAAGTACAGATTTCTGGACCAAATATTTGATCCAAATTAGAATTTAGTGTACTTTTTCAAAGCATGTTGGGATTTGGGGAAAATGACTTATTCAGTGGAGCATTTTTTAGATCACATGATTTTCTCATTGTATTCCAGGCTTGGCAGGACATTTCCGAGAATGAAGAAATGTTGCATGGAGAGAAAAGAAACCAGACTGGCGTCACAGAATTTATCCTCTTGGGATTGGGGAACACTTCTGAGCCTCAACCTCTTCTTTTCTTCCTTTTCCTGATAATTTATCTTTTGACAATAATTGGGAATCTCCTTATTATTGTGCTGGTTGTAGCTGACCAACACCTTCACATCCCCATGTACTTCTTCCTGGGGAATTTGTCCTTCCTGGAAACCTGCTATTCCTCAAATATCTTGCCAAAAATGTTAACCAGTTTGTTAACTGGAGACAGAATTATTACTATGGGTGGATGCCTAGCCCAATATTATTTCTTTGGCTCTTGTGCAGCTACCGAAACGTATCTCCTTGCAGCAATGTCTTATGATCGTTATCTGGCTATATGTAAACCTTTGCTCTATGCTTCTATTATGACTAGGAAATTATGTTTCCAGCTTATCGCTGGGGCGTGGATGAATGGACTGCTAGCTAATGGTATCATGATGTTCCTGATTAATGAGCTATTATTTTGTGGCCCCAATATCATTGACCATTACTTTTGTGAACTGACTCCTCTACAAAAGCTTTCCTGTACTGAAACAAGCCGTGTTGAACTTGCTACCTTTCTTTTGGCCTTTATTTTGACTGTTACTCCATTTGTTCTAACACTCACTTCTTATTTTTCCATTATCACCACCATCATGAAAATCAGATCCAGCATTGGAAGGCAAAAAGCTTTTTCAAGCTGTTCATCTCATCTCACGGTGGTTTGTCTTTATTATGGCACCATTATGATTGTCTACATGTTGCCCGACACACCCACTCTGAGACATCTTAATAAAATCTTCTCTATCTTTTATACAATTCTGACTCCTTTGGCTAATCCTATTATCTACACATTAAGAAATAAAGAAGTTCACAAAACCCTCAGTCGTCTTCAGAATAAATTGACACATTTTTGGAAGTGGTAACCAGTAGGATTCTTTTTTTAATATAGAATATCTTGACTAAAGCTGATAAATGTAGAAATGCTGTAAGAGTCACTGAAAGGGATCTTTATAACTAATATTAAATTAATTTTGCCATTTCTTTTATGACCATCCATCCCCATGTAAATTTATTTCTGCAGCTTGTCACAGGCTCTCAGTTTCTACAATTTTTTTCTGCTGTCTCTTAGCATTTTATATGGATTCTAAAATTTTTGCTAATGTATATGTACAATCTGAATAGTTTTGTTATTATATTTCCAATAGTTTATATTTAATTATCATTTATTATTTTTTTTAGAAAAATTCTTATTCAGTTTTTTTTATTGTAGGTTTTTAATTTTTTTAAAAATTTAAATGTAATTTATATTATAATCCTTTAAATAATCAACATAAATGTGTGTATGAAATAATGGTCTTTTAAAAATAATTTTCTATTAATGGATCTGTTTTGATATTTTTTCTTATAACACAGCTTTGATTGACTTGTTTACTTCTATTTGTTCTGGTTGCTGGTTTACTTTTTCCTATTTAAAAATAAAGTGCATAAACCGTAATGAATTGTCCAAAAAACTATACATCTAAGGCTGCTTGCATTAACATTAATGGGACAAATGAGAAATAAATATACGAGGTTCCTATGTTGTTGTAAAGCAGCATGATTTGTAAAATTGAATATTATTCATTATAAAGAATGTGCACTAAACTAGAAGCACATTTCTAGCATTCTTACATAGAAGATTACAGTTGTATCTTATTACTGTATGTTTAAAAACAAGAAGGGACTTGTTGGATATAGCTGCTTAAGATTGATTTGAAGATGGAATCTGACTGGTCTCAGGGCCCATATTCTATAAAGTATATTTCTCAAACTTGACAAATTGTAGCTACTGTGTGGAGAATTTTGGGAGTCAAAGTTCATAGAGCTTAAAGTTGCCAAGCTTAAGAAGCACTGATATAAATTCTCATTTGGAAACCAGGCACCTCTACCTCAGGAAGAACAAAACCTTCTAACTAAAGAAATAAAAGAATTGAAACAAAGAATAACTGAGCATCTAGAACAGCACAAAAACAACAGAATAAGGCTGCCTGCATTGAAGCTTGTTTCAAAGAAACAGCTAGCACAAGCATTAAAAGATGCAAATACTGCAATAGCAAGTATAAGCACCAATTCACTGCAAGAAACAAACCAACTAATGTACAGCACAGCTGCAGTTATAACTGAATACCTGGGATGCAAAATCAACAAAGAAGAAAAACAAACAAACAGTGCACCAGAAAAATGGAAGGTTAGACTAGAAAATAAGATCAGCAAGTTAAGATCACATGCAAGCAAGCTAGAACAGATGAAAGAAAAGAAGTTGAAGAACAAGAAGACCAAAGAATACCTAATCAAAAAATACCACTTAGAAACAAGGAAGATCAAGGAAGCACTGGAAATAATAAAGCAACAAATAACAGCTATAGCCAGGAAAATCAGTAGATATGAAGCTCGAATTGCAAACTATAGGCAGAACCTCCAATTTCAATCCAATCAGAAACGTTTCTACCAATCCATCAATGGAGAAACTGCAAAGAATCAGTCAGTACCTGACAAGGAAGAAACAGTGCAGTTCTGGAAGCAGATATGGGATAACCCAAAGAAATACAACAAGGATGCGGCTTGGTTAAAAGAGGTGGATGCAAATAAAACAGAAGTTGAAATGAAAGAACTAGTAATAACAACAAAAATGGTAGAAAAAAGAGCAAAGAAAATCAAAAATTGGTCAGCACCAGGTGAAGATGAACTGCATGGGTTTTGGTTGAAACATCTAACTGTTATACACCCACTCATTGCCAAACAGTTCAACAATATACTACAAGGAGGAGAAATTGAAAAGTGGCTAACAACTGGGAAAACCTACCTAATAATGAAAAATCCAGCAAAAGGGGCAACACCAGGTAACTACAGGCCAATTACCTGCTTACCAACAACTTTCAAATTACTAACTGGTGTGGTAGCTGATGCAGTGCAACAGCATCTAGTTGAAAATAATCTCTTTCCACCTGAGCAGAAAAGAAACCGCCCCAACAGCAGAGGAACAAAAGATCAACTCCTAATAGACAAAATGATCTTGGAAAACTGCAAGAGAAGGAAGACCAACCTGAATGTGGCATGGATTGACTACAAAAAGGCATTTGACTCTCTGCCACATGATTGGATAATAAAGTGCCTAGAAATAACAGGAGTCAGTAGAAACATCAGAAAATTTGTGCAAAGATCGATGGCACAATGGAAGACACAGTTGCAGATCAATGGTCAGAGACTGGGAGAGGTTAATATCAGGAGAGGAATATTTCAAGGAGATTCATTGTCACCATTACTATTTGTTATTGCACTGTTTCCTCTGTCAACAATACTGAATAACTCAGGACATAGCTATCAAACATCAAAAACATCTGCCAGACTATCCCACCTCCTTTATATGGATGATTTGAAGCTGTATGGAAAAACATCATCTGAAATAGAATCGCTGCTCAACACTGTCCGTATATATAGCCAAGATATTGTAATGGAGTTTGGCTTGGACAAATGTGCCACACTTACTATCAAACAAGGAAAAATAATGAAAACTGAAGGAATCAAGATGCCCTACGAAAATAACATTAAGAGTCTGGAAGAGGAAGAGTACTACAAATATTTGGGTATCCTTCAAGCTGACAACATCAAGCACACTGAAGTCAAGAAAAAGATTAGAGGTGAATACATCAAGAGAGTGAAGAAGATCTTAAAATCCAAACTCAGTGGAGGAAATACCATAAAGGCAATCAACTCCTGGGCAATCCCAGTCATTAGGTACACAGCTGGAATAGTGGACTGGACTCAAGCAGAACTAAAGCAATGGATAGGCAGACCAGAAAAATAATGACAATGAATCATGCCCTTCATCCACGCAGTGACATTGATAGACTTTATCTACCAAGGCAAATAGGTGGGCCTGGAATGCTACAAGTACATCAGATGGTTGAAGAAGAAAAAATGGCTTTGGAAGAATATCTGAAGAACAATGATGAAGATGCAGTGAAATTAGTATATCAGGAAGGCTTACTGACTACTGGAGAGACCAAACTGGCCTACAAGAAAGACCAAATGAAGAACAGAATAGAGGCATTGGAAGACAAAGCACTACATGGCCAATACATTAAAAAAATAGCTGGGAAAGCAGATAATAATAAGACCTGGCAATGGCTAAGAGCAGGAAAATTGAAGAAAGAGACCGAGGGACTAATTCTGGCTGAACAAGACCAAGCCTTAAGGACAAATGCATATAAAGTCAAAATTGAGAAGACAGCAACAGACAGTAAGTGCCGCCTATGCAAAGAAGCTGAAGAAACAGTGGACTACTTGGTAAGCTGTTGGAAGACGATTGCACACACTGATTATAAGCAGCAGCATGACAAAGTAGCAACAATGGTGCATTGGAAGATCTGCAAAAAATATCATTTGCCTGTAAGCAAAAACTGGTGGGATCATAAAATAGAGAAAGTCATAGAAAAATGATAAAATTAAACTGCTCTGGGACTTCAGAATTCAAACAGACAAGCACCTGCAACATAACACCCCAGACTTAACAATTGTCGATAAGAAAGACAAAAAAATTTGGATAGTGGACGTGGCAGTGCCTGGAGATAGCAGAATAGAAGAGAAAGAACTGGAAAAGATAACAAAATGCAAAGACCTACAAATAGAAATAGAAAGACTGTGGCAAAAGCAAGCAAGGGTAGTACCAATAGTCATAGGCTCCTTGGGTGCAATTCCAAAACAACTGGAGCACCACTTGAACACCATTGGCATTGACAAATTCGCGATTAGTCAATTGCAAAAGGCAGCCTTATTAGGAACTGCTTCCATCCTGCGACGATATCTGTAATACCATCAAACATCCACATCTGCCTATCCCAGGTCCTGGGTAAGGACTCGATAGGTAGACAAAATGCCAAATCCAGTCTTAACATCTGGCTGACTGGGCGATGATCGATTATTATTAAGTTGAAAGGGACCTTGGAAGTCATCTAGTCCAACCCCCTGCTCAGGCAGGAAACCCTATACTATTTTGGACAAATGGCTGTCCTGTCTCTTTTTAAAAACTTCCAGTGTTGGAGCAATCACTGTTTCTGGAGGCAGGTTGTTCCACCGGTTAATTGTTCTAACTGTCAGGAAGTTTCTGCTTAGTTCTCGGTTGCTTCTCTCCTTGATTAGTTTCCACCCATTGTTTTTTGTCCTGCCTTCAGGCACTTTGGAGAATAGCTTGACTCCCTCTTGTTAGTGGCAGCCCCTGAGATATTGGAACACTACTATCATGTCCCCCCTTGTCCTTCTCTTCATTAAACTAGACATACCAAATTCCCGCAGCCGTTCCTTATGCTTTAGACCCCAGTCGCCTATCACCTTTGTTGCTCTTCTCTGCACTCTTTCTAGAGTCTCAACATCTTTTTTACATCGCGGTGACCAAAACTGGATGCAGTATTCCAAGTGTGGCCTTACCAAGGCATTATAAAGTGCTATGAACACGTCACGTGATCTTGATTCTATCCCTCTGTTAATGCAGCCTAGTACTGTTGGCCTTTTTGGCAGCTGCAGCACACTGCTGGCTCATATTTAGATGATTGTCCACTAGGACTCTGAAGTCCCTCTCACAGTTACTACTATTGAGCAAGGTACTCCCTATACTATACCTGTGCATTTGGTTTTTCTTATCTAAATGTAGAAACTTGCTTTATAATTATAGCCTCTTCAGTCAATACTTCTCCTGTACCAGTCCATCTGCAGCCATTCATCAATTTGGTTTGCTGGATCCTCATGAATTCTACACATGATACTCTCCAATTCTGAGAGAAGCCACCAGGGCTTACTGCTACTGGCATATAAAAGAAAAAAGATAGAAAAACAAAATATCCCCTCTTGTTGTTTCTTGCAACAATTACAAATAAATTAATAGTTCCCTTGTCCTCTATGATAATTACATACATGGTTCAATTTTTCTGATAACCCTCCCCATTCATGAACCCAAAATCATTTTCATTTCTGTTCACATGTTGGCAAAAAATCCATGAAAGGTTTTCAGAATTTTATAAAAATATTCATATTTTAGACCTGATCAAACAAGCCAACTTCATATTTCTTTCTTTGGCTTCTAACAATCTTAATTTTTAGTTCATCAAATTGCTTTTTTCTGCTCAAAGCAGACTTTCTTCCATCTGGAGATTTTTTTTCAAGGTTAGAAACCCTCGTTTGCACATCCAAAAATAAATCCTTACCCAGATCTTTTTTCATTGTGATTTGTCATTTGTGTTTCCACTTTCATTGTCATCTCAGTATAATATTAAAACCTTTAGTTCTTTTATTTTATAGTATTTCTCCATGAACAAAAATTTATATCACTCTTCCTCCTCTCTATCTATAATGTTTTCCATATATTTTGTTTATTAAATCAATCACTTCTTTTTTATAATTTTCAAAAATACATTTATTGGCTTCGGGTTTGTGATTGTGGCACTGGTGGACACACAGACTGATTGGTCCTTCCTCCGTTTAGTTTTCTCCTGCTGGGGGATCCTGAAAAGGGTCAAAAGTCATCCTGGAGGGGCAACGAGCAAGAAGAGGACCTCTGATTGATTATGGAAGGGCAGCAACCCTACTGTTTGATCCGGGGCAGCTCTTCGGACCGATGGGGAAAAGATTGGCCATTTATATGGCCCATCACTAAGCTGCTACCTGCCAAGGCCAAAATTACTACCAAGCACTTAAAAAGCACTGCGGAGGAACTGGGTGAGATCTTACCTTCTTGTATCCCAAGTATTTTCCTGCTAAAAGCTTCCTGAAACTTCTTCCCCCTGCGAGGAGAGAGGGAAGGGAACGTCTTTTTCCCACCCTCTAAAATGGCGGCGTCTGATTACTTAGGGAAAATAAAGCCCTGAAAAAACAACAACTAAGTAACTGGATTTATATTACCTTGATATATGGGGACCCAAAAAGTTCCTACTTTCACAGGGACCTGTAACCAAACAACAACCATAAAATTGGACATAACTTTCTACATAAACCAGAAGAAACCTGAGGAACAAGAAGACCAAACCGAATCAAAGATAAACATACTAGAGCAAATATGGAGATCTGAGCCACCAGGACAACAATTTAATGATTACAAATGGGCTAGCTTCTCTGGAAAATTGATAATTGATAAATTTGGATTACCTGAAACTTAAATACTATGGATATTAAAGAGTAAATTGGAATATTGTAATTAAAAATTAGGTAAAATTTAAAAACAGGACATGGATATGTATAAGCAAAAATATATTGATAAATGTTTTAACTGAGTTTGTTATAATTAGAAATTTATTAGCTTAAATATGATATAGCAAATATTAAGGGAAACAGAGAAGGAATTTTTGATGATGTAACCTGAGATATGTACTAAAGATTTTATTATCAAACCACTGACTACCCAGTCACCACACTGCTTTCTGGATACTTAAATGTAAAACTAGAAAACCAATAAAATTTGTTATATATAAAAAATACATTTACTGGTGCAGAGATTACTGCTTTCAAATTAGTTATAAGCTGGTTCTTCCAAAATGCTTTTAGTGAAATATCTTTATATGTCATTTGGCAGATTATTTTTTTCTTTTTCCTGCTTCAAATTTATGTTCCTTCCAGTGGCCTATTTCTACATTCTGAAGTTTCAGGTTTCATTCCTCTTTGTTTTCAATTTTCAGCCTATAATCTCTTTCTTGTGGAATAAATTTGTATTCCTATAGAAATGCTACTTTTTAAAAATTTTCAAAAAGTTCAACAAAAATCCTAATGTTCTAAATTTGTCTCATTCCTTAATCTGTTTAGAACTTTTACAATAAATTTTTATCCATCTTTTGTAATTTGTTTTATTCCTTAAGTTCTTTAAATTGCTGGTTAACATTTGGGATGAAATTTACTCATCTTACTTAGAATAAAAGGTAGTTTTTCATTTTTTGGGGGGAAGATGTCTTTTACTGTACGATAATTACAGTTCCAAAGATTATTAGAAAAATGCTTTAAATGACATCCAGTTTACTATTTTTCTCACCTGCCTCAGAGGTTTTCTATCTTCTGTCATCATGTTCTATTGCTCCTGATCCAGATTTGCATCGGGAGGAACCAATTTCAACTCAACCCTGGTAAGATAGAGTTGCTAAAGGTTTTTGGGCGCATAGGGCCAGATGATTCTTCATCTTTGATTCTGGAATGGGGTGTTACTTCCATGGACTGAGTTGCTGTGCAATTTGGAAGTCTTTCTGGACTCATGGCCCTCGCTTAATGAGCAAGTGGCAGACATGGCTGAGGGTGTACATGCTTTGAACAGGTTTGTCTGGTGCATCAATGCACATTTTCCTGGTCCAAGAGGCTCGACTCATAGTCACTCATGCCTTGGCCTGAATTACTGCAATGTGTTCTACATGGGGCTGCCCTTGAAGAATACCCAGAAAATTCAAAATGCAGCAACACGTGCAGTAATGGGGAGTCCATAGGTGCCCATGTGACCTCTGTCTTATGCCAGCTGCACTGACTTACATTTTCTTTCTGGGTTCAATTAAAGGTGCTGGTTATCACTTTTAAAATCCTTTATGGAACAGGTCCATCCATTTGCAGGACTACACTGTCCCTGAAATTCAACAGGTCTCCATCTTTTAGCCTTTTATGAGGCTTTGAAGAGCTGGCTTTTCTCTCAAGGGAGAAGACTAGATTACTGCACATTATAAGTTTGGTTTGGCACTAAGTTTTTGTTTTCCTAATGTTTAATTTATTTAATGTTATAGTTTTAATAAGATTTGTATGAATTTAGTTGTGGTCTGGCAGCATGGGATATTTTTATGTATTCTGCAGCCAGAGCTGTTGCAAAAGACCTTGAAAAATCAAGATTTCTATTGGGATCAGACAATTGAAGTCCTGACCTATTTTATGTCTGTCATGACACTCACAAAAAGGGAGTTCATATGGTCACACTCATCTGTGTATGAGTGTGACCATATGAACTCTTGGGATTTGCTGAGAAATATTCAAATGGATCAACAAATTATTAATCTCTTAACAACACAGCAATCTAAGGAGAAAGTTCTTAATATTAGATATCCTTTGGGATTCACTAGTTACATCAGGAAATGAGAAAATTAGTAAGCAAATCTCCCATGGTTAATTATTTAAAATGTTTATGGAATGTATTTGAAGAAATGTTTGTGTCTTATAGAAGAAAATGTTCAAATGTGTGCAGCATACAAATTATTCAGTAATAATCTGGAGAAATAGCAGCAATAAGTTCTGGAACATTTATGACTATGCCAGGTGAATTTCGATCCAACCGTTCTTTGTATGTTTTAGCCTCCAGTCCCCTAATCATCTTTGTTGCTCTTCTCTGTACACTTTCTAGAGTCTCAACATCTTTTTTACAATGTTTTTACAATGTTTTTACATTGTGGTGACCAAAACTGGGTGCCCTATTCCAAGTGTGGCCTTACCAATGCATTGTAAAATGGTATTAACGGTTCATGTGATCTTGATTCTATCCCTCTATTAACGCAGCCTAGCACTGTATTGGCTTTTTTGGCAGCAGCATATTGCTAGCTCATATTTAAGTGATTGTCCAGTAGGCCTCTGAGATCCCTATCACATTTATTTCTATTGAGCGAGGTACCACCTATATTAAACCTGTGCATTTGATTTTTGTTGCCTAAATGTGGAATCTTATTTTTTTCATCACTGAATTTCAGATATGTACATAGAGAGAAAGAGGAAAAGAATGTTTCAGTATTTTGGATTTAACAATGTCTCTATATATTCTAGATCTGATGAGACATTTCATGAATTAAGGAAATGTCAGATACAGAAAAGGAAAACCAGACAGCCATTCAAGAATTCATCCTTCTGGGTTTAGAGACTTTTCCGGAGCTGCAGATTCTTCTTTTCTGGTTCTTCTTGGTGATTTATCTGATGACAATAACTGGAAACCTTCTCATCTTTCTGCTAGTTGTGGCAAATCACCATCTTCATACCCCAATGTATTTTTTCTTGGCAAATTTGTCTTTGCTGGATGCTTGTTATAGCACCACCATCTTACCCAAACTGTTGGCCAATTTGTTGACTGGTGACAGAACTATAACTCTACATGGATGCCTTGCTCAATGTCATATATTTGGGATTTGTGCAGGTGTAGAAACCTATCTTTTATCTGCAATGTCTTATGATCACTTTGTGGCAATTTGTAGACCTTTGCTCTACACTTCTGTTATGAATATAAAATTCTGTTTCCAGCTAATAGCTGGGACATGGGTAAATAGTTTGATATTCAATGGCATTCTGGTGGCTCTCATGGATTCATCACCCTTCTGTGGCTCTAATGTCTAGACCATTATTTTTGTGATTTTCTCCCACTGGAGAAATTGTCCTGCAGTGATAGAAAACTCCTTGTTTTCTTCATGACAATTATTTTCACAATTACCCCATTTCTATTGACTGTCATCTCTTATATCTGTATTATTGGCACCATCATAAAAATCAAATCCATCATTAGAAGGCAAAAAGCTTTTTCAACTTGCTCTTCTCATCTCATGGTAGTTGGTCTCTATTATGGGGCATTAATCTTTGTCTATATGTTGCCAGATTCCCTCATTCTGAGACCTCTCAATAAAATCTTCTCCATTTTTTATACAGTAATGACGCCTTTGGTGAATCCCCTAATCTATTCTTTAAGAAATAAAGAAGTTCATAAAATTCTAAGACAACTTTACAGCAAAGTGATTATTTGGGGGCAAAGTCACCCCAAACTATCAGTTGGTTCTTAATTCATTAACTAATATTAAAGCTGTATCTCAACAACAGATCTTTCTTCTATTAATTGTTATGAGATAATGTTGAATGAGTTCATGTTGGGAATAATTTTGGAATTTTTCATCTATATTTCATTATTCCCTCTTTAGAAACAACAACAAGAACTATCTGTCAACTCTGCAATGAACCTGAATGAAGTCATTTGGCTCGTTTTTGGTTGCTACCAGAAGGGAGAGTGGTGGTGGAATTTTTCTGCTAGCTTAAACAATTCTCTACCCCATGAGAACCAAGATAGATTGGTGGGCTGAGCTTTCTGTTAGAAAACCCTCCAAACTATCTTATTGGAAATATAGTTGATTGCATAGTACTGGGGTGGGAAGTTTAACAGTGTATACTGTAACTTTTTGGAGGGAACTTTAGTCATGGTTTCACTTTTGATAGTGCTGATACTTTGCAACCAATAAACATGTTCTTAAAGGAAACCTCAAGCCTCAGAGTTCTGTTTTAGTTGGTCTCATCTATAGGAACCATGATATTAAACCAAGACTCCTTAATTTTTTTTTAACAAGTTTTATTAAATTTTCAATTTTACATACAGGTATTTAGGAAGCAGCTGGTGATTGGGTAATCAATAGTCCAGTAACAAAATATTTCGTACAAATCTTAGGTTGCGTCATTAAAAGTTTCCTCTCTATTTCCCTTAATTATTGTATCACATTCAAGTTAATACGTTTCTAATTATAGCTCAATCAATCAATACATTTGTCAATATAGTTTTACTTATACATTTCCAAGTCCTATTTTTAAGTTTTACCTAATTTCAATTACCATGTTCCAATTTAGCCTTTAATATCCATAATATTTAGACTTCAGGTAACCCAAATTTTCCTAATTTCATTACAAAATAGTTATCGTATCTAAAATACACATATTATTCAGTTAATTACATTCTTTATGTCACAAGTATATTCTATTTCTCATCCTAGTACTTCATCATTTACTAATAAAATATCTTTTATTGTTACAAACCAACTTCCATATTATAATTCAAAACTATAATCTAATGGCTAATTTTTATTTCCCTTATAAATCTAAGCCCTAAATATTAAATCAATCAATATCTTTAAAAATCTCCTTAGCCCATTAAGTAAGATTTTAAGTTTTTCACTTGATGTACCAGGCTTCACCACAAGATGTCCCCGATAGCATATAAAATCTTTTTCCAGACACAAGTTAGGCTTTTATCCAGTTAATTTTTTTTTCCCAACTTAACAACTAGATAAGGTAATAGGTCCCTGTAACAACAGAAACTTTTTGGGAGCCCAAATATCCAAAAAGTACAAGTCCAGTTATTTAGTGGTTTAGATTAGTTGTTCTTTTCTAAACCTTAGTTTCCCAGGGTAGGCAAATGCCACTATGTTAAAAGCAGGGAAGAAATTTCAGGAGGCTTTTACAGGAAGGTAGTTGGGATACAGGAAAGGTAAGGTAAGGTCTCACCCAATTCCTCCGTGGTGCTTTCGTTGTGCTTGGTAGTGATTTTGGCTTTCGGGTGGCATGGCTTAATGATTGGCCATGTTAATGGCTGATCTTTTCTCCGACAGTCCAAAGGAACTGCCTTGGATCAAATGGAAGAGCTGCCACCCTTCCGTGATCTGTTGAGGGTCCTCCTCATGGTCGTTGCCCTTCTAGGGTGACTTATGACCCTTTTCAGGGTCATCTGATGAAGGGAAATCGGGTGGCAGAGAGAGCGCTCCTCCCACCTGTCCACCAGTGCCGCAATCTGAAACCAGAAGCCTCCTTGAATTTTTGTACTTGGGGTCCTGAGCCCCAGTCACTTACCTAACTCTATAGGAGGCCTACGAAGACTCAGAGAAGAAACAGAGATGGAGATGAGAGTTGTGCTCTGGCCGCAGTGTGACGATGGCAATTGGGATGCAGGCTACTGCTCAGGCAAAGAGTGGGGCTCCTGCTGCTGGAACGTGACCAATGGTCCCGCAATTCCATTGGAAAGTCAGGGGCAGGTGGAGGGAACCTTAGCCCTGGGGAAGCTTGGTTGGCCAGAGATTGGTTGGCCCCTCAGCGGCGAAGCACCCTTAAAGCTTCTGAGGTAGAATTTCCACTCATTTTGTCCCATGGCCTTCGTTTACTCTGCTGAATAAGATGAAGTGGCCAGCCAGCTGGGATGAATCAGGGGAGTGGAAATACTTGATCACCTTCCACAGCCACTCCATGAAGAGGCTGAGAGAGGAGTCCAACCGGCTCAAAGTGGGAGATATGGAGCCAATTGCTCACCATCTGATCTCCAGTGGACAAGACTGCAGGGGGTCTCACCTCCCCGCAATGGCTCAGGATGCTTCACTGCTATCCCGACCAGTCTTGGCATCAAGTCTTGTGCACCAACATAGCCCTGAGAGAGGTCAATGTCCTGCAAGCCCTTCAGCCTAGCCATGAGGGCTTCATGATGTGATTCTCACCTGACTGCAGCACCAGCAACCAGGTATGCAACAAGCATACTGGAGACAATGGCCTGGAGATCCACCTCCTATCAAATTCATGTTTGATGGAGATCCTGAGAAGCTGTCTTTCTTCCTGAACTAAGTGTGGGCTCACCTAATCTACTACACTCCCATCTATTTTACAGGGCCAAGATGGTTGATGCCATGGCAGCAAATCTGGATGGGGAAGCAACCGAGTGGGTGACCACCCTGCATGATGAACAAGCATCAGAACTATGGAGCATCAGTCTGTTTATGGGCAAACTGAGAGCCAGATTCAAAGATGAGTCCCTAGCTGTGCAAGAAGAGAAGGACATTCATAACCTGAAGAGGAGAGGGAGACCAGCCAAAGATTACATTACAGAGTTTTGCAAGGTGTGTGGCAGGCTCATACAGTGGCCTGGGCCACCGCTGATCCACCACTTCAAAGGGGGGGGCTAGACTGTGATTTGTTCCAGGTGTGCATCTACCAAGGACTTCTTGATCAGCTCTGTGAATGGTACCACATGGCTATAACTTTAGACATTGAATGGACTACCACCAGAGGTCCATTATCTCTGAGTCCAGACTGAGGCAGGTCCAGGAGAGATAACGAGTGATCATACATCCCCAGGCTATTGTTGCCACCAGTTCCCTTTGCCCACCAGTGAGGACTCCAATCAAGTGCTTCAGGTGTGGCCAACTAGGACACCAAGCTTCTGATTGTCTGCTTCCATTTCCCCAAGCCAAGCATACAACTGCCACCACCACAAAGCCAAAGAGAAAGCCTCATTCTTTGTGGGAGAAATCAAATTGGGCCAGCCAAGAGCAAGCTGTCCAGGTCACTTCTCTGATATAGGGAGAAACAGAACCTCTGCCAGAATGACTCTTGATGCCAGCACCTTATGACAGTAACAACGGGGGGGAAACGACCCAGTGCATCTGTACCAGATGCATAATCAACCTCCCTACAGTGATAAAGCTAGGAATTCATGCCAAATTACTGCCCCTAGCCATGAGGTTTGAACAGGCAGACAGGTCTCTTACCAGGGGAGCTCCTGGCACACATCTAACCGAACCAGTGCATTTAGAAATGAAGGAGCATGAGGAAATCATCTGCTTCATAGAGGTCCCAAAAATGACTGAATCTGTAATTCTTGGATTGGATTGGCTTGATAAATGGCAGCCTTTGATTTGGTGGGAGGATGGAGTGAGGACCTTAAGGTTAGTGATGGGACCCTTTCCCCCCATACACACCCAGCAAAGTGCAAGAAGCTGTCGCTACTAAAGACCAAAAGCTGACTCTTGAACCTGTGAGAGCTACCATAGAACCCATTCCAGGGACCCAAATTATACCAAGTGAGTACCGAGATTTAGTGGAAGCTTTCAGTGAAAAGGAATGTGATATCCTTCCCCCACTGTGCGATTGAAACCCTAGCAGGTGCCAAACTCCCTAAGCCAAAAATATATTCAATGATGCCCAAAGAGTTAAAAGAACTGAAGGAGTATATTGAAAAGAATCTGGCCAGCGGTTTCATCCAACCCACAAAGTCATGTGTGGCTGCCCCCATGCTGTTTAAGGAGGCTGTGATGTATTTTTTTTTTATTGAAAGTTTTTTTAAAAACTTTTACAAAGACAAAACAACAACAACAACAACAACAACAACAAACAAAACAATACAACCCTCCCCCAACCCCTCCCAAATCACCCCCCCTCCCCCCGAGCTTCCCAGAGCAGAATACAGGCTTAATTAAAAGAAATTAACAAAATTATAAGATAATTAAGAATAAAATATATATGAAAAAAGAATTATAAACCTTAAAAAGAAAAGGTATTTAAAAAAAAAAGCAAAGAAAAGAAAAAGAAAAAGTAGAGTTTTTATACAAGTTATAAAAAAGCTAAATGGTATTTTTTCATATCCAATTTAAATTGTATAAAATTTATCCATTTTTCCCATACAGCAAAAAATTTCTCTTGCGTTTGCTCTTTTAAGAAAGCCGAAATCTTTGCCATTTCCGCCAAGTAAGATACTTTAAAAAACCACTCTTGCAAAGTAGGCAAAGATTCCTTCTTCCAGTATTGACCTACTAACAGCCTTGCGGCTGTAATCAAATTCAACATCAATATAACCTCCTTAGCATCACAATCAGTAACAATACCAAGCAAAAACAATTGTGGAGTAAATTTTACCCTCTTTCTAAAAATTCTCTGAATGTTCCACCATATCTTAATCCAAAAAGCTTTTATATTTTTACACGACCACCAAATATGATAATAAGTGGCATCCAAGCAGCCACATCTCCAACATTTAGGCTGTAAGTCAGGATACATAAGAGACATCTTTTGTGGATCAAGGTGCCATCTGTAAAACATTTTGTAAAAATTCTCCCTTAAATTCTGGGCTTGTGTAAATTTAACATTTCTCACCCAGATAGTTTCCCAGGTATCCAGTAGAACTGGTTCACCAAAATTCTGCGCCCATTTAATCATACAATCTTTAATTAATTCTGATTCTGAATCCAGTTCCACTAGCACCCCATAAATTCTCTTAATGTGAGTTTGTCTTTGATCCTTTACTTGCTTAAAAAGATTTTCATCTTCTCTAAGCAAGCCTAGATTACGGTCCATCTTCCATCTATCTACTAATTGTCTATATTGAAACCAAGAATAGGTAATATTTTCATGTACCAAATCTTCCAAAGATTTTAACTGCCAATTTTGACCATCCCATCTAAGTAATTGTGTATAAGACACCGTATCCATTTTAACACCTCTCTTTATCCCCTCTATCACATGCCAAGGTATAGCCCATAATGGTATTTTAAAATCACTTTTATAATATTTTCTCCAAACCCTAAGTAAAGAAATCCTTATAATATGAGATTTAAAAGCCCAATCCACTTTTTTATTAAATATTAAATAGGCATGCCAACCAAAAAGTAAGTCCCATCCCTCCAAATGGAGTATCTCTAAATTTGTTAAATTTACCCAATCACTAATTAATGTTAAAACCACAGCATCATAATATAATTTCAAATTTGGTACCTTGAGTCCACCTCTCTCACGGAAGTCCTGCATAATTTTAAACTTTACCCTTGGTTTTTTCCCTGCCCAAATGAATTTATTAATGCCTTTCTGCCATTCATTTAAATTAACCTCATTCTTTAAAATAGGTAACATTTGAAACAAAAAAAGAAATTTGGGTAGGACATTCATTTTAATCACTGCAATTCGTCCCATGAGAGATAACTGTAGCTTCTCCCAATTCCTCAAGTCCTTCTGTACTCTGACCCACAACCTTTCATAGTTATTCTTAAACAATTTTACATTAGAAACAGATAAGATAACCCCCAGATATTTTATCTTATCAACAACTTCTAAACCAGTCAAATTAGCCAAAATCTGTTTATCACAAGTAGTCATATTTTTAGATAATATTTTAGTCTTATTATTATTAATTTTGAAACCCGAAACCAATCCATATTGATATATAAACTGTAATAACTTCACTACAGAATAAGTAGGTTGAGACAAAGTAACCACCAAGTCGTCTGCAAAAGCTCTTAACTTATATTCTTTTTTGTTAACTTCTATTCCTCTTATTTCCTGCGTCTCTCGGATTTTAATCAACAAAATTTCCAATGTTAAAACAAACAGCAACGGTGACAAAGGACATCCCTGTCTAGTACCTTTTTCTATTATAAAAACCTCTGACAAACCCCCATTAACAATAAGTTGTGCCGTTTGTTTTTGATATATAGCAGTAAAAGCTTGTAATATTTTTTCTCCAAAATTCATCTCCTCAATTGCTCTTAACATAAAATGTCAATTCAATTGATCAAAAGCTTTTTCAGCATCTAAAAATATCAGCCCTGCAGGGACTTGGTTGTTCTTATCTAAATATTCTAATACATTAATAATTTGTCTAACATTATTTTTCATGTACCTACCAGTTATAAAACCCGATTGGTCCTTATGTATAAGCTGATGCACAACCGTCATAAGCCTATTAGCTAAAATTTTTGCAAAAATCTTATAATCTACATTTAAAACAGATATAGATCTATAATTCTTTGGTAAAGTAAGATCTTGATCCTCTTTTGGAATCAAGGATATGAAAGCACTGCGCCATGACGGAGGAATCTCTGAACCCTGCAATATGTTATTAAAAAGCTCACCTAAAGGCTGAATCACCTCTTCTACTAAAGTTTTATAATAAATAGGTGTCAAACCATCCGTACCTGGCGCTTTACCTAATTTTAATTGCTTAATAACTGTCACAATTTCCTCATTAGTAATTGGACCATTAATTTCTTGCTTCTGATCTTCTGTCAATTTAGGAAAGTTAGCCTCCCTTAAATATTTATTTATATCTAAAATTTGTACATTAGTAGTCTTATATAATTTTTGATAATAATCTAAAAAAGATTTCTTAATCAATTCCTTCTGATACACTAATTTACCATTATAATTTATTTTATCTATTGTTCTCTGTCTCTGTTTCTTTCTTAATTGATAGGCCAACCATCTCCCTGGTTTATTGGCATTACAAAATGTATTTTGTTTCATAAACAAAAAATTAGTTGCAGATTGATCAGCCATCAACATGTTAAATTGTGTTCTTAAGAACTTTATAGATTCCTTAACCTTTTCATCTGAAGGATTTAAAATCAAAAACTTTTCTTTTGATTTACTCTCATCTTCCAGTTCCTTACGCTTCTGAGTCTGCTTTTGTCTATGAACATTGTTCATTTTTATCAGAATCCCACGCATAAAAGCTTTACCTGCATCCCATACCATTGATGTTGATGTCCCCTTATACATATTCAAAACAAAATAATCCTTTAAACACTCCTTTAACTTTTGAACATTCTTTTCTTGTCTAAATAAGTTCTCATTCACCCTCCAGGATCTCCTCTCCTCTTTTTCATGAATCAGCTCCATCCAGACTGGACTATGATCCATCAATGACCTAGGAAAAATTTTTACGTTCTTTACCCTATTATATAAGTCAGTTGTAATAAAAAAAAATCAATTCTTGAAAGAGATTGATGTCTATCTGAAAAAAGGTAAAGTCTCTCTCCTCTTGGTTACGTTCACACCAATAGTCTCTCAGTTCCCAATCCTCTTTCAGATCAAAAAAGGGTTTAGGTAATTTAGCCTGTTTAGAAAGGGTAGAAGAACCTTTTTTGTCCCTTTGTGTATCTAAAACGCCATTCCAATCCCCCATTAATATCACAGATCTATAGTCCAGCGAAATTATTTTCTGATGTAACAGTTTGTAAAATTGTTCTTGTTGCTGATTTGGTGCATACAATCCCACTACAAGTATTTTCTTACCATATAAACCAAGTTCAATCATTACATATCTTCCTTTAGGATCTGATTCTACCAGACAAACTGGTAGAGTTTGCTTAACATAAATAACCACTCCCCCTTTTTTCCCAGGGGCAGGAGATACAAAATGAGATCCCAAACGAACATTAGCTAAATATTTTTGATCTTTAAGTAAAATATGAGTTTCCTGCAGACAGATAATATCATTGTTATGTTGCTTTAAGTAATGAAAGATTTTCTTTCTTTTCTGAGGGGAGTTAAGGCCATTAACATTCCAGGTCAGGAACTTTGCCATCTCCCTTAACCAGGAGGCTGGAGAAGACTGCCTGAAGATCTGCCATTGATGAATGTGTTGCAGAACTCTTGGGTCTTGCTCCTCCCACCGGCAATGAAGCACTTTCATATGAAGATTCTTTAGCTTCTTTCTTCTGTTGTTCCTTTTCCTTGCGTCTCTGTGCTGCACGGGTCATCCTCTGCTCTTTAGCCTCTGTTTGACGTTGCCATTCCACTTGTGACTTCCCAGCAGAAATCAGACCTAATCCTTCAGATTGCTGTTCCACCTCTTTGCCGCCCGAAGATTTCTGGATCATAGATAAAGATGAGCCTGCTCCCAGGACCGTATTATAAAACTCTTTGGTTTTAGCAACCATGTTGAGCCTATAACGCATCCCCGCATGGTTCAAAACAATACCCATCAGAATATCCCATCTGAATGACATCGATCTTGCTTTAAGTTCATTAGCTAAAAAAACAAAGTCTTTCCTGTTTCTTAAAATTTTTGATGGAATTTCCTTTAAGATAATGACATCTTGGGCAGCAATCTGAAATCTCTTATTGTAATAAGCTTGTATGATTTCATTATGCAGAGACCTCTTTGTAAAATAAATCACCACATCTCTTGGCAAATCCTTTTGTTTCGCAATCCAAGAATTAACTCTGTAAACTTTTTCCATTTCTCTGCGTAATTCATCTTTATCCAAATTCAAAACAAGAGCTAGATCATTAAGCACCATCTCTGTCAGATCTTGATTCATATCTTCTTTCAAACCCCTGATTCTCAAAGCATGCTCCATTTCCCTGTACTGGGACATAAGAATATCCTCTTGTGAAATTTCCACCTTTCTTTCCATATCCTGAAATTTATCTTCAATAAAGTCAACTTTATCTGCGACCTCCTCCACTCTTGAATCCAATTTCACAACCACAGAAGCCAGGCCTGATAAAGCTGTTACTATATCTTGCCTCAAAATAGTGTTATTGTCCTCTAACAGCTGCTTCATTTCCTCTTTACTTTCAGATTTATTCTGTTTAAGGAGGTCTTTCATCTCCTCCTTAGTTTCAGATTTGATCTGTTTAAGAAGATCCCTCATTTCCTCTTTGCTTTCAGATTTGCTCTGTTCAAGAAGTTGCTTCATTTCATTTCTAATTTGGGATACAGCATTTCCCATTATATCTTTAATCTCTTGTGCAGATAAGCCTGGCAAAGGAGGAGAAGGTGGAGGCAGTACTGATGGTGTATCTTTAAGTTGTTGTTGTACAGTTAAAGTTGTAGGAGAGGAAACCACCTTAGAAAGTATAGAGGCCGGTTGCCTCTTTGAAGCCATTTTTTTAAATATTATTCTCTCTCTCTTTCCTCTTAAAAGGAAAGAGGAAACAGGAAAAAAAAGTACTAAAATTCTTAAAGTTTTAAAAAAAAAAGCCAAGAAAAGTGCCCAAAACACGATCAGGAAATAAAGGAGAAAGTTAAAAGCAATAGATGTATTCATTTAAGTCCATATTTTCTTTCCAGGAAAAAAAGTAAAGAACAAAAGAACAAAGTACTTTCAAAACGCCATCTTACTTTCACTCCCCGTGCCGAGAAAAAAAAAAACAAGGGAAAAGAATCAGAGTCAACTAGAAAAAATTAAAATAAAATACTAAACTAAAAAAAAAATCCTTTAAACTGCTCTGTCCGCTTTAAAAATTACTCACCAGAACACTTTAAACGCGGAGATGGTAGCGGCATTTCCTTTTGTCTCCGAAGAAACAAAAACAGCTGGGAGGCGGAGAAAGCAGGAACTCCAAGGGAACGCTCCTTCTGCCCCCTCAAAACAAAAATCCAGAGGGGGCTAAGAGGTTCTACCTCTATTCTTGCAATCTCTACCCCTTCCCTTCACCCGGGAAGGGGATTCCGAGCTGCGGGCCAGCTGATGTTCTCTGCGCTCCGCAAATCTGACGCTGTCCCAGGAGGACGGCTACAAGGTAGCCGCCATCAACGTCGCTCCACAGTGGAAGCTCCGATGTGATGTATTTTAAAGGGTTAAATGCAGTCAGTGTGGAGAATACGTACCCCTCTCCCTGATGAAAGACATGTTGGCCCATTTGATGAAGGAAAAGTTTTCACAAAATTGGACTTAAGAAAGGCTTGTTACCAGGTGCAAATTAAAGAGGGGGATGAATAGAAAACAGCTTTCAACAGCCCTCTAGGAAGCTTTCAATTCAAAGTTATGCCCTTTGGCATAACTTGATCAATCAAGTGCTGCATGATCGTCTGTATAAAGGAGTTCTAGTCTATCTTGACGACATCCTTACTTACACAGAGATTATGGCAGAGCACATAAGATTAGTATGCAAAGTGCTCAAAAAATTATTGAAATCAAAACAAGAATTTAGTTAACTAATGGTCAGCACTAAATTGGTACTAGATAAGAGTTAATGGAATACAAGAAGGGTTGGACAGGGACCACTTATTGGAATATAAAGACCACAGACTGATTCCTCTCTTGATTCCATCCCCAGACTATCCCTCTCCTTCTCCTACAATAAATAAATAATTTCAAATTATGTTGGGAAGCTAATAAGATGTAGTGTAGCATCGGGTTCTTTGTCAAGGCAGGTGACAAAAGTCTGAAATGAATTACTTCCCCTGAATCTCTGGGGCCCAGATTTGTTTGTGATGGTTGATACAGACATTTTCTTTTTTCTTTTTATTAAAAGTTTTATACAATATATATCCCAAATTCCTCCCAACCCTCCCCCCTCCCCCACTTCCCAGAGCTGATTACAGGGTTACAAATAAACAATCATAATCTAACTAACATTACCCAATTATACAAATAATCAAATCCATAACCTACTTTAACTCCCTTTCAAGATAAGATTAACAAATTAAAAACAAAAATAATAATATAAACCAGTCATTATTGATTAAACCATAATACAAAAACTAATATAAATTCAACCATATTAAACTAATAATAATCTGAAATTTACTCATAAACTAGATGATATTTTTTAGTCTGGTATTTATTCTGAATATAATCTATCCATCTTCTCCAAACCGAGATATATCTTTCTTGTGAATGGTCCTTCAAATAAGTGGAAATTTTTGCCATTTCTGCTATATTAGACATCTTAAGCATCCATTCTTCCATAGTAGGCAAAGAATCTTTCTTCCAATATTGCCCAACCAGTAATCTTGCAGCTGTTATAAGATTCAACATCAGATTAATTTCTTTAACATCACAATCTACATAACACCTAACAAAAATAATTGTGGCATAAAGTTTATCTTTCTCTTAAAAATCTTTTGAATGTTCCACCAAATCTTAATCCAAAAAGCTTTTATATTTCTACAAGTCCACCAGATATGAAAATAAGTAGCATCCAAGCTACCACATCTCCAACATTTGGGCTGTAAATTAGGATACATACAGGACAGCTTTTGAGGATCCAAATGCCACCTATAAAACATTTTATAAAAATTTTCTCTTAAATTTTGAGCTTGAATAAATTCAACATTTCTAACCCAAATTGTCTCCCATGTATCCAATAGAATCGGTTCTTGAATATTTTGAGCCCATTTTATCATATAGTCTTTAATTAACTCAGTTTCAGAATCCAATTCTATTAAAATATTATAAATTCTTTTTATATGGGCTCGATTTTGGTCTTTAATCTGTTTTACCAAATTCACATCCCCTAACATAATACCAACCTTTTGATCTAAACTCCACCTAACTAACAATTGATTATATTCAAACCAAGAATGTACAATATTTTCTTGCTTCAACTCAATTAAAGATTTTAATTGCCAACCCTTCCCTACCAAACTAAATAATTCCTTATAAGAAATCCTATCCAAATTCCCACCCCTAGATACCCCCTCTATCACATGTCCGGGAATCCCCCAAACTGGAATTTTATAGTTTAACCTATAATAATACTTCTTCCAGACACATAATAAAGCAGTTCTTAAAATGTGAGATTTAAAAACCTGATCTATTTTTTATTATAAATTAAATATGCATACCATCCATACAATAAATCCCATCCCTCAAGAAAGAGTATATTTTTATTTGTTAAGTTAAGCCAATCACTAATCAATGTTAAAGCCACCGCATCATAATACAATTTTAGAATAGGTGCCTTAAGTCCTCCTCTTTCCCATGCATCTTGTATAATCTTAAACTTAACTCTTGGTTTTTCCCTGCCCAAATAAATTTGTTAATGCCCTTCTGCCATTCATCTAAATTAGCATCTTTTTTAAAGATAGGTATCATTTGGAACAAAAAAAGAGATTTTGGTAGAACATTCGCTGAAATTCTCCCCAACAAAGATAATTGTAATTTTTTCCAATCATTTAAATCCTTTTGCACTTTTAGCCATAATGTCTCATAATTATTCTTATATAATTTTACATTAGAAGCTGTAATATATACTCCCAGATATTTAACCCTTTTCACTGTTTCAAACCCTGTTAACTTAACTAACTTAACTTAACTTTTCCTTCATAGTCATTTTCTATCTCTCTCAAAATTTCTTCAGGTTCACATCCCAAAATGAGAGCTAAATCTCTTGCTATTTCTTCTCTCAGATTCTCTTGCAAATTCTCCTTCAGCCCTCTTATTTGCAAAGTAAATTCCATGTCTCTATATTGTGACATAATAATTTCATCCTGTGTCATATCAATCTTATTTTCAACTTTACATACTCTATCTTCTAATCTTTCAGTGTTTTCCACAACATCATCCACACGATCATCTAGACGCTCTATATGGGCTGCTAACCCTTGGAGTGCAAGCACTATGTCTTCTCTCATCTCCCTATTTTTATTCTCAAAAAGCTCCACCACCTCTTCTTTAATCTGTCGTGCTGTTTTTCCCAAAGCATCCTGTATGTCTTTAAGTGTAAATGCCGGCGGTGGGGGAGAAGGTGGGGGAGACTTAGGCTTGGTTTGCTGTACTGTCTGAGTTACCGGAGAAGAAGTTGAGCCTTTAGGAAGAACAGAAATTCCGAGGCATTTTGAAGCCAGTTTCAAACTATTTAAAACCACTACTTATAAGTCTTGAATAATCTTATAAAACCAACAATTACAGAAAAAAAGAAGAGGGGGGAAAGTAAAAGCAAACCCCCCCGAGAAAAAAAAAAGAAGATTCTTGCTTTTTAAGTAAATAGCCAAAATCCATTACATTGTTTAAACTGTATTGCCAAGTGAAAGTCTTTCTTAACAGTGTCCTTTCAGACAAAGAAGCAGCATTCCTGCGCCATTTTGCTCCTCTTCCTTTTATTAAAATTAATAGGTGGAGAAGCTTCTTTTAATTCTTTCCTGAGTTAAAGTCCCAAATTCTCACAGTTCCAATCCCTCCTGATCAGCTCCGTCTGCTTTTAATTTACTCACAGATTTCTCTAAAGTGCAGATGTGGAAGCAGCATCTAGCTTTGTTCCTGAAAACTCAGGACAAAGACATCCTGGGATGCGGAGAAAACCTCAGCTGTTGTTCACCGTCTCTGCAGGTTTTAACACTTTCCCAGGGCGGACAGCTAAAGAAAAGCCACCATCGGCGTGGCGATCACCACCAGAAGTCCCGATGCAGACATTTTCTTAAATTGACCTTCTTCCCATAGGGAGAATCCTGGAAGAAAGAAACATCAGCTACTCTGGACCTTGCTTACTTTATGATACGCTAAGCTTTCCAAATGTGAATTCCATGAAACACGCTTGGACTACCTTGGATACAGAATCTCCAGAGAAGGGGTGGACATGGACCCAGCCAAAGTCAAAGTGAGCTGAAATGGCAGCCCCCATGAACCTGCAAAAAGCTTCAAAACTTTCTGGGGTTTGCAAACTTTTATCAGAAATTCATTCCCTCTTTTGCTAAAATAGCTCTACCGATTACTCAACTACTGAAAACCAGAAAAGGTGGGGGAAACCTTGATCCTGTCAGTCCCTGCCATGGTCTATGGAATGCCAAGCAGCATTCGAGAACATAAAAATACTATTTGCTGCTGAATCTGATCTCAAATTCCCTGATCCTGATGAACAGTTCATAAGTCAAGGTGATGCAAGTGACGTCACAGTGGGAGCAGTCCTTCTGCAAAGAAATCAAAGAGGAGTCCTACAAACCTGCACCTACACCTCCAGGAAATTAACTGACACTGAAAGGCGATGGGCTATATGGAAAAAGGAGGCTTTCATGGTGAAGTGGGCCCTACTAACTTGGCATTATTTCCTTGAGGGGGGAAAAGTGCCTTTTGAAGTGTGGACAGATCATAACAATTTAGAGGCACTAAGGATCCTTCGAAATCTGTCTCCCAAACAAGTCCATTGGGCACAGTACTTTAATCATTTCAATTTCACTCTGAAATACTTCCGGGGGGAAGTGAAATTTGTTAGCTGATGCCATATCGAGGATGCCCCAGTACAAAAGCCACAGACTGTAAATTCTATTAATCTGCTGCCACAATCAGTGTCACAAGTTACTAAGGGCCAAGCCCACATGTAGTCTACCGAGCCAGATATCCCTTTGACAAAAAACTTAGGGAAGAATTAAAAACTAACACTTGGTTCCAGGCAAATAAGATCCTACTGAGCCAAACTGGATGGTTTAGCCTGGAAGGGCTCTAAATTGTACCTGCCCGATACCCTCAGACTTCAGGCACTTCAACGCAGTCACACCAAGCAAGCTGGCCACTTTGGGTTTCTAAAGATATTACATTTGGTCCGAAGGCAATTTTGGTGGCCAGGGATGAAAAAGAACATTGAAAGCTATGTAAAAAACTGTGCCACTTGTACCGCTGTGAAAAAGCAACCTGGAAAAACCCCTAGATTGTTGCAGCAGGTGGCTGATCCTTCTCAACCCTGGGAAGAGATAGCAATGGACTTTATTATTGAATTACATAAAAGGAGGGAAAATCTGATAATATGGACTGTCATTGATCTCTTTTCAAAGCAGGCTCATTTTATAGCCTACTCTGGGCTTGCCTCTGTGAAGAAATTAGCCAGGATGTTTCTGAAACACATATACCGCCTCCATGGAGCTCCAAAGAGGATTATATCAGATAGGAGAGTTCAATTTACTATGAGGTTTTGGAGACACTTTCTCAAACTAATTGGGTCCACTTAAGAACTTTTGTTGGCTTTTTATCTGAGCATAAATGGATCAGCTGAACGAGCTAACACAATGGTAGAACAATACATCAGATGCTACATTGACTACCAACAGACTGATTGGGCTGACCTCCTGCCTTTTGCAGAAGTGGCTTACAATAAGCACAGCAGTACTGGGCTTACTCCACTTA
Organism: Crotalus tigris; assembly: GCF_016545835.1. Taxonomy (NCBI): domain Eukaryota; kingdom Metazoa; phylum Chordata; class Lepidosauria; order Squamata; family Viperidae; genus Crotalus; species Crotalus tigris. The sequence continues at coordinate 1,207,060 of NW_024097293.1, forward strand.
AAATAGCCACTGGCCGAGAGTTTGTTCTTATGCCTGAATACCCCCAAGAACTATCCATATCACAAACTTTAGATCAATGGGTGACATCATGATAGACTGTTTGAACTATTATAAAAAAAGCTCTAACACAAGATGCAAAAACATACAAGAAACAAGTTAATAAGAAGCGATACCCTCAGAGACCGTTCTGGGTAGTATATATATATATGTATGTATGTATGTATGTATGTATGTATGTATGTTGCTAACAAAGAATAAAGAGAGAACTGGGATAACTATTTCGAGTTTCTTAACTCTCTTCAGCCAGACTTACTCTTCTGAGATTCGAACCTGGGCTATATGCATGTTAGGCATGTATAATATTTTATTGGTTTTAAACTATAACAATCTCCAGTGCCTAGTGTACAGTGTGTTGTCTTGGTTTATATTTTAACAAGAAACAAAAGATAATAATAATTAATTAACAATCAATAATGATTAAATTTGATAATTCTATAATTAATATATTAATTAATGATATATTTCTTTGATCTTCCCTTCTCCCATTTATATTCTCCTTCTTCAACCTTAACCAAAATCTAATTCTTAATATTTTCAATAGATAAATGATTGTTGTTGTTAATTGCGAAGTCCTGTCCGACCCATCGCGACCCCATGGACAACGTTCCTCCAGGTCTTTCTGTCTTCTACCATCTTCTGGAGTCCATTTAAGTTCACACCTACTGCTTCAGTGACTCCATCCAGCCATCTCATTCTCTGTCGTCCCCTTCTTCTATTGCCCTCAATCTTTCCCAGCATTAGGCCCTTCTCCAGTGAGTCCTTCCTTCTCATTAGGTGGCCAAAGTATTTGAGTTTCAACTTCAGGATCTGGCCTTCTAAAGAGCAGTCGGGGTTGATCTCTTCTAGGACTGACTGGTTTGAACGCCTTGCAGTCCAAGGGACTCGCAGGAGTCTTCTCCAGCACCATAATTCAAAGGCCTCAATTCGTATAGGCATTTTTTATATTTATACAAATAATGATAATCTCTATGTGTAACATTTTTTTCAGCTTATATTATTCTTATAACCATAATCTCATTAGTTCAGCATGCATCCTATTTTCATAATTTTTGTTTACGCTTAATTTCCCTTATATTCAATCCAATTCTTATCAGTCATAATTTCTTCATATGTTAGTCATCTAACTGTCCAAATTTTCCTATTTAGGTACATTATCCCAATATTTTATGTCATGCATTATAAAAATACTATACTCTTAATCTATTTTATAGTATCTAGATATAAATCCTTTTAAATCAGTTTATATTTCACTTATATTAATAAAAGTTACACCAGCCTGCTATTTTTACATTTCATATTTTATAGAACATACTATATTACTTAAATCTCTTATCCTTCTTGTTATAAAGCCCCTTTATGTTCAACATTTTACTTTATCTCTTTCCTCCTTAATATTAATTCGCCACTTCCACCTGTAAGGGAACGGGAATATAGTCCCTTCCCTTCACTTCTGGAGGTTTTCTTGCTTTGGGGATCTTTCTCAAGGATTCAATTTCTAGATAGAAGAAAGAAGATCAGTACTCTCACCAATTTCAAGCACGCTGTTCACCAATGTTCAGGTTCATGCTCTGGGACTCCGGCTGCAAATAGCTTGGGCTAGACACTGATCTCATGCTAGCCTTTCTCCTGTCAGGTTCGGAGGGCTTCCCCTGAATCAAACAAAGTGATTGCCATCGCTTCATGATCAACGGGGCACCCCTCCTTCACAGTCACATTTTCAGGGTGACTTTGGACCCATCTAGGGTTTCCATGGCAGGACGAAACTAGTCATAGGGAGTGGAGGTCTGCTCTCACATGGCCATGCGCTACGGGTGTAAAACCAGAAATCTATCTTTCAACTAAATATTTAAGACTCAAATTATCTAGCAAGAAACTGGGACCGAAATTTCTTGGTCCTTTTTCTATAGTTAGAATTATAAGTCCTGTGACAGTGGAGTTAAAACTTCCTAACTTGTTGGGGAAGATTCGCCCTGTTTTCCATTGTAGTTTGGTAAAACCTCTCAGAGAGTCATCCTTAAGACTAATATATAAGAAAGTACCTGATCCCCTTTTGGTTGAGGGGGAGACTCATTATGAAATAAAATGAATCCTTGACTCTAGATTATACAAGGGGAGATTAAAGTACTTAGTACAGTGGAAGGGATATCCATTGTCAGAGGCAATATAGGTGAAAAATACAGACATCAGGGCAGATTGGTTGATAAATTATTTTATGATAAGCATCCCCAGAAACTTCAGGGAGATTCCTAACTTCTCTGTTTATTTCTCTACAGGATTTGTTTTTTTTCTTTGGGAGGTGGGTCTGACTGTTAACTCTGCAACAAACCTGATGAAGCCATTTGGCTTGTTTTCGGTTGCCACCAGAATGGGAGGGTGGTTTTGGAATTTTTCTGTTAGCTTAAAGAATTCTCTGTCCCATGAGAACCAAGGTAATTTCTGTTCATTAGACTGGGGGGCTGAGCCTTCTGTTAGAAAGCCTGCCAAACTATCCTATTGGAAAATGTAGTTGATTGCATAGTATTGGGGTGGAAAGTTTACTCTGTATACTGTAATTTTTTGGAGAGAACTTTAGTCTTGGTTTCATCTTTGACAATGCCAATACTTTGTAGCCAATAAACATGTCCTTAAAGGAAAGCTCAAGCCTCAGAATTCTGTTTTAGTTGGTCTCATCTATCAGAACCATAACACTATTATTATATCTTGTTTCAGAAAATAAATTAGTATAAATAATTTAAACTATTTGTAAAAGAACAATGTAAAGGATTTCTTTCTGTTTAAAGGTGTACATTATGATGACTTTTCTTGCACATTTTATGTTAGAGTGAGCAAATATTAATAAGGGATCTCCTCTGGGATTCATAATCATCTTGTAAGAGAATACCAGAAAATCAGTAATCTTAATCTCTCAAGATTAATTTAATTGTTTACAGAAAGCTATTTTTGAAACTGTCTCATAAGATCTAGGCAGTGTTTAAAATTTGCCCAGAGTGCAATTTTTTCTGCAATCGCTTTGAGAAATAGCAACATTCAATCTCAGAACACCTATAACAGGTATTTTGTCCAGGTAAATTCTATTTTCAAACATTGATGAATTCACAGATTGTATCAAACTGTAACACATTTTCATTGTGATTTAACACAATCTGGAAGGGGTTATTTTTGTGCTTAGTAAATCATGATTTATTAAGGAGCGCAACCATTTTGATTTATTTAACAATCCTTTTTAAAATAGAACATGCATTTGAACCATGAGTAAATGTTATAAATGTTATAAATTTAAAGAGGTTAAGAGAGAAGCTAAGTTCTTCTCTTTAGCTCATTTTTGAAAGCCTATGGCAAAGTGCTTTTGTTCTTTGAGGAAAGTAACCTTAAAATTTCCAAAGGGAGATCTTTCTCATATGATCCTGGAATATTATGTATTATGCAATCTTGATCCTCTTGAATACAATATTATAATTTACAGAGCAAGTTGATTAAAGAGCAAATGAAGTAAAATATTTCTCCTTAATACAAGAGCAGAGTCTCATCAAAAGAATGATTGATTATGGTAATTATCAGATATAGACAAGACAAATATAAGGTTACTTGTCAACATTTTATTAAATATATTAAACCAATACCTATTTTTTTTTTATTCTTGCAGTTTTCTTGGCAAAAATTTTGGAAATAGTTTTTTGTTGTCTTCTTCCTAGGGATGAAGGCGAGTGACTGGCCCAAGATCACCCAGATGGTTTTGTGGTTAAGGCAGGACTAGAACTTGCAAGTTCCTAATTTCTAGCCCACTGCTTTAGTCATTATTCCAAACATGCCTTAGACCTGTGATGTGAAGCTATGAAGACCTGCCAAATATTTTCTTTTATGTCATTTTAAACAAAGGTTATGGCCTACCTGTTGCTATCCTGTTCCATCAGTTACAAGTTCAGTAGATCAAACATAGATACTTGGGGGCTGATATACACAGCAAGAAAACATTTCAAGAATTTATCTAATACTATGTAATTTACTGAATATTTTCAATAAATTTAGGAAATAATAAGCCCAGCATTCTTCCTTCTTGTTTTCCTAATGAATGCTTACTTATATGATCAAGAAAGTTCTAAGAAATTTACTGAACACAGAGGCAATGTTTAGATTACAAGAGTTTATTCTTAACAGGACAAAATAGGTTTACTTAAGATTAATGGGAATATATTGTTAAATTGGTGATACAGAAGATCTAAAGCATGATAAGTTTAGGATCGTTTTTTCACAGGCAGTTGATTATCTTTCAATTGATTTTAAAATCAACAGGTTTGGTTGAATTAAATACAACACCTATAACCAATAGTTATAAGCAATATAATATTTTTAGTAATAAGATCCCAGTGTTGTTGATTTCCTTATTTTGCCTTGGAATTGTAGTTAAACTAAGAAAACAATCGATAATTGAATAGAATTATATTTAGGAGGGTCAAGAGAATGGAGAATAACTGAACCATGAGTTATCATGCAAAGATTTCATAACCATATCATCTCTTCTATAAAACAACTAAGATAATAAGGGGGTATTCAGTTTTTACCCATGTTATTTAAGCTTAATCTACCCTTCCTGATATACGATTGGACATTAGTTACCCAAATTCTCCAGATATTTATTTATAGTGTGAGTGAGAAAGAGAGTGCTTCAGAAATTTAGATTTGAATTTGTTTTCTTTTTCTTATATATTCTAGATCTGAAATGTCATTTTGAGATGCTAGATACAGAAAAAGGAAATCAAACAGGAGTTACAGAATTCATCCTTCTGGGTTTTGGGACTTCCCCTAAGATGGAGCCTCTTCTTTTCTGTTTCTTCTTGGTGATTTATTTGACAACAATAACAGGAAATCTTCTCATCTTTCTGCTAGTTGTGACTGACCAGCATCTTCATACCCCAATGTACTTCTTCCTAGCAAATTTGTCTTTTCTGGATACTTGCTATAGCTCTACTTTGCTGCCTAAAATGCTGGTAAACTTGCTAAGAGTTAAGAAAACAATAACTCTGAGTGGATGTCTAGCCCAATTTCATTTCTTCTGTCTTTGTGCAGGTGTAGAAACTTATCTTTTGGCTGCTATGTCTTATGATCGCTATTTGGCAATTTGTAGACCTTTGCTCTATGCTTCTATTATGAATAGGAAGTTCTGTTTCCTACTAATAGTTGGAACATGGATTAATAGCATGATAGCTAATATTATTCTAGTGGGTTTTGTGGCTCAATTATCCTTCTGTGGCCCTAATGTCATAGACCATTACTTTTGTGATTTCCATCCACTGGAGAAATTATCCTGTTCTGACACAAATCTCCTAGATCTTGTCCTTCTTTTCATAAGCATTAGTTTTGTAATTGTTCCCTTTCTGTTGACCTTCCTCTCTTATATTTGGATTATTGGCACTATCATAAAAATCAAATCCAACACTGGAAGGCAAAAAGCCTTTTCAACTTGTTCTTCTCATCTCGTCGTAGTTTGCCTCTTTTATGGCACATTAATCATTGTCTATGTGTTGCCAGATTATCCCACCCTGAGATACCTCAATAAAGTCTTCTCTATTTTCTATACAATGATGACCTCTTTGGCAAACCCCCTAATTTATACTTTAAGAAACAAAGAAGTCCACAAAGCTCTCAGATTACTTTATGGTAAAATTATAATTGTCAGTAGAAATAATTTAAAACTATAAATTTATTTTTAATTTTATTGGCTATTATATTTTGAATTTAAGTGTGAATTAGTAAGGTCAATAATTGGTCCCTATTCTATTTAGCTGTAATGGCTGAAGTTTCTGATTGAGATCATGATGGTTATAACCAGTGCTTTTTTTCTAAAAAAAAAAAAAGGTGCCGGAACTCACACACGTTATATAACCCGCCTTGCCTACCCTATAAGGTTCCATCCAAAAAAGGTGCCGGAACTCTGTTCTGGGCATTCTATGAGAAAAAAAAGCCTTGGTTATAACACTGAACAGCATCACTTCATACCACTAGGTTAGAAATGGCATTAACTTCCAAATCTCTTGTGATGTTGATACTGGTTAATTGATTGTAGAAAATTGGAATCTTTTATGTAAAATATAGGTATGTTGTTTTCAAAATGAAACTCAAAACAAACTCAGATAATTTTAATGCTAAAGCCTTTTTGGACATTTTTGAAAAAAATCTTTACTAATTTATAAATTTTAAATGAGAAATTGAATAAAAGTGTTGATGAATTTATTACAATTGTAAATCAACCTAAAGAAGATATATAAACACAGGCAACAGTAGCTAAATCAGACATGCATTTGGATGGACTGGAAGTTAATCTGCTGATAACAGATTCTAAAGAGAAGATTTGTTTGAAAACTGGATGTTTATTAGAGGGGCATTAATGAACTTTTTAAAAGTTTTATTCATTTATAATGTAAAATGTGAAAATACAAAAGCGAATAGTAAGGGACAATGGTAGAGAAAGGGAAAACAAAAGAGTGTGAAGAAAGGGATATTAAGAAACAAAAGGCATTGACTTCCGACACTCTCTGTTGCATAAAATGCAGTTAGAGGATGACTGTCAAGAAACATTGGATTATAATTGGAAAAAATTGTTGAACAGCCAGTATTATGGAGATATTATCAATGAAGTCCTTCTTTTTTGAAGAATGAGAAGCAGCTGTTTGGAATATTCCATTCATAAATTCAAAGAAAAGCAAAGATGATATACTGGGAGCTGTTTTTATAATAATAATAATAATAATAATAATAATAATAATAATGATGATGATGATGATGATGATGATGATGATGATGATGATAATGATGATGATGATGATATGACGACTATGACGATGATGATGATGTTAGAAGGGACCTTGTCCAGGCAGGAAACCCTATACCATTTCAGACAAATGGCTGTCCAATCTCTTCTCGAAGACTTCCAGTGTTGGAGCATTCACAGCTTTTGGGGGCAGGTTGTTCCACTGATTAATTGTTCTAACTGTCAGGATGTTTCTCCTTAGTTCTAGGTTGCTTCTCTTTTTGGTTAGTTTCCATCCATTGCTTCTTGTCTTGCCTTCAGGTGCTTTGGAGAATAGCTTGACTCCCTCTTCTTTGTGGCAACCCCTGAGATATTAGAACACTGCTATCATGTCCCCCCTTGCCCTTTTCTTAATTAAACTATTGTCAAGAATCAGTTGATGGTATTTGAACCTGGCCAGATCAGAGACAAAGATAGTGTATTTATGAAACAATAGAAGCCACTTGTAAACTTCTTGTAGGTTAAACATATTAGATTGTTAACAGAGGATTTTGAGATTTAGCTTTGTGATTAGGACAACCTATTAACTGTTTTTTCTTTAGTAGATAGATGGTAGGTCAAATGGCTTGATTGGCAATAGATTTCTAAAATTATGATATTTTTAAATGTTATACAGCAATTTTGCAAATATAGATGTAGAAGTTTATAAATTATGGACTTGTTTCGCAAGGGGGAGGAAATAATTGTTGCTGAAATATTTTTATCAGTGTCCAACTGGGCAGACATTTTGTGTGTATGTTTGATATTTTGTTTTATACAGTTTTTTCTTCCTTTGTTTTTGTATTGTAATTTTTTTATTTTTCCCCTTATTTTGGATTTTAACCTTGAAATAAATAAATAAATAAATAAAGATGTATACTGTAGTTGTTCAAAGTCAAGTAATTTTTTTCCATATATATTTGACATGAAAGGCCAAGGAGAAGGGCAAGTTCATGATAATCACAATACCAGATACAATTATTTCTTAGTTCCTATGACATTCTAAATAATAGAACAACTGAATTATGGAATCATTTAAGTTTCCTTTTTTTAGAATTATGATATTAAATCAAAATAACATTTTCATATCTTTTGTTTAGAAGTGTCATCATTATTTCCTTAATATTTTGGAATAGATACATAATACTTGAATAGCATTACAAGTTGATAATCTTGTAATTCTTATTTTGTATTTTGATTTTATATTGGCCTTTATCAGTTTTTCTCACTGGGACAGTTTCTTAGGCAGGAAAAGCAATAGTATTGTTATACACTTTATCTCAGAAGATCAGCTATAGCAAATAAGTAATATTTACGACAGCAAGTAATTGTCATGTGTCTGACTAATGAAACACTTCAAAGAATTTTCAGGCATGGTTTAACCTAAAAAAGCCTTTATTAGTGTAGAGCGTGTCAGCACGGCATGATGGATGCCAAGATCTGAATTTCTCTTGCACATAACGTTCCAGGCATTTCCCCTTCCCTATTTTGGGGCCATGATTCACATCTTCCAATTAACCTGGAGGGCAAAGATTCACTTCCGTTCCTTTTCCTGGGCTTTCCTTACAATTCTCCTCCTCTTTCATCTGAATTAACTCTAAAAATACCAGACAGTTCTGCATATTTTGTCAAAGCAAGAATATTCAATATTAGTAGCATTGACATCTGCCCCCCTTACAAAAAGGACAGATCCTGTAATGTAAACAAAAGCATATGTTAATGACTAGTTCTTGGTTTATTGGGGTATTTCACATGAAAACATTTGACGAGCCTGTCAGCTTTCACCTCATTGGATTTCACCCAGGTGGCTTCAGACAATGGGTATCCCTTCTAGAGTCAAGAATACATTTCACTTCATAGTGGGTCTGTCCCGCAACTACGAAGGGCCTAGGTGTCTTCTTCGGGGGAGATCTTAAAGTGGAACCTTGATAAGTTTTCAACAAGCTGCAATGGAAGACTAGGAGAATTCTCCCTAAAAAATTAGGGAGTTTTAGTTCTATGGTGACCGGATTGATGCTCCTTACTATGGGGAAAGGCCCCAAGAATTTTGGTCAGAATTTCTTGCTGGGCAATTTGAGGCGTAAATATTTAGTTGACAAATAAACCTTTTCCCCAACACTTCTTCCCACCCCCTCACCCATTGGTCAAGTGTCTGGGAAGTGGAGGGCACCTGAGGGTATTCAGGTATTGGGCTGAACTCTATTCCTGTTGCCACTCTGAAAGGCGTGTAGCCAGTGCTGCTGTGCACACAATTATTGTATGCCACCTCCACAAAAGGGAGGAGGTCAGTCCAGTCTGTCTGTTGGTAAGAAACGTAGCATCTAAGATATTGCTCCACCATTTTGTTAGCGGATTATGCAGCCCCATTGGTGGCAGGATGAAAAGCAGATGATAAACGTTGAGATGATCCAATTAATTTAATAAAACTCCTCCAAAACTTCGCTGTGAACTGCATCCCCCTGCCCGAAATTATTAGGAGTGCCGTACAGCCTGTAGATATGTTTCAGGAACAATTTGGTCAGTCATTGGGCAGATGGGAGTCCTTTGAAGGCGATGAAATGAGCCTGCTTCGAAAACAGGTCTATCACAGTCTAGATGACAGTATTTCCTCTATTTTCAGGAAGGTCTACTATAAAGTCCATAGCTATTTCTTCCCATGGTTGAGAAGAGTCTGCCATGGGTTGCAGTAACCCAGAGGTTTTCCCTTTTCATTGTGGCATATACAGTACAACTTTTTACATAGTTTTCCACATCCCTTTTCAGCCCCGGCCACCAAAATTGCCCGCGGGTGAGGTGCAGGGTTTTCAAATATCTAAAGTGTCCAGCCTGTTTTACATCATGGCTGTGTTTGAGAGCATTAAGATGGAGAGCTTCTGGCAAATATAGTTTTCCCCCTTTGTAAGCCAAGCCATCGCTGCACGTTAGGGAGGGTTGATTATCTTTGAACCATTGATCGGTGAGGAGCTCTTGTATTATTTTCTTTACCTCAGGGTCATCAGGATGGGGGACTCTGTGAGGCGTAAGTTGAGCAGCAGTTTGTGGATTGGGGATAATTGCCTTGTTAACCTCCTCCCATTCACTTTTGTATTGGGGTAACCGGGATAGCGCATCAGCTAGGAAGTTTTTTCCTACTGGTATGTACTTTAGAGTGAAGTTGAAGCGGTTAAAATACTGTGCCCACTGCACTTGCTTTGGGGACAATTTGTGGGGAGTTTTCAGTGCTTCTAGATTTTTGTGATCTGTCCATACTTCAAATGGCACCTTGCTCCCTTCTAGATAGTGTCGCCAGTTTAATAGCGCCTACCTAATCACGAAGGCCTCTTTCTCCCAGATTGCCCATCTCCGCTCATTTTTAGTAAATTTCTTAGAGGTGTAGGCGCAGGGTTGCAGGACCCTACTTTTGTTCTTTTGTAATAACACAGCTCCAACTGCCACATCACTGGCATTGAATTGAATCACAAAGGGCTCCCCTGGACTTTAGGACTGGTTCAGCAGCAAATAGTCTCTTTAAATTCTCAAAAGCTGTTGAACAGCCCATTGTCCATACTAGTGGTTGGCCCGGTCATGGCTTCCCTCTTCCTTTGCCTGTTTTGAGTAGTTCTGTAAGGGGTAGGGCAATCTCGGCAAAAGAGGAGATGAATTGACGATAAAAGTTGGCAAAACCCAGAAAGCTCTGGAGCTGTTTGCGAGTCTTTGGGGGTTGCCATTCGATTATAGCTTTCACCTTGGCTGGATCCATTTCAATGCCCTCGTTGGAAATTCTTTTTTTTATTGAAAAGTTTTATACAATATACATCCCAAGACCCACCCACCCCTACCCCCCTCCCCCACTTCCCAGAGCTGAGTACAGGGTTACAAATAAACAATCAAACTCTAAAAAAAACATTACCCAGCTATATAAGTAACCAAGTCCATAATGCACTTTAACTCCCTTATAACATAAATATAAACAAATTAAAGATAAACATAATAATATAAACAAATCAGTATTGTTAAACCATACTAAAACTAATAAAAATTAAAAAAGAAACTATTAATAATACTCTAAAGTTTACTCATAGACTAAATATAACTTGTTAATCCCATATTTATTCTGAATATAATCTATCCATCTTCTCCAAACCGAAATATATCTTTCTTGTGAGTGATCCTTTAAGTAAGCAGAAATTTTTGCCATTTCTGCTAAATTTGACACCTTAAGCATCCAATCTTCTATAGTAGGCAAAGAATCTTTGCTCTACTAATAACCTTGCAGCTGTTATAAGATTCAACATCAAATTAGTTTCTTGGGCATCACAATCTACAATAACACCCAACAAAAATAGTTGTGGCATGAACTTTATCTTTCTTTTAAAAATCTTTTGAATGTTCCATCGAATCTTAATCCAAAAAGCTTTTATATTTCTACAAGTCTACCAAATATCAAAATAGGTTGCATCCAAGCTACCACATATCTAGCATTTGGGTTGTAAATTGGGATACATATAAGACAGCTTTTTGGGATCCAAATGCCACCTATAAAACATTTTATAAAAATTTTCTCTTAAATTTTGAGCCTGAGTAAATTTTACATTTCTAACCCAAATTAACTCCCATGTATCCAATGAAATCGGTTCTTGAATATTTTGAGCCCATTTTATCATACAATATTTAACTAAATCCATTTCAGAATCCAATTCTATTAAAACATTGTAAATTCTCTTTACGTGGGCTCGATTTCGATCTTTAATCTGTTTTACCAAATTCTCATCCCCTAAAGTAATACCAACCTTTTGATCTAAGCTCCACCTAACCAACAATTGGTTATACTGAAACCAAGACTATACAATATTTTCTTGCTAAAGATTTTAATTGCCAATCCTTCCCTACCAATCTAAGTAATTCCTTATAAGAAATCCTATCCAAGTTCACACCCCTAGATAACCCCTCTATCACGTGTCCAGGAATCCCCCAAATTGGTATTTTATAATTTAACCTATAATAATACTTCTTCCAGACACGCAATAAAGCACTTCTTAAAATATGGGATTTAAAAACCTGATCTATTTTTTATCATAAATTAGATATGCATGCCATCCATATAGTAAATCCTATCCCTCAAGAGAAAGTATATTTTTATTTGTTAAATTAAGCCAATCACTAATCAATGTTAAAGCCACCGCATCATAATATAATTTCAGATTAGGCGCCTTAAGTCCTCCTCTTTCCCGTACATCTTGTATAATCTTGAACTTAACTCTTGTTTTTTTCCCTGCCCAAATAAATTTATTAATATTCTAGGGAAAATCTTGGCATTCTTCACCCTAGAAAAAAGATCGGTGGTGATTAGAAAAAAGTCGATTCTGGAATACGATTGATGCCTGTCCGAAAAAAAGTAAAATCTCTGTCCTCCATATTCCGTTCTCGCTAAATGTCTCTAAGTTCCAAATCGTCCTTCAAATCAAAAAAAGCTTTAGGTAATTTAGTGTGATTGGAAGATTTAAAAAAACCCTTCTTGTCCTTACTTGAATCTAAAACACCATTCCAATCACCCATCATAATAACAGATTTATAATCCAATTGAGTTAGTTTCTGATGTAACAACTTATAAACCTGTTTTTGTTGTTGATTAGGGGCGTATAATCCAATAATAAGAAATTTCTTTCCATGTAATACTAAATCAATGATAACATATCTTCCTTATATATCAGAATCAATTAATTTAGCTGATAAGTCTTTTCTTACATAAATAACTACACCCCCCCCTTTTTTTCCGGAGCAGAAGCTATAAAATGTGATCCCAACTGGGAATTAATCAAATACTTTTGACCCTTTAAAGCAATATGAGTCTCCTGCAAGCAAACAACATCATTCTTATGTTGTTTCAAATAATGAAATACTTTCTTTCTTTTCTGTGGTGAATTCAGGCCATTAACATTCCATGTCAGAAACTTTGCCATCCTTAATGGCCTAAAGCCTCTGGAACACTACTTGAAGATCAGCTGTTGATGATCTCTTCAGTCTTGTCTCTCCCATGGGCTCTGTAGTAATCGAACCTTGTATTATGGATCCACCATCAATCTTTTGCTGTTCCTTTTCTTTACATCTATGCGCAGCACGAGTCATCCTCTGTTCCTTTGGATCACCTTTTACCTCCAAACACTGTTCCATAGGTCCAGCCTGTAAATCTCCTACAACCAATGATGTTGCACCTTCGGCTGGCTGTTCTTCCAGCCTTTCTTCTGTTCTCTTAGATCGTGAAGATGGTGGCGAACCTGCTTTCAGGACAGAAGTATAAAAATCTTTTGCTTTTTTTCAAAAGCTATTGGACAGCCCATTGTCCATGCTAGTGGTTGGCCTGGTCATGGCTTCCCTCCTCCTTTGCCGGTTATGAGTAGTTCTGTAAGGGGTAGGGCAATCTCGGCAAAAGAGGAGATGAATTGATGATAAATGTTGGCAAAACCCAGAAAGCTCTGGAGCTGTTTGCGAGTCTTTGGGGGCTGCCATTCGATTATAGCTTTCACCTTGGCTGGATCTATTTCAATGCCCTCGCTGGAAATTCTGTAGCCAAGATAATCTAATCGGGTCTGGTGAAATTCACTTTTTGACAATTTGTCATAAAGCTTGGCATTGAATAGTTTCTTTAACACTTCTCTCACCAGCTTTATGTGATCAGTCATATTCAGGATATCACAAGATACACCAAAACCTCATTGTACAAGTGATCATGTAGGACCTCATTAATCAACTGCATAAATACAGCTGGGCCCCCTTGTAGTCCAAATGGCATGACTTTGAACTGATTGCTTCCCATAGGACAGTTGAAAGCAGTTTTCCACTCATCTCCCTCTTTTATTCTTACCCGGTAATATGCCTCTTTCAGGTCTAATTTAGTGAAGACACTCCCCTTGACCAGATGGGTTAATAAGTCCTTTAGGAGGGGGAGGGAATATTTATTTTCCACACTCACAGCGTTGAGACCCTTATAGTCTACGCAGAGACGAAGAGATCCATCTTTTTTCTCTTTGAACAACAAAGGGGCTCCCATGGTAGATTTGGCCCGTTCAATGAACCCCCTCGCTAGGTTTTTATTCACGTATCACTGCATCTCCTCCATTTTGAGGGGGGGACATAGAATACATTCTCGGGCATGGGAGTTTGGCTCCTGACACCAGTTTGATGGAGAAGTCATTGGGTCTGTGAGTGAGCAGGGCATCACATTCTTTTTCACTAAATGCCTCCACCAGGTCCTGGCATTCATTGGGGACAAGTGGTTTGCTTGGCAGCGGCGAGGCAGCCATGTGCTCTCATTTATTGGGTGGCCTAAGATGTCCTGCAACATCAGTTGAATCAGCAGGAGGTTTAGGCCCTATAGGTAGTCTCACAGTTCTTGTTCCTTTCTCCCACCAGATAAATGCCTTCCGTTTGTCCAATCAGGCTAGCCCTAGGATCACAGTCTCAGTCATTTTTGGAGCCACTAGGAAGCGAATAAACTCCCAGTGCGCACCTATTTATAGGCATAAGGACTCAATTATATGTGTGGCAGGAGTCCCTCCCATCAGGGAGCCATTGGCTTGCTCAAACCTCATGGGTTTGGAAAGCTGTTTTGCCCGTATGCCCATTTTCATGGCAAGCAGCAGACTAATAATGCAACAGGTGAATCCAGAATCAATTAGCATGTTTGTCCATTTGTGCCCCAGATTTAGGGAGTATAAATTTGGTGGCCAGTGCAAAAGGAGGGATTTGTCGACTCACCATCGGGTCGTTCTCTCCTTCATCATCGCTGTCAAAGTAAGGTAGAGCAGGGGCAGGTCCACCTGGAGTCCCGGCATCCTCCTGTGTGCGTGGTTGTAATCTGAGCAACAGGTTCTTGCGTGACTTGGTTGGATTTTTCTCTCATTAGCCACTGAGCAGGTTTCTTTCTCATCGCTGGTTCCAGTATGCTCTGCAGTCGGGGGAGGGGACTGGACAGGTTGCCGCTCAATGTCCCTCTTGTTCACACCAAAAACACTTATTTGACGGGCCTGCAGATGGTCTGGGTCTTTCAGCCATCGCAGTAGTTGGAGGTTTTTGTGGGGTATGGCTTAATAGATATAGGCCTGAGAGAGGTGATTGTCTAATCCCTCAATGAAGTAATGGATTAGGGATTGTTCAGACCACCCTTCTATTTGACCTGCTATCTTGCGAAATTCCCGCACGTACTTCAGGGCAGGCCTGCTGGTTTGTTTTATTTTGTGGATCTGTTCTCTTGCTTTAAGACCAATAGATGGGTCCTCAAATCTTTCTCTCAGCTCTAGGAGGAAGAGTTGGGGGACCTCCAGTTTGGGGGCTTGCTCACTATATATATACATAGTTCAGCCATTCGGATGCTTCTCCCTATAGGCTGGAAGCAATCACATTGACCATGGCCCCCAGGTCCGGGTAGAGATAGGCCCAGCAATTCAAATGATAGCGCACTTGGTTGAGGAAAAAAAAAACAGCTTCTCTGGGTCCCCATCAAAGGTTGCTCTGAAAATGGTGCAATTATAGGCTGTTGGGGCCCCCACTGTGGCTGTTGCTGCTGGCCCCATCCTGGCTGCAGATTTATGCCCAGGGGTTGCAGGTTTGTGGGCTGTGTCCAATCTCCCTGCTGTGGTCGGTCTCCCACTAGCTGCTGATCTCCTGGCTTCTGCACCACTCCAAGCTGTTGCAAGGCTTCTATTAGCTTTGGCAAGCTCAGAGATTGCTGACCATACATCTGCTGGGGAACCCAATCTACCCATTGCTGCAGATGCCTCAGACTAGATTTCCTTCTCCAGGAATTGATTTCTGCTTTTCACCTCTGGGTTTTGAAATCTTTCCAGTGACTCACCCAAAACTTCGTTATCTCTCCATTCTGCTTTTGAAGTCTTTGCTCCCAGCTGGGAGATCTGCCAGAGTTCTTTCTCCCCCAGCTGGCTGGCTGCCACTCCACTCCCTGGGGAAGCTGCTGCTGCTGAGGTGCTGGCCTCAAGCCATCTTTCTCCTTCCATAATGAGATCTTCCCTGGATCTTTGTCAGTCTATCACCTTTAGTTTAGGAATAGTGACCGAGACCCAGGATCTCTTAATTGGTTTAAAAAATTTGTGGATCTTGGCATGATGTCATGTGTCTGACTAATGAAACACTTCAAAGAATTTTCAGGCATGGTTTAACCTAAAAAAGCCTTTATTAGTGTAGAGCGTGTCAGCACGGCATGATGGATGCCAAGATCTGAATTTCCCTTCCTTTGCACATAACATTCCAGGTATTTCCCCTTCCCTATTTTGGGGTCATGATTCACTCTTCCAATTAATCTGGAGGGCAAAGATTCACTTCCGTTCCTTTTCCTGGGCTTTCCTTATAATTCTCTCTCCTTTCTCTGAATTAACTCTAAAAATACCAGACAGTTCTGCATATTTTGTCAAAGCAAGAATATTCAATATTAGCAGCATTGACAGTAATATTTCACATACACATATAGGTTTATAGTATTCCTTTCAATTTAAGAAGATATGAGAAGAAACCCCACTTTATGCTTAATGTCTGACTGAGAGTAGAGGAATTGCATTGAACCTTTGTCTTTAATTTTACATGAAATTGGAAGAAGATTCTTTTTTTCTGATAAATCACAGTGATTTGGATACTTTATTGTCATGTCTTTCTTTACTTATACAACACTTACATAATATGATACTCAGGGTATTATGCAATCCTTTCCCTATTAAAATTTTTGGTCCTCTTTCTAATATGATTTCAGAAATCACATATTAAATATTCTCTGGATGAATTATGTTTTTCCCTGTCTAATTCAAACATGTGTGCCAATTATAGGTGAATCTTGTATGTTTATTTTAAATTCTGCTTCTAGCAGCACAACATCTCTTCTCTCCTCCCCCTGTCCAAATCTTAGAAGTTAGGAACTGTCCAGTTGGGAAGATCTTTTAAAAGCCCACAGTTTCTACAATTCTTCTATTAAGCACAATTTTCAAGCTGGAGTTGACAATGGAATTTCCTCTGAAATATCATCCAAAATGGCCCAGCCCCACTGGTCTTAAAAGTGTAGTTTTGTGCCTGATCTGGGTTCTGGATATCTATCAGAGGCTATCTCCTGGCTACGTTAATGTTTGTGTCATGATTCTGGCTTCTCTGAGTTTTGTTTTTCTATATTGTATATGTTTTGTTTGGCTTTTTATTTATTTGTATTATAATTAGTTCAGAGTGACATATGTGAGACAAATAAAAAACACACACATATAGATGCATACATACATAGTTTTTTCTGTTGACTCACTGTAGGGCTTATTTCAGGAAAGTTTACTACCTTATGTTTGGTCTTCAAGCTCTGCAGAATCCTCTATTAATCTGTGAAAATAAGTGATTCAATTAATAAAACTAAGGAAACTTGAAGTTGGTACTAGATGTTTGATTTTTCTCAAGGAGAAGGAACAATCTCAAAAATGTGTAAGGACAGACATTCATTTAGCAGTGAAAAATGCAAACATACTGAAAGTCTAAATACTGATGTTTTTTCATTATGATTTTCTTTGAAAAATAATGGAAGGTGAAAAACATGACATAATGTTGTGTTAATGTTATGCACTTTAAAGAATCAAAGTGATTGGAGGCCTGTAGGAAAGTGTCTGTATTGGTATGCAAAGCCAGTCTGCCCCAACCAAAGAAATGCCCAGAACCCTGAATATTCCACAAGTCTAATATATGGAAACATGAAGAAACAAAGGTATAAACAAACAAACAAACAAATAATAAATAATGACTCAACAGATGAAGGTGCAATGCCTAGATAACATGGCTTCAATCTGGAGACATTGATGTCTCCTCATCTCAATAGGCGTTCTCCTCTGTCCCTTTCTCTTTCCTTTATTCTTATTTTTCAATATCCTTACAATGTACATGTGATGGAATGGAAACCAGAATGAGAAGACAGGGTGGTTGGAGGTGAGATTACTTAGTCCTGCAGGATTAAATGTATGAAAAGAAGGAGGTTGAGAATAACCTGTACTAATTGGTTTGCTATATATTTTTAGACTTGTTAATATATCTCCAATTAGCAAGTTTCTTTCTGAAATCCAAAGGGTTTTTATTTCCCAAGTTGGTTAGCTTAAGGGTCTTCAGAATTACAGCATTGATATTTCTGTGTATGAAACAGCTACCAATATTTTTTATTATATTGTTGGCCTTTCTAGGCAAACCAGATAGGAATTACAATCAGGTGAGCTAATTCTACTTTATTTTAAAGCGATGTTGATAATATCTTGAAAGTCTGGAAGCAGAATTCTCTCCCTTCTATACAGTCCAAGGACCTATGGAGGGTCCCTTTTGAACCTCTTGCCTCTACTTCCCCCCCAGTCCAGCTATAGTCTATACTGTCTCTTATCCTACTGTTCTATTGGCAGCATATCTTTGTCCATTCTTCTAAGATCTTTCTTACTTACCATTACATACACAGATCTATGGATCAAAAAAATAGCATAAAATTGACTTCCAGTTCTGGTTCGTGGTGACTCCGGTTGTGTCTAGAGACTTGTCTCCACACCGGCTGGGTTTTTTTTTGCCAGTAGACCCCTTAGTGGTCAAAAGTCACCCTGGAGGGGCAACCACTGAGGATGTGGCTTGCTGCGGGAGGGCGACAGCATCTCTCGTGGCTCCAGCTATCTCCTTAGGGCCGATGGAGCAAAGATCGTCCTGCAAGATGGCCGATTACTCTGCTGCACCAGCCAAAAGTCACAGCTACATCTAAGTGTGATAGACCCACTATGGATGATCTGGGTAAGACCCCTTCTGCTCCTCTCTTCACCCTATTCTGTTTTTTTTTTTTTTTTGCCTGTAAAAGCTTTGTTGGAATTATTTCCCTGTCTTGAAAAAGCAGCTTTTGTATGTGTGGGAAGAAAGGCGCTGAACAAAAGGATAGAACAAAAAAATTTAAAGACTACACTTTATTCTCATTTACTTTGGGGTACAGAAAAAAATCTTTTCTAAGAGCTGTACTATTATTTTACACTGGAAGATTATTTCTTTTTCCATCTTTTCCTTTAAATGATAGAAAAAAGGGGAAAAATGGTGCCTGGAAAAGATCTTTTAATTTACTGAGGACATCTAGTGGCAAAAAGTTAATATTGCAACTGCTAGTTATTGTTTGGAGATGAGATGGACTTGACTTTCAAACTATTCTTGAAGAGAAAAGACAAGCTGATGCAGCTGTGGGAATGGTGGGGGTGTATATTGCTTAACTTTTATTAAATAAAGCCTCCACTAAAAGAAAAAAAAGGTTTCTCTTCAATAACTATTAAAATGGAGAAACCTTATTCACAATTAAACTGTAAACTTATACTGGAAAAGATTTATGAGACTACTGAAGAAATATGTGCTACAATGAAAGAGATTACTACAGAATTAAAAGCCAGAAGCCTTACTCCAAACATTCAAACTGACTTTCAGACTACATCTGACCATTCTATAAACAAAACATACTAGAAGAGGAATCAATTGAGATTAAGGAGGAATTTATTTTACCTTACAAGCATTTCATTTATATCTTTGAGGATCAGAAAAATCAAAGACCGAGATTTAAACCTTTAAAGCAACGAAGCTTTAAGGATAAGAGAAATAGATGTCCAATGCAGAGGATGGGGTGCTTTTTACTGTTTCAAATGACACTACAAGCAACAAAGAGAGATCTATCGGCTGAAAGGGAAGCTTAGTTATGGAAACCTGCTTGGCACAAAAAGAAAGCCAGAATAAGACTGAAAAGAGAAATTTAAAATTATATGTAATGGATCAAAGGCACTGTAGAATTATGGAGTGAGTTAAGGATTAAGATTTAGAGTTAGAAGTAAAAGAAAAATGGGTGATTATTAGAATATATATCTTAAATAGATTAAGAATGTACTTTTTGGAATAATAGGTTTATTTATATGAAAACTACTATGTAATGGAATGAAGAAAATTGAAGAGGCATTTTAGATCTGGATTGACTCAATAATTAATCAAGTATGTTAATTTAGTAAGATGATGTTTTTTGTCTGATAATATGGATGTTATTAGATATGATAATTAACTGGGTGAAATTTGAATCTTGTCCAATGGACTGAAATGATTTAAGGTTTGATATAATCTTGTTATCTTAAAGAGATTGATTGATTGATGGATTAGATATGTATAGGGTAGACTAATATTTTATTTTAATTAGGAGATATATTGTGAAGTGGAAGAAGAAATAAACAAGACTTGTGATAAAATTGAGGATTTAAGAGATCAAGAACTACAATATATCTGGAAGGGATACCTGAATTGATAATGTGGTTATTTAAAGTTAAATTTGATTATGGTAATTGTAAATTTACAAAGCTCTAAAACAGGTTTAGGATTTATAGAAACTTAAATTAGAAATGGATTATTTTAAATATATTATGCTATTTGAGGGAAATAGAGAGGGAATATTTGATGTATTGATTTGAGTTATACGTATATGGTTTTATTTCTGGATGTTTGATTACCCCAGCACCACGGTGTGTCTTGAGCACTTTGTTCTAAGAATTAAAAAAACAATAAAATTTGTTTTTTTTAAAAAATAGTGTAAAATAGAAAAACAAATTATTCCTGTTTTCACAATTATAGCATTAGCAGCTCACTGCAATACAGGCTGGGATTTCTGAAGTTGTCTTAAGAACAAGTCAAGAGCAGCGGAATCATTAGAGTCCACAGCTGCCACAACCTGATATGAAAATTGTGTGCCATGCAATAATGCTAAATTTGTTGGGGGAGGGGAGGAAGAGATGCAAATAAAAACAAATCATGATTCATCTGAAACATAAGTATGGACACCGGTCTTCAGCATGAGGATAGATGAATGCATAAAATGATTACAACAATATTAATAAAATCTTTTTAAAGAGGACACAAAATGTAATTCTGCACAAGATACCTTGTATACCAGTTGTGAGTCTGATACAATAGAAAGTGCTCCTGCTGCTTCATACCAGGCAGCAACAAAGGTCTTAGTAAAACTGTGTAACAAACCCAGGGAAAGCCCCAAGCTCCCCTGAAACTCCATATGGACATTAGATGTTGAAAGCAGGCTAATCAAATAGATCCTACTCCCCTTCAAATAGAGGAGAGTACTATGGAAATACCAACATAAACTAGATAGTGACAAGGGATAGATGGCAACATATTTCAACTCTAGATCACATAGCCATTACCCTGAGATAGTGTGTGATCTTTCCTGTGGAGGGGTCTCATGAAAAGTTGAGTCAGCTCCATAGTTGTAAAGGTGGCTATGAATTCATGCATTGAGTCTCTAATGATGGTAGACTGAAATCCCCCCAAATGAAGTATGGGAATGTTTGTCATCAACTTGATGACAACTTGGGCAGGAAGGCTGCCAAACAGGATGAAGGCTGGTATAGCAGCAGAACTACCAAGTGATTGTTAACCTTACCTGTAAAGTCTCACACCTGATGATCTGCAGGGCAGAGCCCCTGACATCCTCCTATAGACAATAGCAGCACCCTTTTTTGTGGTTGGACTTGTGGTTGGTGCCAAACTGAAATTCTTCTAGACACATTTCTAGAAAGAGGCATTCCCTTTTCTTTGCCCAGACAGGCCTCAGTAATACATACCTACCTGGATGAGGTGAACCTTTATAGAGGCTGACTTGTCATTTAGCAGCAACAACTGGAGCCCACAACCATCTGAGATCTTACTCTTTTTTTCAGAATAACCTTTCAATATTTATTTATTTATTTATTTATGAGACTTATATACCGCTTTAAGTGCAAGCACTCTCTAAGCGGTGTACACCAGTAAGCAATGTATATATATATTTACATTGCCCCCAACAATCTGGGTCCTCATTTTAACTACCCCGGAAGGATGGAAGGCTGAGTCAACCTTAAGCTGGTGAAATTTGAACCGCTGACCTGCTGAACACAGTCAGCTAAAGTGGCCTGCAGTAATGCACTTTAATTGCTGCGCCACCTCGGCTCATTATCTTGGAATATATTGTTAAAATTCACTCCCTGAGTCATTATGTTTCATTGGAAAGGATTAATGACTTCAAATTTCAGTGAAGAAGTCATTAAACCCCCAAATGTCAAGAGAAAATATAATATAAGAAAAAAGAAAATAAAAGAATATAAATATTTTCTCAAATTTTACTTTCTATTATTCATAACCTGTTTTATAAGAGTAGCCCATTCTGACGGGATTAAATGAAAGATCTATGTTATTTTTTTTACTGTCTATGCATCAAAGTGACTAATTGCAAATTGTCAGGCGTGATAGATCAGATCCACACGTGAAGGTTTAATAAAACTGATTTATTGTTACTCATGCTTATACACTGGAATATTCTCAACTAATAGTTATCACCTGCTAGGAATTAGGTAAGGATCAATGGAATTCAAGAAGATAGCATTGGATTTAGTTTGTTTGTGGCTATGTTGAAATTTTAGGCTAATCTCCATGTTCTGCCACTTTTTCCCCTACACAAGCCAGTTTTTCAGCACACTGATGGTAGAACGTGTAGATGTGTTTTATTATTTGTGCATAAATGTGACCTAGCTGGATGCATTCTATGAAAAATATTTTAAATGAGTCAACCAATCTTCAGAATTATTTAACTCTAAATAACATCACAATCCCAAGGAAGAAGAATGAACACGGGAATGTACTTTTGGGTGTCTAATTGAGTTGCCTGAGAAAATCAGCTACAAATCTCCCAGGATTAATTAATTACAGATACTTAAAAGCAGTAGAAAGAGCTGTAACTTGCCCAGAGAACAGATCTTCCAGCAGTGATGTAGAGAAACCATCAATGTTGAATTCTTGGACAATCTTTCATTAAAATATTGCTGAAAAAAATCCTATTTCACACATAATTTATGTTGAGGAAAGTTCTCTTTCTTTTCCGTTAAAAGTTTAGATGGCTTTATACTTTGTACTAACTCATAATATTTTATTTCAACTCCATCTGGGAAGATAGTTTTTCTGGTTGGTAAATCACGGCTCTGTGATTTCTTTAACAATTTCTTTAATGGACAAATTAATAAAGCATACTTCTGTGGATAGTTACAACCTTACTGTTGGAATGTTTAGAAAATTATGTATCAGTTTTTGATGATTTAAAAGTGATTAGTGATAGCTTTCCTAATTTGTTATAAAGAATAACTATGTAACTCTCTTTTTATTTCTCAAATAGGTGTAATTCCAATGTGTTAAACATTCCACATGATTTTGCAATTCTTTTGGCATGTTATTTTCCATACCATCTTTCTGCAGATGCATCCATCCCATGGTAAATAAATGTTTTATTTTTGGTGGTGGGATTTATAAATTATTCAATTTATTCTAAAAATTAGAATGTGTTGTGGAGTGTATAACTAGATGTACAATTGCACCCAGAATGTACATATCTAATATATCTTTTAAGATTATTGAGAGTTTCATATTGCTTTCCAGAAAAGTGATCCAACACTTTAGAATTACTTATACTGTATCACCCTGATCACAACTTAAAAATCTGCAGAAGCTGAATAGAAGGTATGGTTGGCTAGAGGAAAAGAAACATAAATGCTGATTGCCTGAACTATACTGCTTCCCAAAGTAGACATGAAGAAAAAAGTATTACTACTTTTACACAGAAAATCTGAATTATCCTGCTATATATTTATTTGTATGACAGCTTTATTATTTTTAGAAATATCTCAAGGCAGTGAACATTTTCAATGCACCTTTCTCCTAATTTCCTCATAACAACCCTCTGAGGTAGGTTGGACTAAGAGAGAGTGAATGGTCCAAGGTCACCCAGTTGGCTTTCATGGCTAAGGCAGACTTGAACTCAAAGTCTGTGCTTTCTAACCTGGGGATTTTCAGTGAACTAATTTTATTTGTTTATTTAGAGAATGTATATGACTGCCCGATCACTTTCACTGACTCTAGGCAGCTTACAAAAAATAGACATCCCAATATAAAAACAGTAAAAACAATAACTTCCCACTCCACCCACCCACCCACCCCAGTGACAACAAGCAATCAAACAAGCTGCTTGATGGACTCCATCCTATTCTGGTTCTCCAGACATGTTGGCAAAGCTAGATCTTCAGAGCCTTGCAAAAGAGTGCCAAAGATAATAATAATATTGCAAAGGGAAGAAGTCACCACAGAGAAGGCCCTTCTTCTGGGTCCTGCCAGATATACTTTCTTAGGAGAACTAACCTACAACATTCCTCTCTGCTCTGATGGGTTGGGTGGATGTAATCAGCAAGAGATGGTCCTTCAGATTCCTTGGTTCCAAGATATTTTGGGTTTTAAAGGTGACAAACTTGAACTGCACCCAGAAGTAAATTGAAAGCCGATGCAGCTCCTGGAGAAAAGGTAACACATGTGTACACTTGGGTCTGCACAAAACCATGGAGCCACTGTATTTTGAACCAATTGGAGCTTCCAGATGTTTTTCAAGGGCAGCCCCATGTTGAGCACTAATAACAGATACCAGTATTCTGAGGATAATTTTAAATGTTTAAGAAACTGATAAGAAAGGAATGTTTCATTTACTGTAACTGCCTTTGAAGCTGTCTGTCTCTTGGTTTGTATTCTAGATATGATTAATATATGACAAATGGAAGAAATTTTGGATTCAGAAAAAGGAAATCAGACAAGCATCAAAGAATTTATCCTTCTGGGTTTTGGGAATCTTCCTGAACTGCATCCTTTCCTTTTCTGTTTCTTCTTGGTGATTTATCTGACGACAATAACAGGAAACGTTCTTATCTTTATTTTAATTGTGACTGATCAACACCTCCACACCCCAATGTATTTATTCCTGGCCAATTTGTCTTGCCTAGACACTTTCTATAGCTGTAATTTGCTGTCTAAAATGCTGGCCAGTTTGCTGACTGGTGAGAAAACTATGACTATTATTGGGTGCCTAGCTCAATATCATTTTTTCTGTCTATGTGGAACCACAGAAACTTATATTTTGACTGCAATGTCTTATGATCGCTATTTGGCAATTTGTAGACCCTTGCACTATGGTTCTATTATGAATATGAAATTTTGTTTCCAGCTTATGATAGGAGCATTTTAATATTTAATGTAGTTTTTATAGCTCTCATGACTCAATTTTCTTTTTGTGGGCCTAATGTCATAGACCATTACTTTTGTGATTTTCGTCCACTGGTGAAACTGTCCTGTACAGATACTGTTCTCGCTGAATACTTCTCTTTTTGCATATCCATTATTTTTGTTGTTATTCCATTCCTCCTGAGCATCATTTCCTACATTTACATCATAGCTACCATCATCAAAATTCAATCCACAATTGGAAGGCAAAAGGCCTTTTCAACCTGCTCCTCTCATCTTATGGTGATTTCCCTCTTTTATGGCACATTAATCATTGTCTATACATTGCCAGATATACCTTCTCTCAGACAATTCAACAAAATATTTTCTATTTTCTATACAATGATGACACCTTTGTTCAATCCCCTTATCTATACTTTGAGAAACAAGGAAGTTCACAAAGCCCTAATACGATTTTTTGATAAAATTATAATCCTTGGTATTTCTTTTCACTTCTTTAGGTAGCCAAAGTTTTACTGGGGAAATGAAAATTTGGTGTCAACAATAGTTTTTATGTCTTGGGGTTCGCGGCATTGAAGCAACACGCACAACCACTTTCAACTAAGTTCTTCTTTATTCAATCCATTTCCACTCAACAGGCAACAGGGTTGCAGGTCTTTTATAGTTTCCCAAACAGCCTATCATAATTCTCATTTTTTCGTACCTTGCGCCTGCGCACAAAGCCGGCACCAACCAGTCTGGTCCCGGGAAGCTTTTGGAATGCCCGGGGATCATTTGCAACACTTCTGGGCCTGCTGACCTGCCTCAACAGACCCAGGACACAACACCCCTCCCCCCCTAGATAAAACACACAAGTACACTTGTTCCCCTGCCCAACACACATAGGCAGACAATTATTTTGATAAATATTAAAGTTAACGTAAACAACTGCTCTTCAAAAATAAAATTAGTGTTTGTGTATTTTACACAAACACCTCATTATGGACCAGCAAGGTTCCTTTGTAATGACAGAAACCTCACATAGTCTCCCAGATGCTTGGGAGGAGCTTTAGCCCTTTGAGACCTATGTAAGGTCAGAGAGGGTGCCTGGCCTGTCAGCTCACCTGCCCTGCTAGGCAGCCCAGGACTTGTGCTTAAGGGTGCTTGGCCTACTGGCCCGCCTGTTGGGCCTGATAGACCAGGACTTTGATGCTCATATGTTACAGGTGACCCCCATTGTGATGGGCTGGCAGATTCTTCTGGGCTCCATTCAGGTTCCCTTGGAGAGGAGGAAATCCCCAAACCTGGTGGTGGTGCGAAGGTTCCCCCATCCACCATGGACTGCTCCTGGGAACTTTGTCCTTCAAGCCCACGACCAGTCTCAGATGTGACCTGCATGTCAGCAGTGCCCCAATAGTTACAGTACCCCGTGTAGGTGGCCGAGGTGCCAGAGTCAGGAGCCGCCTCTATGGCAAACTCCTTCACAGGGGAATTCCTGTTTGGTGCTCTTGTGGATGCACCAGCCACCCCGCTGGATGAATTCCTATTTGGTGCACTTGCAGATGTGCAGGACTCCCTGTTTCTAGCAATGATTGAATCGTGAGGATGTCCTTGCTCCTCCACTGGGGAATCCCTAGCACCCAGGAACAATAAGGCTGGTTCTCAGGATTTTGACCTGAAGTGTGACCATGTTCCTGGGCCCCCTCTCCCCCGAGAGCAGAGGCAGGGGCAGAATTGATGGGGGACAACTGCCAGCGCAGTTGGTCGATGTGATGCCAAAGGACACGGCCGTCTCCCAAGGTCACTTCGTATGATAGCCCCTGTGATCTCGCAGATGACAGCAGGGACCCAGAGATGTCCAGGACCATAGTTCCTTGCCCAGACTGGATTGCCCACCTGAAGTCTCCTAGGTGCCGGTGGCTGTGACACCTGTGCAGCCACCCGGTCTGGTGCAATCTGTCCAACTTCGTGATGAGATGGTGACCCCAGCGGAGTTCTTCAGGGCTCTTCCCAGTGGCAATGCCTGGTGTGGTGCTGTGTGCAAGAAGAAAATCTGCTGTGATGCCACCTACCGGGTGTGATTTGTTTGAGCGCGTTTTTGGTGGTGCACACCATCCTTTCAGCTTGCCCGTTGGAGGAAGGGTGGAAGGGATCAGACATGGCTTGCTGGATCATGTTGGCCTGAAGGAAAGCCTGGAACTCAAAAGAAGTAAATTGAGGACTGTTGTCAGAAATGAGGACATCCAGAAGGTCATGGGTAGTAAAGATTCCTCTCAACATCAGGATAGTCCTGGCAGTAGTAGTGGAGGAGACAGGTACTATCTCTAGCCACTTGGAATGGTTATCCACCAGGATAAGGAAGAATGGCCCTTGAAAGGGGCCAGCATAATCTAAATGTACCCTTTACCAAGGGGTTTGCATCTCCTCCCACCTGTGTAAAAGGGGCTTGAGGCATTTCAGGCTGTGACTGTTGGCACACTTGGCATCCGTGGTACCTGGGCCTCGACAGCTTTATCAAGGCCAGGCCACTATATATGGTTTCTTGCGAGCGCTTTTATGTGCACAATGCCTGGATGTCCCTCATGCAGAGAGGACAAGACTCTAGACCTCAGCGAAGCAAGAATAACTACTCTACTACCCCATAACAGGCACCCATGAAAAGTAGACAGTTCGTGCCTTCTTTGCCAGAAGCTTTGAAATGCAGCATCCGGACACGTGTCAGGCCATCCTGACAAAACCCAGGTCAGCACGTGTGTGAGCATGTGATCAGTGGCAGTTTCTGCAGCCACGTCCCTAGCATTGAGGGGAGATTCAGGTAACTCCTGAATAGACAGAATGTTAATAACAGGAGCAGGATCTGCCTCTATTTATTTGAGAGGTAATCTGCTGAGGCCATCAGCATGGCACATCTCTTTTCCTTGTTTATGAATAAGTGTATAATCATATGCTGACAGGAAAATTGACCATCTCAGCATACATGGGGAAATGATGTGTGGTGTCTGTTTGTTGATAGTAAACAACCCCAACAAAGGTTTATGGTCTGTATAGACCATGAAATGGCGGCCATATAAGAAATCATGGAATTTCTTTATGCCAGCCACTATGCCAGCCACTCTGTCAATTTGAGCGTAATTCCGCTCTGCAAATGACAGAGTTCTTGAATAATAGGCTACAGGGACTTGTGTCCCATCAGCCTTCAGATGGCTCAGTCTGGTCCCACCCCATAAGGAGATGCATCGCATGTGATGCATATAGGCAGTTGCTCATTGAAATGCACCAAAATAACATTGAAGAGAGCAAGGCCTTAACCTCATTGAAACTCCTTTCATGGACCTTAGTCCACTGCCATGGAGCCTGCTTGTCTAAGAGCCGGTGTAATGGCTCTGCCACTACAGCCTTGTGTGGGAGAAATGTGTGATAAAAATTCAAAAGCCCCAAGAAAGCTTGCAGCTCACTCTTAGACTTGGGACTTGGGGCCTGCTGAATTGCCTGAAACTTGGATTCAGCAGGGTGAATGCCTTGAGCATCAATCCTGAAACCCAAAAAATCAGCAGAAATGACTCCTATTTTGCACTTGTCTTGCTTCAATTTAAGGCCTGCTTTGTGAAAACAAAGCAAAACAGCCCTTAATCTTTCTGCCAGAATTTGAGATGACTCCCCAGCAATGAGGACATCATCGAAATAGGGAATACCATGAAGTGTACGTTCCATGACACTTTGAAATATGCCAGGGGCTACATTAACCCCAAATTGCTGTCTATTAACTTTAAAGGCCCCTCTATCTGATACAATTGTTTGGGCCTCTGCAGTTGCCTCGTCAACAGGTAGCTATTGATAAGCCTGTGCTAAATCAAGTTTTGCAAAAAGGCGCCCCCTCCCTTCAGGGAGGCCAAAATGTGGCTCACAACTGGCACTAGATAAGCATGCTGTTGCAATGCTTTATTCAGTGTACACTTATAGTCTGCACATATGCAGACTTCTCCATTAGCCTTTAAAGGCATGACAATAGGGGTTTCCCATGGACTAGAGTCCACAGGTTCTAAAATGCCCTGCTGGAGCAGTTTGTTCAGCTCTGCATCTATCTTGCTTTTGAGGACAAAAGGCACCCTTCTAGGCTTGATCCTGATGGGCGTGATAGTGGGGTCTAAACGTAATGCAATGGGAGAGCCCCTGTAGGATCCAAGCTCTGAGCTAAACACATCAGCAAACTCCTTGCAGACTTCTGCAAAGCCCAACATTTGCATGCTGTGAAGCCCAGTCACCTCGATTCCAAGGGCCTCAAACCAATTGAGTCCAATAAGACTTGTGCGTTCACCCCCAACTACCACCACATCAAGAAAACCTTCAAAAGTTTTATGCTGCACTTTGAGTGTAGTCTCCCCCTTCACACTGACTTTGGAATTCTGGAAGTCAGTGATTAAATTCGATGGCCTGAGTTTGACTTGAAGGCCACTACTACTACAAATTCTCTTGAATGTGTCATGTGAAATGATGGATAGAGAGGATCCGGTGTCCAATTCCATCGATAAGGGAACCCCCTGCAACTTCACGTCAATGCAAAGTTTTTTCTTAAGGGGCTTGTGTGTCCTTGTTCTCAGAATATTCCTGTGCAATGCGCAGAAACCCACCCTGTGTTGGCTGGGGACTCTTTCTGAAGCAATTCTTCCCGAGGTTGGACCTTCTTGTGACCCAAACAGATGGAGGCAATGTGGCCTTGCCTACCACATGCCCTGTAAAGGGTGGAATGGAACCTGCAGTCAGCTCGCTTGTGACGTCCTCCGCAACCGAGACACTGAAGAGATGCTGGCCCTTGATTGGATGCCCTTTTAGCCTTCTTTCTGCTGGCTGGTGAAGTCTGTCCACCTCCTCTTCAGGATCCACTTCTGAACCTTCTCGAGCGTCCTCTTGATGGACTGATGCGACTACTGTAATGCCTTTGGTGAGTCGCAAAGCCTTCACAGCACCTCCTGCAGCCTCTTCAGCTGCAAACTTTCGCAAGACATCTTGGAAAGTGACTTCAGCTTTAGCAAATATTTTTTGTTGCAGCTCTCTGCTTCTAAGACCACAGACAAAATGGTCTTGTAAGCACTCTTCCAGGTTCTTGAACTCACAAGGCCTGGCTGCTTCTCTCAAGGCAGCAATGAATTCAGCAGCAGACTCACCAGGCTTCTGGTCCCTCTGCTCAAAAGCGTGCCTCCATGCAATTACAGATAGCTTCAGATGAAAATGATCCTTCAGCATATTTTTTAAGTATGTGAATGTTACAGACTCAAGTGGTGCAGGAGCGACTGGATTTTCAGCCACATCAAAACTGTCCTGTCCACAGATGCACAGCAGGGTTGCTGCCTTTAACCCATCTTCTCGAACCTGGTTGACTCGCAGGTAGTTTTCCACACAGGCCGCGTAAGAGTTCCAACGCTCTGGGTGCGACACGTCGAATTCGGACAGCTGACCAATTTTTGACATCTCTGGCTTCTGCTAGCCTCGCTGCAATTCTGGCTGGGAAGAGGCCCGTTTGACAAGCCCACCTCCAGCATTTTCGTACTGGTAGGTGAGTGCCGATCTGAGCGCTGACTTCCCATCTTCCAAGTCTTTTTGTAAAGACTAGGTTCCTTGCGTTGTTTTCTTCTTTGCAGTGATCCCACCTTTGTCACCAGTTTTATGCCTTGGGGTACGCTGCATTGAAGCAACACGCACAACCAGTTTCAACCAAGTTCTTCTTTATTCAATCCAGTTCCACTCAACAAGCAACAGGCTTGCAGGCCTTTTGTAGTTTCCCAAACAGCCTATCATAATTCTCCCTTTTTCACGCCTTGCGCCTGCACACAAGGCCGGCGCCAACCAGTCTGGTCCTGGGCAGCTTTTGGAATGCCCGGGACTATTTGCAACACTTCTGGACCTTCTGACCTGCCTCAACAGACCCAGGACACAACAAATAGAGTGATGTATATTCTGTTTAGCAGTATTATTTGAGAATTCAGAGTAGATTATGGAGGGACAAGATTGTTTTATCTGAGGTTGCTCTTCTCTCCATATTTCGGAGGTTATTCTGCTTTAATACTTGTTGCCTTTCCATGTATTTCCATGTATATTTATATGTATATATGTTTGTATAGACAGATGATAGATAGATAGATAGATAGATAGATAGATAGATAGATAGATAGATAGATAGATAGACAGACAAGCAGACAGACAGTGTGCATGTATATGTTTATGTGTATAGCTATGTATATGGTTTTAATTACAGTAATGAAAACTAATACAGATTGGACTCAAAGAGAGAAAGATAACTAAAAAGAGAATAAAAGGAAAAGGAAAGGAAAAAAGAAAGAACAAAAAAGAACACAAAGAAAAGGAAAAAGTGCAAGAAAGGAACAATAAAGAAGTCACTTCCAATCTTTATCACAAGTATAACAGCTCTTTATCGCTATATGGTTACAAACAGATATCTCGTCTTCTCAAAACCCATTTCTTATCTATAAGCAACTTCATAAGACATAAAGTTTTCAATTCTAGTGCCAGCAAAAATTCTGTAAATGGTTGCCCAAATTTCATTAACAGGTGTCTTATTTTAACCTTGATCAAATAAAGAGAATACAGAGAAGAGCAACAAAGATGATTAGAGGACTGGAGGCTAAAACATATGAAGAACAGTTGCTGGAATTAGGTATGCCTAGTTTAATGAAGAGAAGAATGAGGGGGGCATGGAAGCAGTGTTCCAATATTTCAGGGTCTGCCACAATGAAGAGCGAGTCAAGCTATTCTCCAAAGCGCCTGAAGGCAGGACAAGAAGCAATGGATGGAAACTAACCAAAGAGAGAAGCAACCTAGACCTAAGGAGAAACTTCCTGACAGTTAGAACACTTAACCCGTGGAACAACCTGCCTCCAGAAGCTGTGAATGCTCCAACACTGGAAGTTTTTAGGAAGAGGCTGGACAGCCATTTGTCAGAAATGGTATAGGGTTTCCTGCCTGAGCAGGGGGTTTGAGTAGATGACCTCCAGGGTACCTTCCAACATTATTATTATTATTATTATTATTATTATTATTATTATTATTATTATTATTATTATTAACCTACTTTATATTGCTTTACCTCTCAAAATCTTAATCTTTAGTTCATTAAAATATTCTCGTGGGAACTGATCTCTTTTTAAGGCTTTAACAATCCTC
Source organism: Crotalus tigris (assembly GCF_016545835.1). Lineage (NCBI taxonomy): Eukaryota > Metazoa > Chordata > Lepidosauria > Squamata > Viperidae > Crotalus > Crotalus tigris. The sequence continues at coordinate 1,239,140 of NW_024097293.1, forward strand.
TTTTGTAAATCCAGTAAAAAGACATTATCCAGGTCTTTCTCTTGGTTTATCATTTGTATTTTCCTTTTTATTTTTAAAACTTTACCTAGCTTTGCTTGTATATCCAATAAAAATGGTATCTGGGTTACTCTTTTGATTTGCAAGTACTGTTTCCATATTATATAATACCTTCTGTTTTGTAATCCATAGTTTTTTAAATCCAATGTTTGTTTCTACTACTTCTGTGTCAAACAAGTTTTGTGCCATTTTTCATTAACATTTTTTAAACATTATCAATACATAGAAACATGAGCTGTGATGGCACAGTGGTTATCAATATCAGTATCAATATCAATAGCCCTTACACTTATATACTGTTTCACAGCGCTTTACAGCTCTCTCTAAGTCATTTACAGAGCCAGCATACTGCCCCCAACAATTTGGGTCCTCATTTTACCAACTTTGGAAGGATGGAAGGCTGAATCAACCATGAGCCAGTGAGAATTGAACTGCTGGCATTTGAGAGAATAAGCCTTCAATATTGCATTCTAATCATTCCATCACCACAGCTCTTCAAATACAGTATTGCAGGCTAACTCTGCCTTCAGACATGATCCTGACGGGCTTGAGGTTGACTCAGCCTTGCATCCTTCAGCGGTCAGTAAAATGAGAATCCAGATTGATGAAGGGCAAACTGCTGAGAGAGTGTTATAAAGAACTATGGAGTGGTATTAAATTTAAGTGCTATTGCTATTGCTATATTTTGGCTATTAATTTTTGGTTCAGTTCTTCAAAGATCTCCTTTAATATTTCAACAGTTACAGTGTCTATGGAGATTCAGAGGTTCTTTGTTTTTTGTTTGAAGACATTTCACAAACTGAAGAAGCTTCTTGGATGAGAAACAAATGTCTCCAAGGAAAACAAAGTCCAGTTGCCTTTTGAAAAGCACCTTTGGAACAACTGTTACAGTGCTTTGTTCATTTGTAAAAGGAGTGATTTCCCCCCCTTTTTTGCTGTCATCTTTAGTCCCCTCTAGTGTCTAATTTAAATCATAAGGTTTCTAATAGACAAAATAATATGATCGCCATGAAAAGCTGTTTATTTTATGTAGTTTATTTATTAGCTAGCGCAACTTACAGTAAAAAAATTCAATATTCCAAATTTGTCTGGACACTTATAGTTAATATTTTTTTTGTTCAGAAATGAAGAATGAAGAAGAAGATGAATTCATTGTGGTTTTTCAAACTTGTCATTTTTGAAAAACTCTTCTAATTTTAAGATGTTAGATTATGGGTGTCAAACTCGCTGCGTCACATGATGTGTCGCAACATATCACAACTTTTTTACATTGCCAGAGCTGGAGTGGGCGCAGCCTCAGCATGATGCAACCGACCACTGGTAGTTTGACACCCCTGTGTTAGATTACAATTTCTAAAAATGATTAGAAGTGAAGCTAGCAAACATAGTGTCCTTTAAATGACTCTGCTGTTGTTGAGAGCTTGCTGATTAATCCCTTTGTTTCCTAGCACTCAAACTGATAGAATGAGGAGCAGCTGCCCAGAGCACATGTAAGTGATTTCCCATCCTCTCCAAAGTTCTTAAAGTTTCCAAAGAACCAGTCTATTCACTGGTTCTTTGGTCTTTGTTGTCCCTATTCTCCAGAGAGACTCATTTAATTCACCATGCCTTCACCAAAGTCTTCTATTTGAGAAATTTATTTTTCAATGGACGCTTGATTTGAAAAATTAGTTTTCATCTTCCTTTGTTGCCAATATACAAATATTTTTCCTGTATTCAGTTTTTCATTGTATAGTATATGTATCCCCTGGTTTAAATGTGCTTTAGTAGTTTTAATAATTTTAAGAAAAATAAATGGAAATGTGCTTGATATTTTTTTTTTAAAGGTGAGTTCTTACTACAGCTCCAGTCACTATACACTACATCAGGTTAATGATTCAAAGTTTCAATGAAGATTCCAAATAAAAATACTTTTAAAAAAAAGATCTACAGAAAAATACAGGAAGCTCAAAGTGTAATCTATAAGAAAATTTGAAGAGAAAAATAAGCAATAATTTCTAAAATTGAATTATCTGGCTGTCATAGTACAAACAATTTGGTCTCTGTGGATAGTGTATAATCTAACTGAGGAAAATAAATGCAAAATTTATAATTATTTATTATTATTTTATTATGCTTGCCTTTTCCTTGATACAGGATGACTATGGACAAGCCAAATTTTCAAAATGCTGATGATAGAAAGTATAGATGGATTTTAATTTTTTGACTGAATTCAGTCTTTGTACTCTCAGGATGACCTGAATTCTTTGTACTCTCAGGATGACCTGCCTGAAAATTTTCAAATGTTCAGAAGCAGGGAGCTCTAAACATAGCAATCCCAGGGATGAAAAATTAACGGAGATATCTCCTTTTGGGTATTTACTGAGTTGCCTCAGTAAACCAGAAAATCAACAACAAATTAATTAATTATATATACTTAGAAACATTTCTGGAGTATAGCAGAAAAGCCTCCAACTTGCCCAACTTATTTAGAGAAAAATCAGTATTGAATCTTTGGAGAATCTGTCATTAATATAGTATAATATTCTATAACAAATATAAAATTTAACAATATATTGGCATAAAGCAGATTGAATTGATCTGATATAATCCTGAGCAGAAATAATTTCTGGATTTCTCAATTGATTTCTCTTCTCTACTTTCAGTAGAAGAAACATCCAAATGCATATATTGAATTTGCAGAGTTCTTATTGTACTATCCTCCATACTGCATTTGATTTCATGCTATTTTGGGGGGCCAAGGACTTCAATTAATGAATCTGTGCAAGATCTATGGTCCTTACCTTTCCTATGGCACAGGATGACTAATGAATAAATCAATTTTTCAACATACTGAGGGCAGAAGTATAAAGGGTTTTATTTTCATGAATAAATATGACACTTTATACTTCAGGAAGGCATGTCTGAAAAAGATTTCAAATGAGTCAATTAATCCTCAAAACCAGGAAGTGCTAAATAACACAGAAATCCCAGGGAAGAAAAAATAACAGAGAAATCTCCTTTTGGATGTGTAACTGAGTTGCATCAGTAAACCAGAAAATCAATGCCAAGTCTCCCAGGATTAATTAATTATATATTGGTAGACACATTTCTATTTATAGCAAGAAAAGCTCCAGCTTGAGAACAGGTCCTTCACAAATCATTAGGAGAAAAATCTATACCAAATCTTTTGAAAATTAGTCATTAATATAGTGGAGAGAAATTCCAGTTTCAAAGCAATTATACATTGGAGAAGACTGATGCACTTTTTCATAGCAGTCTTTTCCATTAGAGCTTGAACAGCTTAGCAGATTGCACTAAATCAGATTGCACTAAATGTTTTAATTTTGGTCTTTGTGGTTTGTAAACTTTTACCACATGTGTGAGCCCACCTTCTGTTAAAACACAAAATGCATTCATGCAATGTATAAAACCATCCCAGGGAAAAAAGAATACAAATCATTGGGACTCTTTTTGTCTTTGTGAAAATATATGATATTTTTCTTTGGAGAAAATAACTTCTGGTGCTTAAACAGATAGCTTCTTGTGCTATAGCTGACTTTAGATATCATTTATTATGCAGTTTCAACTTCTGGACTGATAGCATAATGTAGAATTTATTTCAGGAATGGCTGAAGAAAAACATTTATTCTTCATATAGTAAGAAATTAGTTTATCATTTTCATTCCTATCTAAAGTTTGATTATTGATAAGGAAATAGTGAGATAGTGTGGTAATACAATGCAGATTTTTCGAGAATAAGAGTCAAAAAATTAATATTCTGTGAGTATTACATTATATTCTTTATGTCTTTGATTCAGTCTTGACTCATGATTACTGCTTGAATGAATTCCTATTAAAAAGTTTTATTCAAATATGTGAAAAATTATGTATTAAGAGTTTAGTGTTAAACATTATTTGTGGTAAATACAAGATTATTTCATTAATACTACATTATATAATGTAACTATGTTGCACAGTCTTCCCTTTTTTCAAATAAACATAAATACAATGCGTTAATGTTCCACATATCTTCTGAAATATATTAGGTATGTCATTAAGTCCAGTCATCTTTCCTTTGGTACTTTTCTTGGTCAATAATCTATCTCTTTTTTAAATTCCAAAATCAAATTACTACAAAAAATAGAAAGGTTGTGACTTGTGTAGAGACAACTATATCTATAACCAGAATCATGTGCATATCACAACAAATACTCTAGAAAAAAAATGTAGCTTTCAAAGAAAGGGATCCCGATGTTATAGAATTATTTATTTCAAATTGATCACATTTTAGAATTTGGGAAAGGAAAGAGAAATGGAAATGTTTGATCCAATTATATTGTCCTCAATCATAGGCCTTAGATAGAAGTACAATTTTGCTACTTGTAGTGTAAAATCCCAGTCACTCTGCTATTTGAATGAAATAATACTGAATATCAGCTAATAATATTTACAAAATACTTTTAGCAAAATTTAAGAAGTCATAAGAAAATTTAGCATAACTCTGCCTTTAAACATGCCTGCTTAATATATGTTCTAGATTTGATTGACATTTGATACATGGAAGAAATTTTGCATATTGAAAATGGAAATAAGACCAGTGTCAAAGAATTTATCCTTCTGGGTTTTGGCAGTTCCCCTCAACTGCAGCCTTTCCTTTTCACATTCTTCTTGGTGATTTATCTGATCACAATAACTGGAAACATCTTCATATTTCTGCTAGTTCTGGTTGATCAGCAACTTCACACACCAATGTACTTCTTCCTGGCAAATTTGTCTTTCCTGGACACTTGCTATAGCTGTATCTTGCTGCCTAAAATGTTGATCAGCTTGCTGACTGGTGAAAGAACCATTTCTATCCATGGATGCCTAATGCAATATCATTTTGTGTGCCTTTGTGGAACTACAGAAACATACATTTTGGCTGCAATGTCTTACAATCGCTATTTGGCAATTTGTAGACCTTTACGCTATGTTTCTATTATGAATAAGAAACTCTGTTTTCAGCTTATGGCTGGGGCATGGATAAATAGTTTGATATTTGATGTGATTCTGGTGGGTTTTACCACTCAGTTATTCTTCTGTGGACCTAACATCATAGATGATTACTTTTGTGACTTTCGTCCATTGCAGAAATTATCACGTACTGACACAAGTCTCATTGAATTAATTGCTTTTTGTGAAGCTGTTATTTTCATAATTGTTCCATTTCTATTGACCATCACCTCCTATGTTTGCATCATTGGAACCATCATCAAAATCAAATCCACCACTGGAAGGCAAAAAGCCTTTTCAACCTGTTCTTCTCATCTCTTGGTGGTTTCCCTCTTTTATAGCACATTAATAATTGTGTATGTGCTGCCAGACACTCCCTCCATCAGACCTATGAATAAAATCTTCTCCATTTTCTATACAGTTATGACATCCTTGTTCAATCCTCTTATCTATACTTTGAGAAACAAAGAAGTTCACAAAGCCATAAAAAGGCTTTTTAATAAAAAAATAATGCATCATATAAATCATCTGAAATTTACAACATCTCTTCATTACATTAGTTTACAAAATTTTAATTGTAGATTTTAAAATCTGATGTACAGTAAATAAGTGGACATTTATTAAAAGTTGTTGATACTTTTTGTCACCAGGATGTAGAAATTTCTTTACAGTCTCTTATCCTTGAGATATTATTTATGTCATTATTATTATGTGATATGATACTATCACATATAATTATTTCAGTGAGTTCAATCATTTAGATTTTTCAGAATATGATTTTGTACATCTTTATTAAATAAAGGAATTTGCATTGAGGGCTTGGGATTTTATTGATTCAGTCTTTGAGTCATTCTTCACTAATGGAATCACTGTCTCTTCACCTCTCACATTATTCTATTAATTCCTGAGACTGAGGCTGGGATTAATTCCAAACTAACCACTGAGTCTTGATGCTCTCCACCTGAATAAAATGGGAGGCTCTGTCAATTTCTCTTCTAATGAGGAATTGTCTAGTATGATTTTTGTAGTGGGTATTGTCTATCTAAAACAGAAAATATTTATCTTCATTAGGATTTCAGAATTGAGACTTGAATATTACATTCTCTTTGAATGTGAATCACATAAATGTGAATTTAATTTGACCACATAGTGGGAAGATGTATTATCACCCAAAATTAATGGACTGGTCTTCCTTAGTTTCCACCCGTTGCTTTTTGTCCTGCCTTCAGGCGCTTTGGAGAATAGCTTGACTCCCTCTTCTTTGTGGCAGCCCCTGAGATATTGGAACACTGCTATCATGTTCCCCCTTGTCCTTCTCTTCATTAAACTAGACATACCAAATTACAGCAGCCGTTCCTTATATCCTTTAGCCTCCAGTCACCTAATCATCTTTGTTGCTCTTCTCTGTATATTTTCTAGATTCTCAACATCTTTTTTACATCGCAGTGACCAAAATTGGATGCAGTATTCCAAGTGTGGCCTTACCAAGGCATTGTAAAGTGGTATTAACACGTCATGTGATCTTGATTCTATCCCTCTGTTAATGCAGCCTAGTACGGTGTTGGCCCTTTTGGCAACTGCAGCACACTGCTGGCTCATATTTAGATGATTGTCCACTAGGACTCTGAGGTCCCTCTCACAGTTACTACTATTGAGCAAGGTACCCCCTATACTATACCTGTGCATTTGGATTTTCTTACCTAAATGTAGAACCTTGCTTTATAATTATAGCCTCTTCAGTCAATACTTCTCCTGTACCAGTCCATCTGCAGCCATTCATCAATTTGGTTTGCTGGATCCTCATGAATTCCACACATGATGCTCTCCAATTCTGAGAGAAGCCACCAGGGCTTACTGCTACTGGTATATAAAAGAAAAAAGATAGAAAAACAAAATACCCCCCTCTTGTTCTTTCTTGCAACAATTACAAATAAATTAATAGTTCCTTGTCCTCTATGATAATTACATACATGGTTCAATTTTTCTTGTAGCCCTCCCCATTCATGAACCCAAAATCATTTTCATTTCTGTTCACATGTTGGCAAAAAGTCCATGAAAGGCTTTCAGAATTTTATAGAAATATTCATATTTTAGGCCTGATCAAACAAGCCAACTTCATATTTCTTTCTTTGGCTTCTAACAATCTTAATTTTTAGTTCATCAAATTGCTTTTTTCTGTTCAAAGCAGACTTTCTTCCATCTGGAGATTTTTTTTTCAAGGTTAGAAACCCTCCTTTGCACATCCAAAAATAAATCCTTACCCAGATCTTTTTTCATTGTGATTTGTCATTTGTGTTTCCACTTTCAGTGTCATCTCAGTACTGTATTAAAACCTTTAGTTCTTTTATTTTCTAGTATTTCTCTATGAACAAAAATTTATATCACTCTTCCTCCTCTCTATCTATAATGTTTTCCATATATTTTGTCTATTAAATCAATCACTTCTTTTTTATAATTTTCAAAAATACATTTACTGGCTTCCAGTTTGTGATTGTGGCACTGGCGGACACACGGACTGATTGGTCCCTCCGCTGTCTAGTTTTCTCCTGCCGGGGGACCCTGAAAAGGGTCAAAAGTCGCCCTGGAGGGATGACGAGCATGAAGAGGACCTCCAATTGATTATGGAAAGACAGCAACCCTACTGTTTGATCCAGGGCAGCTCTTTGGACCGATGGGGAAAAGATCGGCCATTTATGTGGCCCATCACTAAGGCCAAAATTACTACCAAGCACTTAGAAAGTACTGCGGAGGAACTGGGTGAGATCTTACCTTTTTGTATCCCAAGTATTTTCCTGCTAAAAGCCTTCTGAAACGTCTTCCCCCTGCCAGGAGAGAGGGAAGGGAACGTCTTTTTCCCACCCTCTAAAATAGTGGCGTCTGATTACTTAGGGAAAATAAAGCCCTAAAAACCAACAACTAAGTAACTGGATTTATATTACCTTGATATCTGGGGACCCAAATATCAAGGGTCCCCAGATATCAAGGACCTGTCACCTTATCTACTTGTAAAAAAGATGTAAAAGAACTTAAATTGAATAAAAACCTAGCCCTGGTTTTGAAAAAGACTTTAAATGATAAGTAAATATTTTTGACAGAGACCTGCTCACTGCCCAGATCTGTCCTTGGTATTATCTAAAAGAGATAAAAAGCTGAGAGAACAGCTGGATAGTGAAATTGGCTACTAGGAACTGTGGAGGTGAACATTTGCTGACTTTCATTTAATAAATAGCCTTCATTAAAGGACCATCTATAACTATGTTAGAAATGGAGGGGGACCAGCAACAAATTAATTATAAACTTATACTTGAAAAAATTCTTGAAGCTAATGAGATAATTAAATCCAGACTGAAGGACAAAGGCACCAGCTTAAACCTACAAAATGAAACTCTGATTCCAACTAAAGAACTTTCAACCCCAAAAACAACAGAAATGGAAGAAATTAATACCAGGACAGAGGACTTTAAAGATCAATGTACTGAAAAATTTTGATAAACAAACCCTGATAGCAATTAAAGAACCTACAATCCAAAAAGCAGCAGAAACGGAACAAAGCAATACCAAGATGGAGGGTGTTAAAGACCAACAAGTATAGTATACTGAAAACCTAGACAACCAAACAATAATCATAAAATTGGACATGACTGTCTACTTGAACCAGAAGAAACCTGAGGAACAAGAAGATCAAACTGAATCAAAGATAAACATACTAGAGCAAATATGGAGATCTGAGCCACCAGGACAACAATTTAATGATTACAAATGGGCCAGCTTCTCTGGAAAATTGATAACTAGATAGTCTCCTTTGATTCAAGTAACATGTACAAGAATGAAGGGAGATTTATCTGATGATTTAAAGGCATTGGTGTGGAAGCCTGGTTGGTATAAAAAGAAAGTCGTAGTTAGATTTTAAAAATGGGATCTTTTGATTTATGACAGAGGATCCTAAAGTCTCAATTAATGGGCTAAAGGGAGATTTCGAGATGAAGGGAAATATGATTATTAGATTTAAATACTGTTGTTAATTGATAAAAATAAGGGATCAATTGGCTTAACATTCAGGATTTTGATTTATAAGGGAAATGAAAATTAATTATTAGGAATTAGCTTTGAACTATTGTTTAGCCTAGATCAGGGGTAGGCAACCTTGCTCTTTTATGACTTGTGGACTTCAACTCCCAGAATTCCTGAGCCAGCCATGCTGTGGGGAAAGGGAGAGGTTTCTAAGCTGAGCCATCTGGCTCAGGAATTCTGGAAGTTGAAGTCCACGAATCATAAAAGAGCCAAGGTTGCCTACTCCTGGCCTAGATAATATAGATGATGGACTTGAGACAATAAAGGATACTCTATTAGTAAGTGGTGATGTATTAGAATGAGAAATAGAAAATGTTTATGAAATAAGATAAGAATATATTTAAGTAAGTAATCTGTGTATTTTAGATATTATAACTTTTATGTAGTGAAATAAAGGAAATTTGGATTACCTGAAACTTAAATACTATGGATATTAAAGAGTAAATTGGAATATTGTAATTAAAAATTAGGTAAAATTTAAAAACAGGACATGGATATGTATAAGCAAAAATATATTGATAAATGTTTTAACTGAGTTTGTTATAATTAGAAATTTATTAGCTTAAGTATGATATAGCAAATGTTAAGGGAAATAGAGAAGGAATTTTTGATGATGTAACCTGAGATATGTACTAAAGATTTTATTATCAAACCATTGACTACCCAGTCACCACGCTGCTTTCTGGATACTTAAATGTAAAACTAAAAAACCAATAAAATTTGTTATATAAAAAATACATTTACTGGTGCAGAGATCACTGCTTTCAAATTAGTTATAAGCTTTTCTTCTGGTTCTTCCAAAATGCTTTTAGTGAAATATCTTTATATGTCATTTGGCAGATTATTTTTTTCTTTTTCCTGCTTCAAATTTATGTTCCTTCCACTGGCCTATTTCTACGTTCTGAAGTTTCAGGTTTCATTCCTCTTTGTTTTCAATTTTCAGCCTATAATCTCTTTCTTGTGGAATAAATTTGTATTCCTATAGAAATGCTACTTTTTAAAAATTTTCAAAAAGTTCAACAAAAATCCCAATGTTCTAAATTTGTCTCATTCCTTAATCTGTTTAGAACTTTTACAATAAATTTTTATTCATCTTTTGTAATTTGTTTTATATTTCTTAAGTTCTTTAAATTGCTGGTTAACATTTGGGATGAAGTTTACTCATCTTATTTAGAATAAAAGGTAGTTTTTCAATTTTGGGGGGAAGATATCTTTTACTGTACAATAATTAAAATTCCAAAGATTATTAGAAAAATGGTTTCAGTGACATCCAGTTTACCATTTTTCTTATCTGCCTCAGAGGTTTTCTATCTTCTGTCATCATGCTCTATTGCTCCTGATCCAGATTTGTATCGGGAGGAACCAATTTCAACTCAACCCTAGTAAGATAGAGTTGCTAAAGGTTTTTGGGCCCATAGGGCCAGATGATTCTTCATCTTTGACTCTGGAAAGGGGTGCTACTTCCATGGACTGAGTTGCTGTGCAATTTGGAAATCTTTCTGGACTCATGGCCCTTGCTTAATGAGCAAGTGGCAGCCATGGCTGAGGGTGTACATGCTTTGAAAAGGTTTGTCTGGTGCATCAATGCACATTTTTCTGGCCCAAGAGGCTCGACTCATAGTCACTCATGCCTTGGCCTGAATTATTGCAATCTGTTCTACATGGGACTGCCCTTGAAGAATACCCAGAAGCTTCAAAATACAGCAACACGCGCAGTAATGGGGGGTCCGTAGGTACCCCTTTGACCTCTGTCTTATGCCAGCTGCACTGACTTACATTTTCTTTCTGGGTTCAATTAAAGGTGCTGGTTATCACTTTTAAAATCCTTTATGGAACAGGTCCATCCATTTGCAGGACTACACTGTCCCTGAAGTTCAACAGGTCTCCATCTTTTAGCCTTCTATGAGGCTTTGAAGAGCTGGCTTTTCTATCAAGGGAGAAGATTAGATTACTGCATATTATAAGTTTGGTTTGGCACTAAGTTTTTGTTTCCCTAATGTTTAATTTATTTAATGTTATAGTTTTAATATGATTTGTATGAATTTAGTTGAGGCCTGACAGCATGGGATATTTTTATGTATTCTGCAACCAGAGCTGTTGCAAAAGACCTTGAAAAATCAAGATTTCTATTGGGATCAGACAATTGAAGTCCTGACCTTTTTTATGTCTGTCACGACACTCACAAAAAGGGTCAGGATGCTCATCTTGATGGTTTTCATCCTCTTCTGGATGCTCTGGAACAAGCAGTCCATATCCAGAATCCAGTTAGTAAATAACACATATGGTTTTTAAAAAAATCTGTGTATGAGTGTGACCATATGAACTCTTGGGATTTGCTGAGAAATATTCAAATGGATCAACAAATTATTAATCTCTTAACAACACAGCAATCTAAGGAGAAAGTTCTTAATATTAGATATCCTTTGGGATTCACTAGTTACATCAGAAAATGAGAAAATTAGTAAGCAAATCTTCCATGGTTAATTATTTAAAATGTTTATGGAATGTATTTGAAGAAATATTTCTGTCTTATAGAAGGAAATGTTCAAATTTGTGCAGCATGCAAATGATTCAGTAATAATCTGGAGAAATAGCAGCAATAAGTTCTGGAACATTTATGACTATGCCAGGTGAGTTATGATCCAACAGTTCCTTGTATGTTTTAGCCTCCAGTCCCCTAATCATCTTTGTTGCTTTTCTCTGTACACTTTCTACAGTCTCAACATCTTTTTTACAATGTTTTTACAATGTTTTTACATTGTGGTGACCAAAACTGGGTGCACTATTCCAAGTGTGGCCTTACCAAGGTATTGTAAAATGGTATTAACGCTTCATGTGATCTTGATTCTATCCCTTTATTAATGCAGCCTAGCACTGTGTTAAGATATGCAGATGATACCACTCTGATGGCAGAAAGTGAAGAGGAACTAAAGAGCCTCTTGATGCGGGTGAAGAAGGAGAGTGCAAAAGTAGGCTTGAAACTCAACATTAAGAAAACCAAAATCATGGCATCCGGCCCTCTCAATTCCTGGCAAATAGATGGGGAAGAAATGGAGGTAGTGACAGATTTTATTTTTCTGGGCTCAAAGATCACCTCAGATGGGGACTGCAGCCAAGAAATTAAAAGACGCTTGCTCCTGGGGAGGAAAGCTATGGCAAATCTAGGCAGCATTCTAAAAAGCAGAGACATCACCCTGCCAACAAAAGTGCGTATAGTCCAGGCCATGGTTTTCCCAGTTGCAATGTATGGCTGTGAAAGTTGGACCATAAGAAAGGCTGAGCGCAAAAGAATTGAGGCCTTTGAACTATGGTGCTGGAGAAGACTCCTGCGAGTCCCTTGGACTGCAAGGCGTTCAAACCGGTCAGTCCTAGAAGAGATCAACCCCGACTGCTCCTTAGAAGGCCAGATCCTGAAGTTGAAACTCAAGTACTTTGGCCACCTAATGAGAAGGAAGGATTCACTGGAGAAGAGCCTAATGCTGGGAAAGATTGAGGGCAATAGAAGAAGGGGACGACAGAGAATGAGATGGCTGGATGGAGTCACTGAAGCAGTAGGTGTGAATTTAAATGGACTCCAGAAGATGGTAGAGGACAGGAAGACCTGGAGGAATGTTGTCCATGGGGTCGCGATGGGTCGGACACGACTTCGCAATTAACAACAACAACAAAGCACTGTGTTGGCTTTTTTGGCAGCTGCAGCATACTGCTGGCTCATATTTAAGTGATTGTGCAGTAGGCCTCTGAGATCCCTATCACATTTATTTCTATTGAGAGAGGTACCACCTATACCAACCCTGTGCATTTGATTTTTGTTGCCTAAATGTGGAATCTTACTTTTTTCATCACTCAATTTCATTTTCTTAAATAGCGCCCAACATTCAAGTTGTCAAGATCCTTCTGTATCTTAAGCCTGTATCTTCAACAATCCATTTTTTAAAAAAATGATTACATGTTGGTAATGTGTGACTAAAGCCCTAGCATTATCCCTCCAAAGAATTTTGCATACAGAATAAAGGTTTCCTAGCTCATTCTTGGCAACTAAAGGACAAGTTCTATCTTTTAGGGAAGGTAACATTTTGGATACTTGCAAAGGGATATCTCTCTTTCACTGAGTCAAAAATAATTATATGGATGGATACATAATAATAATATATAATAATATTAATGGAATATTATATAATTGTTTAAAGAAAAACATTTGCAGTGATTAATGAAGGACTAAAGGGAAACTATTTTCCTTTATGCAGGAATAGAGTCAGCAAAGAGCTTACATTTCTAAAGTTAGAATATTCCATGCAATATTGAAAACTCTTGGTTTTCACATTCTCTCATTCTAGAGGAAGCAAAGAGTGGATAGAAAGGCCATATTGACATAGGTCAACTAAGAGTTTTACTGTCATTCTTGAAGAAAAGTGATCAGGAAGTAGTAGTGGAGACAGAAAATAAAGATCCTTGGGCTACCCAAGCAACCAGATTGCTCATGATTCAGCATGAGCCACTGATCAGCTTTTGAGGATAAAAGTACATGACATCATTTGTTCTATTTGCCCCTGGCCTATCAGGGTGAATGCCTCCACCTGTCCTTTCCTGATACACAATGAAAAGTGTGCTTTCTAACATGTTGGGGTACATGATGCAACTCTCTCTTCGTGGTTCATTTTATTGTGGGAAGCATCTCTACTCCAATTGGCCACTGTGTGTATGGTAAGAATACTCTTTTTCAGTGGATCTGCTCCATATAGCTATTATTTCTAAGAATTATCTTAAGAAACAATGCAGTATGGACATGTTTTAATCAAATGAAATTGACTAGAATAGCTATGGGATTTATATATTATATGTACTACAGGGGCATTTTTAATAATATGATTTGCAGAACAAGTTGATTGAGGATCAACCAAAGGAAAACATTTTTATGAATGTTGCAACAAGGCTATGCTTCAGTATCATTCCCTAAAAAAATTGGATTTTGCTTATCATAACCATCAGAAATCATGATTTCCACGATAGAAAACAGGAGAAAACACACTTATGTGAAAACTTGACTAATAATACTTACTTTTTAGTCATATATTCCTCACAACTATTTTTCTAGATACAGTATAGGAGAGGAACACTTGAGAACATTAGTTATCCACTATTCCTGAAATAAGTATTTATTAAACAGAGACAGAGAAATAAGAGAGTTTTCAATATTTTGGATTTAAACATGCATTTTTAAAAACTTATATTCTAGATCTGATGAGACATTTCATGAATTAAGGAAATGCCAGATATAGAAAAGAGAAACCAGACAGCCATTCAAGAATTCATCCTTCTGGGTTTAGAGACTTTTCCGGAGCTGCAGATTCTTCTTTTCTGGTTCTTCTTGGTGATTTATCTGATGACAATAACTGGAAACCTTCTCATCTTTCTGCTAGTTGTGTCGAATCACCATCTTCATACCCCAATGTATTTATTCTTGGCAAATTTGTCTTTGCTGGATGCTTGTTATAGCTCCACCATCTTACCCAAACTGTTGGCCAATTTGTTGACTGGTGACAGAACTATAACTCTACATGGATGCTTTGCCCAATGTCATATATTTGGGATTTGTGCAGGTGTAGAAACCTATCTTTTGGCTGCAATGTCTTATGATCGCTTTGTGGCAATTTGTAGACCTTTGCTCTATACTTCTGTTATGAATATAAAATTCTGTTTCCAGTTTATACCTGGAATATGGATAAATAGTTTGATATTCAATGGCATTCTGTTGGCTCTCATGGATTCATCGCCCTTATGTGGCTCTAATGTCATAGACCATTATTTTTGTGATTTTCTCCCACTGGAGAAATTATCCTGCAATAATAGAAATTTTATTGAACCCATTGCCTTCTTCATGACTGTTATTTTTACAGTTGCCCCTTTTCTATTGACTCTCATCTCTTATATCTGCATTATTGGCACTATTATAAAAATCAAATCCACTATTGGAAGGCAAAAAGCCTTTTCAACTTGTTCTTCTCATCTCGTTGTAGTTTGCCTCTATTATGGCACATTAATCATTGTCTACATGCTGCCAGACTCTCCCACTATGAGACCCCTCAATAAAATCTTCTCCATTTTTTATACAGTAATGACACCTTTGGTGAATCCCCTAATTTACTCTTTAAGAAACAAAGAAGTTCATAAAGCCCTAAGACAACTTTACAGCAAAGTGATCATTTTGGGCCAAAGGTATCCCAAACTATCTGTCAGTGCTTAATTCATTAGCTAGTATTAATGTTGAATCTCAATAAAATATATTAAATAAAAGATTTTTAAATGTTTTCTTATTTAAAGGGGAGGATTCTGAACATGATCATGTTGGGAATATTTATAGGTACCAGGATTGAAATACACTGACTTCCATCTTTTTCTTGCAATTCTTTCTTTTCACTGCATGAATTTGTATGATGATTCCTTTTAGCATATTTTTATTATGGATTCTAGGAAGTATAAAGTTCTATGCAAACTAATTTTTCCTAATAGTTATTGTGTTTTTCAAAATGTTTTCATACAATTATGTATTTGGATGTTGTATATGTATAAAAATGGTTCAGTGAGCTTTTGAAAATATTCTAAATATTCAAAATATTCTCAACTAGAACATGTTATACCATTTTTCTTGTGTTTTTCCCTTATCTCTCATATCTATTCTGAGAATAAAAATCAGGTGTAAAGTTCATATATATTTGGTTTGGAGATAATTGTGAAGCTTAATTCACAACTGCTTTATTCCACTAATATAGGAATAGAACATTTTAATGTAACTGTAAACTACTTAAAATGTGTTCTATAATTCCACATTTCACTGCTCAGTTTCAATGGTTTTTTAATATGAAAAAATGCAAGATATCATGGTCACTTTCCGTCAATGTTTCTGCTAACTCCTCTTAATCAACTAAATTCTCCCTCTTGAGTGATCAAGAATATTTGATTCTCTTTTCAGCATGTCAGAACTTTCAGAAACTAAACATTTCCTGGATGAATTGTGTTTATCAGAGTTTATCTCCAATTATACACACCAAACAATTTTTATTCTTGACTGCAGAATCTTATGTATCCATCTTAAATTCTGTTTTGTGAAGGCCAATCAATCAATCAATCAATCAATCAGAATAGAGCTGGAAGGGACCTTGGAGGTCTTCCAGTCCATCCCCCTGCTCAAGCAAGAGTCCCTATATCATTTAAGACATGTGGCTGTCCAGTCTCTTCTTAAAAACCTTGAGTGATGAGCACCCAGAATGTGTGAAGGGAAGCTGTTCCACTGGGTAATTGTCCTCAGTATTAGGAGGTTTTTCCTTAATTCCAGGTGGCTTATTTCCTTGATTAGTTTCCATCCGTTGTTTTTTGTCTTGCCTTCTGATGCTTTGGAAAATAAATTGACCTCCTCCTCCTTGTGGCAGCCTGTCAAATATTGGAATACTGCTATCATGCCCCCCCCCCCAGTCCTTCTTTTCTCTAGACTGGCCATTTCCAAATCCTGCAATCATTCTTCATATGTTTTAGTCTTCAGGCCTTTAATTATCTTACTTGCTCTTCTTTGTAGTTTTTCCAAAGTCTCAACATCTTTTTTGTAATGTGGTGACCAAAACTGGATGCAATATTTCAGATGTGACCTTATTAAGGCTTTATAAAGCAGTACTAATACTTCACATGATTTTGATTTTATGCCTCTGTTTAGCTTTTTTGGCTACTGCGGTACATTGCTAATTCATGTTTAAGTGATCATCCACTAGGACTCCAAGGTCCCTTTCACAGTTACTGTTGTTGAGCCAGGTTTCATCTAATCTGTACTTATACCTTTGGTTTTATCTGCCTGAGTGTAAAACCTTGCTTTTCTTCACATTAAATATCATTTTGTTAGATAGAGCTCATTGTTCAAGTCTATCAAGATCTTTTTGGATTCTGAACTTGTCTTCTGGGGTGTTGGCTATTACTGCCAACTTAGTGTCATCTGCAAATTTGACGAGATCCCCTTCTATTCCCTCATCTAAGTAATTTATAAAAATATTGAATGGTACTGTAGTACCTCACTGTTACTTCCCTCCATGTAGATGGAGTACCATCAAGGACTGCTCATTGAGTACAGTTTGTCATCCAGTTACAAATCCATATGATGGGGATGTTTTCTATTCCACCTTTTTCTAGCTTACCAAGGAGTAGTTTGTGATCAAATACCTTGTTGAAGTCTAAATATACTATGTCCACAGCACTTTGCTGGTCTAATAATTTAGTCATTTTGTCAAAGAATGACATAAGATTGGTTTGATATAATCTGATTTTAACAAATCCATGCTGGCTACTAGTTATAACTTTCTTTGTTTCTAGATGTTCACAGATCTATTTTTTCCAGTATCTTCCCAGTTATTGATGTCAGGCTGACTGGTCTGTAGTTTCCTGGATCTGTTTTCCCCCCTTTTTTTGAAAATGGGAACCACATCATCACTTTTCCAATCCTCTGGTAGTTCCCCACTGCTCCAGGATTTTTTAAAGATATGATACAAAGTTTCTGAGATAACATCTGCCAGCTCCTTCAGAACTCTGGGATGTAATCCATCAGATCCCAGTGATTTATATTGATCAAGGTCAGTCAAGTATTCTCTTACCATTTCTTGCTCATTTTAATTTTTATTTCTAATCCGGTTTTTACAGTTATTTTTTTGGTAGTTTGGTCTATAGTTTCTTTGTGTGAAGACTGATGCAAGGAATGAGTTAAATAACTCTCTTTCTCTCTATTTCCTTTTACTTCCTTGCCATCTTCTCCCTTTAGTGGATCGACTGTTTCCTTGTCTTTTTTTTTGTTACTTATATATTGAAAGAAACTTTTTTTAATAAGGGATATAACTTCTGTTGCAAGTCTTTGTTCATTCTGAGTGTTTGCTTTCCTGACTTCATATCTGTAGATAGAGCAAATAGAGGACTGTATTTGATACTAAAATTAACAAACTATTAAAAACTTGAGTATAAAAGAAAACCAAAAGTAATAAATTTCATTCAAACAGGGATCTGTTTGGTAGGGAAAAAAGTGTGCAAGCCTCTCCAAGTTAGAGATGGAAAGATCACTATTAATAGCAAGCAATGTCACAATAAAAATAACCTCTCTTCTGGAAAAGAGTGGTGAGAATGAAACCTAGGGGAGGCAAAGGGAGGAGTGATTATATGAGATGCTGAGAGAGAATGTTTAATTGCATGAGCGATTAAAGAAACTTAGAGCAGTCTATGAAGCTAGTTAGGAATGCACTGAAAAAAAATATTATTTAGATTTCTGTTCTTTTTCCTATTCTATTATATTATCATGCTTAATAGATTTAGAGAAAAATGGAATCTCAGAGAAAAAAGAGAATGTTGGAAAGAAGAAATCTGTCAAGTAGTAATGAGCAGAGTAGAAGTGGGAGATACTGGGATATTTGTTTTCCAATTGATACAATTTCAGAAATCCTAAGCTTTTCAATATCCTCTAAGTGACAGGAGAATTTTTTTTATTCTTTTCATGAAAGATGGGTGAGCCAAATTCACCATGTGGGAGACCTTCTTATTTCCCATTTAATTTTCACTAATTACATTGTCTTTAGAAGCAACAATCTACATTTTCCATTACATCAAAAGTGTATCTGAACCATACAGAATTCAACTTCATTATTCGTTTGTTTGTTTGTTTAACTTATATACTACTCATCTCACCTACAGGCAACTCTAGGTGTCTTACAATCAGTAAAAACAAGACAAAAACATGAACATATGAAAGCAATAAATAATAATCCTAAAGTTGTTTTAAATCCTACTAAATAAGCGATAAAACCATGGATCCCTTGATCTATCTATAGTAATGCATATACTTGGCCATAAATGTTCCCCGTGAAGATTCTTTCAATCCATATACTTTTTTTCTCTTTCATACTACAATAGGCACAAACAATTCAAAACAATTTCTAGGAAATAAGATTTTGGATGCAATGTGTGGGAAATGTTCTCACTTTGTTCCCAAATGCCAAACTGTAAAAGTAGCAAAACAAATTACTTTTTCAGAGTTTAGATAGTACCTTGTTTGTGAGGTTATATGAGATCATAACTGAATTAATAAAATTTACAAATATGAGAAGCTTCATATAAAAAAGCTCTATTAATATTGTTATTGATATTCCCAGCTTTTCCCGCTAAAATTTAATCAGAACAGAGGTCTTCATTGTATTCTACATTCATCCTGCCAACATATCTGGCAACTAGAGTGTTACAGACATTCACTAAGGTGTCTGCCACCTGATCTGAATGTCAAAAATAAATACTGAAAGCAAAAATGCAATATGATTCTGGTGAACTTCAAAACAGAATGCCAGTCTCTGTTACC
Source organism: Crotalus tigris (assembly GCF_016545835.1). Classification (NCBI taxonomy): domain Eukaryota; kingdom Metazoa; phylum Chordata; class Lepidosauria; order Squamata; family Viperidae; genus Crotalus; species Crotalus tigris. Next base: position 1,258,611 of record NW_024097293.1, read on the forward strand.
TTCATTTCCATGAACGCTTCTATGGCCTATAGAAGCAGAACACAGGGTGGGTGATGACATCAGAGTGCTTTATCTAGAAGTGACATTCCTACTGCCCTCCCTTCTCCCGACCCAGAAGGCAAAGGGTCAATGGTATAGGAGAAAACAATCTGAGCAAAAAAGGATATACTTGGAGTTCTGTTGTTGTTAAATTTAATTTTAATCATCTAGGAAGCAACCAGTAACCCATAGGGTCATTCTTTCAGAATTGTTTCCTTACCAGGATCCTAGCACCTTCAACAAGGATGAAGCTCCAAATATGATGCCTTCACTTGAAAAGTGGGGCATACACTCAGAGATAGCCCCTGTTGTGTGAGGCTATATACCACAGTCAAATGACAGCACAGGAAATGATTTATGATTTGTTATATTATGTCATAAGCTAGTATAATAGATGCTAGGTATTATTATAGCTAGTTTTGGATAGATACTAGGTATACACCCCCATATACCTCAGAGGAACTGTAGTTTTGAATATGAAGGATTATAAGCTAGAACAAGGGACCCTGAAAGGTCTCAGATGTCTCAGACAAGTCTGTTGAGTCAAAGAAGGAAAAAAAATGAGGAGATCTGTGCTGGAATTAATTTTATTTAATAAAATACTGTACATAGTTGAAGAATGGAATTGTCTGTCATAAAACGAGATAATGGCCATCATTTTGAAAAGTGATTAGATAATTTCATGGAGCATTGCTCTGTCAATAGCTATTAACCTTGATGGCAACACAGTACCACTGAAATCACAATTCCATTGTCTATCCAACTATATTTTTTCCCCTTATAATACTATAAATGTCAAATGTGCTTAGCTATCTTGGCTTTGATAGCAAGAATTGCAAGAGGAAGGGGAAAGACCAATCTCCTGAAGGCAGGACAAGAAGCAACGGGTGGAAAATAATCAAGGAGAGAAGCAACCTAGAACTAAGGAGAAACTTCCTGACAGTGAGAACAATTAATCAGTGGAACAGCCTGCCTCCAGAAGCACTAAATGCTCCAACACTGGAAGTTTTTAAGAAGAGACTGGACAGCCATTTGTCCGAAATGGTGTAGGGTTTCCTGCCTGAGCAGGGGGTTGGACTAGATGACCTCCAAGGTTCCTTCCAACTTTACTACTATTACTATTATTACTGTTCTTCTGCCTGTGTTAATGTTTTCAGGTTTTGACGGGTTTTTGACAGTTTCCAGACTTGGAAGGCAATGTGTAGAGCTGATTTTGTAATACTAACCTCTTAGAATGATAGAATCACAGGGCTGGAAGGTGCTTTGGAGGTCTTCTAGTCCATCCCTGCCTATGACAGGGGACCTTATTGCATCCAGGACAAATGGATATCCAATCTTTTCTAGAAGACCTCCAGTGATAGAGCACCTACAGCTCCAGAAGGCAAGCTGTTCCATTGATTGATTTTTCTCATGGTCAAAATATTCCTCCTTCATTCCAGGTTGGATCTCTCCTTAATGTATTTCCATCCATTCCTTCTTCTCCTGCTCTCTGATGCTTTGGAGAATAGGTTGCCCCCCTTTTCTGTGTGACACTCTTGGCACCCAAGGAGGGGAATTGGAGTATGGGGCATCTCATGGGTTGGGGGGGCCTTGGACTGAGAGCTACATAGGATGGACTTCCAACATGGATTTTGTAGTACTCTTGCACTGGCTAACTAATTTCGGATTTTTTTTATTTTAAATTTGCTTTTAAATGCATTGCTAACAATCACATTATCAGACTACTTATATAAATTGCTTTTAAATAATGTTCTGATTCAGTTACTTATTAAAAAGTATGTTGAGGCAGAACCTAGGACCAGGTTTGGCTATCAGGATGGGCAGGGCATGTGGGCCTATATTGGGCCTCCAATGGCTTCTTCCACCCATGAGGCAACCCAGGCTCCATTTAATGATTCACACATTGATTTTACATTTCATTGGGGAGAGCAGGGATGTCAGGGTCATTATGTGAATGTTTCATCTAATGATTGCCACAACATGTGACTGTAACGGACAGGTTCCATTACAGTCGTATCTCAAGGACTACCTGTATGAAGCAGTGCTATTGGGAACTTGATGCTGTCTTTATTGGCTATCAGAAAATTGCAGGGGCTGTTGTAGAGTGGGAAGCAGAATTGCTGTTGTGCTGGAAGGGGTAAGCAAAGTTTCATCAGCAAGAATCAAATGTGCAATCTTTTCATATAGGATCCCCACTAACAGCACCTTAAAAATCTTGTTGAAGAAGAGTTCTAATGTGCTTTCAGTGGGGATCCTATTCATTTGTCTGGAAGAAATTTCAAGGCAACATAGAAGCAGACTGTCAATGCTAAACATATCATATAGCATAGCAATATATTGAAATTGCAATTATATCAGTAGATAGTACAAATCACCAGTTATCAGCTGGGGATGTTTGTACCCCAAAACTTACAAAATACACTTCTTGAAAAAAAAACCACTAATCAATCAAGTAGACTTAAAAGCTAATATGACTAAATAAGATAAATATTCATATGGGAAATTATGCAATGTTGGCATTTCCTTTGGGGTTAAGAGATGGGTTACATCAACAGCTCTTATTTTAAGAGCTTATAGAGAGTATTTATTGTGGAGAAGGTATACAAAGTGTAGTTATTTTTTGGAAGAACATGAAGAAACAGCTATGTTGATTGCTTCGACATCTAAGAATCAGAGAATAATATGTTAACAAGTAAGTTATACATGAGGTGAATTTGATAATTAGTTCATTAAAATATAGGCTAGGCTCCTAACATAATATGGGTAACTGTGGCATCTGAATTCAATCAGTATAGTGATTATGGATCATCAATGTGATTTGAGTAAAATTAGTTCATCATTCCATAACATGTTAAATCCAACTATTGTTGGGCAAATAGCTCCCTACACAAACTGAGGCTGTACTTCAAAATTAACTCATTTTTTCACCTTGTTTTTCTTTTATGATATTCTATATTTTTTCAGTATTTAAACAATACTCCATTCATATTAAAATGGTGTAATTGTTTATGCAAGGCTCTTGTGAAAAACAATATCTGAAGAAAGCCCACAAATTAAGGATGAGGTAACTGGAATACAGTAGTAATGTTGATAAAATAAAGCTGAGTCATTTAATTGCTAATATTTTCAGCAGCAGCAGTATAGAATGCTATCTTTTAAACAGATTCTATACCTTCAGATAAGTTTAGCTTGAACAGGAAAATAAAATAAAATAAAAGGACTAAGATAGTGTAGAATCTCTTTTAAAAACCCTAGATTTCTTATTAATCTACCAAGAGCAAAATAATTAACTATAGGGTTGTATAGGTTAAAGTTTTTTTAAAAATACAAAATGTTATTGTATGATGAAACTACTAAATGTTATAATAGTAGGGTAATACGAGGATAAAATTGCATGTAAAATCTCCAGCCAAATATAAAAAAGAGAGAAAGACACAGGGAGAGAAGGAGGGGAAAATAGTAATAATTTCACAGCCAATGAATCATATGTAAAACATCAGATGGCTCCTTATTAAAATATTTCCCTCCAAGATTTCCATTACTATTTCCCATAGATCCATTATGTAAAACAAATCTCTCAAATTAAAACAAATTATTTCTGAATTTCAAAAAGTTGGATAAAGTTAGACTAGACATTTATGACCAAATAAACTTCACAGGATTATATCTGTTTTCTTTAGCTTTCTAAAAGTTTGGAATACCAAAAGCATAAAAATTGTGTACTACTGCCCCATTTTTACTATAGGTAGTCCTCAAGTAATGACCACAATTGAGCCCAAAAATTCCATTGCGAAGCAAGATAATTGCTAAATGAATTGTTAAATTGTTAAGTTAGTAACACGGTTTTTAAGTGAATCTGGCTTCCCCATTGACTTTACTTGTCAGAAGGTTGCAAAAGGTGATCACATCACCCTGGGATACCACAAATGCATACCTGTTGCCAAGCGTCCAAATTTTGATCATGTATCCATGGGGATTCTTCAATGGCCATAAGTGTAAAAAATAATCATAATAGGCTTTTTCAGTGCTATTGTAACATTGAACTGTCACTAAATGAACATCTGTAAGTTGAGGACTACCTGTGTGGATATTTTATTTGCTGCCAGGGTAAATCTTAATAGAGATTTAATGCCATGCCATGATGGGTTGGGTCAAAGCTCATCTGCTTCTCCTTCCCAGTTTAAAAGAGGCACCTTTGTGGAATTTGATAGCAAAACCTGGTTGCAGCAATTCCCTCCCATTTGTGTTTCCCAGAATGTGAAATCGATGGTCATGACAGTTCTTACCTTTAAGGTGATCAATAGCCATTATTATGTGCATCTATTAATACAATTCTCTCTTTTAAAATTTCAGAAATTTGTGAGCAGCATCCTTTTTTTGTTTTTGAGTTTTATTGTTATCTTCTATGCTGTGTGAAGACATATTTCTTTTCTTCATCTTTTAAAAATCTCAAATTATTTCATCTGGTAAAAATTATTTCTCTGTGATAATTTTTCTGTCTTTTGAATTCAAATGAAACTTTTCATTTAAAACATGTGATGGCATCATTGTTTCAATGAAATCAAAAACATTCACATCTTATTGACCACGGATGCTTATATTGCTACACAATTTTATAATTTAGAATAGAGAAATGGGAATTAAGGAGCATCAGAGTCAAAAAGTGATGGAATTTTAAGAATGTTATGTTTGTAACCATGCAACATAAAACTCATTTTTTATTATTTTGCATTGCAGGGGTGTTAAAAAATTTACAATCAGCTCACTTTTAGCCTATTTCTTCTATTTTTTTTCTAACCCTTGATTTTTTTTCCTGACCTTTTCAGAAAAAGTTGGGTGAACACTGGGGCAGAAGCAATTTTTTAATGTCAATCGTTAGCAGTCGCACTTAGACTTATATACCGCTTCACCATGCTTTACAGCCCTCTCTAAGGGATTTACAGAATCAGCATATTGCCACCAACAATCTGGGTCCTCATTTTACTGACTGCAGAAGAATGGAAGGCTGAGTCAACCTTCAGCCGGTGAGAATCAAACTTCTGAACTGCTGGTGGCCGGCAGTAAGCAGAATTAGTCTGCACTACTTCATTTTAACCACTGCACCACCATGGCTCTTTATTATCATTGCTATAATAATATTCATTAGTAACAAATCTGATAGGAAAGTACAGATTTCTGGACCAAATATTTGATCCAAATTAGAATTTAGTGTACTTTTTCAAAGCATGTTGGGATTTGGGGAAAATGACTTATTCAGTGGAACATTTTTTAGACCACATGATTTTCTCATTGTATTCCAGGCTTGGCAGGACATTTCCGAGAATGAAGAAATGTTGGATGGAGAGAAAAGAAACCAGACTGGCGTCACAGAATTTATCCTCTTGGGATTGGGGAACACTTCTGAGCCTCAACCTCTTCTTTTCTTCCTTTTCCTGATAATTTATCTTTTGAAAATAATTGGGAACCTCCTTATTATTGTGCTGGTTGTAGCTGACCAACACCTTCACATCCCCATGTACTTCTCCCTGGGGAATTTGTCCTTCCTGGAAACCTGCTATTCCTCAAATATCTTGCCAAAAATGTTAACCAGTTTGTTAACTGGAGACAGAATTATTACTATGGGTGAATGCCTAGCCCAATATTATTTCTTTGGCTCTTGTGCAGCTACCGAAACGTATCTCCTTGCAGCAATGTCTTATGATCGTTATCTGGCTATATGTAAACCTTTGCTCTATGCTTCTATTATGACTAGGAAATTATGTTTCCAGCTTATCGCTGGGGCATGGATGAATGGACTGCTAGCTAATGGCATCATGATGTTTCTGATTAATGAGCTATTATTTTGTGGCCCCAATATCATTGACCATTACTTTTGTGAACTGACTCCTCTACAAAAGCTCTCCTGTACTGAAACAAGCCGTATTGAACTTGCTATCTTTCTTTTGGCCTTTATTTTGACTGTTACTCCATTTGTTCTAACACTCACTTCTTATTTTTCCATTATAACCACCATCATGAAAATCAAATCCAGCATTGGAAGGCAAAAAGCTTTTTCAAGCTGTTCATCTCATCTCACGGTGGTTTGTCTTTATTATGGCACCATTATGATTGTCTACATGTTGCCCGACACACCCACTCTGAGACATCTTAATAAAATCTTTTCTCTATCTTTTATACAATTCTGACTCCTTTGGCTAATCCTATTATCTACACATTAAGAAATAAAGAAGTTCACAAAACCCTCAGTCGTCTTCAGAATAAATTGACACATTTTTGGAAGTGGTAACCAGTAGGATTCTTTTTTTAATATAGAATATCTTGACTAAAGCTGATAAATGTAGAAATGCTGTAAGAGTCACTGAAAGGGATCTTTATAACTAATATTAAATTAATTTTGCCATTTCTTTTATGACCATCCATCCCCATGTAAATTTATTTCTGCAGCTTGTCACAGGCTCTCAGTTTCTACAATTTTTCTCTGCTGTCTCTTAGCATTTTATATGGATTCTAAAATATTTGCTAATGTATATGTACAATCTGAATAGTTTTGTTATTATATTTCCAATAGTTTATATTTAATTATCATTTATTATTTTTTTTAGAAAAATTCTTATTCAGTTTTTTTTATTGTAGGTTTTTAATTTTTTTAAAAATTTAAATGTAATTTATATTATAATCCTTTAAATAATCAACAAAAATGTGTGTATGAAATAATGGTCTTTTAAAAATAATTTTCTATTAATGGATCTGTTTTGATATTTTTTCTTATAACACAGCTTTGATTGACTTGTTTACTTCTATTTGTTCTGGTTGCTGGTTTACTTTTTCCTATTTAAAAATAAAGTGCATGAACCGTAATGAATTGTCCAAAAAACTATACATCTAAGGCTGCTTGCATTAACATTAATGGGACAAATGAGAAATAAATATACGAGGTTCCTATGTTGTTGTAAAGCAGCATGATTTGTAAAATTGAATATTATTCATTATAAAGAATGTGCACTAAACTAGAAGCACATTTCTAGCATTCTTACATAGAAGATTACAGTTGTATCTTATTACTGTATGTTTAAAAACAAGAAGGGACTTGTTGGATATAGTTGCTTAAGATTGATTTGAAGATGGAATCTGACTGGTCTCAGGGCCCATATTCTATAAAGTATATTTCTTAAACTTGGCAAATTGTAGCTACTGTGTGGAGAATTTTGGTAGTCAAAGTTCATAGAGCTTAAAGTTGCCAAGCTTAAGAAGCACTGATATAAAGTCAAAATAATAATAATAATAATAATAATAATAATAATAATAATAATAATAATAATAATAATAAAACCTGGCAATGGCTAAGAGCAGGAAAATTGAAGAAAGAGACCGAGGGACTAATTCTGGCTGCACAAGACCAAGCCTTAAGGACAAATGCATACAAAGTCAAAATTGAGAAGACAGCAACAGACAGTAAGTGCCGCCTATGCAAAGAAGCTGAAGAAACAGTGGACCACTTGGTAAGCTGTTGCAAGAAGATTGCACAGACTGATTACAAGCAGCGGCATGACAAAGTAGCAACAATGGTGCATTGGAAGATCTGCAAAAAATATCATTTGCCTGTAAGCAAAAACTGGTGGGATCATAAAATAGAGAAAGTCATAGAAAATGATAAAATTAAACTGCTCTGGGACTTCAGAATTCAAACAGACAAGCACCTGCAACATAACACCCCAGACTTAACAATTGTCGATAAGAAAGACAAAAAAGTCTGGATAGTGGACGTGGCAGTGCCTGGAGATAGCAGAATAGAAGAGAAAGAACTGGAGAAGATAACAAAATACAAAGACCTACAAATAGAAATAGAAAGACTGTGGCAAAAGCAAGCAAGGGTAGTACCAATAGTAATAGGCTCCTTGGGCGCAATCCCAAAACAACTGGAGCACCACTTGAACACCATTGGCATTGACAAATTTGTTATTAGTCAATTGCAAAAGGCGGCCTTATTAGGAACTGCTTCCATCCTGCGACGATACCTGTAATACCATCAAACATCCACATCTGCCTATCCCAGGTCCTGGGTAAGGACTCGATAGGTAGACAAAATGCCAAATCCAGTCTGAACATCTGGCTGATTGTGCGATAATCCATAATTATTATTATTATTATTATTAAAGTTGAAAGGGACCTTGGAAGTCATCTAGTCCAACCCCCTGCTCAAGCAGGAAACCCTATACCATTTTGGACAAATGGCTGTCCAGTCGCTTTTTAAAAACTTCCAGTGTTGGAGCATTCACTGTTTCTGGAGGCAGGTTGTTCCACCGGTTAATTGTTCTAACTGTCAGGAAGCTTCTGCTTAGTTCTAAGTTGCTTCTCTCCTAAATTAGTTTCCACCTGTTGCTTTTTGTCCTGCCTTCAGGCACTTTGGAGAATAGCTTGACTCCCTCTTGTTTGTGGCAGCTCCTGAGATATTGGAACACTACTATCATGTCCCCCTTTGTCCTTCTCTTCATTAAACTAGACATACCAAATTCCCGCAGCCGTTCCATATGCTTTAGACCCCAGTCGCCTAATCACCTTTGTTGCTCTTCTCTGCACTCTTTCTAGAGTCTCAACATCTTTTTTACATCACGGTGACCAAAACTGGATGCAGTATTCCAAGTGTGGCCTTACCAAGGCATTATAAAGTGCTATTAACACGTCACGTGATCTTGATTCTATCCCTCTGTTAATGCAGCCTAGTACTGTGTTGGCCTTTTTGGCAGCTGCAGCACACTGCTCGCTCATATTTAGATGATTGTCCACTAGGACTCTGAGGTCCCTCTCACAGTTACTACTATTGAGCAAGGTACCCCCTATACTATACCTGTGCATTTGGTTTTTCTTACCTAAATGTAGAACCTTGCTTTATAATTATAGCCTCTTCAGTCAATACTTTTTCTGTACCAGTCCATCTGCAGCCATTCATCAATTTGGTTTGCTGGATCCTCATGAATTCCACACATGATACTCTCCAATTCTGAGAGAAGCCACCAGGGCTTACTGCTACTGGCATATAAAAGAAAAAAAGATAGAAAAACAAAATACCCCCCTCTTGTTCTTTCTTGCAACAATTACAAATAAATTAATAGTTCCTTGTCCTCTATGATAATTACATACATGGTTCAATTTTTCTCATAACTCTCCCCATTCATGAACCCAAAATCATTTTCATTTCTGTTCACGTTGGCAAAAAGTCCATGAAAGGCTTTCAGAATTTTATAAAAATATTCATGTTTTAGACCTGATCAAACAAGCCAACTTCATATTTCTTTCTTTGGCTTCTAACAATCTTAATTTTTAGTTCATCAAATTGCTTTTTCTGCTCAAAGCAGACTTTCTTCCATCTGGAGATTTTTTTTCAAGCTTAGAAACCCTCCTTTGCACATCCAAAAATAAATCCTTACCCAGATCTTTTTTCATTGTGATTTGTCATTTGTGTTTCCACTTTCATTGTCATCTCAGTATAATATTAAAACCTTTAGTTCTTTTATTTTATAGTATTTCTCCATGAACAAAAATTTATATCACTCTTCCTCCTCTTTATCTATAATTTTTTCCATATATTTTGTTTATTAAATCAATCACTTCTTTTTTATAATTTTCAAAAATACATTTACTGGCTTCCGATTTGTGATTGTGGCACTGGTGGACACACGGACTGATTGGTCCCTCCTCCGTCTAGTTTTCTCCTGCTGGGGGATCCTGAAAAGGGTCAAAAGTCACCCTGGAGGGGCAACGAGCAAGAAGAGGACCTCTGATTGATTATGGAAGGGCAGCAACCCTACTGTTTGATCCGGGGCAGCTCTTCGGACCGATGGGGAAAAGATTGGCCATTTATATGGCCCATCACTAAGCTGCTACCTGCCAAGGCCAAAATTACTACCAAGCACTTAGAAAGCACTGCGGAGGAACTGGGTGAGATCTTACCTTCTTGTATCCCAAGTATTTTCCTGCTAAAAGCTTTCTGAAACTTCTTCCCCCTGCGAGGAGAGAGGGAAGGGAACGTCTTTTCCCCACCCTCTAAAATGGCGGCATCTGATTACTGAGGGAAAATAAAGCCCTGAAAAAACAACAACTAAGTAACTGGATTTATATTACCTTGATATATGGGGACCCAAAAAGTTCCTACTTTCACAGTGACCTGTAACCAAATAACAACCATAAAATTGGACATAACTTTCTACTTAAACCAGAAGAAACCTGAGGAACAAGAAGACCAAACCGAATCAAAGATAAACATTCTAGAGCAAATATGGAGATCTGAGCCACCAGGACAACAATTTAATGATTACAAATGGGCCAGCTTCTCTGAAAAATTGATAACTAGATGGTCTCCTTTGATTCAAGTAACATGTACAAGAATGAAGGGAGATTTATCTGATGATTTAAAGGCATTGGTATGGAAGCCTGGTTGGTATAAAAAGAAAGTCAGAGTTAGATTTTAAAAATGGGATCTTTTGATTTATGACAGAGGATCCTAAAGTCTCAACTAATGGGCTAAAGGGAGATTTCGAGATGAAGGGAAATATGATTATTAGATTTAAATATTGTTGTTAAATGATAAAAATAAGGGATCAATTGGCTTAATATTCAGGATTTTGATTTATAAGGGAAATGAAAATTAATTATTAGGAATTAGCTTTGAACTATTGTTTAGCCTAGATCAGGGGTAGGCAATCTTGGCTGTTTTATGACTTGTGGACTTCAACTCCCAGAATTCCTGAGCCAGCCATACTGTGGGGAAAGGGAGAGATTTCCAAACTGAGCCATGCTGGACTTGAGACAATAAAGGATACTCTATTAGTAAGTAATAGTAGTAAAGTTGGAAGGGACCTTGGAGGTCATCTAGTCCAACCCCCTGCTCGGGCAGGAAACCCTACACCATTTCGGACAAATGGCTGTCCAGTCTCTTCTTAAAAACTTCCAGTGTTGGAGCATTTACTGCTTCTGGAGGCAGGTTGTTCCACTGATTAATTGTTCTCACTGTCAGGAAGTTTCTCCTTAGTTCTAGTTTGCTTCTCTCCTTGATTAGTTTCCACCCGTTGCTTCTTGTCCTGCCTTCAGGTGCTTTGGAAAATAGCTTGATTCCCTCTTCTTTATGGCAGCCCCTGAGATATTGGAATACTGCTATCATGTCCCCCCTTGTCCTTCTCTTCGTTAAACTAGACATACCCAATTCTAGCAACCGTTCCTTATATGTTTTAGCCTCCAGTCCCTAATCATCTTTGTTGCTCTTCTCTGTACTCTTTCTAGAGTCTCAACATCTTTTTTACATCGTGGTGACCAAAACTGGATGCAGTATTCCAAGTGTGGCCTTACCAAGGCATTGAAGAGTGGTATTAATACTTCACGTGATCTTGATTCTATCCCTCTTTTAATGCAGCCTAGCACTGTGTTGGCCTTTTTGGCAGCTGCAGCACACTGCTGGCTCATATTTAAGTGATTGTCTACTAGGACTCCGAGGTCCCTCTCACAGTTACTACTATTGAGCATGGTGCCACCTATGCTGTACTTGTGCATTTGGTTTTTCTTGCCTAAATGTAGAACCTTGCTTTTTTCACTTTCACTTTTTAGTAAGTGGTGATGTATTAGAATGAGAAGTAGAAAATGTTTATGAAATAAGATAAGAATATATTTAAGTAAGTAATCTGTGTATTTTACATATTATAACTTTTATGTAGTGAAATAAAGGAAATTTAGATTACCTGAAACTTAAATACTATGGATATTAAAGAGTAAAGTGGAATATTGTAATTAAAAATTAGGTAAAATTTAAAAACAGGACATGGATATGTATAAGCAAATATATATATATTGAAAAAGTTTTTATTTTTTTTCCATTTGTACATCATACAAAATACAATTTTGAAATAAAATAAATTCATAACCATTGGTACCGCCTGCCCATTCCCACCAGGCCGCGTCCACCCTCTCTAAAACCTTCCCTACTTCCCTCCTCTTTCTCTCCTCCCCTCCTACTCTCTTCCCCTCCCCCTCTCCTCTTACCATCCTACTTCCTCCCTACAATAAGCAAAAATATATTGATAAATGTTTTAACTGAGTTTGTTATAATTAGAAATTTATTAGCTTAAATATGATATAGCAAATGTTAAGGGAAATAGAGAAGGAATTTTTGATGATGTAACCTGAGATATGTACTAAAGATTTTATTATCAAACCACTGACTACCCAGTCACCACGCTGCTTTCTGGATACTTAAATGTAAAACTAGAAAACCAATAAAATTTGTTATATAAAAAATACATTTACTGGTGCAGAGATCACTGCTTTCAAATTAGTTATAAGCTTTTCTTCTGGTTCTTCCAAAATGCTTTTAGTGAAATATCTTTATATGTCATTTGGCAGATTATTTTTTTCTTTTTCCTGCTTCAAATTTATGTTCCTTCCACTGGCCTATTTCTACGTTCTGAAATTTCAGGTTTCATTCCTCTTTGTTTTCAATTTCAGCCTATAATCTCTTTCTTGTGGAATAAATTTGTATTCCTATAGAAATGCTACTTTTTAAAAATTTTCAAAAAGTTTAACAAAAATCCTAATGTTCTAAATTTGTCTCATTCCTTAATCTGTTTAGAACTTTTACAATAAATTTTTATCCATCTTTTGTAATTTGTTTTATTCCTTAAGTTCTTTAAATTGCTGGTTAACATTTGGGATGAAATTTACTCATCTTACTTAGAATAAAAGGTTGTTTTTCATTTTTGGGGGGGAAGATGTCTTTTACTGTACAATAATTACAGTTCCAAAGATTATTAGAAAAATGCTTTAAATGACATCCAGTTTACTATTTTTCTCACCTGCCTCAGAGGTTTTCTATCTTCTGTCATCATGCTCTATTGCTCCTGATCCAGATTTGCATCGGGAGGAACCAATTTCAACTCAACCCTGGTAAGATAGAGTTGCTAAAGGTTTTTGGGCCCATAGGGTCAGATAATTCTTCATCTTTGACTCTGGAATGGGGTGCTACTTCCATGGACTGAGTTGCTGTGCAATTTGGAAGTCTTTCTGGACTCATGGCCCTCGCTTAATGAGCAAGTGGCAGCCATGGCTGAGGGTGTACATGCTTTGAACAGGTTTGTCTGGTGCATCAATGCACATTTTCCTGGTCCAAGAGGCTCGACTCATAGTCACTCATGCCTTGGCCTGAATTACTGCAATGTGTTCTACATGGGGCTGCCCTTGAAGAATACCCAGAAAATTCAAAATGCAGCAACACGTGCAGTAATGGGGAGTCCATAGGTGACCATGTGACCTCTGTCTTATGCCAGCTGCACTGACTTACATTTTCTTTCTGGGTTCAATTAAAGGTGCTGGTTATCACTTTTAAAATCCTTTATGGAACAGGTCCATCCATTTGCAGGACTACACTGTCCCTGAAATTCAACAGGTCTCCATCTTTTAGCCTTTTATGAGGCTTTGAAGAGCTGGCTTTTCTCTCAAGGGAGAAGACTAGATTACTGCACATTATAAGTTTGGTTTGGCACTAAGTTTTTGTTTTCCTAATGTTTAATTTATTTAATATTATAGTTTTAATAAGATTTGTATGAATTTAGTTGTGGTCTGGCAGCATGGGATATTTTTATGTATTCTGCAGCTAGAGCTGTTGCAAAAGACCTTGAAAAATCAAGATTTCTATTGGGATCAGTCAATTGAAGTCCTGACCTATTTTATGTCTGTCATGACACTCACAAAAAGGGTCAGGATACTCATCTTGATGGTTTTCATCCTCTTCTGGATGCCCTGGAACAAGCAGTCCATATTCAGAATCCAGTTAGTAAATAACACATACGGCTTTTAAAAAAATCTGTGTATGAGTGTGACCATATGAACTCTTGGGATTTGCTGAGAAATATTCAAATGGATCAACAAATTAATAATCTCTTAACAACACAGCAATCTAAGGAGAAAGTTCTTAATATTAGATATCCTTTGGGATTCACTAGTTACATCAGAAAATGAGAAAATTAGTAAGCAAATCTCCCATGGTTAATTATTTAAAATGTTTATGGAATGTATTTGAAGAAATGTTCCTGTCTTATAGAAGGAAATGTTCAAATTTGTGCAGCATGTGAATTATTCAGTAATAATCTGGAGAAATAGCAGCAATAAGTTCTGGAACATTTATGACTATGCCAGGTGAGTTATGATCCAACAGTTCCTTGTATGTTTTAGCCTCCAGTCCCCTAATCATCTTTGTTGCTCTTCTCTGTACACTTTCTAGAGTCTCAACATCTTTTTTACAATGTTTTTACAATGTTTTTACATTATGGTGACCAAAACTGGGTGCACTATTCCAAGTGTGGCCTTACCAAGGCATTGTAAAATGGTATTAACGGTTTACGTGATCTTGATTCTATCCCTCTATTAACGCAGCCTAGCACTGTATTGGCTTTTTTGGCAGCAGCATATTGCTGGCACATATTTAAGTGATTGTCCAGTAGGCCTCTGAGATCCCTATCACATTTATTTCTATTGAGCGAGGTACCACCTATACTAAACTTGTGCATTTGATTTTTGTTGCCTAAATGTGGAATCTTATTTTTTAAATCACTGAATTTCAGATATGTACATAGAGAGAAAGAGGAAAAGAATGTTTCAGTATTTTGGATTTAACAATGTCTATATATATTCTAGATCTTCATGAATTAAGGAAATGTCAGATACAGAAAAGGAAAACCAGACAGCCATTCAAGAATTCATCCTTCTGAGTTTAGAGACTTTTCCGGAGCTGCAGATTCTTCTTTTCTGGTTCTTCTTGGTGATTTATCTGATGACAATAACTGGAAACCTTCTCATCTTTCTGCTAGTTTTGGCAAATCACCATCTTCATACCCCAATGTATTTTTTCTTGGCAAATTTGTCTTTGCTGGATGCTTGTTATAGCACCACCATCTTACCCAAACTGTTGGCCAATTTGTTGACTGGTGACAGAACTATAACTCTACATGGATGTCTTGCCCAATATCATATATTTGGGATTTGTGCAGGTGTAGAAACCTATCTTTTATCTGCAATGTCTTATGATCACTTTGTGGCAATTTGTAGACCTTTGCTCTACACTTCTGTTATGAATATAAAATTCTGTTTCCAGCTAATAGCTGGGACATGGGTAAATAGTTTGATATTCAATGGCATTCTGGTGGCTCTCATGGATTCATCACCCTTCTGTGGCTCTAATGTCTAGACCATTATTTTTGTGATTTTCTCCCACTGGAGAAATTGTCCTGCAGTGATAGAAAACTCCTTGTTTTCTTCATGACAATTATTTTGACAATTACCCCATTTCTATTGACTGTCATCTCTTATATCTGTATTATTGGCACCATCATAAAAAACAAATCCACCATTAGAAGGCAAAAAGCTTTTTCAACTTGCTCTTCTCATCTCATGGTAGTTGGTCTCTATTGTGGGGCATTAATCTTTGTCTATATGTTGCCAGATTCCCTCATTCTGAGACCTCTCAATAAAATCTTCTCCATTTTTTATACAGTAATGATGCTTTGGGTGAATCCCTTAATCTATTCTTTAAGAAATAAAGAAGTTCATAAAATTCTAAGACAACTTTACAGCAAAGTGATTATTTGGGGGCAAAGTCACCCCAAACTATCAGTTGGTTCTTAATTCATTAACTAATATTAAAGCTGTATCTCAACAACAGATCTCTCTTCTATTAATTGTTACATGAGATAATGTTGAATGAGTTCATGTTGGGAATAATTTTGGAATTTTTCATCTATATTTCATTATTCCCTCTTTAGAAACAACAACAAGAACTATCTGTCAACTCTGCAATGAACCTGAATGAAGTCATTTGGCTCGTTTTTGGTTGCTACCAGAAGGGAGAGTGGTGGTGGAATTTTTCTGCTAGCTTAAACAATTCTCTACCCCATGAGAACCAAGATAGATTGGTGGGCTGAGCCTTCTGTTAGAAAACCCTCCAAACTATCTTATTGGAAATATAGTTGATTGCATAGTACTGGGGTGGGAAGTTTAACTGTGTATACTGTAACTTTTTGGAGGGAACTTTAGTCATGGTTTCACTTTTGATAGTGCCGATACTTTGCAACCAATAAACATGTCCTTAAAAGAAACCTCAAGCCTCAGAGTTCTGTTTTAGTTAGTCTCATCTATAGGAACCATGACATTAAACCAAGACTCCTTAATTTTTTTTAACAAGTTTTATTAAATTTTCAATTTTACATCCAGGTATTTAGGAAGCAGCTGGTGATTGGGTAATCAATAGTCCAGTAACAAAATCTTTCGTACAAATCTTAGGTTGTGTCATTAAAAGTTTCCTCTCTATTTCCCTTAATTATTGTATCACATTCAAGTTAATACGTTTCTAATTATAGCTCAATCAATCAATACATTTGTCAATATAGTTTTACTTATACATTTCCAAGTCCTATTTTTAAGTTTTACCTAATTTCAATTACCATGTTCCAATTTAGCCTTTAACATCCATAATATTTAGACTTCAGGTAACCCAAATTTTCCTAATTTCATTACAAAATAGTTATCATATCTAAAATACACATATTATTCAGTTAATTACATTCTTGATGTCACAAGTATATTCTATTTCTCATCCTAGTACCTCATCATTTACTAATAAAATCTTTTATTGTTACAAACCAACTTCCATATTATAATTCAAAATTATAATCTAATGGCTAATTTTTATTTCCCTTATAAATCTAAGCCCTAAATATTAAATCAATCAATATCTTTAAAAATCTCCTTAGCCCATTAAGTAAGATTTTAAGTTTTTCACTTGATGTACCAGGCTTCACCACAAGATGTCCCCGATAGCATATAAAATCTTTTTCCAGACACAAGTTAGGCTTTTATCCAGTTAATTTTTTTTTCCCAACTTAACAAGTAGATAAGGTAATAGGTCCCTGTAACAACAGAAACTTTTTGAGACCCCAAATATCCAAAAAGTACAAGTCCAGTTATTTAGTGGTTTAGATTAGTTGTTCTTTTCTAAGCCTTAGTTTCCCAGGGTAGGCAAATGCCACTATGTTAAAAGCAGGGAAGAAATTTCAGGAGGCTTTTACAGGAAGGTAGTTGGGATACAGGAAAGGTAAGGTAAGGTCTCACCCAATTCCTCCGTGGTGCTTTCGTTGTGCTTGGTAGTGATTTTGGCTTTCGGGTGGCACGGCTTAATGATTGGCCATGTTAATGGCTGATCTTTTCTCCGACAGTCCAAAGGAACTGCCTTGGATCAAATGGAAGAGCTGCCACCCTTCCGTGATCTGTTGAGGGTCCTCCTCATGGTCGTCGCCCTTCTAGGGTGACTTATGACCTTTTCAGGGTCATCTGATGAAGGGAAATCGGGTGGCAGAGAGAGCACTCCTCCCACCTGTCCACCAGTGCCGCAATCTGAAACCAGAAGCCTCCTTGAATTTTTGTACTTGGGGTCCTGAGCCCCAGTCACTTACCTAACTCTATAGGAGGCCTACGAAGACTCAGAGAAGAAACAGAGATGGAGAGGAGAGTTGTGCTCTGGCCGCAGTGTGACAATGGCAATTGGGATGCAGGCTACTGCTCAGGCAAAGAGTGGGGCTCCTGCTGCTGGAACGTGACCAATGGTCCCGCAATTCCATTGGAAAGTCAGGGGCAGGTGGAGGGAACCTTAGCCCTGGGGAAGCTTGGTTGACCAGAGATTGGTTGGCCCCTCAGCGGCGAAGCACCCTTAAAGCTTCTGAGGTAGAATTCCCACTCATTTTGTCCCATGGCCTTCATTTACTCTGCTGAATAAGATGAAGTGGCCAGCCAGCTGGGATGAATCAGGGGAGTGGAAATACTTGATCACCTTCCACAGCCACTCCATCAAGAGGCTGAGAGAGGAGTCCAACCGGCTCAAAGTGGGAGAAGTGGAGCCAATTACTCACCATCTGATCTCCAGTGGACAAGACTGCAGGGGGTCTCACCTCCCCGCAATGGCTCAGGATGCTTCACTGCTATCCCGACCAGTCTTGGCATCAAGTTTTGTGCACCAACATAGCCCTGAGAGAGGTCAATGTCCTGCAAGCCCTTGAGCCTAGCCATGAGGGCTTCATGATGTGGTTCTCACCTGACTGCAGCACCAGCAACCAGGTATGCAACAAGCATACTGGAGACAATGGCCTGGAGATCCATCTCCTATCAAATCCATGTTTGATGGAGATCCTGAGAAGCTGTCTTTCTTCCTGAACTAAGTGTGGGCTCACCTAAACTACTAAGGTCCCATCTATTTTACAGGGCCAAGATGGTTGATGCCATGGCAGCAAATCTGGATGGGGAAGCAACCGAGTGGGTGACCACCCTGCATGATGAACAAGCATCAGAATTGTGGAGCATCAGTCTGTTTATGGGCAAACTGAGAGCCAGATTCAAAGATGAGTCCCTAGCTGTGCAAGAAGAGAAGGACGTTCATAACCTGAAGAGGAGAGGGAGACCAGCCAAAGATTATATTAGAGAGTTTTGCAAGGTGTCTGGCAGGCTCATACAGTGGCCAGGGCCACCGCTGATCCACCACTTCAAAGGGGGGGCTAGACTGTGATTTGTTCCAGGTGTGCATCTACCAAGGACTTCTTGATCAGCTCTGTGAATGGTACCACATGGCTATAACCTTAGACATTGAATGGACTACCACCAGAGGTCCACTATCTCTGAGTCCAGACTGAGACAGGTCCAGGAGAGATAACGAGTGATCATACGTCCCCAAGCTATTGTTGCCACCAGTTCCCTTTGCCCGCCAGTGGAGACTCCAATCAAGTGCTTCATGTGTGGCCAACTAGGAC
Organism: Crotalus tigris; assembly: GCF_016545835.1. Lineage (NCBI taxonomy): Eukaryota > Metazoa > Chordata > Lepidosauria > Squamata > Viperidae > Crotalus > Crotalus tigris. The sequence continues at coordinate 1,277,477 of NW_024097293.1, forward strand.
ACCAAGCTGCTGTTTGTCTGTTTCCATTTCCCCAAGCCAAGCATACAACTGCCGCTACCCCAAAGCCAAAGAGAAAGCCTCATTCTTTGTGGGAGAAATCAAATTGGGCCAGCCAAGAGCAAGCTGTCCAGGACACTTCTCTGATATAGGGAGAAACAGAACCTCTGCCAGAATGACTCTTGATGCCAGCACCTTATGACAGTAACAACGAGGGGGGAAATGACCTAGTGCATCTGTACCAGATGCATAATCAACCTCCCTACAGTGATAAAGCTAGGAATTCATGCCAAATTACTGCCCCTAGCCATGAGGTTTGAACAGGCAGACAAGTCTCTTACCAGGGGAGCTCCTAGCACACATCTAACCAAACCAGTGCATTTAGAAATGAAGGAGCATGAGGAAATCATCTGCTTCATAGAGGTCCCAAAAATGACTGAATCTGTAATTCTTGGATTGGATTGGCTTGATAAATGGTGGCCTTTGATTTGGTGGGAGGATGGAGTGAGGACCTTAAGGTTAGTGATGGGACCCTTTCCCCCATACAGACCCAGCAAAGTGCAAGAAGCTGTCGCTACTAAAGACCAAAAGCTGACTCTTGAACCTGTGAGAGCTACCATAGAACCCATTCCAGGGACCCAAATTATACCAAGTGAGTACCGAGATTTAGTGGAAGCTTTCAGTGAAAAGGAATGTGATATCCTTCCCCCACTGTGCGATTGAAACCCTAGCAGGTGCCAAACTCCCTAAGCCAAAAATATATTCAATGATGCCCAAAGAGTTAAAAGAACTGAAGGAGTATATTGAAAAGAATCTGGCCAGCGGTTTCATCCAACCCACAAAGTCATGTGTGGCTGCCCCCATGCTGTTTAAGGAGGCTGTGATGTATTTTAAAGGGTTAAATGCAGTCAGTGTGGAGAATACGTACCCCTCCCCCTGATGAAAGACATGTTGGCCCATTTGATGAAGGAAAAGTTTTCACAAAATTGGATTTAAGAAAGGATTGTTACCAGGTGCAAATTAAAGAGGGGGATGAATAGAAAACAGCTTTCAACAGCCCTCTAGGAAGCTTTCAATTCAAAGTTATGCCCTTTGGTCTCCAAGGGGCCCCTGCTATGTTCATGCAATTGATCAATCAAGTGCTGCATGATCATCTGTATAAAGGAGTTTTAGTCTATCTTGACGACATCCTTACTTACACAGAGACTATGGCAGAGCACATAAGATTAGTATGCAAAGTGCTCAAAAAATTATTGAAAGCAAAACAAGAATTTAGTTAACTAATGGTCAGCACTAAATTGGTACTAGATAAGAGTTAATGGAATACAAGAAGGATTGGACAGGGACCACTTATCGGAATGTAAAGACCACAGACTGATTCCTCTCTTGATTCCATCCCCAGACTATCCCTCTCCTTCTCCTACAATAAATAAATAATTTCAAATTATGTTGGGAAGCTAATAAGATATAGTGTAGCATCAGGTTCTTTGTCAAGGTAGGTGACAAAAGTCTGAAATGAATTACTTCCCCTGAATCTCTGGGGCCCAGATTTGTTTGTGATGGTTGATACAGACATTTTCTTTTTTCTTTTTATTAAAAGTTTTATACAATATATATCCCAAATCCCTCCCACCCCTCCCCCCTCCCCCACTTCCCAGAGCTGATTACAGGGTTACAAATAAACAATCATAATCTAACTAACATTACCCAATTATACAAATAATCAAATCCATAACCTACTTTAACTCCCTTTCAAGATAAGATTAACAAATTAAAAACAAAAATAATAATATAAACCAGTCATTATTGATTAAACCATAATACAAAAACTAATATAAATTCAACCATATTAAACTAATAATAATCTGAAATTTACTCATAAACTAGATGATATTTTTTAGTCTGGTATTTATTCTGAATATAATCTATCCATCTTCTCCAAACCGAGATATATCTTTCTTGTGAATGGTCCTTCAAATAAGTGGAAATTTTTGCCATTTCTGCTATATTAGACATCTTAAGCATCCATTCTTCCATAGTAGGCAAAGAATCTTTCTTCCAATATTGCCCAACCAGTAATCTTGCAGCTGTTATAAGATTCAACATCAGATTAATTTCTTTAACACCACAATCTACATAACACCTAACAAAAATAATTGTGGCATAAAGTTTATCTTTCTCTTAAAAATCTTTTGAATGTTCCACCAAATCTTAATCCAAAAAGCTTTTATATTTCTACAAGTCCACCAGATATGAAAATAAGTAGCATCCAAGCTACCACATCTCCAACATTTGGGCTGTAAATTAGGATACATACAGGACAGCTTTTGAGGATCCAAATGCCACCTATAAAACATTTTATAAAAATTTTCTCTTAAATTTTGAGCTTGAATAAATTCAACATTTCTAACCCAAATTGTCTCCCATGTATCCAATAGAATCGGTTCTTGAATATTTTGAGCCCATTTTATCATATAGTCTTTAATTAACTCAGTTTCAGAATCCAATTCTATTAAAATATTATAAATTCTTTTTATATGGGCTCGATTTTGATCTTTAATCTGTTTTACCAAATTCACATCCCCTAAAGTAATACCAACCTTTTGATCTAAACTCCACCTAACTAACAATTGATTATATTGAAACCAAGAATGTACAATATTTTCTTGCTTCAACTCAATTAAAGATTTTAATTGCCAATCCTTCCCTACCAAACTAAATAATTCCTTATAAGAAATCCTATCCAAATTCACACCCCTAGATACCCCCTCTATCACATGTCCGGGAATCCCCCAAATTGGAATTTTATAGTTTAACCTATAATAATACTTCTTCCAGACACATAATAAAGCAGTTCTTAAAATGTGAGATTTAAAAACCTGATTTATTTTTTATTATAAATTAAATATGCATGCCATCCATACAATAAATCCCATCCCTCAAGAAAGAGTATATTTTTATTTGTTAAGTTAAGCCAATCACTAATCAATGTTAAAGCCACCGCATCATAATACAATTTTAGAATAGGTGCCTTAAGTCCTCCTCTTTCCCGTGCATCTTGTATAATCTTAAACTTAACTCTTGGTTTTTTCCCTGCCCAAATAAATTTGTTAATGCCCTTCTGCCATTCATCTAAATTAGCATCTTTTTTAAAGATAGGTATCATTTGGAACAAAAAAAGAAATTTTGGTAGAACATTCGCTGAAATTCTCCCCAACAAAGATAATTGTAATTTTTTCCAATCATTTAAATCCTTTGCACTTTTAGCCATAATGTCTCATAATTATTCTTATATAATTTTACATTAGAAGCTGTAATATATACTCCCAGATATTTAACCTTTTTCACTGTTTCAAAACCTGTTAACTTAACTGACTTAACTTAACTTTTCCTTCATAGTCATTTTCTATCTCTCTCAAAATTTCTTCAGGTTCACATCCCAAAATGAGAGCTAAATCTCTTGCTATTTCTTCTCTCAGATTCTCTTGCAAATTCTCCTTCAGCCCTCTTATTTGCAAAGCAAATTCCATGTCTCTATATTGTGACATAATAATTTCATCCTGTGTCATATCAATCTTATTTTCAACTTTACGAACTCTATCTTCTAATCTTTCAGTGTTTTCCACAACATCATCCACACGATCATCTAGACGCTCTATATGGGCTGCTAACCCTTGGAGTGCAAGCACTATGTCTTCTCTCATCTCCCTATTTTTATTCTCAAAAAGCTCCACCACCTCTTCTTTAATCTGTCGTGCTGTTTTTCCCAAAGCATCCTGTATCTCTTTAAGTGTAAATGCCGGCGGTGGGGGAGAAGGTTGGGGAGACTTAGGCTTGGTTTGCTGTACAGTCTGAGTTACCGGAGAAGAAGTTGAGCCTTTAAGAAGAACAGAAATTCCGAGGCGTTTTGAAGCCAGTTTCAAACTATTTAAAACCACTACTTATAAGTCTTGTATAATCTTATAAAACCAACAATTACAGAAAAAAAGAAGAGGGGGGAAGGTAAAAGCAAACCCCCCCCCGAGTAAAAAAAAGAAGATTCTTGCTTTTTAAGTAAATAGCCAAAATCCATTACATTGTTTAAACTGTATTGCCAAGTGAAAGTCTTTCTTAAAAGTGTCCTTTCAGACAAAGAAGCAGCATTCCTGCGCCATTTTGCTCCTCTTCCTTTTATTAAAATTAATAGGTGGAGAAGATTCTTTTAATTCTTTCCTGAGTTAAAATCCCAAATTCTCACAGTTCCAATCCCTCCTTATCAGCTCCGTCTGCTATTAATTTACTCACAGATTTCTCTAAAGTGCAGATGTGGAGGCAGCATCTAGCTTTGTTCCTGAAAACTCAGGACAAAGACATTCCCAGGGCGGACGGCTAAAGAAAAGCCACCATCGGCACGGCGATCACCACCAGAAGTCCCGATACAGACATTTTCTTAAATTGACCTTCTTCCCATAGGGAGAATCCTGGAAGAAAGAAACATCAGCTACTCTGGACCTTGCTTACTTTATGATACGCTAAACTTTCCAAATGTGAATTCCATCAAACACGCTTGGATTACCTTGGATACAGAATCTCCAGAGAAGGGGTGGAAATGGACCCAGCCAAAGTCAAAGCGAGCTGAAATGGCAGCCCCCATGAACCTGCAAAAAGCTTCAAAACTTTCTGGGGTTTGCAAACTTTTATCAGAAATTCATTCCCTCTTTTGCTAAAATAGCTCTACCGATTACTCAACTACTGAAAACCAGAAAAGGTGGGGGAAACCTTGATCCTGTCAGTCCCTGCCATGGTCTATGGAATGCCAAGCAGCATTCGAGAACATAAAAATACTATTTGCTGCTGAATCTGATCTCAAATTCCCTGATCCTGATGAACAGTTCATAAGTCAAGGTGATGCAAGTGACGTCACAGTGGGAGCAGTCCTTCTGCAAAGAAATCAAAGAGGAGTCCTACAAACCTGCACCTACACCTCCAGGAAATTAACTGACACTGAAAGGCGATGGGCTATATGGAAAAAGGAGGCTTTCATGGTGAAGTGGGCCCTACTAACTTGGCATTATTTCCTTGAGGGGGGAAAAGTGCCTTTTGAAGTGTGGACAGATCATAACAATTTAGAGGCACTAAGGATCCTTCGAAATCTGTCTCCCAAACAAGTCCATTGGGCACAGTACTTTAATCATTTCAATTTCACTCTGAAATACTTCCGGGGGGAAGTGAAATTTGTTAGCTGATGCCATATCGAGGATGCCCCAGTACAAAAGCCACAGACTGTAAATTCTATTAATCTGCTGCCACAATCAGTGTCACAAGTTACTAAGGGCCAAGCCCACATGTAGTCTACCGAGCCAGATATCCCTTTGACAAAAAACTTAGGGAAGAATTAAAAACTAACACTTGGTTCCAGGCAAATAAGATCCTACTGAGCCAAACTGGATGGTTTAGCCTGGAAGGGCTCTAAATTGTACCTGCCCGATACCCTCAGACTTCAGGCACTTCAACGCAGTCACACCAAGCAAGCTGGCCACTTTGGGTTTCTAAAGATATTACATTTGGTCCGAAGGCAATTTTGGTGGCCAGGGATGAAAAAGAACATTGAAAGCTATGTAAAAAACTGTGCCACTTGTACCGCTGTGAAAAAGCAACCTGGAAAACCCCCTAGATTGTTGCAGCAGGTGGCTGACCCTTCTCAACCCTGGGAGGAGATAGCAATGGATTTTATTATTGAATTACATAAAAGGAGGGAAAATCTGATAATATGGACTGTCATTGATCTCTTTTCAAAGCAGGCTCATTTTATAGCCTACTCTGGGCTTGCCTCTGTGAAGAAATTAGCCAGGATGTTTCTGAAACACATATACCGCCTCCATGGAGCTCCAAAGAGGATTATATCAGATAGGAGAGTTCAATTTACTGTGAGGTTTTGGAGACACTTTCTCAAACTAATTGGGTCCACTTAAGAACTTTTGTTGGCTTTTTATCTGAGCATAAATGAATCAGTTGAATGAGCTAACACAATGGTAGAACAATACATCAGATACTACATTGACTACCAACAGACTGATTGGGCTGACCTCCTGCCTTTTGCAGAAGTGGCTTACAATAAGCACAGCAGTACTGGGCTTACTCCACTTAAAATAGCCACTGGCCGAGAGTTTGTTCTTATGCCTGAATACCCCCAAGAACTACCCATATCACAAACTTTAGATCAATGGGTGACATCATGGTAGACTGTTTGAACTATTATAAAAAAAGCTCTAACACAAGATGCAAAAACATACAAGAAACAAGTTAATAAGAAGCGATACCCTCAGAGACCGTTCTGGGTAGTATATATATATATATATATATATATATATATATATATATATATATATATATATATATATATATATGTTGCTAACAAAGAATAAAGAGAGAACTGGGATAACTATTTCGAGTTTCTTAACTCTCTTCAGCCAGACTTACTCTTCTGAGATTTGAACCTGTGCTATATGCATGTTAGGCATGTATAATATTTTATTGGTTTTAAACTATAACAATCTCCAGTGCCTAGTGTACAGTGTGTTGTCTTGGTTTATATTTTAACAAGAAAAAAAAGACAATAATAATTAATTAACAATCAATAATGATTAAATTTGATAATTCCATAATTAATATATTAATTAATGATATATTTCTTTGATCTTCCCTTCTCCCATTTATATTCTCCTTCTTCAACCTGAACCAAAATCTAATTCTTAATATTTTCAATAGATAAATGATTAGATATAGGCATTTTTTATATTTATACAAATAATGATAATCTCTATGTGTAACATTTTTTTCAGCTTATATTATTCTTATAACCATAATCTCATTAGTTCAGCATGCATCCTATTTTCATAATTTTTGTTTACGCTTAATTTCCCTTATATTCAATCCAATTCTTATCAGTCATAATTTCTTCATATGTTTGTCATCTAACTGTCCAAATTTTCCTATTTAGGTACATTATCCCAATATTTTATGTCATGCATTATAAAAATACTATACTCTTAATCTATTTTATAGTATCTAGATATAAATCCTTTTAAATCCGTTTATATTTCACTTATATTAATAAAAGTTACACCAGGATATAGTCCCTTCCCTTCACTTCTGGAGGTTTTCTTGCTTTGAGGATCTTTCTCAAGGATTCAATTTCTAGATAGAAGAAAGAAGATCAGTACTCTCACTAATTTCAAGCACGCTGTTCACCGATGTTCAGGTTCATGCTTTGGGACTTCGGCTGCAAGTAGCTTGGGCTAGACACTGATCTCATGCTAGCCTTTCTCCTGTCAGGTTCAGAGGGCTTCCCCTGAATCAAACAAAGTGATTGCCATCGCTTCATGATCAACGGGGCACCCCTCCTTCACAGTCACATTTTCAGGGTGACTTTGGACCCATCTAGGGTTTCCATGGCAGGACGAAACTAGTCATAGGGAGTGGAGGTCTGCTCTCACATGGCCATGCGCTACGGGTGGAAAACCAGAAATCTATCTTTCAACTAAATATTTAAGACTCAAATTATCTAGCAAGAAACTGGGACCGAAATTTCTTGGTCCTTTTTCTATAGTTAGAATTATAAGTCCTGTGACAGTGGAGTTAAAACTTCCTAACTTGTTGGGGAAGATTCGCCCTGTTTTCCATTGTAGTTTGGTAAAACCTCTCAGAGAGTCATCCTTAAGACTAATATATAAGAAAGTACCTGCTCCCCTTTTGGTTGAGGGGGAGACTCATTATGAAATAAAATGAATCCTTGACTCTAGATTATACAAGGGGAGATTAAAGTACTTAGTACAGTGGAAGGGATATCCATTGTCAGAGGCAATATGGGTGAAAAATACAGACATCAGGGCAGATTGGTTGATAAATTATTTTATGACAAGCATCCCCAGAAACTTCAGGGAGATTCCTAACTTCTCTGTTTATTTCTCTACAGGATTTGTTTTTTTTTCTTTGGGAGGTGGGTCTGACTGTTAACTCTGCAACAAACCTGATGAAGCCATTTGGCTTGTTTTCGGTTGCCACCAGAATGGGAGGATGGTTTTGGAATTTTTCTGTTAGCTTAAAGAATTCTCTGTCCCATGAGAACCAAGATAATTTCTGTTCATTAGACTGGGGGGCTGAGCCTTCTGTTAGAAAGCCTGCCAAACTATCCTATTGGAAAATGTAGTTGATTGCATAGTATTGGGGTGGAAAGTTTACTCTGTATACTGTAATTTTTTGGAGAGAACTTTAGTCTTGGTTTCATCTTTGACAATGCCAATACTTTGTAGCCAATAAACATGTCCTTAAAGGAAAGCTCAAGCCTCAGAATTCTGTTTTAGTTGGTCTCATCTATCAGAACCATAACACTATTATTATATCTTGTTTCAGAAAATAAATTAGTATAAATAATTAAATTATTTGTAAAAGAACAATGTAAAGGATTTCTTTCTGTTTAAAGGTGTACATTATGATGACTTTTCTTGCACATTTTATGTTAGAGTGAGCAAATATTAATAAGGGACTTCCTCTGGGATTCATAATCATCTTGTAAGAATACCAGAAAATCAGTAATCTTAATCTCTCAAGATTAATTTAATTGTTTACAGAAAGCTATTTTTGAAACTGTCTCATAAGATCTAGGCAGTGTATAAAATTTGCCCAGAGTGCAATTTTTTCTGCAATCGCTTTGAGAAATAGCAACATTCAATCTCAGAACACCTATAACAGGTATTTTGTCCAGGTAAATTCTATTTTCAAACATTGATGAATTCACAGATTGTATCAAACTGTAACACATTTTCATTGTGATTTAACACAATCTGGAAGGGGTTATTTTTGTGCTTAGTAAATCCTGATTTATTAAGGAGCCCAACCATTTTGATTTATTTAACAATCCTTTTTAAAATAGAACATGCATTTGAACCATGAGTAAATGTTATAAATGTTATAAATTTAAAGAAGCTAAGAGAGAAGCTAAGTTCTTCTCTTTAGCTCATTTTTGAAAGCCTATGGCAAAGTGCTTTTGTCCTTTGAGGAAAGTAACCTTAAAATTTCCAAAGGGAGATCTTTCTCATATGATCCTGGAATATTATGTATTATGCAATCTTGATCCTCTTGAATACAATATTATAATTTACAGAGCAAGTTGATTAAAGAGCAAATGAAGTAAAATATTTCTCCTTAATACAAGAGCAGAGTCTCATCAAAAGAATGATTGATTATGGTAATTATCAGATATAGACAAGACAAATATAAGGTTACTTGTCAACATTTTATTAAATATATTAAACCAATACCTATTTTTTTTTATTCTTGCAGTTTTCTTGGCAAAAATTTTGGAAATAGTTTCTTGTTGTCTTCTTCCTAGGGATGAAGGAGAGTGACTGGCCCAAGATCACCCAGATGGTTTTGTGGTTAAGGCAGGACTAGAACTTGCAAGTTCCTAATTTCTAGCCCACTGCTTTAGTCTTTATTCCAAACATGCCTTAGACCTGTGATGTGAAGCTATGAAGACCTGCCAAATATTTTCTTTTATGTCATTTTAAACAAAGGTTATGGCCTACCTGTTGCTATCCTGTTCCATCAGTTACAAGTTCAGTTGATCAAACATAGATAAGTGATCATTATGGAATACCAGAGGAACACATAACCTTATTTTTGAAACTGAAATTCCATGCAGACAAATCCAAAATCTAGCAGTTAGCCTTAGATTACTTCACCAAACTGAATCTCATTAATTTGTTTAGTAAATCTTTAATTTTTCTTAGTCAGGAAGAATGCCACAGGAATAATTAACATGTTACCAAAATTAAAAATTGTTTTAAATGATAACAGTTCTTAATGAGAATAAGATAGTAAATGGTTGGCACAAGTTATGGTTTACATGGTCTCACAAAAGATCAGGCTTTAAATTCAACAATTTACAAATTTTAAAAGATAAAGGAGCCTACGGACCTCAGATTTCAACATGTAATTATACCAGCTGCTTAATATGGATTTTTGAATGCATTATATATCTTGATGGTTTTATTACATTTAGAAAAGGGACAAATTTTCCATAGGGGCTTGATAGATACTCTGGGGCTGATATACACAGCAAGAAAACATTTCAAGAATTTATCTAATACTATGTAATTTACTGAATATTTTCAATAAATTTAGGAAATAATAAGCCCAGCATTCTTCCTTCTTGTTTTCCTAATGAATGCTTACTTATATGATCAAGAAAGTTCTAAGAAATTTACTGAACACAGAGGCAATGTTTAGATTACAAGAGTTTATTCTTAACAGGACAAAATAGGTTTACTTAAGATTAATGGGAATATATTGTTAAATTGGTGATACAGAAGATCTAAAGCATGATAACTTTAGGATCGTCTTTTCATAGGCAGTTGATTATCTTTCGATTGATTTTAAAATCAACAGGTTTGGTTGAATTAAATACAACACCTATAACCAATAGTTATAAGCAATATAATATTTTTAGTAACAAGATCCCAGTGTTGTTGATTTCCTTATTTTGCCTTGGAATTGTAGTTAAACTAAGAAAACAATCGATAATTGAATAGAATTATATTTAGGAGGGTCAAGAGAATGGAGAATAACTGAACCATAAGTTATCATGCAAAGATTTCATAACCATATCATCTCTTCTATAAAACAACTAAGATAATAAGGGGGTATTCAGTTTTTACCCATGTTATTTAAGCTTAATCTAATATACGATTGGACATTAGTTACCCAAATTCTCCAGATATTTATTTATAGTGTGAGTGAGAAAGAGAGTGCTTCAGAAATTTAGATTTGAATTTGTTTTCTTTTTCTTATATATTCTAGATCTGAAATGTCATTTTGAAATGCTAGATACAGAAAAAGGAAATCAAACAGGAATTACAGAATTCATCCTTCTGGGTTTTGGGACTTCCCCTAAGATGGAGCCTCTTCTTTTCTGTTTCTTCTTGGTGATTTATTTGACAACAATAACAGGAAATCTTCTCATCTTTCTGCTAGTTGTGACTGACCAGCATCTTCATACCCCAATGTACTTCTTCCTAGCAAATTTGTCTTTTCTGGATACTTGCTATAGCTCTACTTTGCTGCCTAAAATGCTGGTAAACTTGCTAAGAGTTAAGAAAACAATAACTCTGAGTGGATGTCTAGCCCAATTTCATTTCTTCTGTCTTTGTGCAGGTGTAGAAACTTATCTTTTGGCTGCTATGTCTTATGATCGCTATTTGGCAATTTGTAGACCTTTGCTCTATGCTTCTATTATGAATAGGAAGTTCTGTTTCCTACTAATAGTTGGAACATGGATTAATAGCATGATAGTTAATATTATTCTAGTGGGTTTTGTGGCTCAATTATCCTTCTGTGGCCCTAATGTCATAGACCATTACTTTTGTGATTTCCATCCACTGGAGAAATTATCCTGTTCTGACACAAATCTCCTTGATCTTGTCCTTCTTTTCATAAGCATTAGTTTTGCAATTGTTCCCTTTCTGTTGACCTTCCTCTCTTATATTTGGATTATTGGCACTATCATAAAAATCAAATCCAACACTGGAAGGCAAAAAGCCTTTTCAACTTGTTCTTCTCATCTCGTCGTAGTTTGCCTCTTTTATGGCACATTAATCATTGTCTATGTGTTGCCAGATTATCCCACCCTGAGATACCTCAATAAAGTCTTCTCTATTTTCTATACAATGATGACCTCTTTGGCAAACCCCCTAATTTATACTTTAAGAAACAAAGAAGTCCACAAAGCTCTCAGATTACTTTATGGTAAAATTATAATTGTCAGTAGAAATAATTTGAAACTATAAATTTATTTTTAATTTTATTGGCTATTATATTTTGAATTTAAGTGTGAATTAGTAAGGTCAATAATTGGTCCCTATTCTATTTAGCTGTAATGGCTGAAGTTTCTGATTGAGATCATGATGGTTATAACCAGTGCTTTTTTTCTAAAAAAAAAAAAGGTGCCGGAACTCACACACGTTATATAACCCGCCTTGCCTACCCTATAAGGTTCCATCCAAAAAAGGTGCCGGAACTCTGTTCTGGGCATTCTATGAGAAAAAAAGCCTTGGTTATAACACTGAACAGCATCACTTCATACCACTAGGTTAGAAATGGCATTAACTTCCAAATCTCTTGTGATGTTGATACTGGTTAATTGATTGTAGAAAATTGGAATCTTTTATGTAAAATATAGGTATGTTGTTTTCAAAATGAAACTCAAAACAAACTCAGATAATTTTTGAAAAACTCAGATTTTTTGAAAAAAATCTTTACTAATTTATAAATTTTAAATGAGAAATTGAATAAAAGTGTTGATGAATTTATTACAATTGTAAATCAACCTAAAGAAGATATATAAACACAGGCAACAGTAGCTAAATCAGACATGCATTTGGATGGACTGGAAGTTAATCTGCTGATAACAGATTCTAAAGAGAAGATTTGTTTGAAAACTGGAGATTTATTAGAGGGGCATTAATGAACTTTTTAAAAGTTTTATTCATTTATAATGTAAAATGTGAAAATACAAAAGCGAATAGTAAGGGACAATGGTAGAGAAAGGGAAAACAAAAGAGTGTGAAGAAAGGGATATTAAGAAACAAAAGGCATTGACTTCCGACACTCTCTGTTGCATAAAATGCAGTTAGAGGATGACTGTCAAGAAACATTGGATTATAATTGGAAAAAATTGTTGAACAGCCAGTATTATGGAGATATTATCAATGAAGTCCTTCTTTTTTGAAGAATGAGAAGCAGCTGTTTGGAATATTCCATTCATAAATTCAAAGAAAAGCAAAGATGATATACTGGGAGCTGTTTTTATAATAATAATAATAATAATAATAATAATAATAATGATGATGATGATGATGATGATGATGATGATGATGATGATGATGATGATAATGATGATGATGATGATATGACGACTATGACGATGATGATGATGTTAGAAGGGACCTTGTCCAGGCAGGAAACCCTATACCATTTCAGACAAATGGCTGTCCAATCTCTTCTCGAAGACTTCCAGTGTTGGAGCATTCACAGCTTTTGGGGGCAGGTTGTTCCACTGATTAATTGTTCTAACTGTCAGGATGTTTCTCCTTAGTTCTAGGTTGCTTCTCTTTTTGGTTAGTTTCCATCCATTGCTTCTTGTCTTGCCTTCAGGTGCTTTGGAGAATAGCTTGACTCCCTCTTCTTTGTGGCAACCCCTGAGATATTAGAACACTGCTATCATGTCCCCCCTTGCCCTTTTCTTAATTAAACTATTGTCAAGAATCAGTTGATGGTATTTGAACCTGGCCAGATCAGAGACAAAGATAGTGTATTTATGAAACAATAGAAGCCACTTGTAAACTTCTTGTAGGTTAAACATATTAGATTGTTAACAGAGGATTTTGAGATTTAGCTTTGTGATTAGGACAACCTATTAACTGTTTTTTCTTTAGTGAATAGATGGTAGGTCAAATGGCTTAATTGGCAATAGATTTCTAAAATTATGATATTTTTAAATGTTATACAGCAATTTTGCAAATATAGATGTAGAAGTTTATAAATTATGGACTTGTTTCGCAAGGGGGAGGAAACAATTGTTGCTGAAATATTTTTATCAGTGTCCAACTGGGGAGACATTTTGTGTGTATGTTTGATATTTTGTTTTATACAGTTTTTTCTTCCTTTGTTTTTGTATTGTAATTTTTTTATTTTTTCCCTTATTTTGGATTTTAACCTTGAAATAAATAAATAAATAAATAAAGATGTATACTGTAGTTGTTCAAAGTCAAGTAATTTTTTTCCATATATATTTGACATGAAAGGCCAAGGAGAAGGGCAAGTTCATGATAATCACAATACCAGATACAATTGTTTCTTAGTTCCTATGACATTCTAAATAATAGAACAACTGAATTATGGAATCATTTAAGTTTCCTTTTTTTAGCATTATGATATTAAATCAAAATAACATTTTCATATCTTTTGTTTAGAAGTGTCATCATTATTTCCTTAATATTTTGGAATAGATACATAATACTTGAATAGCATTACAAGTTGATAATCTTGTAATTCTTATTTTGTATTTTGATTTTATATTGGCCTTTATCAGTTTTTCTCACTGGGACAGTTTCTTAGGCAGGAAAAGCAATAGTATTGTTATACACTTTATCTCAGAAGATCAGCTATAGCAAATAAGTAATATTTACGACAGCAAGTAATTGTCATGTGTCTGACTAATGAAACACTTCAAAGAATTTTCAGGCATGGTTTAACCTAAAAAAGCCTTTATTAGTGTAGAGTGTGTCAGCACGGCATGATGGATGCCAAGATCTGAATTTCTCTTGCACATAACGTTCCAGGCATTTCCCCTTCCCTATTTTGGGGCCATGATTCACATCTTCCAATTAACCTGGAGGGCAAAGATTCACTTCCGTTCCTTTTCCTGGGCTTTCCTTACAATTCTCCTCCCCTTTCATCTGAATTAACTCTAAAAATACCAGACAGTTCTGCATATTTTGTCAAAGCAAGAATATTCAATATTAGTAGCATTGACATCTGCCCCCCCTTACAAAAAGGACAGATCCTGTAATGTAAACAAAAGCCTATGTTAATGACTAGTTCTTGGTTTATTGGTGTATTTCACATGAAAACATTTGACGAGCCTGTCAGCTTTCACCTCATTGGATTTCACCCAGGTGGCTTCAGACAACGGGTATCCCTTCCATTGTATTAGATACTGCAATTTCCCTTTAAAAATTCTAGAGTCAAGAATACATTTCACTTCATAGTGTGTCTGTCCCGCAACTACGAAGGGCCTCGGTGTCTTCTTCAGGGGAGATCTTAAAGTGGAACCCTGATAAGTTTTCAACAAGCTGCAATAGAAGACTAGGAGAATTCTCCCTAAAAATTTAGGGAGTTTTAGTTCTATGGTGACCGGATTGATGCTCCTTACTATGGGGAAAGGCCCCAAGAATTTTGGTCAGAATTTCTTGCTGGGCAATTTGAGGCGTAAATATTTAGTTGACAAATAAACCTTTTCCCCAACACTTCTTCCCACCCCCTCACCCATTGGTCAAGTGTCTGGGAAGTGGAGGGCACCTGAGGGTATTCAGGTACTGGGCTGAACTCTATTCCTGTGGCCACTCTGAAAGGCGTATAGCCAGTACTGCTGTGCACACAATTATTATATGCCACCTCCACAAAAGGGAGGAGGTCAGTCCAGTCTGTCTGTTTGTAAGAAACGTAGCATCTAAGATATTGCTCCACCATTTTGTTAGCGGATTATGCAGCCCCATTGGTGGCAGGATGAAAAGCAGATGATAAACCTTGAGATGATCCAATTAATTTAATAAAACTCCTCCAAAACTTCGCTGTGAACTGCATCCCCCTGCCCGAAATTATTAGGAGTGCCATGCAGCCTGTAGATATGTTTCAGGAACAATTTGGTCAGTCATTGGGCAGATGGGAGTCCTTTGAAGGTGATGAAATGAGCCTGCTTCGAAAACAGGTCTATCACAGTCTAGATGACAGTATTTCCTCTATTTTCAGGAAGGTCTACTATAAAGTCCATAGCTATTTCTTCCCATGGTTGAGAAGAGTCTGCCATGGGTTGCAGTAACCCAGAGGTTTTCCCTTTTCATTGTGGCATATACAGTACAACTTTTTACATAGTTTTCCACATCCCTTTTCAGCCCCGGCCACCAAAATTGCCCGCGGGTGAGGTGCAGGGTTTTCAAATATCTAAAGTGTCCAGCCTGTTTTACATCATGGCTGTGTTTGAGAGCATTAAGATGGAGAGCTTCTGGCAAATATAGTTTTCCCCCTTTGTAAGCCAAGCCATCGCTGCACGTTAGGGAGGGTTGATTATCTTTGAACCATTGATCGGTGAGGAGCTCTTGTATTATTTTCTTTACCTCAGGGTCATCAGGATGGGGGACTCTGTGAGGTGTAAGTTGAGCAGCAGTTTGTGGATTGGGGATAATTGCCTTGTTAACCTCCTCCCATTCACTTTTGTATTGGGGTAACCGGGATAGCGCATCAGCTAGGAAGTTTTTTCCTACTGGTATGTACTTTAGAGTGAAGTTGAAGCGGTTAAAATACTGTGCCCACTGCACTTGCTTTGGGGACAATTTGTGGGGAGTTTTCAGTGCTTCTAGATTTTTGTGATCTGTCCATACTTCAAATGGCACCTTGCTCCCTTCTAGATAGTGTCGCCAGTTTAATAGCGCCTACCTAATCACGAAGGCCTCTTTCTCCCAGATTGCCCATCTCCGCTCGCTTTCAGTAAATTTCTTAGAGGTGTAGGCACAGGGTTGCAGGACCCTACTTTTGTTCTTTTGTAATAACACAGCTCCAACTGCCACATCACTGGCATTGGATTGAATCACAAAGGGCTCCCCTCGGCTTTAGGACTGGTTCAGCAGCAAATAGTCTCTTTAAATTCTCAAAAGCTGTTGAACAGCCCATTGTCCATACTAGTGGTTGGCCCGGTCATGGCTTCCCTCTTCCTTTGCCTGTTTTGAATAGTTCTGTAAGGGGTAGGGCAATCTCGGCAAAAGAGGAGATGAATTGACGATAAAAGTTGGCAAAACCCAGAAAGCTCTGGAACTGTTTGCAAGTCTTTGGGGGTTGCCATTCAATTATAGCTTTCACCTTGGCTGGATCCATTTCAATGCCCTCGTTGGAAATTCTTTTTTTTATTGAAAAGTTTTATACAATATACATCCCAAGACCCATCCACCCCTACCCCCCCTACCCCACTTCCCAGAGCTGAGTACAGGGTTACAAATAAACAATCAAACTCTAAAAAAACATTACCCAGCTATATAAGTAACCAAGTCCATAACGCACTTTAACTCCCTTATAACATAAATATAAACAAATTAAAGATAAACATAATAATATAAACAAATCAGTATTGTTAAACCATACTAAAACTAATAAAAATTAAAAAAGAAACTATTAATAATACTCTAAAGTTTACTCATAGACTAAATATAACTTGTTAATCCCATATTTATTCTGAATATAATCTATCCATCTTCTCCAAACCGAAATATATCTTTCTTGTGAGTGATCCTTTAAGTAAGCAGAAATTTTTGCCATTTCTGCTAAATTTGACACCTTAAGCATCCAATCTTCTATAGTAGGCAAAGAATCTTTTTCCAATATTGCCCTACTAATAACCTTGCAGCTGTTATAAGATTCAACATCAAATTAGTTTCTTGGGCATCACAATCTACAATAACACCCAGCAAAAATAGTTGTGGCATGAACTTTATCTTTCTTTTAAAAATCTTTTGAATGTTCCACCAAATCTTAATCCAAAAAGCTTTTATATTTCTACAAGTCCACCAAATATGAAAATAGGTTGCATCCAAGCTACCACATCTCCAGCATTTGGGTTGTAAATTGGGATACATATAAGACAGCTTTTTGGAATCCAAATGCCACCTATAAAACATTTTATAAAAATTTTCTCTTAAATTTTGAGCCTGAGTAAATTTTACATTTCTAACCCAAATTACCTCCCATGTATCCAATAAAATCAGTTCTTGAATATTTTGAGCCCATTTTATCATACAATCTTTAACTAAATCCATTTAAGAATCCAATTCTATTAAAACATTGTAAATTCTCTTTATGTGGGCTCGATTTTGATCTTTAATCTGTTTTACCAAATTCTCATCCCCTAAAGTAATACCAACCTTTTGATCTAAGCTCCACCTAACCAACAATTGGTTATACGGAAACCAAGACTGTACAATATTTTCTTGCTTTAATTCAGCTAAAGATTTTAATTGCCAATCCTTCCCTACCAATCTAAGTAATTCCTTATAAGAAATCCTATCCAAGTTCATACCCCTAGATAACTCCTCTATCACGTGTCCAGGAATCCCCCAAATTGGTATTTTATAATTTAACCTATAATAATACTTCTTCCAGACACGCAATAAAGCACTTCTTAAAATATGGGATTTAAAAACCTGATCTATTTTTTATCATAAATTAGATATGCATGCCATCCATATAGTAAATCCTATCCCTCAAGAGAAAGTATATTTTTATTTGTTAAATTAAGCCAATCACTAATCAGTGTTAAAGCCACCGCATCATAATATAATTTCAGATTAGGCACCTTAAGTACTCCTCTTTCCCGTACATCTTGTATAATCTTGAACTTAACTCTTGGTTTTTTCCCTGCCCAAATAAATTTATTAATATTCTAGGGAAAATCTTGGCATTCTTCACCCTAGAAAAAAGATCGGTGGTGATTAGAAAAAAGTCGATTCTGGAATACAATTGATGCCTGTCCGAAAAAAAGTAAAATCTCTGTCCTCCATATTCCGTTCTCGCCAAATGTCTCTAAGTTCCAAATTGTCCTTCAAATCAAAAAAAGCTTTAGGTAATTTAGTGTGATTGGAAGATTTAAAAAATCTCTTCTTGTCCTGAATCTAAAACACCATTCTAATCACCCATCATAATAACAGATTTATAATCCAATTGAGTTAGTTTCTGATGTAACAACTTATAAAACTGTTTTTGTTGTTGATTAGGGGTGTATAATCCAATAATAAGAAATTTCTTTCCATGTAATACTAAATCAATGATAACATATCTTCCTTGTATATCAGAATCAATTAATTTAGCCGATAAGTCTTTTCTTACATAAATAACTACACCCCCCTTTTTTTCCGGAGCAGAAGCTATAAAATGTGATCCCAACTGGGAATTAATCAAATACTTTTGATCCTTTAAAGCAATATGAGTCTCCTGCAAGCAAACAACATCATTCTTATGTTGTTTCAAATAATGAAATACTTTCTTTCTTTTCTGTGGTGAATTCAGGCCATTAACATTCCATGTCAGAAACTTTGCCATCCTTAATGGCCTAAAGCCTCTGGAACACTACTTGAAGATCAGCTGTTGATGATCTCTTCAGTCTTGTCCCTCCCATGGGCTCTGTAGTAATCGAACCTTGTATTATGGATCCACCATCAACCTTTTGCTGTTCCTTTTCTTTACGTCTATGCGTAGCACGAGTCATCCTCTGTTCCTTTGGATCACCTTTTACCTCCAAACAGTGTTCCATAGGTCCAGCCTGTAAATCTCCTACAACCAATGACGTTGCACCTTCAGCTGGCTGTTCTTCCGGACTTTCTTCCGTTCTCTTAGATCGTGGAGATGGTGGCGAACCTGCTTTCAGGACAGAAGTATAAAAATCTTTTGCTTTCTCTCAAAAGCTATTGGACAGCCCATCGTCCATGCTAGTGGTTGGCGTGGTCATGGCTTCCCTCCTCCTTTGCCGGTTTTGAGTAGTTCTGTAAGGGGTAGGGCAATCTCGGCAAAAGAGAAGATGAATTGACGATAAATGTTGGCAAAACCCAGAAAGCTCTGGAGCTATTTGCGAGTCTTTGGGGGCTGCCATTCAATTATAGCTTTCACCTTGGCTGGATCTATTTCAATGCCCTCGCTGGAAATTCTGTAGCCAAGATAATTTAATCGGGTCTGGTGAAATTCACATTTTGACAATTTGTCATAAAGCTTGGCATTCAATAGTTTCTTTAACACTTCTCTCACCAGCTTTATGTGACCAGTCATATTCAGAATATCACAAGATACACCAAAACCTCATTGTACAAGTGATCATGTAGGACCTCATTAATCAACTGCATAAATACAGCTGGGCCCCCTTGTAGTCCAAATGGCATGACTTTGAACTGATAGCTTCCCATAGGACAGTTGAAAGCAGTTTTCCACTCATCTCCCTCTTTTATTCTCACCCATTAATATGCCTCTTTCAGGTCTAATTTAGTGAAGACACTCCCCTTGACCAGATGGGTTAATAAGTCCTTTAGGAGGGGGAGAGAATATTTATTTTCCACACTCACAGCGTTGAGACCCTTATAGTCTACGCAGAGACGAAGAGTTCCATCTTTTTTCTCTTTGAACAACAAAGGGGCTCCCATGGTAGATTTGGCCCGTTCGATGAACCCCCTCGCTAGGTTTTTATTCACGTATCGCTGCATCTCCTCCATTTTGAGGGGGGACATAGAATACATTCTCGGGCATGGGAGTTTGGCTCCTGACACCAGTTCGATGGAGCAGTCATTGGGTCTGTGAGGGGGCAGGGCATCACATTCTTTTTCACTAAATGCCTCCACCAGGTCCTGGCATTCATTGCTTGGCAGCGGCGAGGCAGCCATGTGCTCTCGCTTATTGGGTGGCCTAAGATGTCCTGCAACATCAGTTGAATCAGCAGGAGGTTTAGGCCCAATAGGTAGTCTCACAGTTCTCGTTCCTTTCTCCCACCAGATAAATGGCTTCCGTTTGTCCAATCAGGCTAGCCCTAGGATCACAGTCTCAGTCATTTTTGGAGCCACTAGGAAGCGAATAAACTCCCAGTGCGCACCTATTTATAGGCATAAGGACTCAATTACATGTATGGCAGGAGTCCCTCCCATCAGGGAGCCATTGGCTTGCTCAAACCTCATGGGTTTGGAAAGCTGTTTTGCCCGTATGCCCATTTTCATGGCAAGCAGCAGACTAATAATGCAACAGGTGAATCCAGAATCAATTAGCATGTTTGTCCATTTGTGCCCCAGATTTAGGGATTATAAATTTGGTGGCCAGTGCAAAAGGAGGGATTTGTCGACTCACCATCGGGTCGTTCTCTCCTTCATCATCGCTGTCAAAGTAAGGTAGAGCAGGGGCAGGTCCACCTGGAGTCCCGGCATCCTCCTGTGTGCATGGTTGTAATCTGGGCAACAGGTTCTTGCATGACTTGGTTGGATTTTTCTCTCATTAGCCACTGAGCAGGTTTCTTTCTCATTGCTGGTTCCAGTATGCTCTGCAGTCGGGGGTAGGGGACTGGACAGGTTGCCGCTCAATGTCCCTCTTGTTCACACCAAAAACACTTATTTGACGGGCCTGCAGATGGTCTGGGTCTTTCAGCCATCGCAGTAGTTGGAGGTTTTTGTGCGGTATGGCTTAATAGATATAGGCCTGCGAGAGGTGATTGTCTAATCCCTCAATGAAGTAATGGATTAGGGATTGTTCAGACCACCCTTCTATTTGACCTGCTATCTTGCGAAATTCCCACACGTACTTCAGGGCAGGCCTGCTGGCTTGTTTTATTTTGTGGATCTGTTCTCTTGCTTTAAGACCAATAGATGGGTCCTCAAATCTTTCTCTCAGCTCTAGGAGGAAGAGTTGGGGGTCCTCCAGTTTGGGGGCTTGCTCACTATATATATATATATATATATATATATATATATATATATATATATATATATATATATATACACATAGTTCAGCCATTCGGATGCTTCTCCCTATAGGCTGGAAACAATCACATTGACCATGGCCCCAAGTCCGGGTAGAGATAGGCCCAGCAATTCAAATGATAGCGCACTTAGTTGAGGAAAACAAAACAGCTTCTCTGGGTCCCCATCAAAGGTTGCTCTGAAAATGGTGCAATTATAGGCTGTTGGGGCCCCCACTGTGGCTGTTGCTGCTGGCCCCATCCTGGCTGCAGATTTATGCCCAGGGGTTGCAGGTTTGTGGGCTGTGTCCAATCTCCCTGCTGTGGTCGGTCTCCCACTAGCTGCTGATCTCCTGGCTTCTGCACCACTCCAAGCTGTTGCAAGGCTTCTATTAGCTTTGGCAAGCTCAGAGATTGCTGACCATACATCTGCTGGGGAACCCAATCTACCCATTGCTGCAGATGCCTCAGACTAGATTTCCTTCTCCAGGAATTGATTTCTGCTTTTCACCTCTGGGTTTTGAAATCTTTCCAGTGACTCACCCAAAACTTCGTTATCTCTCCATTCTGCTTTTGAAGTCTTTGCTCCCAGCTGGGAGATCTGCCAGAGTTCTTTCTCCCCCAGCTGGCTGGCTGCCACTCCACTCCCTGGGGAAGCTGCTGCTGCTGAGGTGCTGGCCTCAAGCCATCTTTCTCCTTCCATAATGAGATCTTCCCTGGATCTTTGTCAGTCTATCACCTTTAGTTTAGGAATAGTGACCGAGACCCAGGATCTCTTAATTGGTTTAAAAAATTTGTGGATCTTGGCATGATGTCATGTGTCTGACTAATGAAACACTTCAAAGAATTTTCAGGCATGGTTTAACCTAAAAAAGCCTTTATTAGTGTAGAGCGTGTCAGCACGGCATGATGGATGCCAAGATCTGAATTTCCCTTCCTTTGCACATAACATTCCAGGTATTTCCCCTTCCCTATTTTGGGGTCATGATTCACATCTTCCAATTAATCTGGAGGGCAAAGATTCACTTCCGTTCCTTTTCCTGGGCTTTCCTTATAATTCCCCTCTCCTTTCTCTGAATTAACTCTAAAAATACCAGACAGTTCTGCATATTTTGTCAAAGCAAGAATATTCAATATTAGCAGCATTGACAGTAATATTTCACATACACATATAGGTTTATAGTATTCCTTTCAATTTAAGAAGATATGAGAAGAAACCCCACTTTATGCTTAATGTCTGACTGAGAGTAGAGGAATTGCATTGAACCTTTGTCTTTAATTTTACATGAAATTGGAAGAAGATTCTTTTTTTCTGATAAATCACAGTGATTTGGATACTTTATTGTCATGTCTTTCTTTACTTATACAACACTTACATAATATGATACTCAGGGTATTATGCAATCCTTTCCCTATTAAAATTTTTGGTCCTCTTTCTAATATGATTTCAGAAATCACATATTAAATATTCTCTGGATGAATTATGTTTTTCCCTGTCTAATTCAAACATGTGTGCCAATTATAGGTGAATCTTGTATGTTTATTTTAAATTCTGCTTCTAGCAGCACAACATCTCTTCTCTCCTCCCCCTGTCCAAATCTTAGAAGTTAGGAACTGTCCAGTTGGGAAGATCTTTTAAAAGCCCACAGTTTCTACAATTCTTCTATTAAGCACAATTTTCAAGCTGGAGTTGACAATGGAATTTCCTCTGAAATATCATCCAAAATGGCCCAGCCCCACTGGTCTTAAAAGTGTAGTTTTGTGCCTGATCTGGGTTCTGGATATCTATCAGAGGCTATCTCCTGGCTACGTTAATGTTTGTGTCATGATTCTGGCTTCTCTGAGTTTTGTTTTTCTATATTGTATATGTTTTGTTTGGCTTTTTATTTATTTGTATTATAATTAGTTCAGAGTGACATATGTGAGACAAATAAAAAACACACACATATAGATGCATACATACATAGTTTTTTCTGTTGACTCACTGTAGGGCTTATTTCAGGAAAGTTTACTACCTTATGTTTGGTCTTCAAGCTCTGCAGAATCCTCTATTAATCTGTGAAAATAAGTGATTCAATTAATAAAACTAAGGAAACTTGAAGTTGGTACTAGATGTTTGATTTTTCTCAAGGAGAAGGAACAATCTCAAAAATGTGTAAGGACAGACATTCATTTAGCAGTGAAAAATGCAAACATACTGAAAGTCTAAATACTGATGTTTTTTCATTATGATTTTCTTTGAAAAATAATGGAAGGTGAAAAACATGACATAATGTTGTGTTAATGTTATGCACTTTAAAGAATCAAAGTGATTGGAGGCCTGTAGGAAAGTGTCTGTATTGGTATGCAAAGCCAGTCTGCCCCAACCAAAGAAATGCCCAGAACCCTGAATATTCCACAAGTCTAATATATGGAAACATGAAGAAACAAAGGTATAAACAAACAAACAAACAAATAATAAATAATGACTCAACAGATGAAGGTGCAATGCCTAGATAACATGGCTTCAATCTGGAGACATTGATGTCTCCTCATCTCAATAGGCGTTCTCCTCTGTCCCTTTCTCTTTCCTTTATTCTTATTTTTCAATATCCTTACAATGTACATGTGATGGAATGGAAACCAGAATGAGAAGACAGGGTGGTTGGAGGTGAGATTACTTAGTCCTGCAGGATTAAATGTATGAAAAGAAGGAGGTTGAGAATAACCTGTACTAATTGGTTTGCTATATATTTTTAGACTTGTTAATATATCTCCAATTAGCAAGTTTCTTTCTGAAATCCAAAGGGTTTTTATTTCCCAAGTTGGTTAGCTTAAGGGTCTTCAGAATTACAGCATTGATATTTCTGTGTATGAAACAGCTACCAATATTTTTTATTATATTGTTGGCCTTTCTAGGCAAACCAGATAGGAATTACAATCAGGTGAGCTAATTCTACTTTATTTTAAAGCGATGTTGATAATATCTTGAAAGTCTGGAAGCAGAATTCTCTCCCTTCTATACAGTCCAAGGACCTATGGAGGGTCCCTTTTGAACCTCTTGCCTCTACTTCCCCCCCCCAGTGCAGCTATAGTCTATACTGTCTCTTATCCTACTGTTCTATTGGCAGCATATCTTTGTCCATTCTTCTAAGATCTTTCTTACTTACCATTACATACACAGATCTATGGATCAAAAAAATAGCATAAAATTGACTTTCAGTTCTGGTTCGTGGTGACTCCGGTTGTGTCTAGAGACTTGTCTCCACACCAGCTGGGTTTTTTTTTGCCAGTAGACCCCTTAGTGGTCAAAAGTCACCCTGGAGGGGCAACCACTGAGAATGAGGCTTGCTGGTGACTGCGGGAGGGCGGCAGCATCTCTCGTGGCTCCAGCTATCTCCTTAGGGCCAATGGAGCAAAGATCGTCCTGCAAGATGG
The DNA here is from genome assembly GCF_016545835.1 of Crotalus tigris. NCBI lineage: Eukaryota > Metazoa > Chordata > Lepidosauria > Squamata > Viperidae > Crotalus > Crotalus tigris. The sequence goes on from NW_024097293.1 coordinate 1,302,174, forward strand.
CCGATTACTCTGCTGCACCAGCCAAAAGTCACAGCTACATCTAAGTGTGATAGACCCACTATGGATGATCTGGGTAAGACCCCTTCTGCTCCTCTCTTCACCCTATTCTGTTTTTTTTTTTTTTTTGCCTGTAAAAGCTTTGTTGGAATTATTTCCCTGTCTTGAAAAAGCAGCTTTTGTATGTGTGGGAAGAAAGGCGCTGAACAAAAGGATAGAACAAAAAAATTTAAAGACTACACTTTATTCTCATTTACTTTGGGGTACAGAAAAAATTCTTTTCTAAGAGCTGTACTATTATTTTACACTGGAAGATTATTTCTTTTTCCATCTTTTCCTTTAAATGATAGAAAAAAGGGGAAAAATGGTGCCTGGAAAAGATATTTTAATTTACTGAGGACATCTAGTGGCAAAAAGTTAATATTGCAACTGCTAGTTATTGTTTGGAGATGAGATGGACTTGACCTTCAAACTATTCTTGAAGAGAAAAGACAAGCTGATGCAGCTGTGGGAATGGTGGGGGTGTATATTGCTTAACTTTTATTAAATACAGCCTCCACTAAAAAAAAAAAAGGTTTCTCTTCAATAACTATTAAAATGGAGAAACCTTATTCACAATTAAACTGTAAACTTATACTGGAAAAGATTTATGAGACTACTGAAGAAATATGTGCTACAATGAAAGAGATTACTACAGAATTAAAAGCCAGAAGCCTTACTCCAAACATTCAAACTGACTTTCAGACTACATCTGACCATTCTATAAACAAAACATACTAGAAGAGGAATCAATTGAGATTAAGGAGGAATTTATTTTATCTTACAAGCATTTCATTTATATCTTTGAGATCAGAAAAATCAAAGACCGAGATTTGAACCTTTAAAGCAACGAAGCTTTAAGGATAAGAGAAATAGATGTCCAATGCAGAGGATGGGGTGCTTTTTACTGTTTCAAATGACACTACAAGCAACAAAGAGAGATCTATCGGCTGAAAGGGAAGCTTAGTTATGGAAACCTGCTTGGCACAAAAAGAAAGCCAGAATAAGACTGAAAAGAGAAATTTAAAATTATATGTAATGGATCAAAGGCACTGTAGAATTATGGAGTGATTTAAGGATTAAGATTTAGAGTTAGAAGTAAAAGAAAAATGGGTGATTATTAGAATATATATCTTAAATAGATTAAGAATGTACTTTTTGGAATAATAGGTTTATTTATATGAAAACTACTATGTAATGGAATGAAGAAAATTGAAGAGGCATTTTAGATCTGGATTGACTCAATAATTAATCAAGTATGTTAATTTAGTAAGATGATGTTTTTTGTCTGATAATATGGATGTTATTAGATATGATAATTAACTGGGTGAAATTTGAATCTTGTCCAACGGACTGAAATGATTTAAGGTTTGATATAATCTTGTTATCTTAAAGAGATTGATTGATTGATGGATTAGATATGTATAGGGTAGACTAATATTTTATTTTAATTAGGAGATATATTGTGAAGTGGAAGAAGAAATAAACAAGACTTGTGATAAAATTAAGGATTTAAGAGATCAAGAACTACAATATATCTGGAAGGGATACCTGAATTGATAATGTGGTTATTTAAAGTTAAATTTGATTATGGTAATTGTAAATTTACAAAGCTCTAAAACAGGTTTAGGATTTATAGAAACTTAAATTAGAAATGGATTATTTTAAATATATTATGCTATTTGAGGGAAATAGAGAGGGAATATTTGATGTATTGATTTGAGTTATACGTATATGGTTTTATTTCTGGATGTTTGATTACCCCAGCACCACGGTGTGTCTTGAGCACTTTGTTCTAAGAATTAAAAAAACAATAAAATTTGTTTTTTTTTAAAAATAGTGTAAAATAGAAAAACAAATTATTCCTGTTTTCACAATTATAGCATTAGCAGCTCACTGCAATACAGGCTGGGATTTCTGAAGTTGTCTTAAGAACAAGTCAAGAGCAGCGGAATCATTAGAGTCCACAGCTGCCGCAACCTGATATGAAAATTGTGTGCCATGCAATAATGCTAAATTTGTTGGGGGAGGGGAGGAAGAGATGCAAATAAAAACAAATCATGATTCATCTGAAACATAAGTATGGACACCGGTCTTCAGCATGAGGATAGATGAATGCATAATGATTACAACAATATTAATAAAATCTTTTTAAAGAGGACAGAAAATGTAATTCTGCACAAGATACCTTGTATACCAGTTGTGAGTCTGATACAATAGAAAGTGCTCCTGCTGCTTCATACCAGGCAGCAACAAAGGTCTTAGTAAAACTGTGTAACAAACCCAGGGAAAGCCCCAAGCTCCCCTGAAACTCCATATGGACATTAGATGTTGAAAGCAGGCTAATCAAATAGATCCTACTCCCCTTCAAATAGAGGAGAGTACTATGGAAATACCAACATAAACTAGATAGTGACAAGGGATAGATGGCAACATATTTCAACTCTAGATCACATAGCCATTACCCTGAGATAGTGTGTGATCTTTCCTGTGGAGGGGTCTCATGAAAAGTTGAGTCAGCTCCATAGTTGTAAAGGTGGCTATGAATTCTGGTGGCATTGAGTCTCTAATGATGGTAGACTGAAATCCCCCCAAATGAAGTATGGGAATGTTTGTCATCAACTTGATGACAACTTGGGCAGGAAGGCTGCCAAACAGGATGAAGGCTGGTATAGCAGCAGAACTACCAAGTGATTCTTAACCTTACCTGTAAAGTCTCACACCTGATGATCTGCAGGGCAGAGCCCCTGACATCCTCCTATAGACAATAGCAGCACTCTTTTTTTGTGGTTGGACTTGTGGTTGGTGCCAAACTGAAATTCTTCTAGACACATTTCTAGAAAGAGGCATTCCCTTTTCTTTGCCCAGACAGGCCTCAGTAATACATACCTACCTGGATGAGGTGAGCCTTTATGGAGTCTGACTTGTCATTTAGCAGCATCAACTGGAGCCCACAACCATCTGAGATCTTACTCTTTTTTTCAGAATAACCTTTCAATATTTATTTATTTATTTATTTATGAGACTTATATACCACTTTAAGTGCAAGCACTCTCTAAGCGGTGTACACCAGTAAGCAATGTATATATATATATTTACATTGCCCCCAACAATCTGAGTCCTCATTTTAACTACCCCGGAAGGATGGAAGGCTGAGTCAACCTTAAGCTGGTGAAATTTGAACCGCTGACCTGCTGAACACAGTCAGCTAAAGCAGCCTGCAGTACTGCACTTTAACTGCTGCGCCACCTCGGCTCATTATCTTGGAATATATTGTTAAAATTCACTCCCTGAGTCATTATGTTTCATTGGAAAGAATTAATGACTTCAAATTTCAGTGAAGAATCTAGGGGAAAGTAAAAAATTATATGACCCAAATGTCAAGAGAAAATATAATATAAGAAAAAAGAAAATAAAAGAATATAAATATTTTCTCAAATTTTACTTTCTATTATTCATAACCTGTTTTATAAGAGTAGCCCATTCTGACGGGATTAAATGAAAGATCTATGTTATTTTTTTTACTGTCTATGCATCAAAGTGACTAATTGCAAATTGTCAGGCGTGATAGATCAGATCCACATGTGAAGGTTTAATAAAACTGATTTATTGTTACTCATGCTTATACACTGGAATATTCTCAACTAATAGTTATCACCTGCTAGGAATTAGGTAAGGATCAATGGAATTCAAGAAGATAGCATTGGATTTAGTTTGTTTGTGGCTATGTTGAAATTTTAGGCTAATCTCCATGTTCTGCCACTTTTTCCCCTACACAAGCCAGTTTTTCAGCACACTGATGGTAGAACGTGTAGATGTGTTTTATTATTTGTGCATAAATGTGACCTAGCTGGATGCATTCTATGAAAATATTTTAAATGAGTCAACCAATCTTCAGAATTATTTAACTCTAAATAACATCACAATCCCAAGGAAGAAGAATGAACACGGGAATGTACTTGTCAGAATCCAATTATATTTCATCTTTAATTATCAAACATAGAAACTCCCAATTCTGCCTTCTCTGGATTCTGCCATAAGAGGGAGAAAAGGGGGAGAGCAAAGGGGCTTTATGGCCCTCACTTCCTTCAGCACACTTCAAAGGACTGAATGTGTGTTTATTGTGGCCTCTAAGCTTTAACATATCAAAGAAGAGTAATTGCCTTTCATGTAGTTATCTGAAGTCTCCATCCAGACGGAAGAAGAAAGGGGATGGAATTGTGATACTTGAAACTATCACTGGAAGGGGGGTTGATTGGGTGGGACTACTGGGGAACCCTTAAAACCTTGAATGGGAGAGCTTGAACCCCAAGTCCTGTCTAGCATGCCTGCAACCATTTTCTCTTAATAAAGGATTCCTGTTGGAAGAGCTATTCCAAGAGTTCTGTCTTCTTAAGATGCAAAGTGGGGTGGGTCCTTACATTAGACAGGACTTGCAAAATTAATCCACCTGGAAGGTAGACCCTTGCCGGGGGATTTTGCAAAAATTTACCATGTCAGACAACGAAGCAAGAGAGGGAGAAAACTCCCTGGAAAGAGAGCCGCTGACCCAGTTGGAACCTTGCCAGATGTTGGGATCCGAGAGGCCAGATTTCTCAGAAGAAGAAGTGGTGGAGACACAGGACCACAAGCCTCGCTGGTCGATGGGCTTTGGAAAGAAAAGCGAGTGGGGAAAGGAATCAAGAAAAGTGACCCTGAGACGGGGAACCAAGCAACCAGAATGGAAGCAGGAGATGGAGAAATCCCTGCACGCAAGTGAAGAGGGAGGAAGCTGTATGCCGTACTCAGACTGGATCCTAGAGAGAGCTATTGACCTGATGAAGAGAACTCTCAGCTCCCTAGGAGAGGAGATTCCTGAGCCCTACGCCCGCCCCAGTTCCTGGAGCCACAAAGGGAGAGACACCGAGGGGGACGTGGAACCTGCAACCCCAGGGACATTTACTGATCCAGGAGCTCCCACCCCCTACCGGACCACAGATGGAAATCTGGACGGAAGACACTACCACCCACAATGGAGGCACCGATCCATTCCAAGACGTCCACCGTTGGAGGTGAAATTCAAAGGGGAGCCAACACGCTTGGGGTTTTTCCTAACCCAAGTCCTCAGCTACATGGAGGAATATGGGCAGGACATCCCCAGCGACAAAGCCCGCATCTGGATCGTGCAATCTGCCCTGGATGGACCAGCTGCAGATTGGGTGGTGAACCTGCATGACTCCAATGCCCCAGAACTCAGTAACTTCAACCGTTTCATGTCCTCGTTGAGAAGACGATTTGAAGACCCCCTGGCTGATCACAAAGCCCGTGAAAGAATAACAACGATGAGGCAGGGCAAACGCCCAGTGGCTGAGTATACACAAGAATTCCGAGCCATTGCCAGCAAACTGAATTGGCCAGAAGACATCCTCCTTGGCCGTTTCAAAGACGGACTAAACTATGATCTATATGATGCTTGCCTGCCCCGAGGAGACCCACATCGACTTGAGGAATGGTACGTCTTGGCAGAGGAAGCAGAGATCGACATATTGAAGAGGCATCGCCGAGGAAAACAATGGAGCCGCCCCCCGCCTGAGCTGACACACCAACCGGTGAAATCATCGGATACAGCCAAGAAGCAGATGGGGTGTTTCAAGTGCGGAAGAGAAGGGCATCGAGCTGTAGAATGCCGCTCAAAGGCCCCCCAGCACAACCCAGACAGATCCCCAATCAACAAACCCAGAGGGTATTCAGCTAAGCCAAAAGAAACAGCCATGAAAATGATGGAAATTGCAGAAACCCCCACCTCTGCTCACCAAGGGGAAAGAACTCCAGCCTACACCACAGGGCTGGTGGATGCCTCAGATGACAGCTCGGAGGGCGAACCCCTGGTAAGTGGATGCATCACACCCATCTTCAAAACAGTGACTATATTAATCCCCCCCATGCCCGAAGCTGTGAAGGTGAAAGCCTTAATAGACTCTGGCTGCACCCGCTGCCTCATTAGCCCAACACTAGTGGGGAATCTGGGCATCCCATCCAGGAGACTGGAACAACCAATCTCATTTGGCCAGTTAGATGGATCCATAGCAGGGGGGGTGCCAGCTACCCTAGCCACTCTACCAATACACCTCTCCCTGGGCAAACCATGAAGAGGACATAACGTTTGTGGTGACCCCAGGTATGGAATGCCCAATGATTCTAGGGATGGAATGGTTGAAAAAATGGAACCCCTGGGTAAATTGGAGGACGACAGAAATCAAATTCCCGAAGGGGGACCCTATGGACTTAAAACCCCAAGAGAGGCTACCAGAATCAAGAATAGAAAAAGCATCCATAGGAGAGGAAAAAAGATTAACAGAAATACCAGAGGAATATAGGGACCTTGCTGAAGTCTTCAGTGAGGAGAGGGCGAATGAGCTTCCCCCCCACCGACCCACAGACTGTACCATTGAATTCAAGCCTGGGGCAAAACTCCCGAAACCCAGATTATACTCCATGAGCCCAAAGGAGAAGGAGGAAATGGAAAGATTTATAAAAAAAAACCTGGAGAGAGGTTTCATTGAACCAGCTAAGCCTAAAGTGGCTGCCCCGGTCCTTTTTAGAGAGAAGAAGGATGGCTCTTTACGTTTATGCGTGGATTATAGGGCCCTGAATACAATCAGTGAAAGCAACCTATACCCGCTGCCCCTCATGAAAGACATGCTGTCACACCTATCGAAAGGGAAAATTTTTTCTAAACTAGACCTAAGGGAAGCTTACTATCGCGTGAGAATCAAGGAAGGGGACGAATGGAAGACTGCATTTAACTGCCCCATGGGGTGCTATCAATTCAAAGTCTTGCCATTTGGATTACAAGGGGGCCCTGCAGTCTTTATGCAATTAATCAATGACGTTCTAAGGGAGCACCTGTTTAAGGGGGTCCTTGTTTACTTGGACGACATTCTTATCTTTACCGAAACAAAAGAAGAACACGTCAAACTTGTCAGAGCGGTTTTAAAGAAGCTGCGAGCCGCTCACCTATATGCCAAACTCTCAAAATGCGAATTCCACCAGGAAAGGATAGACTACCTAGGCTATCGCATATCCCCACAGGGCATTGAAATGGACCCAGAGAAGGTCAAAGCAGTACTAAATTGGGCACCACCCCGCACAAGAAAGCAACTACAAAGTTTCCTGGGCTTTGCAAATTTTTACCGCCAATTCATCCCCTCATTTGCACAGATAGCCTTGCCCCTCACTAACTTACTAAAAACGAAGGGAACATCCTCAGTAAAACCTAGCCAGCCACTAACATGGACAATGGAGTGCCAAGCAGCGTTTGAGAGACTAAAGAGACTTTTTTCTGCCGAACCAGTACTAAGGCACCCAGACATGGACAAGCCCTTCATAATACAGGCAGATGCAAGTGATGTGGCAGTGGGGGCTGTGCTATTACAAGAAAATGATGATGCAGTATTGCAACCCTGTGCATATACATCTAAGAAACTCACGGAAACAGAACAGCGCTGGCCCGTATGGGAGAAGGAGGCTTATGGGATACGTTGGGCATTACTCACGTGGCGACAGTTCCTGGAAGGCAACAAAATCCCCTTCCAGGTATGGACTGATCACAAAAATTTAGAAGCCCTGAAAACTTCCAGGAAACTCAATCCCAAACAAGCCCGCTGGTCCCAGCATTTTCACCAATTCCAATTTAAGCTCAAACATTTACCAGGAAGAAAGAACTTCCTGGCAGATGCACTATCTCGCATGCCCCAATATAACAGCGCACGAACCACAGACTCTAGACCAATAATGGCAGACTCACAACTGGCAGCGCCAGTAACCACAAGAACCCAAGCCAAAATAAAACCACAACTGGACAGCCAAACTGGGATTGAATTCAGAAAAAGTTTGGAAACAGATGAATTGTTCCAGAAAAACAAACATGTGTGCACAATGAGAGACGGATTGCCTTGGGTAGGGGAAAAGTTATATATACCAACAACTCAAAGACTAACTTTCATGCAACTTTGCCATGACACAAAATCAGCAGGGCATTTTGGATTTGTAAAAACTTTACACTTAATTAAACGGCAATTTTGGTGGCCATCAATAAAAAGGACATAGAAAGTTATGTTGCCAGCTGCCCAACCTGTGCATCAGCAAAGAGGTTGCAAGGGAAATCGCCAGGGCTGTTACAACCAGTGGCAAGTCCCTCAGCCCCCTGGAGGGAAATAGCCATGGATTTTATAGTGGAATTGCCTGAAAGCAATGGGAATACTGTTATCTGGACAGTCACGGACCTATTTTCCAAACAGGTGCACTTTATCCCTTGCCAAAAAATTCCCACTGCAAAGGCCTTAGCAAAACTTTTCATCCAGCACATTTACAGATTGCACGGGGCACCCCAACGCATCATCTCTGATAGGGGAGTGCAATTTACGTCTGCATTTTGGAAGGAATTTTTATCCCTCTTAGGGACCACTCAGGGATTGACATCTAGCCACCACCCTCAAGGAGATGGACAAGCGGAACGGTGCCAGTCGGTACTTGAGCAATATTTGAGATGTTTTTTAAATTTCCAACAGAGTGATTGGACGGACTTACTTCCTTTTGCAGAAGTTGCCTACAATAATGCAGTCCACTCCAGCACAGGCTACACTCCTTTTCAAATAGCCAACGGCCAAAGTTTCAACCCTATGCCAGAGTTAACCCCAAAAGAACAAACGATCCCTTCACTGAAAGAATGGATGGAAAACCTACAAAACACCTGGCCAATAGTCAGAAAATCACTAGATGAAGCTAGGCGGGCATACAAAGCACAAGCCGATAAAAAAAGGGTTGAGCCTACACCATTCATTATAGGAGAAATGGTGTACTTATCTACAAAATACCTAAAGTCCCTACAGCCCTGTAAAAAACTTGGACCAAAATATATAGGACCTTTTCCAATTAAAAGGATCATAAATCCAGTAACAGTAGAATTAGAATTACCCAAAAACCTCAGGCAAATACACCCAGTTTTTCATTGCAGCTTGCTGAAAAGAGAGCATCAGTCACCTCTACGGCCAAAAATCCCCCCCCCACCACCTCCAATCATGGTGGAGGGGGAACAACACTTCGAAATAAAAGAGATCCTTGACTCTAGGAGATATCATGGAACAACTCAGTACCTAGTTGCCTGGAAACACCTCCCTGCCTCACAAAATGAGTGGGTCCATAAACGTCACGTCAGAGCTCCGAAGCTATTGAAGAAGTTTCACACAGAGTATCCTAACAAGCCTAACTAAATTCTTTACTTGTGTTTTCTTTCAGGTGGATCTCTCTTATTGTTAAGAGGGGCCGGATGTCAGAATCCAATTATATTTCATCTTTAATTATCAAACATAGAAACTCCCAATTCTGCCTTCTCTGGATTCTGCCATAAGAGGGAGAAAAGGGGGAGAGCAAAGGGGCTTTATGGCCCTCACTTCCTTCAGCACACTTCAAAGGACTGAATGTGTGTTTATTGTGGCCTCTAAGCTTTAACATATCAAAGAAGAGTAATTGCCTTTCATGTAGTTATCTGAAGTCTCCATCCAGACGGAAGAAGAAAGGGGATGGAATTGTGATACTTGAAACTATCACTGGAAGGGGGGTTGATTGGGTGGGACTACTGGGGAACCCCTTAAAACCTTGAATGGGAGAGCTTGAACCCCAAGTCCTGTCTAGCATGCCTGCAACCATTTTCTCTTAATAAAGGATTCCTGTTGGAAGAGCTATTCCAAGAGTTCTGTCTTCTTAAGATGCAAAGTGGGGTGGGTCCTTACAGTACTTTTGGGTGTCTAATTGAGTTGCCTGAGAAAATCAGCTACAAATCTCCCAGGATTAATTAATTACAGATACTTAAAAGCAGTAGAAAGAGCTGTAACTTGCCCAGAGAACAGATCTTCCAGCAGTGATGTAGAGAAACCATCAATGTTGAATTCTTGGACAATCTTTCATTAAAATATTGCTGAAAAAAATCCTATTTCACACATAATTTATGTTGAGGAAAGTTCTCTTTCTTTTCCGTTAAAAGTTTAGATGGCTTTATACTTTGTACTAACTCATAATATTTTATTTCAACTCCATCTGGGAAGATAGTTTTTCTGGTTGGTAAATCACGGCTCTGTGATTTCTTTAACAATTTCTTTAATGGACAAATTAATAAAGCATACTTCTGTGGATAGTTACAACCTTACTGTTGGAATGTTTAGAAAATTATGTATCAGTTTTTGATGATTTAAAAGTGATTAGTGATAGCTTTCCTAATTTGTTATAAAGAATAACTATGTAACTCTCTTTTTATTTCTCAAATAGGTGTAATTCCAATGTGTTAAACATTCCACATCACTTTTGCAATTCTTTTGGCATGTTATTTTCTATACCATCTTTCTGCAGATGCATCCATCCCATGGTAAATAAATGTTTTATTTTTGGTGGTGGGATTTATAAATTATTCAATTTATTCTAAAAATTAGAATGTGTTGTGGAGTGTATAACTAGATGTACAATTGCACCCAGAATGTACATATCTAATATATCTTTTAAGGTTATTGAGAGTTTCATATTGCTTTCCAGAAAAGTGATCCAACACTTTAGAATTACTTATACTGTATCACCCTGATCACAACTTAAAAATCTGCAGAAGCTGAATAGAAGGCAAGAGGAAAAGAAACATAAATGCTGATTGCCTGAACTATACTGCTTCTCAAAGTAGACATGAAGAAAAAAGTATTACTACTTTTACACAGAAAATCTGAATTATCCTGCTATATATTTATTTGTATGACAGCTTTATTATTTTTAGAAATATCTCAAGGCAGTGAACATCTTCAATGCACCTTTCTCCTAATTTCCTCATAACAACCCTCTGAGGTAGGTTGGACTAAGAGAGAGTGAATGGTCCAAGGTCACCCAGTTGGCTTTCATGGCTAAGGCAGACTTGAACTCAAAGTCTGTGCTTTCTAACCTGGGGATTTTCAGTGAACTAATTTTATTTGTTTATTTAGAGAATGTATATGACTGCCCGATCACTTTCACTGACTCTAGGCAGCTTACAAAAAATAGACATCCCAATATAAAAACAGTAAAAACAATAACTTCCCACTCCACCCACCCACCCACCCCAGTGACAACAAGCAATCAAACAAGCTGCTTGATGGACTCCATCCTATTCTGGTTCTCCAGACATGTTGGCAAAGCTAGATCTTCAGAGCCTTGCAAAAGAGTGCCAAAGATAATAATAATATTGCAAAGGGAAGAAGTCATCACAGAGAAGGCCCTTCTTCTGGGTCCTGCCAGATATACTTTCTTAGGAGAACTAACCTACAACATTCCTCTCTGCTCTGATGGGTTGGGTGGATGTAATCAGCAAGAAATGGTCCTTCAGATTCCTTGGTTCCAAGATATTTTGGGTTTTAAAGGTGACAAACTTGAACTGCACCCAGAAGTAAATTGAAAGCCAATGCAGCTCCTGGAGAAAAGGTAACACATGTGTACACTTGGGTCTGCACAAAACCATGGAGCCACTGTATTTTGAACCAATTGGAGCTTCCAGATGTTTTTCAAGGGCAGCCCCATGTTGAGCACTAATAACAGATACCAGTATTCTGAGGATAATTTTAAATGTTTAAGAAACTGATAAGAAAGGAATGTTTCATTTACTGTAACTGCCTTTGAAGCTGTCTGTCTCTTGGTTTGTATTCTAGATATGATTAGTATATGACAAATGGAAGAAATTTTGGATTCAGAAAAAGGAAATCAGACAAGCATCAAAGAATTTATCCTTCTGGGTTTTGGGAATCTTCCTGAACTGCATCCTTTCCTTTTCTGTTTCTTCTTGGTGATTTATCTGACGACAATAACAGGAAACGTTCTTATCTTTATTTTAATTGTGACTGATCAACACCTCCACACCCCAATGTATTTATTCCTGGCCAATTTGTCTTGCCTAGACACTTTCTATAGCTGTAATTTGCTGTCTAAAATGCTGGCCAGTTTGCTGACTGGTGAGAAAACTATGACTATTATTGGGTGCCTAGCTCAATATCATTTTTTCTGTCTATGTGGAACCACAGAAACTTATATTTTGACTGCAATGTCTTATGATCGCTATTTGGCAATTTGTAGACCCTTGCACTATGGTTCTATTATGAATATGAAATTTTGTTTCCAGCTTATGATAGGAGCATTTTAATATTTAATGTAGTTTTTATAGCTCTCATGACTCAATTTTCTTTTTGTGGGCCTAATGTCATAGACCATTACTTTTGTGATTTTCGTCCACTGGTGAAACTGTCCTGTACAGATACTGTTCTCGCTGAATACTTCTCTTTTTGCATATCCATTATTTTTGTTGTTATTCCATTCCTCCTGAGCATCATTTCCTACATTTACATCATAGCTACCATCATCAAAATTCAATCCACAATTGGAAGGCAAAAGGCCTTTTCAACCTGCTCCTCTCATCTTATGGTGATTTCCCTCTTTTATGGCACATTAATCATTGTCTATACATTGCCAGATATACCTTCTCTCAGACAATTCAACAAAATATTTTCTATTTTCTATACAATGATGACACCTTTGTTCAATCCCCTTATCTATACTTTGAGAAACAAGGAAGTTCACAAAGCCCTAATACGATTTTTTGATAAAATTATAATCCTTGGTATTTCTTTTCACTTCTTTAGGTAGCCAAAGTTTTACTGGGGAAATGAAAATTTGGTGTCAACAATAGTTTTTATGTCTTGGGGTTCGCGGCATTGAAGCAACACGCACAACCACTTTCAACTAAGTTCTTCTTTATTCAATCCATTTCCACTCAACAGGCAACAGGGTTGCAGGTCTTTTATAGTTTCCCAAACAGCCTATCATAATTCTCATTTTTTCGTACCTTGCGCCTGCGCACAAAGCCAGCACCAACCAGTCTGGTCCCGGGAAGCTTTTGGAATGCCCGGGGATCATTTGCAACACTTCTGGGCCTGCTGACTTGCCTCAACAGACCCAGGACACAACACCCCTCCCCCCTAGATAAAACACACAAGTACACTTGTTCCCCTGCCCAACACACATAGGCAGACAACTATTTTGATAAAAAAGTTAATGTAAACAACTGCTCTTCAAAAATAAAACTAGTGTTTGTGTATTTTACACAAACACCTCATTATGGACCAGCAAGGTTCCTTTGTGATGACAGAAACCTCACATAGTCTCCCAGATGCTTGGGAGGAGCTTTAGCCCTTTGAGACCTATGTAAGGTCAGAGAGGGTGCCTGGCCTGTCAGCTCACCTGCCCTGCTAGGCAGCCCAGGACTTGTGCTTAAGGGTGCTTGGCCTACTGGCCCATCTGTTGGGCCTGATAGACCAAGACTTTGATGATCATATGTTACAGGTGACCCCCGTTGTGATGGGCTGGCAGATTCTTCTGGGCTCCATTCAGGTTCCCTTGGAGAGGAGGAAATCCCCAAACCTGGTGGTGGTGCGAAGGTTCCCCCATCCACCATGGACTGCTCCTGGGAACTTAGTCCCTCGAGCCCACGACCAATCTCAGATGTGACCTGCATGTCAGCAGTGCCCCAATAGTTACAGTCCCCTGTGTAGGTGGCCGAGGTGCCAGAGTCAGGAGCCGCCTCTATGGCAAACTCCTTCACAGGGGAATTCCTGTTTGGCGCTCTTGTGGATGCACCAGCCACCCCACTGGATGAATTTCTGTTTGGTGCACTTGCAGATGCACAGGACTCCCTGTTTCTAGCAATGACTGAATCGTGAGGATGTCCTTGCTCCTCCACCGGGGAATCTTTAGCACCCTGTGGTAACTCCCAGGAACAATAAGGCTGGTTCTCAGGATTTTGACCTGAAGTGTGACCATGTTCCTGGCCCCCTCTCCCCTGAGAGCAGAGGCAGGGGCAGAATTGATGGGGGACAACTGCCAGCGCAGTTGGTCGATGTGATGCCAAAGGACGCGGCTGTCTCCCAAGGTCACTTCGTATGATAGCAGCCCTGTGATCTTCCAGATGACAGCAGGGACCCAGAGATGTCCAGGACCATAGTTCCTTGCCCAGACTGGATTGCCCACCCGAAGTCTCCTAGGTGCCGGCGGCTGTGACACCTGTGAAGCCACCCGGTCTGGGTGCAATCTGTCCAACTTCGTGATGAGGTGGCGACCCCAGCAGAGTTCATCAGGGCTCTTCCCAGTGGCAATGCATGGTGTGGTGCTGTGTGAAAGAAGAAAATCTGCTGTGATGGCACCTACCGGTGTGATTTGTTTGAGCGTGTTTTTGGTGGTGCACACCATCCTTTCAGCTTGCCCGTTGGAGGAAGGGTGGAAGGGAGCAGACATGGCTTGCCGGATCATGTTGGCCTGAAGGAAAGCCTGGAACTCAAAAGGAGTAAATTGAGGACTGTTGTCAGAAATGAGGACATCCAGAAGGTCAGGGATAGTAAAGATTCCTCTCAACATCAGGATAGTCCTGGCAGTAGTAGTGGAGGAGACAGGTACAATCTCTAGCCACTTGGAATGGTTATCCACTAGGATAAGGAAGAATGGCCCTTGAAAGGGGCCAGCATAATCTAAATGTACCCTTGACCAAGGGGTTTGCGTCTCCTCCCACCTGTGTAAAGGGGTGTGAGGCATTTCAGGCTGTGACTGTTGGCACACTTGACATCTGTGTACCTGGGCCTCGACAGCTTTATCAAGGCCAGGCCACCACATATGGCTTCTTGCGAGCACTTTCATGCAAACAATGCCTGGATGTCCCTCATGCAGAGAGGACAAGACTCTAGACCTCAGTGAAGCAGGAATAACTACTCTACTACCCCATAACAGGCACCCATGAAAAGTAGACAGTTCGTGCCTTCTTTGCCAGAAGCTTTGAAATGCAGCATCTGGACACGTGTCAGGCCATCCTGACAAAACCCAGGTCACACGTATGTGAGCGTGTGATCAGTGGCAATTTCTGCAGCCACGTGTCTAGCATTGAGGGGAGATTCAGGTAACTCCTGAATGGACAGAATGTTAATAACAGGAGCAGGATCTGCCTCTATTTATTTGAGAGGTAATCTGCTGAGGCAATCAGCATGGCCCATCTCTTTTCCTGGTTTATGAATAAGTGTATAATCATATGCTGACAGGAAAATTGACCATCTCAGCATACGTGGGGAAATGATGTGTGGTGTCTGTTTGTTGATAGTAAACAACCCCAGCAAAGGTTTATGATCTGTATAGACTGTGAAATGGCGGCCATATAAGAAATCATGGAATTTCTTTATGCCAGCCACTATGCCAGCCACTCTGTCAATCTGAGCGTAATTCCGCTCTGCAAATGACAGAGTTCTTGAATAATAGGCTACAGGGACTTGTGTCCCATCAGCCTTCAGATGGCTCAGTCTGGTCCCACCCCATAAGGAGATGCATCGCATGTGATGCATACAGGCAGTTGCTCATTGAAATGCACCAAAACAACATTGAAGAGAGCAAGACCTTAACCTCATTGAAACTTCTTTCATGGACCTTAGTCCACTGCCATGGAACCTGCTTGTCTAAGAGCCGGTGTAATGGCTCTGCCACTACAGCCTTGTGTGGGAGAAATGTGTGATAAAAATTCGAAAGCCCCAAGAAAGCTTGCAGCTCACTCTTAGACTTGGGACTTGGGGCCTGCTGAATTGCCTGAAACTTGGATTCATCAGGGTGAATGCCTTGAGCATCAATCTTGAAACCCAAAAAATCAGCAGAAATGACTCCTATTTTGCACTTGCCTTGCTTCAATTTAAGGCCTGCTTTGTGAAAATGAAGCAAAACAGCCCTTAATCTTTCTGCCAGAATTTGAGATGACTTCCCAGCAATGAGGACATCATCGAAATAGGGGCAGACCCCAGGAATACCATGAAGTGTACGTTCCATGACACTTTGAAATATGCCAGGGGCTACATTAACCCCAAATTGCTGTCTATTAACTTTAAAGGCCCCTCTATCTGTTACAATTGTTTGGGCCTCTGCAGTTGCCTCGTCAACAGGTAGCTATTGATAAGCCTGTGCTAAATCAAGTTTTGCAAAAAGGCGCCCCCCCTTTCAGGGATGCCAAAATGTGGCTCACAACTGGCACTAGATAAGCGTGCTGTTGTAATGCTTTATTCAGTGTACACTTATAGTCTGCACATATGCAGACTTCTCCATTAGCCTTTAAAGGCGTGACAATAGGAGTTTCTCATGGACTAGAGTCCACAGGTTCTAAAATGCCCTGCTGGAGCAGCTTGTTCAGCTCTGCATCTATCTTGCTTTTGAGGGCAAAAGGCACCTTTCTAGGCTTGATCCTGATGGGTGTGATAGTGGGGTCTAAACGTAATGCAATGGGAGACCCCCTGTAGGATCCAAGCTCTGAGCTAAACATATCAGCAAACTCCTTGCAGACTTCTGCAAGGCCCAACATTTGCACGCTGTGAAGCCCAGTCACCTGGATTCCAAGGGCCTCAAACCAAATGAGTCCAATAAGACTTGTGCGTTCACCCCCAACTACCACCACATCAAGAAAACCTTCAAAAGCTTTATGCTGCACTTTGAGTGTAGTCTCCCCCTTCACACTGACTTTGGAATTCTGGAAGTCA
Organism: Crotalus tigris; assembly: GCF_016545835.1. Classification (NCBI taxonomy): domain Eukaryota; kingdom Metazoa; phylum Chordata; class Lepidosauria; order Squamata; family Viperidae; genus Crotalus; species Crotalus tigris. Next base: position 1,318,796 of record NW_024097293.1, read on the forward strand.
GTGATTAAATTCGATGGCCTGAGTTTGACTAGAAGGCCACTACTACTACAAATTCTCTTGAATGTGTCATGTGAAATGATGGATAGAGAGGATCTGGTGTCCAATTCCATCGATAAGGGAACCCCCTGCAACTTCACGTCAATGCAAAATTTTTTCTTAAGGGGCTAGTGTGTCCTTGTTCTCAGAATATTCCTGTGAAATGCTCAGAAACCCACCCTGTGTTGGCTGGGGACTCTTTCTGAAGCAATTCTTCCCGAGATTGGAACTTCTTATGACCCAAACAGGTGGAGGCAATGTGGCCTTGCCTACCACATGTCCTGCAAATGGCGGAATGGAACCTGCAGTCAGCTCGCTTGTGACGTCCTCCATAACCGAGACACTGAAGAGATGCTGGGCCTTGATTGGATGCCCCTTTAGCCTTCTTTCTGCTGGCTGGTGAAGTCTGTCCACCTCCTCTTCAGGATCCACTTCTGAACCTCTTGATGGACTGACGCGACTACTGTAATGCCTTTGGTGAGTCGCAAGGCCTTCACAGCACCTCCTGCAGCCTCTTCAGCTGCAACCTTTTGCAAGACATCTTGGAAAGTGACTTCAGCTTTAGCAAATATTTTTTGTTGCAGCTCTCTGCTTCTAAGACCACAGACAAATATTTTTTGTTGCAGCTCTCTGCTTCTAAGACCACAGCACTCTTCCAGGTTCTTGAACTCACAAGGCCTGGCTGCTTCTCTCAAGGCAGCAATGAATTCAGCAGCAGACTCACCAGGCTTCTGGTCCCTCTGCTCAAAAGCGTGCCTCCATGCAATTACAGATAGCTTCAGATGAAAATGATCCTTCAGCATATTTTTTAAGTATGTGAATGTTACAGACTCAAGAGGTGCAGGAGGGACTGGATTTTCAGCCACATCAAAACTGTCCTGTCCACATTTTGGATTAAAATATGGTGGAATATCCAGAGAATATTCTGGATATTTTTTAGAAGGAGGGTAAAATTTACTCCGCAATTATTTTTGTTAGGTATTGTTACAGATTGTGATACAAAGGAGGTTGTATTGATGTTAAACTTGATCACAGCCGCTAGGCTGTTAGTAGGACAATACTGGAAGAAGGAATCTTTGCCTACATTGCAGGAATGGTTTCTTAAAGTAGCTTATCTGGCAGAAATGGCAAAGATTTCGGCTTTCTTAAAGCAACAAACGCAAGAGAAGTTTTTTGCTGTTTGGGATAAATGGATAAAATTTATACAATTTAGATTGGGTATACAAAAATATTATATAGTTTTTTCATAAGTTTTATTTTCATATATATTATAGATAATTTTTTTATATATATAAATATAAAGTTTTTAATTTAATTTTTATTTTTATTTTTTAAGCCTATATTCTGCTCTGGGAAGCTCAGGGGGGGGGGGAAGGGAGGGGTTTTTTTTTTTTTTTTGGGAGGGCTGGGGGATGGGGTTTTTTTTTTTTATTTAATATATGTATTGTTTAGTTTTATTTTTCTGTATATGTTGCCTCTTGTTTTGTATTATTTTTCCTTTTTTGTAAAATTTATAAAACTTTCAATAAAAAAAAAAAAAAAAACTGTCCTGTCCACAGATGCACAGCAGGGTTGCTGCCTTTAACCCATCTTCTCGAACCTGGTTGACTCGCAGGTAGTTTTCCACACAGGCTGCGTAAGAGTTCCAACGCTCTGGGTGTGACACGTCGAATTCGGACAGCTGACCAATTTTTGACATCTCTGGCTTCTGCTAGCCTCGCTGCAATTCTGCCTGGGAAGAGGCCCATTTGCTAAGCCCACCTCCAGCATTTTCATACTGGTAGGTGAGTGCTGATCTGAGCGCTGACTTCCCATCTTTCAAGTCTTTTTGTAAAGACTAGGTTCCTTGCGTTGTTTTCTTCTTTGCAGTGATCCCACCTTTGTCACCAGTTTTATGTCTTGGGGTACGCTGCATTGAAGCAACACGCCCAACCAGTTTCAACCAAGTTCTTCTTTATTCAATCCAGTTCCACTCAACAAGCAACAGGCTTGCAGGCCTTTTATAGTTTCCCAAATAGCCTATCATAATTCTCCCTTTTTCACGCCTTGCGCCTGCACACAAGGCCAGCGCCAACCAGTCTGGTCCTGGGCAGCTTTTGGAATGCCCGGGACTATTTGCAACACTTCTGGGCCTGCTGACCTGCCTCAACAGACCCAGGACACAACAAATAGAGTGATGTACATTCTGTTTAGCAGTATTATTTGAGAATTCAGAGTAGATTATGGAGGGACAAGATTGTTTTATGTGAGATTGCTCTTCTCTTCATATTTCGGAGGTTATTCTGCTTTAATATCTGTTGCCTTTCCATGTATTTCCATGTATATTTATATGTATATATGTTTGTATAGACAGATGATAGATAGATAGATAGATAGATAGATAGATAGATAGATAGATAGATAGATAGATAAGCAGACAGACAGTGTGCATGTATATGTTTATGTGTATAGCTATGTATATGGTTTTAATTACAGTAATGAAAACTAATACAGATTGGACTCAAAGAGAGAAAGATAACTAAAAAGAGAATAAAAGGAAAAGGAAAGGAAAAAAGAAAGAACAAAAAAGAACACAAAGAAAAGGAAAAAGTGCAAGAAAGGAACAATAAAGAAGTCACTTCCAATCTTTATCACAAGTATAACAGCTCTTTATCGCTATATGGTTACAAACAGATATCTCGTCTTCTCAAAACCCATTTCTTATCTATAAGCAACTTCATAAGACATAAAGTTTTCAATTCTAGTGCCAGCAAAAATTCTGTAAATGGTTGCCCAAATTTCATTAACAGGTGTCTTATTTTAACCTTGATCAAATAAAGAGAATACAGAGAAGAGCAACAAAGATGATTAGAGGACTGGAGGCTAAAACATATGAAGAACAGTTGCTGGAATTAGGTATGCCTAGTTTAATGAAGAGAAGAATGAGGGGGGCATGAAAGCAGTGTTCCAATATCTCAGGTTCTGCCACAATGAAGAGCGAGTCAAGCTATTCTCCAAAGCTCCTGAAGGCAGGACAAGAAGCAACGGATGGAAACTAACCAAAGAGAGAAGCAACCTAGACCTAAGGAGAAACTTCCTGACAGTTAAAACACTTAACCTTGGAACAACCTGCCCCCAGAAGCTGTGAATGCTCCAACATTGGAAGTTTTTAAGAAGAGACTGGACAGCCATTTGTCAGAAATGGTATAGGGTTTCCTGCCTGAGCAGGGGGTTTGACTAGATGACCTCCAGGGTACCTTCCATTATTATTATTATTATTATTATTATTATTATTATTATTATTATTATTATTATTATTAACCTACTTTATATTGCTTTACTTCTCAAAATCTTAATCTTTAGTTCATTAAAATATTCTCGTGGGAACTGATCTCTTTTTAAGGCTTTAACAATCCTCTTTTGTAAATCCAGTAAAAAGACATTATCCAGGTCTTTCTCTTGGTTTATCATTTGTATTTTCCTTTTTATTTTTAAAACTTCACCTAGCTTTGCTTGTATATCCAATAAAAATGGTATCTGGGTTACTCTTTTGATTTGCAAGTACTGTTTCCATATTATATAATACCTTCTGTTTTGTAATCCATAGTTTTTTAAATCCAATGTTTGTTTCTACTACTTCTGTGTCAAACAAGTTTTGTGCCATTTTTCATTAACATTTTTTAAACATTATCAATACATAGAAACATGAGCTGTGATGGCACAGTGGTTATCAATATCAGTATCAATATCAATAGCCCTTACACTTATATACTGTTTCACAGTGCTTTACAGCTCTCTCTAAGTCGTTTACAGAGCCAGCATACTGCCCCCAACAATTTGGGTCCTCATTTTACCAACTTTGGAAGGATGGAAGGCTGAATCAACCTTGAGCCAGTGAGAATTGAACTGCTGGCATTTGAGAGAATAAGCCTTCAATATTGCATTCTAATCATTCCATCACCACAGCTCTTCAAATACAGTATTGCAGGCTAACTCTGCCTACAGACATGATCCTGATTGGCTTGAGGTTGACTCAGCCTTGCATCCTTCAGCGGTCAGTAAAATGAGAATCCAGATTGATGAAGGGCAAACTGCTGAGAGAGTGTTATAAAGAACTATGGAGTGGTATTAAATTTAAGTGCTATTGCTATTGCTATATTTTGGCTATTAATTTTTGGTTCAGTTCTTCAAAGATCTCCTTTAATATTTCAACAGTTACAGTGTCTATGGAGATTCAGAGTTCTTTGTTTTTTGTTTGAAGACATTTCACAAACTGAAGAAGCTTCTTGGATGAGAAGCAAATGTCTCCAAGGAAAAAACAAAGTCCAGTTGCCTTTTGAAAAGCACCTTTGGAACAACTGTTACAGTGCTTTGTTCATTTGTAAAAGGAGTGATTTCCCCCCCTTTTTGCTATCATCTTTAGTCCCCTCTAGTGTCTAATTTAAATCATAAGGTTTCTAACAGACAAAATAATATGATCGCCATGAAAAGCTGTTTATTTTATATAGTTTATTTATTAGCTAGCGCAACTTACAGTAAAAAAATTCAATATTCCAAATTTGTCTGGACATTTATAGTTAATATTTTTTTTTGTTCAGAAATGAAGAATGAAGAAGAAGAAGAATTCATTGTGGTTTTTCAAACTTGTCATTTTTGAAAAACTCTTCTAATTTTAAGATGTTAGATTATGGGTGTCAAACTCGCTGCGTCACATGATGTGTCGCAACATATCACAACTTTTTTACATTGCCAGAGCTGGAGTGGGCTCAGCCTCAGCATGATGCAACCAACCACTGGTAGTTTGACACCCCTGTGTTAGATTACAATTTCTAAAAATGATTAGAAGTGAAGCTAGCAAACATAGTGTCCTTTAAATGACTCTGCTGTTGTTGAGAGCTTGCTGATTAATCCCTTTGTTTCCTAGCACTCAAACTGATAGAATGAGGAGCAGCTGCCCAGAGCACATGTAAGTGATTTCCCATCCTCTCCAAAGTTCTTAAAGTTTCCAAAGAACCAGTCTATTCACTGGTTCTTTGGTCTTTGTTGTCCCTATTCTCCAGAGAGACTCATTTAATTCACCATGCCTTCACCAAAGTCTTCTATTTGAGAAATTTATTTTTCAATGGAAGCTTGATTTGAAAAATTAGTTTTCATCTTCCTTTGTTGCCAATATACAAATATTTTTCCTGTATTCAGTTTTTCATTGTATAGTATATGTATCCCCTGGTTTAAATGTGCTTTAGTAGTTTTAATAATTTTAAGAAAAATAAATGAAAATGTTCTTGATATTTTTTTTTAAAGAAATGAGTTCTTACTATAGCTCCAGTCACTATACACTACATCAGGTTAATGATTCAAAGTTTCAATGAAGATTTCAAATAAAAATACTTTTTTTTTTAAAAAAAAAAAAAGATCTACAGAAAAATACAGGAATCTCAAAGTGTAATCTATAAGAAAATTTGGAGAGAAAAATAAGCAATAATTTCTAAAATTGAATTATCTGGCTGTCATAGTACAAACAATATGGTCTCTGTGGATAGTGTATAATCTAACTGAGGAAAATAAATGCAAAATCTATTATGCTTGCCTTTTCCTTGATACAGGATGACTATGGACAAGCCAAATTTTCAAAATGCTGATAACAGAAAGTATAGATGGATTTTATTTTTTTGACTGAATGTGAATTCAGTCTTTGTACTCTCAGGATGACCTGAATTCTTTGTACTCTCAGGATGACCTGCCTGAAAATTTTCAAATGTTCAGAAGCAGGGAGCTCTAAACATAGCAATCCCAGGGATGAAAAATTAATGGAGATATCTCCTTTTGGGTGTTTACTGAGTTGCCTCAGTAAACCAGAAAATCAACAACAAATTAATTAATTATATATACTTAGAAACATTTCTGGAGTATAGCAGAAAAGCCTCCAACTTGCCCAACTTATTTAGAGAAAAATCAGTATTGAATCTTTGGAGAATCTGTCATTAATATAGTATAATATTCTATAACAAATATAGAATTTAACAATCTATTGGCATAAAGCAGATTGAATTGATCTGGTATAATCCTGAGCAGAAATAATTTCTGGATTTCTCAACTGATTTCTCTACTTTCAGTAGAAGAAACATCCAAATGCATATATTGAATTTGCAGAGTTCTTATTGTACTATCCTCCATACTGCATTTGATTTCATGCTATTTTTGGGGGGGCAAGGACTTCAATTAATGAATCTGTGCAAGATCTATGGTCCTTACCTTTCCTATGGCACAGGATGACTAACGAATAAATCAATTTTTCAACATACTGAGGGCAGAAGTATAAAAGGTTTTATTTTCATGAATAAATATGACACTTTATACTTCAGGAAGGCATGTCTGAAAAAGATTTCAAATGAGTCAATCAATCCTCAAAACCAGGAAGTGCTAAATAACACAGAAATCCCAGGGAAGAAAAATTAACAGAGAAATCTCCTTTTGGATGTGTAACTGAGTTGCATCAGTAAACCAGAAAATCAATGCCAAATCTCCCAGGATTAATTAATTATATATTGGTAGACACACTTCTATTTAAAGCAAGAAAAGCTCCAGCTTGCCCAGAGAACAGATCCTTCACAAATCATTAGGAGAAAAATCTATACCAAATCTTTGGAAAATTAGTCATTAATATAGTGGAGAGAAATTCCAGTTTCAAAGCAATTATACATTGGAGAAGACTGATGCACTTTTTCATAGCAGTCTTTTCCATTAGAGTTTGAACAGCTTAGCAGATTGCACTAAATCAGATTGCACTAAATGTTTTAATTTTGGTCTTTGTGGTTTGTAAACTTTTACCACATGTGTGAGCCCACCTTCTGTTAAAACACAAAATGCATTCATGCAATGTATAAAACCATCCCAGGGAAAAAAGAATACAAATCATTGGGACTCTTTTTGTCATTGTGAAAATATATGATGTTTTTCTTTGGAGAAAATAACTTCTGGTGCTTAAAAAGATAGCTTCTTGTGCTACAGCTGACTTTAGATATCATTTATTATGCAGTTTCAACTTCTGGATTGATAGCATAATGTAGAATTTATTTCAGGAATGGCTGAAGAAAAACATTTATTCTTCATATAGTAAGAAATTAGTTTATCATTTTCATTCCTTTGATTATTGATAAGGAAATAGTGAGATAGTGTGATAATACAATGCAGATTTTTCGAGAATAAGAGTCAAAAAATTAATATTCTGTGAGTATTACATTATATTCTTTATGTCTTTGATTCAGTCTTGACTCATGATTACTGCCTGAATGAATTCCTATTAAAAAGTTTTATTCAAATATGTGAAAAATTATGTATTAAGAGTTTAGTGTTAAACATTATTTGTAGTAAATACAAGATTATTTCATTAATACTACATTATAACTGTAACTATGTTGCACAGTCTTCCCTTTTTTCAAATAAACGTAATTACAATGCGTTAATGCTCCAGATATCTTCTGAAATATATTAGGTATGTCATTAAGTCCAGTCATCTTTCCTTTGGTACTTTTCTTGGTCAATAATCTATCTTTTTTTTAATTCCCAAATCAAATTACTACAAAAAATAGAAAGGTTGTGACTTGTGTAGAGACAACTATATCTATAACCAGAATCATGTGCATATCACAACAAATACTCTAGAAAAAAATGTAGCTTTCAAAGAAAGGGATCACAATGTTATAGAATTATTTATTTCAAATTGATCACATTTTAGAATTTGGGAAAGGAAAGAGAAATGGAAATGTTTGATCCAATTATATTGTCCTCAATCATAGGCTTTAGATAGAAGTACAATTTTGCTACTTGTAGTGTAAAATCCCAGTCACTCTACTATTTGAGTGAAATAATACTGAATATCAGCTAATAATATTTACAAAATACTTTTAGCAAAATTTAAGAAGTCGTAAGAAAATTTAGCATAACTCTGCCTTTAAACATGCCTGCTTGATATATGTTCTAGATTTGATTGACATTTGATACATGGAAGAAATTTTGCATATTGAAAATGGAAATAAGACCAGTGTCAAAGAATTTATCCTTCTGGGTTTTGGCAGTTCCCCTCAACTGCAGCCTTTCCTTTTCACATTCTTCTTGGTGATTTATCTGATCACAATAACTGGAAACATCTTCATATTTCTGCTAGTTCTGGTTGATCAGCAACTTCACACACCAATGTACTTCTTCCTGGCAAATTTGTCTTTCCTGGACACTTGCTATAGCTGTATCTTGCTGCCTAAAATGTTGATCAGCTTGCTGACTGGTGAAAGAACCATTTCTATCCATGGATGCCTAATGCAATATCATTTTGTGTGCCTTTGTGGAACTACAGAAACATACATTTTGGCTGCAATGTCTTACGATCGCTATTTGGCAATTTGTAGACCTTTACGCTATGTTTCTATTATGAATAAGAAACTCTGTTTTCAGCTTATGGCTGGGGCATGGATAAATAGTTTGATATTTGATGTGATTCTGGTGGGTTTTACCACTCAGTTATTCTTCTGTGGACCTAACATCATAGATGATTACTTTTGTGACTTTCGTCCATTGCAGAAATTATCATATACTGACACAAGTCTCATTGAATTAATTGCTTTTTGTGAAGCTGTTATTTTCATAATTGTTCCATTTATATTGACCATCACCTCCTATGTTTGCATCATTGGAACCATCATCAAAATCAAATCCGCCACTGGAAGGCAAAAAGCCTTTTCAACCTGTTCTTCTCATCTCTTGGTGGTTTCCCTCTTTTATAGCACATTAATAATTGTGTATGTGCTGCCAGACACTCCCTCCATCAGACCTTTGAATAAAATCTTCTCCATTTTCTATACAGTTATGACATCCTTGTTCAATCCTCTTATCTATACTTTGAGAAACAAAGAAGTTCACAAAGCCATAAAAAGGCTTTTTAATAAAAAAATAATGCATCATATAAATCATTTGAAATTTACAACATCTCTTCATTTCATTAGTTTACAAAATTTTAATTGTAGATTTTAAAATCTGATGTACAGTAAATAAGTGGACATTTATTAAAAGTTGTTGATACTTTTTGTCACCAGGATGTAGAAATCTCTTTACAGTCTCTTATCCTTGAGATATTATTTATGTCATTATTATTATGTGATATGATACTATCACATATAATTATTTCAGTGAGTTCAATCATTTAGATTTTTCAGAATATGATTTTGTACATCTTTATTAAATAAAGGAATTTGCATTGAGGGCTTGGGATTTTATTGATTCAGTCTTTGAGTCATTCTTCACTAATGGAATCACTGTCTCTTCACCTCTCACATTATTCTATTAATTCCTGAGACTGAGGCTGGGATTAATTCCAAACTAACCACTGAGTCTTGATGCTCTCCACCTGAATAAAATGGGAGGCTCTGTCAATTTCTCTTCTAATGAGGAATTGTCCAGTATGATTTTTGTAGTGGGTATTGTCTATCTAAAACAGAAAATATTTATCTTCATTAGGATTTCAGAATTGAGACTTGAATATTACATTCTCTTTGAATGTGAATCACATAAATGTGAATTTAATTTGACCACATAGTGGGAAGATGTATTATCACCCAAAATTAATGGACTGGTCTTGTGTGAGTGCACATTTTGTAATATTGAAATACTTTCCACTAGCTTGTATCCTTGGAAATTGAGATATGTGGCTATTGTATAAGAATTGTCATAATTATTTGGTGATATTTTAGGAGGCTGTAACATAGAATCAAAGAGGGGGAGTAAATACGTATATGGATTGGATGAAATCTGTAATGTATGTGGAAAGGACCTTGGGAGACAGGGGGAAGAGTGCAGTGAGGGCAATAGTCAGATAATGTGAGCATGGCAAATATCTCAGAATACACTCTCCTTAGTTTTTTGAGCTATAAAGATGACAGTAGAGAAATGCAATTTCAGGTTTATAAGGTTTTTTTAATAACCTTACAATAAAGCACAGCTCATACTTTTATGTGTGCTTCTTATCTGGACTAGCTTAAAAGGCTGACAAAAGTTTCTTTGGCTTATGCTAGAATTCAATTGTTATTATATGTCTGACAACACAACTGCAGACTCTTAAGAAGTGTTATCTGAGAAAAACTTAAATTACTTTTTCAAAATAATAAGCTGTGTACAAGATAGAAATCTTAAAAAAAATAATTAATGTAAAATCCCTTTTGGATTTAGGAGACTGGTTGCATTTTATAATTTTCCAGAAAACCTGCAGATTAATTTAAAATCCCCCAGTGTACTCATTTGAAGTTCTAAGGATGCTTTTTTTAAATAATGGGTAATGTTCCAGTATATACCAAGTGCTTTTTTTTTACCCTACAATTTAAAGATATAGCACTAGTGAAGGTTAGGATATCTATGAATTTTATACTCATTCAAGGCAGGTAAGTTTTAGTCTCAGACTTCAAGACTTATAATAGAAAATGAAGACATCAAATTAACTTTGCCCAGGTTCGCCTGGTGCACCAGTTGCGGCCTTATTTGGACCGGGAGGCTCTACTCACGGTCACACATGCCCTTGTCACCTCAAGACTGGATTACTCTAATGCGCTCTACATGGGGCTACCATTGAAGAGTGTTCAGAGGCTGCAGTTGGTTCAGAATGCAGCCGCGAGAGCGATTGTGGGTGCACCAAGGTACATCCACATGTCACCTATCCTCCATGAGCTGCACTGGCTTCCTGTGGGTCTCCAGACGCACTTCAAGGTGTTGGTTATCACCTTTAAAGCCTTCATGGCTTAGGACCAGGTTACTTACAGGACCGCATACTGCCGCATAGTTCCCAGAGACCGGTGAGGTCCCACAGATTGGGCCTCCTTCAGGTCCCGTCGGCCAGACAATGTTGGCTGGCGGGCCCTCAGGGAAGGGCCTTTTCTGTGGTGGCTCCGACCTGGTGGAATCAACTTCCCCCCGAGATTCAAACTACTCCCACCTTGCCGGCCTTTAAGAAAGCCATTAAAACTCTCCTGTTCCGGCAGGCCTGGGGTTGATGTCCCCGAGGGGGCCGGGATACGATTGGGACATACTGTATGAATGCACTTATTTTACTGTTTTATTGTTATATTTATTGTTTTAATTTGTACGCTGCCCTGAGTCCCTAGGGATTGGGCGGCATATAAATTTTAAAAATAAATAAATAAATAAATAAATAAACTCATGTATATGTATATGCAATATGTATATGTGTGTATGTATAATTTAATCATTTTTGTGTACTGTGATTTATAAACAATGCTTCTTGCTTGTTTGTGCTATGATTCAGGACCAAGTATTTATTCTAAATTTATTTCTTTAAAGGTCATAATTGGGAGAAACAAGTATAACAAAATGTCAATAATCTAAACTTCATTCAATTTCAAATTATTTTCATATTAATACTGTCTAAACTCTGATTCTCAATAAAAATGATGATTAAGAAATGTGTTCAGTTAGCATTTAGGTAGCAAAGCTATCCTGCCAATCTTTAAATTTTTGGAAGATGATCTCATCTACTATTTGGGCTTATTCATCTTGGCAAATGATATTTGCCCAAAGATGCTACTTAGAATTAAAAATGACTATGATTATTTATGCTGATGACCAATAATGATATTTTAACATATCAATGATAATATTTTAATAAAGCAATATTTCACTCCTCTTAAATTAAGATGAAATAAATTGAGGGGTGATAAGTAGCTAACTAAACATAACAATACAATATTTTATACAAAGCAATACAATATCCTTTTTGCAGAAAGTCCAACAGTAAGCAGAGCAGGATATAGTTACCTATATCTTTACACATGTACAAATATCTACTCAACATATAATTCAATTTACTCAGCAAGAAAGATAAAAAGAAAAATATTATAAAAATAAGATGAAATTTATAAGTTGTCAACCAAATCTAATCTAAAACTTGATCACAAATCAGAATACATTCCTAGCTAGCCAAATTAGCTAAACCATAGTTCCCTTATAATAATGTCAATCAGACAAATTTTGACCAACTCAAGAATATGTTGAATTTGCATTATTTCATTTGCCAACATGGTTAATCAACAGAAGCTTTCAGCGAATTCATGATTGTAATAAAATGGATTCTGTAGCAAAATATGAAAAATATTAGTTCCTGCATACAGAAAATATAACTCAGGATTATCTTTCCTCTGCTTAGTTCTTTGATAAAATCTTTTATGTTTATTCTAATAATAAACTTTCTGTTGATGTACAATTTATGCATTAGAAAATGAAAATATCAATGTGGAAGGATCCTAGACAAATAATGCAATGGTGTTAAGAAAATTGGTTAGTATCTTTTTTTAACATCATCATTATCAGGGACAATTGCAAAAGACCAAGTCTCTCTATTCTTGCTGTAATTTTTGCTTGGGACTAACACTAACATTCATTGTTGCCTTGTTTCTTGTAATTCTCAATTCTTCAGATCTTTTGATATTCAGAGAAAAATATAGGTGAACTCTGAGGTAGAAGAACCTTCTGAGGTTAATTATTGAAACGATACCACCGATCACTAAGAATTTCATAGACAGATGGAGAGTTTTAGTGATTCATTGTAGACAATATCTTTGAGTTCCCCCACAATACAGGCTACTGTTTGGAAGTGTGATTCAGGGATCCAGTGGAAATCTCAGACTCATGATTTTCTGATTATACTATACTTTTGAATGTGATGCAATCAACTAAAAAAAAGTGCTGGCTTCAGAGAAAGGGAACCAATCAGACATCATAGAATTCATTCTCTTGGATTTTGGGAATTCTGTTCGGCTACAATTTTTGCTTTTCTTACTTTTCTTGTTGATTTATCTTGTGATAATAACTGGAAACCTCCTCATTATTATGCTAGTTGTGGCTGACCCATGTCTTCACACTTCACACCCATGTCTTCATACTTTTTTTCTGGGGAATTTGTCCTGTCTGGAGACATGCTATACTTCAAATATATTGCCAAAAATGTTGACTAATTTGTTAACTGGAAAGGCAACTATTACTGTGAGTCAATGTCTGGCCCAATATTATTTTTTTTGTCTCTTTTGTAACTGTAGAAACATATCTCCTTGCAGCAATGTCCTATGACCGCTATCTGGCTATATGTAGACCTTTCCTTTATAATTTGATTATGAATAGGAAGCTATGTGTTTATCTTATGGCTGGGACATGGCTAAATGGGTTACTAGCTAATGGCATCATTTTGCTTCTCCTTGCTCAGCTATCCTTTTGTGGCCCAAATGTCATTGACCATTACTTTTCTGACGTGACTTCAGTAGAAAAACTATCCTGTACTGATAGAAGTTTTCTTGACCTTATTGTCTCTCTTCTTTCCATCATTAATGCTGTCATTCCATTTATTCTGATATTCACATCTTACATATGCATCATCATTGCCATAATAAAAATCAAATCCAGCATTGGAAGACAAAAGGCTTTCTCAAACTGCTCCTCTCATCTCATGGTGGTTTGTCTTTTTTATGGCACCATTATCATTGTCTATATGTTGCCAGATACCCCCGCTCTGAGACATCTCAATAAATTTTTCTCCATATTTTATACAATTTTGACTCCCTTGCTCAATCCCATCATTTATACTTTAAGAAATAAAGATATTCACAAAACTTTAGGATGGGTTCAAAAGAAATTGAGAATTTTTGGAAAAAGTTATTTCTTTTGTTTATAGACACAGCCTCTGTAAAAGAGCTTCTAAAGTAGAAACAGATATCTTTTTTTGCTGCCATTCAATTTTGACTGTTTTTCCTTCCTATAGGATAGCAGTGCTGTGGCTGTTGAGAGAGCAACATAATTGGAGTAGATGAATTAATCTATAGAGAGAGCTTGATTTTTTTCATAAGCGTTTTGCAAGGTTTGAAGCCTTATCATATACTGTATTTTAAGCTTAACACTGCAAGTTAACCATAAGTTTGAAGAACAGAGAGCAGAAAATTAGCTATTTGGCTTATCAAGTTCTGATAGTTTTGATCATCACAGAGCATTTGTTTTTACTAATTCCTTTTCTGTATCTAAATTCCTTCTTGAAGAAAATACATAAAATTTATTTCTGATTCTGTTGTGATCTTTGTTCCTTGTTGGAACAATCACTCCATTAGTTCATGTTCAACAATTGCATAGTTTGTTGTATAAAAATATGAATACAGTTATCCCTTTATTGTTGTTTTCAATTCCAACACAACTAATTTCTCTCTCTCTCTCTCTCTCTCTCTCTCTCTCTCTCTCTCTCTCTCTCTCTCTCTCTCTCTCTCTCTCTCTCTCTCTCTCTCTCACGCACACACAAACACAAACACATGATTAAACTGACTTTCTGTCTATTGCAGAGAGGTTACTTAAATTCGTATCTAGTAAGATAGTTCCCAAAAGTTGTCTTGTTTCTCCTTGATTTTAGTAATGTTATAGAAAAAGGAATGAGAAAAGTAGAAGTGGAGAAAATAAAATGGTAGTTGATTGTAGAATAGAGAAACTCTTACAATCTATAACCTGATTTTCTGATTTTCCTTTCTTTTTATCCAAAAGTAACCAGACAAATCTTATTAATATTGTCATAAAATATTATTACTATTCAAAAACCACTTTGGGGAGTTGTTAATTTTTCTTGTGTTGCTCTTGATCCTGGAAGTTCATGTCTTGTTCTTATCTTTCAGTCATATTAGATTCCCCCCCCCCCAATCTATGGCAGATCATTGTTGTGATTATACATCATACAATTTCACTTTTATGTACCTATGCAGTCAGGTGGGCTCTATGTATTGTCTTAGACTGAATGTTCCTTATAGTGTTCATTAATCTCAATACCCATTTTGATCACTAGAGTTATTTGCTGGGCAAGCTTGCAAAGAGATTACATTCTAGTTCAGCCTAGCTTCTCTCTGTTTCAGCCAGCCCTTGGCTTTTGTATGTCCAAAGTACCATTCTAATATTCTTCATATGGGTTTACTGTTGTTTCCAATGTATCCTATAATATTGGTTGCCTTGGAGTTTTCACTGAAAATATTTCATATTGTTGAAAATTTTAGTTATCTAGTTTATTATTTGTTATAAAAGAACTTCTAATATTACACAAGTCTATCGATAATTCATAACAGAAATTTAAAATGGAATGGGATTTAGTGGAAATTTGAAATGTAAAATACATTTTAATAAACATAATAAAAAATTTTGTGGCAATACTGTTGTTTCTAATTTGTCTATTAATGTATGCTTATTATCTGTTACATTATAATATCATTTATTAGATATTTTATCAGCAGAATGATATGCATTTTAATTACCATTGATTGTATAAATTTGGAAATTACTTTACTGCATTGGTAATGCATATGCCCAACAGAGAATACATTTCATAAGTTGATAGGTGACTGTGGGGTATATTTATTTTTAGTGATAAGTCACCACTAGCATGGATTTGGACCTACTGCTTAGCCTATGACCTTAGAATCCATATAACTTGAATGTATATATCCATACATTCATATTAATAAGAATAAATTTATTATTAAGCTCATGGAATTTAATGGGAATTGAAAATGTAAAAAGAAATGTCAATGACATATTTTAATAAAAATAATAAAATAAAAGTCTTCTTACTGATAATTGATGCTTATTATCTGTCTGATGTAACATTGTTTATTTCATGCTTTCTCAAAAGAATGATAAAGATTTTAATAGTAATGGTCTTGAATGTTCAAAGGTGCTTTATCAAATTGGTAATTAATATTCACAGTGGAGAGTCTATTTCATGATATGATATCCAATCAGTGCACATTTACATGTCATGTATAAGTCACAGAATATCAAAATTCTTCTCTTTGGTATAGCCAGATTTATATTTAACTAATTGCCTATATCAGTGATGGTGAATATTTTAGAGCCCGAGTGCCCAAACTGCAACCCAAAACCCACTTATATATCATCAGGTGCTGGGTGGGCATGGCCCATTGAGTGGGTGTGGCCCATTGGGTGAGTGTGGCCCATTGGATGGCCACAGCTGCAGACTGGGTGGGACTAAAAAGTTCAATCAATCAATTCCAACTTTGTGAGATTTTTTTTTCCAGTGAGAAGTTGAAATTGATTGATTGAACCTTTTTTTTTGCACATGGCAGCGGAGGCCTAAAGCGAAAAGGTTTTATAATACCCAACTGAAGGCCTGGGTATTATACTGGGGTGACTGGGGTGACAGCACACATGCCCACAGAGGGTTCTGCATGCCACCTGTGCACACGTGCCATAGGTTCACCACCACAGGTGCCATTCAGGGAAGGAATGGAAAACAACAGAATAACAGAGTTGGAAGAGACCTTGATGGTCTTCTAGTCCAGCCCTCTACTCAGGCAGGAAACTCTATACCATTTCAGACAAAAGGTTGTCCAATCTCTTAAAAACTTCTAACGTTGGAGCACCCACAACTTCTGGAGGCAAGTCATTCCATTGATTAATCGTTCTAACCATCAGGAAATTTGTCCTTAGTTCTAGGTTGCTTCTCTCCTTGTTGAGTTTCCATCCATTGCTTCTTGTACTGCCTTCAGGTGCTTTGGAGAATAGGTTGACACCCTCTTTTTTGTGGCATCCCCTGAGATATTGGAACATTGCTATCATGTCCACCCTAGTATTTCTTTTCATTAAAATAGATGTGCCAATTTCCTTCTAGCAAATTGCAAATAGTTTCCCAATCCCTGTTTTCAGCACTGATTCAAAAGTTCTGTTTTCTGACCTGTGCCTTTCAGAGTGGATATACTCCACTGCTTTGTCCCAATAAATTAAATTCACAGCTATGATTGGCTACAGGACTTGCAAAGTCCTTTCATCTTCAGCTGCTGGTCACTGTCTTTTTAGTCATTTCAACTGCTGTGTTGCTATGTTCACAGCTGGTTTGAACTTGCTTTTATTTTTTTTAATATAACTGATCCAGTGATGGCCCATTAAATCAAATGAACTATCCTCAGTTCCAAAAACTCAAGCTCTATTTAATCCCGATATCACAATAGGCACCTGTTTTAGGCTCTGACTGTGTTTTTTCTGCTTTCCCATTTTGCCAGATTTTTTTTTTAAATTTCCCATTTCATTTTAATGATGTAGTGTATAATGAATTGAGGAAGGCTTACTGGAATTGGGGGTAAAATATCTACAGAAAACTTGATCAATACCTTGTTATTAATCTCCTGAAACTTAACAGGTAAGCATATATAGGAAAAATGGGCTCTCTTTATTCCAAGAAATCAATAGATTCCTTGTTTTTATGAATCTGAATTTTCAGTATATTCTTATTAATGGTTCCTATGGACCAACAGAATGTGAGGAGCAAAAGAAAAATTATTCCTATTTCTTTGATGACTGGCTTCCTAAAAAGAAACAGCAGTCTGTTTGCAATGTTTCAGTTCATCAGACAAGCCAATTCATTCATTCCTGCTTTTGTTTTGTTTGTTCCATATTGGGTTCATGAACAATTCAAGATATAAAAAGGAAGAACATCCTTCCTGGGAAAAAATATGCAAATATATTATCTTTGTTGCAATCACACTCAAGATATATCGTGTGATTTGCTCAAAGGGGAATGCTTCATCCCTGAGATCTAGACCTAACCTCTTTCTTTTCTTTTTTTTTTATAAAAAATTATTGGTTTTTTTTTTTCATCAACATATGTTAATTTTTCCAATCAACAAGTTGTCTAGAGTTTGCTATGCTAATACATGTTCAATTCCTAATCCTTCATTCTTTGCTCTAGCCAAGAATAAAATAAGTTCCAAATTTGATAGTAGTCTGTATCTTCTTTATCTTTCAACCTCATAGTTAATCTGTCCATCTCTGCACATTCCAATATTTTCCTGATTATTTCTTCCTCTGATGGCAGTCCTTCATTCTTCCAGTATTGTGCAAAAATTATTCTTGCTGCTGTTGTGATGTGTAAGATTAAATATAATTTCTGCTTATTAGTCTTTTCAGGCATAATACCTAGTAAAAAAATATCAGGTTTAAAATCCACTTGTTCACCCAATATTTTTTCTAACCACATATGTATCTTTCTCCAATAAGCCTTTGCCTTACCACATGTCCACCAAATGTGATAATACGTGCCTATGTTATGTTTACATTTCCAACATCTATCTGACATATTTTTAAACATTTTTGCTAGTCTTGCTGATGGTAGGTGCCATCTATAAAACATTTTATACAGATTTTCTTTGTATGAAGTTGACATTGTTAATTTATAGTTTCTCTCCCATAACATTTGCCATTTTTCTAATTCTATATTATAGCCAACTTTTTTTGCCCATCTTGTCATTGTTTCTTTCACTTGTTCACTTTCCGTATCTAAAATTAACAAAAAGTTATACATTTTCTTGATTAATTTCTCATCTGAGGTTAACAAAAACTTATCAAACACAGTTTGATCCTTGTAAAATCCATACATTTTTACATCTTTTTTATATCTACTTTGTATCTGTAAATTCCAAAAAACCTGGAATTTTTAAATATATTTTAGCTTTAATTTTTTCCCATACTGTTGACAAGGCATTTCTTATAAAGTGATTTTGAAAGTACTTATGGACTCTGTTTTTCCCATACCATAAAAAGCATGCCACCCCAATTGTAAATCATGTCCCTCTAAATACAATAACCTTTTATTTCTGAGTGTTATCTACTCTTTCACCCATGTTAACACAGATGCTTGGTAATACAATGTCCATTCCAGCAACTCAAAACCTCCATTTTCCTTAGCATCTTATAATGTTTTCATCTTAATTCTAGCTTTTTTCCCCTGCCAAATAAAGTTCAAAACCAATGAATTTAAATCTTGAAAGAATTTTCTCTCAAGTTTTATCAGAATCATTTGAAATAGAAATAAAATCTTTGGCAACACATTCATTTTTACTGTAGCAATTCTTCCTAATATTGACAGCTGCAGATTTTTCTATCTTTCCAAGTCTAGCTTTATTTGCTTCAATAATTTTGTATAATTGTCTTCTTTTATTGATGAACACTTAGCTGAAAGATGAATACCTAAATATTTAACTTTTTTCACTATTTGTACCTCTGTTTTCTCTAATATTTGCCTTTTTGTTTATCTGTGAGATTCTTTACTATTACTTTGGTTTTTTCTTTATTTATTTTTAGTCCTGTCATTTCTCCATATTCTTCTATTTTTCCCCATAGTTTAGGAATTATCTCTAAAGGTTCTTCCAAGATAAACACTAAATCATCAGCAAATGCTTGTAACTTATATGTTTCATCTTTTATTTTCAATTCTTTAATTTCTGTATCCTGTCTTATCCTTCTATTTAGTACTTCCAAAGTAAAGATCAATAATAAGGAGATAGTGGACACCCTTGTCTTGTACCTTTTCTTATCTTAAAGCTCTCAGTATAATCTCCATTCACTATGGAGATTTGGGTATTGTGGTAGTATAACTGACAGTTCATTCAGTCTTTCTCTAACAAAATGTAAAGGGGAGATATCTTGTTTCCTTCAGATGAGAAAATACATGCTTGCTTAGAAAATGAAATGCTAAAAGGAAGATGGATGGCCTGACTTTCCAACTGCTCCCCTTCCTAGATGGGTTTATGGCCATCCAAAAGTCATCTGGGTCATTCCTTGGTGCTCCCATTCAAATCCAGGAAGCAGCATTGCCAGAGAACCAGCTCTGGAAGCAAAGTGAGCAGATCATCACCAGGAAAAAGAAAAGTTCCTACTGCTCAGCAGCCATCTTAAAGGGTGTATAATTAATTAAGAGTTATTATGACATCATTTATTGCTGAATGATGGCTCAAAGCTTCAGTGATATTCCAAGAGAAAATAAGGAAGTTTCCAATTCTCTGTGATTTCCAAGGGAGCAGTACAAAATTCTGGAGAAAATAAGAACATATAAAAATATTGTTTAGAGTTTAATATTTGAATTTATATGATCTCTGGTTAATGAAGAAAATGGAAAATCTAATAAATAATGAATAAAGATGAATTTTCCATCTGCTAATAAGAGTTTTCAAAACATAATATGTTTACTATCTATGAATGTGTTGCCCCACTCCAACCCCCATACATACAACAAGAATTCTACAGGTGTTTATTCAACCCCCTCCAACAGGTCCTCAGAAAGCACCCCCATTGCACAGGTGCTGATTCCAAGCTCAGCATGGCAAGAATCGCTGGGTAACTGAGTCCAACAGGCACACACAAAGTCCAGGAAGACAGTCCACTATTCGAATAGGTCAAGATACACAACATGAGCACACATTGCTCCAGCAATGCTCAAGTCCTCAGAATGGGATTAAGTAGGCAATATTGGTGCAGCCCTTCATGAAAAGTCAGGTTGCCTCCTTGTGAGTAGTTTAGCTGACCAGTATTGTGCCTGTCTTCTCTCTGGTCTACATGTCCTTGGATCAGGAGGAGGTGTGGATTTCACTTCCTTCTCCTTGCTAATGGGTGACAGCTGCTCCTGTTCCTTTCCTGGAGCTTCCTGGTCAACTTGCTGCAGCTGTGGCTTGCCTTGCTCAGCCTCAGTCTTTTGCTCATCCAATTGACCCAGGTGAGGCTGCTCCATCAGGCTAGCACTGTCCGAGCCCTGATCTTGACCAACACTCAGCTCTATGCTTTCCCTCTGCCAACTCAAACTCACCCTGCTCCTCTGAACTTGTGTCCAGAGAGGCAGATCCATGACAATGAATGCCCTATGACTTTTAACAAGAATTAACAAAATAATGCAAACAGAACAACCAGTCCTCCAACAATAAACTCTGAACATCACAACAATCTCATGATGAAATATTATTATAAGATCTCCTTTGAAGTTGATAATTGAGTTGCATCAGAAAATAAAAAAGTGATTAATCCAAGAAGAATAAGCTTCTTCAGTACATCTGAGAGCTGAAAAAGCTTCTTGGATGAGAAGTGAAATGTCTGCAAAGAAAAAAAACAAAATCCAGTTGCCTTTAAAAAAAACATTTTTGAAGGTCTGGTTTACTTTATTAACAAAACAAAAAATTAACTGATAATATCTTGTATCTCTTTTGGGTGAATGATGAAAAGATAAATGATTAGATTTCCCCCCCTTTATTTAAACACCCTATATTAAATAATTAATGTAAGTTCAAAAACACTTATTAGTTAAGAAACATCAGTGACAATCCTAAAATGATTAAGCTTATTTGTGCAAAAATGAAGTTATAATCCACATTATGTCCTGAATTCTACAAAAACTAAATGATCAATCATTGAGTTAATAATAAATATAATCAAATAAACCTGCCTCAATAAGTTGCTGGATATATCCACATGCCTTTAAAAAAAGTGATTTTTAAAAATAAACAATGTCTGTATTTTATCCCTCCACACCTCTTATTTGAAGGAGGTAATTATGAGGTATTGTCAGTATAAGGAACAATTTTTGAGGTAAGGTTCCTAAGGCATATGATACTTATGCTCCAGATTACAAGCGTATTTGGTTCCATTCCCATCTATGACAAATTATAGTGTATATAATTTTTTTTTCTCGGTTGCTTTCCTATTTTAAAACTGTGCAACTGAAGTATGTACATTGTGGTTATAAGTTGAGGACTACCTGTATATTGCCTCCACAAAATAGAAACAATTTATCTGGACCAGGATTTTAGAAAAAGAGATTCAATTCAATTCAATATAAATATATTTGGAGGTGTTTTTTTTTAAAAAAGATAATTACAATAATCTGGAAGTAACTTCAAGTTAATCCAGGACCGAGAGGTGGAGAGTGCACATATAGAAAGAAGGACATAAAAAATATAGCCGATAGTATAGGTCACTTGGTGTCATCTGTATCTAAACGTGATCCTGCAGATTTTCAGGATTTATTTTCTTGGGGGAGGGGACATTATTTTTCCAAAGTAATAAACTACAAGCAAAAGAAACAATTGAGGGGAAAATAATTAATGGAGAAATCTTTTTTGAGGCTAGCAATTTGTTTGTAGATTAAAACTTTATAGAAAGTCAGATAATCAACAGCAAGCAATCTCAATGGATCACTTAATTGAAATGCCTGGGAAAGCCACTTTAGGGACACACCTGTTTATTGTAGAGAATGCTAGTGTTAAGTTTAATGATGGCTGGATACCTATGAGTTTGAAAATCACTTGTGACAAGTAAATTCATAATAACATAATAATTCCTTGTACAAAGCAGTATGTACTTACTGGCAGGGTCTCCAGGTGTTTCAGACTTTAAAAGAGACAAGATAGAACAGTTATTGTAATCTATGTTTTACCACAAGATGGAGCTTCTGCTAGCAAGACTGATAGCTGGACAAAACCTATTGGAAAGGTGCTTCCTTCCTATACCAATCCTTGTGAAATTTTCGTTCATTAGATAAAAAGAGAGAGATAACACAGCCCTGGTGGTTCATTTTGGATTAGACTGTTGGTTCTAAATGGAATAAGGTCACTCTGAATAATAAAGTTGGGATTTCTAATTATAACTGATCCAGCGGAAGATACAATTGCATGATTTCCTGATTATGTTCTTATTTTTGGATATTTGCTGAACTGAAAAAAATGTTAGTTGCAGAAAAAGAAAATGAGACAGGCATCACCGAATTTATCTTCTTAGGTTTGGGAAATCCTGGTGAACTACAGCCTTTTCTTTTCATGCTTTTCTTGGTGATTTACCTTGTGACAGTAACTGGGAATCTTCTCATCATTGTGTTAGTTGTAGCTGACCAACACCTTCACAGCCCCATGTACTTCTTTCTGGGGAATTTGTCTTGCCTTGAAACCTGCTATTCCTCAACTGTCTTGCCAAAAATGTTGGCCACTTTGTTTACTGGAGACAGAATAATAACTGTAAGTTGTTGCCTAACCCAGTATTTTTTCTTTGGCTGTTGCATAGCAACAGAAACATTTCTCCTTGCAGCAATGTCTTATGACCGTTACTTGGCAATTTGTAGACCTTTATTTTATGCTTCTATTATGAGCAGGAAGTTTTGTTTCCAGCTTATGGCTGGTGCGTGGATAAATGGTTTGATAGTTAATAGCATTGTTGTGTTTCTGCTAGCCCAACTTTCTTTCTGTGGATCCAATATAATAGATCATTACATTTGTGACTTAACTCCATTGGAAAAACTGACTTGCAGGGACCCGACACTATTTAAACTCATTGTTCTTCTCTTGTCTTTCATTTTTACCATTCCTCCATTTTTACTGACCTTCAGTTCTTA
Organism: Crotalus tigris; assembly: GCF_016545835.1. Lineage (NCBI taxonomy): Eukaryota > Metazoa > Chordata > Lepidosauria > Squamata > Viperidae > Crotalus > Crotalus tigris. Next base: position 1,342,038 of record NW_024097293.1, read on the forward strand.
CATTTTCATCATTGGCAGCATCATAACAATTCAATCTACCCTTGGAAGGCAAAAAGCTTTTTCAACCTGCTCCTCTCATCTTGTGGTGGTTTGTCTTTTTTATGGCACATTAATCATTGTCTATATGTTCCGAGATTCCCCCACTATGAAACATCTCAATAAAATTTTCTCTATTTTTTACACAATCCTAACTCCTCTGGTCAATCCTCTCATCTATACTTTAAGAAATAAAGAAGTTCATAAATCCTTAAGGCGAATGTTTAGAAAATGTTCATATGCTTTGGGAAAATATCCATAGAATTCTTCCCTTGCCTTTAATGATGAATGTAGTTGCTAAACCAGATTCAAGCATGTTTTTCCAATCAAAGCTGCTAATCTAGATTTGAGGTTTCCTTTTCTTCTAGGACTGCAAAGAAGCTGCTGGTTGGAGTGTTGTTTACTATCTATTCTCCCATGAAGTTTTATAATTGTTACATTGAACTTTACACATTGACTTTTCTTTTCAGTTTGGAAATAAATTGCTCAAATATCCAAAAAATCAGCAATTTTATGTTTCAGGATTGTAAAATAAATTTGCCTATATTAGAAAAATATAATTATTAGTTTTGCAACAACAGCAATAATAGAGGGTATACATACCAGAAGTTTAACTAAATTTGCACAAGAGTTGTTCTCCTGTGTACAATATATCATGCATCATGGCAGATACAATCATCTACCTATTGGTTTCTAAGAGGGCTAAATGCTTATAAAATATTGTAAATTAGCATATGTAAAAAAGGAAGGAAGTCAACCTCAGCAGTTTATTTTAATTTTTAAAAAATCAACTATTTTGTACAATATATTTTTATTACAATCATTAGAAGTAATGGTATTGGCAATATTCAGAATAGGCACATTTTTAAAGCCTAGTAAACTATTCTACATATTCTTCAAGTTTGAGTTCCTAATAAATTAATTTGTCGGAATTGACTTTTTCTTCCAGTGTTGAGCAAAGATTATTCTCACTACTGTAAGCATATATCTCTTTAGTTGTTATGTTTCTTGTTGATTATTTCTAATAAAAAGTTGTGATTTCATTTCAAATTTAAATTTTAAAACATTATGTTATGTGTAACTTTTGCATTATTTTTATTTCTACACCACATTTATACACCACATGTTCATTTTATTTCCTGGTATTTCCAACATCTATTGCTGTATGATTTACCTATCTTAGATGATATTGATAGATGATGGTAGTATACCATCAATAATACATTTTATACCAATTTTTCTTTAGCTTACAACAGTGTAAATTGTATAGATTTAGTCCATCATTCTTCCCACTATTGTATAGTAACTATTTCTTTGAAATTTTTATGCATTTTATTGTAATTTTTTGTTCCGTGTCAAGTCTAAATAAAAGTTTGTATTTACAACCTAGTAAATGTTTTGATTTGTATTAGCACTTCAAATTTATTTTTTTTCTTGATGTTCCTCCTTCCTTCTTGAGATCCAATTTATTTTTAAGTAAATCAGCTATATTCCATCTTCCATTAAGTAATTGTTCCTGTGTTTTTAAGTTCATAGAACCTGAGTGTACTGTGTCTGCATATGCAATTACTGTAAATGTATCCAACATAAAAAACATACTTTTATCAAGCTTTGCCTGATAACATGTCCCTTTGTATTTATCCCCCTTTGTATATCTATGCCATAAGTCCATTGGTTAAACCAGCTACTTCTAGAACTGCCATTACACTATTTGGAGACTTTATTCATTGCCAGCAGCTTATTCTGTAGTACAATTTAAAACATGGAAGGGCAAGGCCACATCTCCCTTTAGAATCTTGCATAATTGCTGTGTTTTATTGATTGTTTCACTGAAACACGATGGGTACCTCCTGTGCTCTCATATATGTACCGAGGGGGCAATTAGGGTAACAAGTAGTGGAGCCATTCCAAAGACACGCTCGGTTAGCAATGTATTAACACACACAGGAGCTCATTCTGTTAGTGAGAGAGAGAAGGGGGGCCATAAGAAACAGGAACAATGAGATGACCAACCTCCAGGAGTTTACACACTGGCAAGGAAAGCAACAGGGCTGGCAAATAGAAGAACAGAGCTTGAAGCACACAGGCCAGATAGCGCAGCAATACAGAGGCAAACTAAGATGAATGAGGGGGTGGGGAGAGACGACTGAGAGCGGATGAACAGCGGATTTCCAGGCACCCACACATGCACAAAGAAAATAACAGCAATTGGAGAGGAGAGGACAACTTTAGAAAGGGCCCCTTTAAGAACTACACAGCCGATTCTAATGAGTGGACCAATGACCCAATCTAGGGTCAAAGCGCAGAGTCAACCAGCCACATAAAAACGGACTCCTGGATCCAGCATTTTATACCCTGATGATGTCGGTAGTGTGGCCGACAAAAGCTTGGTTTTGTAGATTAAACATTTGTGTTTATGATTTTATCCTGGTGATCACCTTATTTTATTTCACAGAATAGGTTCATTATAAAGCATGAATATGGCCTTATGGATTCTTAGGATACATTACCCAAGTTGTACCACAAATGAGTTAATTAGTCTTCAAAATTAGTAAGTTTTGAACAACATAACAGTCTTTGGGGATGTATACATGAATTGCATCAGAAAAGTAGAAATAAATCTCCTGGAATTAACTATTGCATATCTTTTTTTAAAAAAGTACAAAATATTCCAGTTTACCTAGAGGGTAAGTACATTTATCTTGCTGAAGATAAATGTCCACTTCAGAAAGGATGTTCTTTTTTCTGATATTCTTTTACATTAAAATATTGTCTAAATTCATAGAATATACTAAATGATAACATGATATCATTTTTACTTCAGACTAATCTGAGAACCTAGTGTATGTAGATCACAAAACATAATGTATAGTTTACTCCTATCAATATAGCTTCTGTGAGTTACTCAACTGAACATCTGGATGCTTGCAAAGAGGTATTTCATTATGTCACAGATGACTTAGAATATACTTTAGTGTGCATGCTTGATTTTATTGAATAACACAGTCTTAGAGATTAACTTAATCCTGTCTAAGGAATACATTTCTTCTTCATGAAACAATATATTTGCTTCTCAGGACCACTCTTTATATAAACTATGAGAAATTGTGAGGATGCAGTTTAGAGTACTAGAAAAATAAACAGTACTGTGTGTACTTAGTGATTTTCATTTCAAAATCCAGAATAATATATTGTAATCTAGTGACTCCAATATTAATATGCATGACTACTTAATAAACTTTTCAATATATTAATGTTCTATATTTTATATTTTGAGATAAAAATATGTGGAAGCCAACATTATTTCACTCCTGATTTCACAAGAACTGTGACTGTGCTGCATTGGATTTCAAACTTATACAATCAAATAAATATAATCACAGTTTTTCAATGTTCCAGACTGATTGACAACATCTCTTGTACAAGAATGTGTTAAGATTAAGACTCACCTTTCCTTGTGTATTGTCCTCATCAATTATTTATCTTCTGATTGATTCCATGAGCAATTTCATTTTCAAAAAGGTTTATTTAAAACACTGAATGCAGAGTGGGATATGGAGAGACAACCAGATATATAAACATAGTCAATTTGTACACAACTAGCTATCAGTTATTTTTGAGCATTTCACATAGTTTTCAAGGAAAGTGACCTAATATTGTAGCTTTACCTGTTTCACTTAAGAGAGTCAGTTTGGTATAGTGGTTGGTATCAGATTAGAACTTGTGAATGTGAATTGACTTTGAGTTCTAGTTCTGCCTTAGGCACAAAGCAAACTTGGTGAACTTGACCCAGTTGTTCTCTTTCAGCCCTAGGAAAAAGGCGAGGGCAAACCATTTCCCAAAAACTGAAAGCACAGATACCTATTTCATTTAGAAAAATCATAAAGAAACATATGGAAAACAATAAGAAATTGATACAAGGGAGAAGAAAATAAAAACATGTGTAACTTATATATTGTACTATAACTCGAGTGCCTCATCCTCACTACATAGCAGGTATGTAGGACAAAGAGTAACTTTCCTCCTTTAAGGCACATCATACTGAGCAGAGCTAATTTTCCTTTTCTCTGATGAGAATAATGGTGAACATCAGCCATTACAGTACATTCTCAGGATATTCTTCTCTTTTCCCTAGTATTGAATATTTGAATGGAAGGGGCACTTTATACTTTCACATTTGAACTTGTCCTCTTCTTGTTATATATTCTAGAACTTATGTGACATTTCATTAAATGGAAATGCTGGAGATAGAAAAAGAAAACCAATCAAGTATCAGAGAATTTATCCTTCTTGATTTTGGGAATCTCCCTGAGATGCAATCTTTCCTTTTCTGGTTCTTCTTGGTGATTTATCTGATGACAATATTTGGGAACTTCCTCATATTTCTGCTAGTTGTGGCTGATCAACATCTTCACACCCCAATGTATTTCTTTCTGTCAAATTTGTCTTGCCTGGATACTTGCTACAGCTTTAATTTCTTGCCCAAAATGACTGGAAAGAGAACTATTAGTGTGAATGGATGCCTCGCCCAATATCATTTCTTCTGCATTTGTGCATCAATAGAAACATACCTTTTAGCTGCAATGTCTTACAATAGCTATTTGGCAATTTGTAGACCTTTAGAGTATGCTTCTATTATGAACAACAGATTCTGTTTCCAACTCATGGTTGCAATAGGCATAAACAGTTTGATATTTAATGTCATTCTTGTAACTGTTGTCGTTCAATTAACCTTTTGTGGGCCTAATATCATAGATCATTACTTTTGTGATTTATATTCATTGGTGAAACTCTCCTGTAGTGACACAAGTCTCTTTGAATGCTTTACTTTTTGCATGACCATTGTTTTCACTATTCCTCCATTCCTGTTGACCCTCACTTCATACATTTGCATAATCATCACCATCATAAATATCAAATCCACCAAAGGAAGGCATAAAGCCTTTTCAACCTGTTCATCTCATCTTGTGGTAGTTTGCCTCTTTTATGGCACATTATTCATTGCCTATTCATTGTCAGACACTCCCACCCTAAGATACCTCGATAAAATCATTTCCATTTTTTACACAGTCATGACTCCTTTAGTTAACCCTCTTATCTACAGTTTGAGAAACAAAAAAGTTCATAAAACATTAAGACGTCATTTGGATAAAATGATGATTTTTTTATCATTTGTCACTTGATACTGGCATTTGTTTCTCAATTCTTTGGCAATCAAATTTTAACAAAAACATGACAATCAGTCGTCAGTAATAAAGTGCTATTCTGTTCATTAGTATTGCCTGAGAATTTGAGTTAGTACCATGGTTGAAACAGAGTTTAATTGGCTTCTGCAAGTGATTTTTCAATTGGCAAATGCAACTGACTTTTCATCTTCTCCCGCTTTATCTGAACTTGGTCTACCTCTTTCTTATTGTATGGGCATTATTTTCAATGATTTAGTTTAAAACATATTTGAAAATGATTGATATTTTTTTAGCAGAATTTAGATATTTCTTTGCATAGTTTTTTTTCTACAATATTTAATGCGTTCTCTTACCTGGACTTTCTGTAGATTTTTCATATCACAAAATAAATTAGTCACTGAAGTTGTGATCAAATTGCATCTGAAAATTGTCTCACTTTTTATGGATTTTTCTTTTTTTAAAAAAACAAACAAACAGAAAACTAATATAGAAAAAAATCCAAATTACATATATTTGTAGTAGTTTTCTTTGTTCTTAGTTTTATCTGTTTAATGTAATTTTAATAAAATTATTGAAAAAAAGGAAAACTATTATGTGGTTTACTATGGTTACTTATTTTGATTAATTTTATTCTATTATTATATATGCTGAAAATATTGTTTTTATATAGATAAATCTATGTTAATGGTCAAAATATTCTGTGATAGGACTGTAAATAGTAAAAAATATTGTGAAACCCACATGAGTTTTGTTCCAGAACAACAGAAAAACTGTGGAAGAAATTAAATATAATAGCTGTTTCTTAATAACAAAAGTTTGACAAAGTATATTTTAAAAAGTTAATTTATTTAGTTAGCGGAAAATTTTTGAGTATGTATTACACATGTATTATTTGGACAAAGTGCTTATCCTCTATGACAATGCGTTGTAACCAATTATGTATTCATACATTTGTATTTCCTTGCAGTCCTGTGATAAATGTAACCCCATTTGTATGTTTGGGGTCTTGTCCTTGCATGTTATCTAGCATGTCCATCTTTGTTTGACCAAGCTCTGAAGATTATATAAGCTTTGAAGACTCTGCTAAATTGTGTCCTAATATAACTGGCCCTCATTGCCTTAACAAGTAATAAAAGGGGATTATCTTTTTCATTTGCAACTATTCCTCTATGCCAATGGAAAGTGGTAGTTTTAGGAAGATATGGTATAATTTTGCCATATTGAAATTGTTTTGTGAGGCATTAGGGAATGTAAACAGCATAGTTTGGAAATCCCACATTTTTACCAGACTATGGTTTTTACACATAAGGTGTTTAATACATATAGAAACAGATGTACATATTACTCAAAGACACAGACAAATTTGGCAGCAGACGTAGGGATGTCAACAAGTTAGGCAACTATTGATTTCATCATGCTTTATATATGTCCTTCAGAATGAACCATACTGAAATAATTAATAATAAAAACTTACAATATATGTGCCGCCATTACTATATGCAGTAATAAATTATTTATATCTTTCTTGTATTTTCTTTCTATAATTCCCAGTAGGAAAAAATCCGGTTTAGAGTCTATATCTATTAGCAAGATTTCTTCCAGCCATTTCTTTAATAAATTCCAAAATTTTTGTGCCTGTGTGCATTTCCACCACATATGGTAGTAATTCCCAACAGTCTCTCCACATTTCCAACATATCGGGGATTTCCCCTTATTCATTTGTGCTAATCTTGAGGGAGGGAGGTGCCATCTATAAAACATCTTATATAGGTTTTCCTTATAGGAGGTTGCCAAAGTAATTTATAGGTTTTTGCCTACAAATTAGACTTTGCCAATTATCCAAATCAATATTGTGTCTAAAATATTTACTCCAAATTATCATCGTTTCTTTCACCTGTTCCTCAATCATAACTTGTTCTAATAGATATCGTTATAATTTACTTATGGTCTTGCCTTCCCTACTAAATAAAATTTTATCTAATTCTGAAGATTCTTGCTTTATGCCCCATTCCTTTTTTTATTAAATTTGGATTGAATTTGAAGATACCCCACCATTCCAGCTCGATTCCTTCTTCCTTTAAAGTATTTCTCGTTTTTAATTGTCCTTTCTCATTCAAAATGTCTTTGTAGGTGGCAGCACACCCTCATTTCATCAAATTTGGATGTATGAACATTTCTAATGTAGACACCCAATTGGGAATTTTCATATAATTATTTCTTTGTATTTTTTTTTTCAAATATCCAATAATGCTCTCTAATATAATGCTTCTGAAAGTACTGCTGGGTTAAATGTTTTTCTTCCCATAAAATAGCGTGCCATCCTGTCTGTAGATCATGACCTTCTAGTGCCAGTAATCTTGTATTTTTGAGATGCATCCACTCACTTAGCCAAACCAACGTCCAGTCTGGTAGGCCAAATCCTCCTCTTTCTCTAGTGTCTTGTAATAGTTTTAATCTAATTCTCAGTCATTTCCTTTGCCATATGAATTTTGAAATAAGTCTGTCCAAATTTGTAAAAAAATTCTTTTTGAGCCAAATTGGTATACATTGAAATAGAAAGAACATTTTCGGAAGAACATTCATTTTAATAGTGGCTATCCTACCCATTAAAGATAATTGTAATTTTCCCCATTTTTCCAAATCAGACCTGATTTGCACCATTAATTTATCATAATTGTCTTCTTTAAGTCAACTGGATTCCCAAATATCTTATTTTTTCGTGATCTGCATATTTATCATTCCCTCCAAATCTTTTTTTTTGCTCTTCAGTCATATTTTTAACTATCATTTTTGTTTTATCCCTTCGCTCAAAAATGGAAAGAGAAAGATATTCCAACTGAAGAGGAAATATTATTGAAAATCCTCAATTGCACAGAAATGGATAGACTCACATTGGAACTCAAGGATAAAAGTGAAACTTTTATAAAATATGGGAACAATTTTATGATTGGATAGATAACAAGAGGGCAGCCAAGACAAATGTATAGTGTTAGAATAAAATATAGATTATAGACAAATGTATATTTAAAAGAAGAACTATATGTCTATATGAGTACTAATGTTACTGTAAAGTGACGGAAGATGTATGGAACCAGTGACGTCATATCTATGTCCAATGTGTTTTTAATTTTGCATTATTAATAAAACTTCAATATTTTTTTTAAAAAAACTTACAATATAAAAGGCATCAGCCATAATCCTAGATTTTTCTCAGTATAGCTATAACAAATGAAATTGAATTGGATAGATTATATTTCTTATCAGATTTGTTAGTATCTGATTTAAATATTTGATCAAATCAATGTAACTTTCCCCTGACTTATTGTAAGAAAAAATCTCATTCAGAAATCCATTCATTGTTATTTTGTTATTTTTTTCTGTCCAAGAATTTCATCTAGGAAACTTCAATGTCTTCAATTTAAATAGGAAGGTTCTGTTTTATCTGTTCTTTTAAAACAGAAAAATAGTAGTGTCGTGTAGAAAATAATAAATGTCATGTACAACTTATAACTGCATAAACCTATACCTGCCTCTATTTCATTCTAAATCTTTATATATCCTGCTTGAAGCAAAGGAAGATATTATCAGTGTAAAAATATTTGTGAGATATTACCAGTACAAAGAATAATTTTTGAGGCAGGCTTGCTATGTTTTTACATAATAGTTGAAGAATCTTATATTCTTGAAAAAAATAACAAGAATATTTGGGTTCCTTCCCATGTATGATAAACTATGGTTTGCATAACATTTTTTTTAGCTTTCTTTCAACTTTGAAAACCATATTTCTGAACTATCTATGCTCCCTTATTGTTTGGAAAAGCTACTTTTGTAGGTTTTTCATTGAATTGTTCCTGTAAGTCTTATAAGGTGATGCACTGAGGGCTCATTGCTTACTCAGGCTCTGATTCAGTTTCCCGTGTTTGTACTGTGTTTCTTCTTCATAGCTGGGCATTGTCCCACTATGTTGCCTGCCTCTGTACATGATACAGAGGCAGGCAACATAGTGGGACAATGCCCAGCTATGGCATTGGCTATTGATAGAGCTATTGGCTCTATCAATTCAGGTGATTTTTCTATTGTCTAATATGATTAAGTGATATTGCTTGCTCCAAACACTTTATATTTTGTAATAAAGCACAGATTTTCTCTTACTCACTGGAATGAAAATCATTATTTTATTAGAAATACAAGGATTATTGACATTATTATCATATATTTTACATTTAGTAACAGGGCAAATAATTAAGCTTTAAATAGTGCAAAACACTTCTTTTTCTGGAGATTTTTTTTATTTATCAACTATGTAGCCCACTGCTATTTTAGATAAGACTATCTTAAGCTAACAAAAATAAGAACACACAATAATAGAATCTAAATTCTTGCAGATATAATAACCTCCCTCCTAAACAATATACAGTATATGGTCTCAGACCTCAAAATCCATCCAGAAAAGCTCTAGCTTCAATTTCTTCTGGAAGGAAGATAATGTCTACATCGAAAAAAATTCCAGAAGCCTGGAACCAACACTAAAACAATAAAAACAATACCTCTGGGCTTCAGCCTTCCCACATACCTTCTCCAAACCAGCTCTTTCTCCTGCCACAATTAAAGTGGTGATCTGGCACAAGGTCATAAAAGACTACAATTTTAAACCATCATTTAAAATTGTGCCCATAAGCTAATAGGTAGCGAATGTAGAGCTTGCAGAACAATGTAATATACAGTATGCCACTGGTAAATACCCTTTTTGCACCAACTCAAGCTTCATGGCGGTTTTTTCCCCCCAAGTTTTTTATTAATTTTCCAATATTACATTTACATATTTGAAAAGTAGCGTGGTGGTTGAGCACCGTAATTCCATTACATTTGAATATCATCAGTACAAATCTCTAAGTATTACAACAACTAATTCCCTCTCTTTCCCCCATAAAATCTACTGTCATATTCAGATCAATACAGTTCTTTTTCTATCAATAATAGCAGCACCATCCACTAGTCTGATCAGATAGCGGTATCAGCCAAAGAAGTCAGAACTTCCCATCCCAAATACTGTAAAGCTACAATTCCTGTGAAACTGACATTTGGTAAATTTAATAAAACATTTTATGACATAATATTATCATAAAATATAAATAAAATGAGAGCAAATCCCACTTCCTTCTAGCACTGAAAATGTTATCTAATTTAGTAATGAAATATCTGCAAGACAAAGAAAACAAGAAAGCTCAGAGAGCATCAAAGAATCCACAGTTCAATCCTGACATATAAATGTTCTCTTTTATTAATATCATAAACTATTTTATGACATAATGCCAAACATTTCCTGTGATCAACTGCTAATGCTTGACTGGGTTTTACATGGACTATTTTCAAGACAGAAACATCTCCAAGTATCTCCCTGAATTTTAAAGAACTTTTCCAAAGAAAGAAGTACATTAGAAGCACTGCCATTGTTGAAGAATTAAAGAATAAGTCAAGGACATTTTCATTAATTAATTAATTAAATGTATATCTGTAACGATGACCCAAGGTATCACAGGTTATCTAGTCTAATATAATAATGAGGTATTGGGGTAGTAGCTTAGTAACTTTTTTCTTCATGTGATTGATTTTCAACATTTCAGACTGACAATAAGATTCCAGACATCAAGGCTTTGTTGTAGTCCCACCTGGGATACAGAATGATTCAAAGCATTGTTGTAAGACAGAGGTCTTCAAACTTGGCCCTTTTATGACTTGTGGACTTCAACTCCCAGAATTCCTCTGAAGTCCACAATTCATAAAAGGGCCAGGTTTGAAGACCTCTGTTGTAAGGGAATGTAAATTGGTTTGATAGCCAGGATGGAAGATAGAAGTCAGCTCCGATGAAGACCAATCCCCTCCCTTCTAGGATTTCTAATAAATTTTAACTAGGAAACAGAAAACAAAATGAGAGATAATGTTTGGAGTTATGCAAACTAATAATTAGGACCTGGTGGTATGAGTAAAAATACCTCTCAAGGTAGCCCATCTGACCTTTGAAGCACATGCACAGTCTGCAGTTCCTGCCTTTTTTCTAGATTAGAGATAAAGTAACATTTTCAGAATGCTAGCGATTAAACATGTAGATTAGTTTCATTACTAGTACATAAATGTAACCCAATGGACTCTAAGCATGAATTGCCCAAATAATTTTACAAAGGGGTCAGCCATTTTTCAGAATTAGCAATCTCTGAATAATAGAGAAATCCCAAGACTCCTTTTTGGTTCATAATCAAATTGCATCAGAAAAACACAAAAGCAGCATCAGATCTCTCAGGGTTAATTATTTTAAATGTTTATCAAAAGCTATTTTGGAAATACTTCAATTTGAAAGCAGAAAATGCTCGAGCTTGCCTTGAGCAGTAATTGGGAGGAAAAAAAGAGAGCATTGATTCTTTGGGACATCAAAAAATGAAACAGTATTTGCTGCTAATAAAATTTAGACAATTCCATGGATTTTGGAAAGATGGTATGCTTCTCCTAATGTTCTTTTTCACTAAAATATTTGTTGGATTCGTAAATTTTAGTAAGTATTATAAATTTATATCATGATATCATTTTAGTTCAACTTGATCTGGGGAGTTAGGATAATGCATAACCCTCTGCAAATAGTTTATAGTTTAGACTTGTATAGGAGCCCAGCCATTGGATTTATTTAGCAAATAATTTTAGAAGAAATAATGCAGTTATGTATTGAGTAAAGCTAGTCCAGGCCACATTAAACAAAAGAGAAATGTTTTTTTCCTGTATTGATCTCTAGAAAAAATATTTGGGTGCTGTCCTTGAATAAATGTAAACATCCAGCTTGGTGGAATTATTTATTTATTAATTATTCAATTTATATAGCCACTTGGTCTGTTATACAGACTTGACCATCTAACCAAATGCAATTTGCTCAAAGAAGCAGATAAATCAAGAATATATTCATCTTACACTAGATCATTAAACTTTAGAAAATATCATCATAAGAAAAGAAATGACTACTTGTTGTATTAACAAGAAACAACATTCTGTTGAAATTAATATTTTCATGTTTAGATTAGTCTGAATGTTTTCTGAGGGTATTTGTATGTAAGTCTTTGGTTGTTCGGGTTTTCTCCCGCGTAAAATTGGAGGTGTCTTGGCGACGTTTCGACGAAGTCCCATTCGTCATCTTCAGGCTGGTGTTTTCAGCTTCGTGCTTTGAGCAGCAATGTGTGGTCTTAGCTGTTTCTTCCTTTTAACTGCCAGTGGGGGTATGAACTGACTGGGTGGGAGCTTGGCTGTGTTCTGATTGGGTGAAGGTGTGTTCTGAATGGTTAGGGGCTTGGCTGTGCTCTGATTGCCTGGGGGAGTGTTCTGTTTGGTTGTGCTCAGGTTAGTCTGAGTTGCAGAGGGGTTTGAGATTTTGGGCTGCCTTGCTATTTTTTGGCTTCGCATTCGTGGTCATGCTTCCTCTTCATGGAGGGTGCCAGTTTGCTTCATGTATGGATTGGAGGGGTTTAAAGTGGCTAATGATGCAGCTGTGGTCTGGCTTCTGGTTTGTGGTCGTGCCTCGTCATCGGTGTGGCTTTGGGTTTGGTTTTTGCGTGGATGTGTGGTGGTGACCTCCTGTGTGGTTTTTGTGAGTGTGGGTCTGGTATCATTTTTTGTGTTAGGGAGTCATTTGTCAATAAGGGCGGGTTTCCAAATGACTGGTAGGCAGGAGGTATCATCTCGCTTGTTCATGCTGTGTGGGCGTTTTTCTATCTCGATGGCTTCTCTGATTATTCTGTTATTAAAATGTTCACTTTTGGCAATGGTTCTGGTATTTTTAAAGTCAATTTCATGTCCTGTGGCTTTAAGGTGTTGGACCAGGGAAGATGTTGGTTCCTCTTTTTTGACTGAGTTCTTATGTTCTTCAATGCATGCACTTATTCTTCTGTTGGTTTGTCCGATGTATGTGGTGGGACAAGTGGTGCATGGGATTTCGTATACTCCTTGATTTTCTAATTCAATTTTATCTTTGGGGTTTCTAAGGATGGTGGATATTTTTCTGTTTGTGCAGAATGCTGTTTTGATGTTGTGTTTATGGAGGATCTTACTGATTCTGTCTGTGGTGCCTTTTATGTATGGGAGGAGGGCTTTGCCGTTTTCTTGTTCTTTGTTTTGGATTTTAGTGGGGGTTTCTTTTTGGATTAGGTTTGTAATCCTATTTCTATGGAATCCATTGGATGTTAGTACATTGGTGAGATTGTGTAGTTCGGGTTTTAGGTATTGTTCGTCAGCTAAGCGTTTTGTTCTGGAGATGAGTGTCTTGGCTACAGAGTTGATCTGTGCTGGGTGGTGGTGTGAGAGAGCGTGCAGATAGCGGTTTGTGTGTGTTTTCTTCTGGTAGATGGTGTGTCCTAGGGAGCCATTGGATTTCTTGTAGACTAAGACATCCAGGAAGGGAAGTTGGTTGTTAGCTTCTGTTTCCATGGTGAACTGTATTTTGGGGTGTAGGCTGTTGAGGTGTGTGAGGAAGTTTTCCAGTTTTTCTTTCCCATGTGGCCAGATTATGAAGGTGTCGTCTACGTATCTGAGCCAGAGTTTGTGTTTGGGATCCGATTTTTCTAGAGCTTGGGTTTCAAAGTATTCCATGTAGAGGTTGGCACTGACAGGTGAGAGGGGTGATCCCATGGGTGCTCCTTCTGTTTGTTTGTATTTTTGTCCATTATAGATGAAGTATGTGTTGGATAGGCAGTGGTTGGTCAGATCTAAGATGTGTTTGGGGGGGTTATATTTGTTTTGAATAGCTGTCAAGGCTTCTTTAATAGGCACTTGGGTGAAGAGGGATATGACATCGAAGCTCACTAGTAGGTCATTGGGCTGTAAGTTTTGTTTCTTTATGATCTCTATAAACTGGAATGAGTTTTTTACGTGTGAGGTGATGGATTCTGCATAGGGCTGTAATTGTTTGGCGAGAAATTTGGCTAGGTTTTGTAGAGGTGAGCTTATGGAGCTGACTATAGGTCTGAGTGGGGTTCCTTCTTTGTGTATCTTGGGGAGACCATAGAGTTGGGGCATCTGGATGATTTCTCTCTGGGAATGATTCTTTGCTGGATCTCTTCGCTAATGGGGGAGGCTTTTATTTTGGATCTGGTGGTTTTTTCCAGGTAGGTGGTGGGATCTGTATTTAGGGGTTTGTATGTGGAGTCTTGGAGTAGGTTGGTTAATTTGGTTTGGTAGTCAGATGTGTTCATAACCACCGTGGCGTTGCCCTTGTCTGCTGGTAGGATTATTATGCTGGTGTCTTCTTTCAGGTTACGTAGTGCTGTCTGTTCCTCTTTGGGTAAGTTGCTTTTGGGTGGCTTGCTGGTGCAGAGGATGTTGGTGATTTCGAGTCTGATTCTGTTAGCGTCGTCGGGGTTGATTTTGGTCAGGCTGGTTTCAACTCCACATATAATGGTTTCAGTGGGGATGTGTTTGGGAGCGACTGCAAAGTTGAATCCTTTGGAAAGGACATTGGTTTCGGCTTTGGTGAGGATCCTATCTGAGATGTTATGCACTGTTTGTTCATGTGTGGCTGTGAGGGAGGAGGGGTTTGTTTCTGGCGTTCTTGTAGTCTTCGGAGTTTGTTGGTGTGTGTATCTGTCTTGAGGGTGGTCTGTGTTTCGGCTCTCCAGACGGCGAGTTGTTTGGATTTGTCCCAAAGTGCGGGGTGGATCTTGTTGCTGAGTTTGAGGTGGAGTGTGAGGAGATCTTTGTTAATTCGGTCTAGGAGGAATCTTTTTGTGTGAAGTTCATTTCTGATTAGGGCCAATTCTGTTCTTTTCAGGATCCGTTTGGTGGCTGCAGAGTTGGAGTGGAATTTCAGTTGGAAACATGTGGGGATTAGATTTTGATCTCGGCAGTTACGTAGGAATGCGAGGTCACATAAAATGGAAGCTCTTTGGACTTCAAGTTTTTCCTAGGTCCTGGTCAGATGGTGGATTTCCTCCCCGTAGAGGTTCGATATTTGTTTTCTGAGGTTTTCGCGGGTATTTGTATATAGGTCTTTGGTTGTTCGGGTTTT